>NC_046199.1:14678387-15278387 GCF_011004875.1 Balearica regulorum gibbericeps | reverse complement strand
CGTTCTGAGACAGGAATTCTTGGTAAGTTTTCCCCATTGGGAAATTAATCTTGATTTTAGCTCTGCTTCCAGAAACAGTGTAGTTAAGAGCAATTGTGTATATTTGTACTTAATTTTTGTGTGCATTTATACATTTAACCTCCTGCTATGACATTGCGCAGGTGCAGTTGCCTTTTTCACATGCAGCTAACAAGCAAAGTAGCACTTGAGTTACGGTACTGAAAAATGATGAAAATATTTTCAGTTCTAGTGGTATTATTAACTCCGCAGTGTAAGTAAGTGACAAAAGCTGTTTGCCAAAAGCAAGGAAAGCTTTCAGGAGATATTGAATATCTTTTTAACTCAAACACCACCTGAAATTTAAAATAAAGATCTGTGTTTATGAATCTGAAGCTTTTAGTTGTGTGACTGTCTTCATTGCCTGGAAAAATAGCTGTTGTATGACTTCTTGAGAGAATTTGCTAGAGGTGGTTATACAATCGCTTGAATCAGACTCAAACTCATGTAATTTACTGGATTTGTTGATTAAGCCTATAATGTTTGCACAGATTACTTTCGGTCTGATGGATGCGTTTCTGCTGAGGTAAAACTGATCTCATACCGAGTAAGTTTTATGAAAGCAAACAGACGCTTGTTACTTGTTAAAATTTTGAAGGCCCTGTTTCTATGAGATGCTGCTAGCCAGTTTGTCAAAGAAAAGACAATAACAATATTATTCCAGCACACTTCTCTTACATTTGTCTTATAATAACAAATATTTATCTTATTGTTCCTGCACTGACAAATCTCATAAAGCATAACTGTGTTAATATAATCGTTCATGTTATTTTGTATTATACTGTATTATATTTCTAGAATAAGAGTTTCACAGATATTAATATCTGGTCTGTAAATTCCCCTGAAATACCAAGATAATAGGCGATGGTCTCATGAGGTCAGCATCTTGAACCCTTGCCAATACACAAGAAAGGTGGTTTAGTTGGATAAGTTAGTGACTAAGCAAGCAGTGTCTCCCTCCGAGCCAGCACAGAACCTGCTGTTAGTAGCTTCTGTGCCATTTGCAGCTCGTGCCTTCTGCCTGACGTCCACCACCACGGCTACGATCATGTGCAAGTGTTCAGAGAGGAGGAGCGCTAGTAATTAGTATTATCATCAGGTTGCCCATGGTTACAGTTTGGTAATAATAGCTGGTCTCAAAATTTCCCAGAAATGGCAAACAAATAGGAGTTTTAAAATGTTTTTTACTATTATGGAGCACTGCTGTTTCTTCCCAGGGAGGGGGCATGTGAAACAATCCTTGTCTGTGGTCTTTAGAGTATTTTCTGGTGAAAGGTCTAATAGATATGTAAAAGATAGTATTAATCCAGCAATACTTCTGTAAACCCACAAAAAAGATGAGTTTGAACTTTAACTAATGAATTGCTGTGAACTGAGTGCATTTTGCTTCTATTGTGTTCATTAGAGCCGTAAGAAAATATGAAAACTCTATCTCCCTTTACCATTAGTCAGCCAAAAGGCACTTGGGCTATGCCTCGCTGAACTCAATACCCTCTGGGCCACATCCTGGTTACTCCTATTCATTGTTTTTGGAGGGATTAGAGCAGACTGCATCAGTCCTTCATCAGATAAAGTCTTTGCCTGAAATCCTGCTGTTTATTTCAGTTTAAATGCCTGGCCACAGACCTCTCTAGGGAAGAGCTTAGTTTCCTCAGATGTATGACTACTGAATGCAACTATTGCCCTTGGGAAAACATTTAATATATTTATTGCTCTATTTGGTAAAGTATCAAATGAGCACATCTGATACTCCCTGAGAAAGCTCTTCTCCAAAACTCCCCCCTGCTGGAAAAAAGCCAAACAACAACCATCAAGAAAAAGAAAAAAGACAAACCTGTGCAGATTAAAAAATGCTGAGTAACACTACAGACAGGGCACATTACTGACGGACCTGCTGTGAGTTTAGAACCAGGCTCTACGTTCAGTGCCAAATAAATTTGTGATGCTTTAAGAGAAAAGAATCCTGCAGGGTGATGGTTAAGGAGGGAACAGGACTCTATTCCTCCTTATGTGCATTTTTCAAGAAATATATACCGGCTTTTGAAACTGGCACTGACAGTGCTGCTTTTAGAAAGGAAATTGTTTCTACCTGTGCAGGTGTAACTGAAGACCTAATTTCAGGTAGTTTGTGAGCAATTCTTATTGAAGATGAACCACAAGAGTGAAAAAAAGAGCAAGACTGACGCTGCAGTTGCAGGCCCTGTACAGAGATGTTCACTATGGGCCACAAAAAGTTCCCAGAGAACTGAGAGATGTTCTACCACCAGAAACATTTCTGGAACAGGATGGATTGTGGAGTAACAGAAATACAGGGCTAGCATTTCGCACCCTGGTATATTCCCTGTTAATACTGAGATGCCAAGTAGTGGTGAGGAAGGGCAGGGTTGCGGTGACAGCTCTTACCTTTTATTTTAAATAAACCCAGCATGAGGCAACAACTGCTCTGTCCACAAAGGTGGAGTAAGGTCTTCTGCTGTGCTTCACCATAAAGGGATTTCCCAGCAAAATGGAACCTCCAGCTTCCGTCTCAGGCACAAACAGCCAGCACAAACTCCCTCTGGCTTCATGGCTCCAGCTGATGCTGCAGAACGAGGGAAAAGAGAAGTTTTCTTCACAGAGGGTGAAGCTTATTGGGATGACTTGCAGAAAGGAGCTAATGCAATTTAATAACTCCAATGCTGGATATACACGAACATAGAGGAGGGCTTGAATGATGAAATGGTGATGATGTTTTTGACTAACAGGAGGGATTTTCTTTGAAAGAACAAGGATAGAGATTGGAGAAAATCTGCTTTCCTTTCCTCAGACCACAAAAAAATGAAAAACTAAGGGGGATTTGTCATGTAAAGAGTTAAGACTGGTATCATTAAGAGCTGGCATGTCTTTCTGGAAAAGAAGAACATCTTTAGAAGGGGACTGTTTTTCTTCAACCACCATTCCCCCCTGCAATGGTGGTACAAGGGCAAATATGAGCATTCTGACATGAGGAATTTTATACCATGTTCAGTCAGGCTCTCTAATATTGGAAATGCCATGCTCCTGCTAGCTCTGCGCCTACACAGTATGGAAGCTGCACCCCTTTAGTATACTGGCACAACTAAAACAGTACAACTTTGTGCAGCTTTTGCTAATAGCGATCCACTTCATAAAGGCTAAATCGAGATAAGTCAACCACTTTGTCTCCATTAAGCTTTCTGCATTTCTAATGCATCTTGTATTAACAAACATTGTTGATGTGTGGGTGTTTCAAGATGCTCAAAGACTGAGAAAGAGCTCTGTGTAACTTCAGGGAAAAGGGTAAAGAGTTTGGGAATTCAAAACAACTCACTTAGGCAGCAAAGAGACTCTTTCCGAGTCAGCTGCATTGCAAAAGGCTACAGCAAGTAACATGGAATGAAAACGTGAAAAAGAACCACAAAGGAGACGTAAGATGAAGGGTGTGGAGGTTACGCACACTGTGGAAGGGATCCCACCGAAGTGCTAGGTGAAGCAAACCACACTCCCAACAGCAACGAGGACCAGTACAAGAAAGAGCAAGTCCTTTTATGCAACTGAAAGAGAAATGAGGTCACTGAGTTCATTGAGTTTATCTTACTCCACCACTGGATGTTTGCACTCGTGCACTGTTTTCACTTTTATCTACATAAGAAAAGTCTACAGTAAGTTACTTGGCAACATGCTCACACCACAAATCTTGCCTGAGCGTGTGGGAGAAAAAGATTTATTTTCAAAGCCTTCAAGCCATCAAATTCTTACGAAATCCTTTTCTCTTGAAGGAAATTACATTGGCTTGGACCTAACATGTATTATTCAGTTAATCCACCCGTGGAAATAACCACGGTTTAGACTGTACCCTTTCCTAGTAGGATCCTGAAGAAGAGAGAATATAGCTGACTTGGGGGAGAGAAGGAGAATGGCCAGAGAGACGAGAGTTTGTTCTCTGAGAAAAAGGGAGACTTAAAATTAGGATTATGTTTTTACATAAGTTCATGATAACATAGTTCTCCAGGGAGAACTTTTGTGATTAATTTTTTCCCTCAGTGGGAAACAAATCAAGTTATACAATGAAATAAAATGTAACAGTCAGCCTGAGGGACACTTAAAATATTTTCTTTTCTGTTCTGTTTTTTCTACTAGTTTGTAACAGGAGATTGGAAATGAGCAGTCATTCTGAACTGAAAAAAACCAGAACACTTTCATTCAGTAAATATCCAACACAAAATATTCTGATAGTTCTGAAAGTTTTTTCCCTCAACTAATTTTAAAGCTAGAAACATGCTGCAGTCTTTCCCACAAGTAGTTGTGACTTACAGTTATTCAATAAAAACCAGTTACTGAAAGAGATCTCCCCAACCAGCTCCACTATGAAATGAAGCTGAACACCACTGGAAGAAGCTCCATCTCCCTAAGTAATACAGTGGGACCCCCAACTTTTCATTCCCACAGGCAGCACAGCTGCTATACCGTTTCCATCTACGATGGACAAAGTCAAGGCTGAGAGAGAACGGTGCTGGTGTATGTGCTAAGACTTGAACAGAGCATGCCGTATTTCAGCTCGTCCTAATAAGGCCTAATTGCAGGAAATTAATAGGAAACGTTTAAAATAGTTACCCACTCTTCTGTTGGGTGTTGTCTTCTATTGTTCTCCATGGATCCCCTTTGGAATGGACTTTCATGAGCTATTGTGGAGCCAGGATTCTCCTGCAGCAACAGGACTGGATTCTCCCTGAGCAACAAGGGGTTTGAACAAAAGCAAACACTAGCTCTCTGTTCCCCTGATTGTTCATATATTTTTCATTAAACCGGTCATCAGATAACATACAGAGTTATTAATGGTTCAGGCGTTAGGAGGGGGGTGGGAGACGTGAATTCGGATGCCATCCGACAGCAGGGAACAGTACATCAGCCACCCATATCACGAATAAGCGTTTGAAGAACAAGACCGTTGCGTGCAGTCAGGGTATCGGGCTTTGTAAAGCACAGCTTGAGAAAGCAAGGTTATACATTTTGCCTTCCGGAAGTAGTTTTGATCTTTGGACTCCAAAGTGGTGGAGGCGATTCTCAGCAGCTCTGCGAAAAGGTTCAGCAGTTTGGCTGCCTGGGACTGAACGTGCTGACCCGAGACAGCTCCTTGCTCACAACGCTGTCTGGTTTTCTTTCTGGAGATCCAAGTCCCCCCCAGACACTGCTCTGTGAGCTGCAGACTCTAACCCAGCCTTCCAAATTCCTTTCCACGCCAGACAGTGTAAAAGCACACCGTCCAGGGCCCTGGACTCTCCCTACCCAGGCACTTTCTTTGGGTCTAACTCTAATGACTTCCAACTGCAGCTCACAGGAGGGCATAGCACAAAGATGAATCACAGAAAAACACCTGAAGATATTTTCAAACACCTCTCTGACTCTCACACTGCAGGCTTGTTGCCATCCCCACCTGATGCTGGCACAACAGCGTATCACTCCGAAATCTTTGTAGCTGAGGCATATTTAGATTTTTGAAAGCTCGCGGGTACCGGAGATGCTGATCGTTCTTCAACAAGGTCTTGGCAGACCCAAGCAGGAGCTGATCAGAGTCTCAAGGCATCTCTGCCACTGCTGCCAGCCTGCGCCGACGCCTCAGCCAGCCCCGTGGGTTTTGAGCCCTCACATCCAGGCGTGCCCGCCTGCCATGGCCCCAGCTTTAGGGTCGGGGCCCTGTACCCCCTGCAGCCAGGCCGGGGCCAGGCCTCTCCCCCGCGGCTGTGAGACGCTAGGATGGACTGGTTTGGGGGTTTTGTTTTGTAGCTGTGAGAAGCTAAATAAACTTAAGCATGCGGAGGCAATTATGCTGTGTAAATGCCAGCTATCCCTGTTTCTGTTTAGAAGCTGTCAACCAGCCTGTTCAGAAAAATATTTATTTTCGCTTAAAAAGTCCCTCTGCAGTGATTTGAACTTGAAGGCCTCTTCCACCTCCGCTTCCAGAAAGGCCGCTGCTCTGGCTGGCGAGGGCTGGCGACAGCTCGGAGGTGTCCTTGGCCCCGGCCTCCGGCTGGGCACTGCCCACCCCCCCCCGCTCCGGGGCCGCCCTCCCTCCAGAGGCGCCTCGTACCCGCCGTGCTGCCGCCGGGCCCCACCGCCCGCCCGCCCCGCGCTGAAGCGCCATCCCACGGCACCGCCTGGCGGCAGCACTGACACACCGCAGCTACTGCCCTCCGTTGTCTGTCGGCGGAGGGGCGGGGTCGCGCCTCTTCGCCTTTAAGCGGGACGTACCAAGCGCTGTGGGGGTGGGTTGGAGGCTTTTTTTGTGTGTCCCGTGTTGCCTCCCCGGGCAGCCTGCCGGGCTGGGGGCGGTGGGGAGAGGCAGAAGCCCTGAGCCGCGCGGGACCGCCGCTGTCGGGCGCTTTACCTCGTCTTTCCTCGTTTTCCTGTGCTGGCAGCTCCTCCTCTGTGGGGAGGGCGAATAGTTCAGTCCTACCGACATGGCCGCCACCATGAAGAAGGCGGTGAGTGTGGGAGGAGGGCATAGCAGCGGGCGCTTTCCCTTCCCGGCCTCTCCCTCCGCTGTGGGCTCCCCTCAGGAGGGCGCAGCTCCTCCGCTGCCTCCCGGGGCGGCTAGGCCGGGTCCTCTGGCTGTCGGGGGCCGCCGTCTCTCGGTGCTGGGGCGGCGCGGCCGTGTCGGCTCAGCGCTGCCTCCCGGCCCGCGCTCGGGGTCCCCAGAGGCGCCTCCCTCAGCGCCCGCTGCCCGGGCGGCAGCCCTGTGCGGGGCCGGAGCGGGGCGGTTCCTTCCCTAGGCCGATGCCGGGTCAGGCCCTGCCGAAAATACCCCGGTCTGTGGGTCGCGGCCCTGGCGGGGCTGTCTCGGCCCTGTGGAAGCCGCTTACCGTGCCATCAGACCCGCGGGTGCGGTTACACTGCCCTTACGGAGTCTGTGCCGGCGCAGTTTGCTGTAAGGTGCCAAAAGCTCTTTGGCCGCACAAGGGGCCCGTACGTGCAGGACGCTCGGGCCGAGCCCAGCGGAGGTCCTGCCGCAGCCCCTGCTGCCACCGCCGCAGGTCGGCCGGGGAGAGTCTGCCTGGGGCGCGGTTCAGGGGCTGTAAAGCCGCGGTAGCACCATCGCACTCGGCAGCTCACCGGTTCGAGTCAAATGATGTTGCTGGCGGATTATGAAGTTGATCCGAAGTTGGGCCATGAAGCTGATCAGAGGGCTGGAGCACCTCTGCTATGGAGACAGGCTGAGAGAGTTGGGGTGGTTCAGCCTGGAGAAAAGGCGGCTCGGGGAGATCTAATTGCGGCTTACCAGTACCTGAAGGGGCCTGCAGGAAAGATGGTCAGGGACTCTTCGTCAGGGAGTGTAGTGACAGGACAAGGGGTAATGGCTTTAAGCTAGAGGAGGGTTGATTTAGATTAGATGTTAGAAAGAAATTTGTTACTCTTAGAGTGGTGAGGCCCTGGCACAGGGTGCCCGGAGAAGCTGTGGCTGCCCCTGGCTCCCTGGCAGTGTTCAAGGCCAGGTTGGATGGGGCTTTGGGCAACCTGGGCTAGTGGAGGGTGTCCCTGCCCATGGCAGGGGTGGCACTGGGTGGGCTGGGAGGTCCCTTCCAACCCAAACCAGTCTGGGATTACCCTCTGTACCCTGCAGTGATCTTTAAGCAGAGGTGTCCATTTGAGATGTCAGTGCTGCCAAGGAAACAACCGGCATTAGGATGCCATGGATAGCTGGTGTTTTATTTGGGTGTTACCAGGGCTTCCGCCCAGCTACACGTGGATATTTATCTCCTTGAGGAGGTGTTTTAAGGAATCAAGTGTATAAGCAGAAGGTAGTGGCTGTAAGACTGTTTCAGAAGCTTTGTAGGAATAATCTTGTAGTGAGATTCAAGTTAATATAAGAAATGAAGTTTTAATTTTGACCTCTCCTCCTTGCAGGCTGCAGAAGATGTCAATGTTACGTTTGAAGATCAACAGAAAATTAACAAATTTGCAAGAAATACTAGCAGGATCACAGAGCTGAAAGAAGAAATAGAAGTGAAAAAGGTATATGTGCTTCAGATATCACTTCTTCGTTGCTCTTAGTTAATTTTCAGCTGTAGCACAGAAAATAGGGACTGTGGATTATTGTGAGTAATGCTTTGTTTCTAATATGGGATTTCTGATACTTTGAAAATAGCCAGAGAACATTAAAGTGGAAAAAAGTAATGCGAAATAAAGGTCGCTAGTATATTTCTGCATGCAGTTCTTGGAACTCCTCAGTTGTGATATATAAAGCATTGTCTATATAATGGCTGTTGGTAGTGTTCTTAAAATTTCCTGTCTGAGACTGTTCATACTTATTTTGTCTTGAACCTGTAAGGCAGTTGTTTGTTATGTTATTCTTTTGATGTGTTGACAGAGATTGTCATTATGAGTGCAGAGGTTTTCTTTTGCTAGGCTGAAGAAGATATGTCACTTTAATTTTCTTTCTCAGTATTCATTCACTTTCCTTCAACATCAGTAATAGCATTTCCAAAGAAGTTTTATCAAGTTCTTAAAAAAGAAAATATGCCAGTACTGTCACAAAATGTTTTCTATAATTACTTTGCCTAATACGCATATTGTAAAAACGTTACCTTTTTATATTGATGTTTCATTAATGGCTTAAGGTGCTGGAACTTTAAGCAATCCTACTTTTGTAATAAAGTAATTAACATTTGCCATCTTATTTACTAATTTTTTCTGTTCTCTAGCTAAATTTAAAAATTCCTGTGTAAGAGCATATCAGAAAATAGTGAAATTTAAACCTACTCTGTTTTCCTTGTCTAGGAATTATCCTGTTAATGACAGATAATGAATATTGACTAGAAATTTCTTCTAGTACAGCTCCATTGCATTTAATACTTATGCTGAATTATAGCACTGGAACTGTTCTATTAGACATGCTGATAGTATGCTGGCAGGTAGGATTTTTGCCCAAAATGCGGACTCACTGAGTTCATTACTCAACTGATAGCACGATAATGTATCCATTGAAATAATTTACCTAGTACAAAGTGACCACTTATGTCTTGTTAAACAGAAACAACTTCAGAATTTGGAAGATGCTTGCGATGACATCATGATGCTTGATGATGGTGATTCACTTCTGATACCCTACCAAATTGGAGATGTCTTCATTAGTCATTCCCAAGAAGAGACACAGGAGATGCTGGAGGAGGCAAAGGTTTGTCTGGGCAAAAGGGAGCTCCTTTACTGTACTGGTTGCTAGAGTGTGGTGAGCATTGGAATAGGATGATCTGTTCATCCTTTGCACCTCTTACTTTCTAAAGTTCATGTTTGATTTATGATTTGAGGAGGGGGATGTGCGTGCGTGGTAAGGCGTAACTGGGTTGTCAGTATACAGTCACACTCACCTTTCTTTGGCCCTGTAATAAGTCTTACAGTCTGACTTGGCAGAAAAGTTGGCAGAGTGGTACCTCTTTATAAGTTGCTGACAAACATTGCTCAGTTTGTTTTACATAACTAGTTGATTATTTTTTTCTTTTTCAGAAAAGTTTACAAGAAGAAATTGAAGCATTAGAATCCCGAGTGGAATCAATTCAGAGGGTGTTATCTGACCTGAAGGTTCAGCTCTATGCAAAGTTTGGAAATAACATAAATCTTGAGGCTGAGGACAGTTAAAGGTGTTCAATACCATACACCTTTTCCTTGTTTTATTAAATGTTTTGATAACATTGTTCCAATTACATTTAAAAAAAAAATCCACCACTTTAGTTTTTTTTTTTTACTTTCCTGTCTTGGGTTCCATCTATTTAATGAGAGCTTTCTTATTTTGGTTATTGCAGTTATTTATTTGTTCAGGAAATCATTAGCTTCCTACAAATACAACAAATATTGTTGGTAAAGCATCAAGTTTGGAATATTTGCATTGTTTATTAAAGTAATAAAGTCAGGCAGATATTGGAGTTTCCTTGGCCTTGTTTTCCACTCATGAAAATACTTAAGTATAAAAACCAACAGAAACAAATTTTTTATTTGCTCTGTAATGGCTGTTTGATAAGTTTCTCTGTAATACATAGGGTACGATTCAGCTGTAATGCTATTTAGCTGTTTTTAGCAGCCCTCCTGGAAATACTAAATCTATCCTTTGTCTTTCAGTCTTAGCTCAGATAGCATAAACACTGTTAGCTCAGTGCACAACGTGGCAACAAGTTGACAGGGGAAAAAGGAGGGCTCTTTAAAGCTTGCACTGGTATTGAAGAAAAACTTTTGGAGCCACACTCATGCTCAGTCATTGACTACTTTGTATTTGAGAATCACAAAAGCTGCTGTATGTCAGAATGGTGAGTCTTAACTTCTAATTTTCCTGAACAATCACTTTCTAAATCCACATTTATATTCCAAACTAATGTCAGAATTGTTCATAGATGATGTTGCTGTGTCAGCATCAATCCCTAGAACTATGCCTCCATCACTATGTGGAGTTGAATGTCATTTTTAAATGTCTTGGTTTGCTGACTTCTTAGATCCTTAAAAAAAACCATGTTCTGTCTCACTGTAATTCTGCTTTTGGACTTTTGCCTTTTGCTTTGATTAATGTATTGTACCATGGAAATACCTGCTCATTATGACTTTGTCTTTCAGAATTAAATCTTAGCATACTTAAATCATCTTTTTAAGCTATTTTCCAAAACAATGTGGACAGAAAATTCAGTTGGCCAAATATTTACCTGCAGTCATTGTTCTTAATACAATCAGAGTATGAGATGAGTATATTTTTATAAAGTGATGAATACCTACCTATCATGTGTCAATTGTGTAGCATCTCTTCTTCACACAGCGTGAACATGGACAAAAAAACCTACTTGGTTTCTCTGTTACTGAAGTAGTTTTAACAGGGTAGTGATATTGAACTTGATCTTCAGTACACCTGAGCAAGATCTCACCAGTGCATTGTTATTTATGAATCATAGCATTGTAACTTAGATAGTTGTTTACATAAGTTTATTAATGTATATAAGGCTTAGCATAGCCGTTAGAGAAGACTGTCTTCAACAGTGAAGATCTGATAGCTCAACACAAGCACTTGTATTACTTATAACGTATATCAACTGATGGCTGTAAGTCTTAAAGCTGTGCTAATTTTCTGTGCCCTGGCGTTTCTCTTGGGTAGAATTCCAATGATTTGAATGCTTCTGCTGCTGGACATGTGTACAAATACCCTGGCTTTAACTGTACAGATTTTTAACTTTGTTTTCTGACTGGTTAAGAGTTTTAATTCAAGCCTATGCCTCAGGAAAGAGTTTGAGTTTTTCCTTACTTCGAGTGAATACTTCAGCTACTCTTAGGTAAAACGTTGATACGATAGCCATAGCAACTGTCCTGGTTCTGGCAAGGACAGAGTTAATTTCACAAGGAGCCAGGACAGGTGAGCCAAGCTGGCCGGGGGCTATTCCATACCATGTGACATCTGCTACTCTGCCTGTCAGCCAGTGCTTGTAGCAAATCAAGTGTGTTGGGCCTTCAAGGAGATGTGGGTGTTCCTCTACATAATTTCTGAACTCCTCATACAGTTTTGTGTCAGGTGTTTGGCACCAAACTACCTAGAGCAGTTCTGGGTTGACCAACTACTGTTAGGCACTAAAGGGAGAAGAAGGTGGCCAGTTATTTGAGGGCAGCTGATACAAGTATTGTGGACTTAGGTGACTCTGCCTTCTCCTGCTTTATTAGATACAGCTCTTGGTCCAAAACTGCCTTTCAGGATAGCGTAGTTTGGAAGCTGAGTAATGCAAGGTTATGTCTTAGGAGTTGCTGGTATATTGAGTTTTTTCTAAACAGCCAAACTATTTATTTGGTATGTTAAAGTAAACCATCCAGTGCACTTGTCTTTATATAAACCAAAGAAAATGTAAGAGACTTTTTCCAGGTGAAAACAGAGCTAGTCATGGAGTTTGACCCATGATGAGAAGCATCCAGCAGATGGCATTGAAGAACTGGGAAGCCCATGTTACCACAAGCCTGTCCTGGGCTGTGAGTGCCAGTTGCTGGCTTTAGTAAAGTGAAACTTTGGCTGCAATGATCACATTCTCATTAATTTGTTGGTAGCACTTTAAAAATCACTCCTGAGTGACTGCTGTGCCTGCTCTGCTGTTCTGAGCATATTCATGGCTCTGCAGACTGCAGATATTTAAAATTATTGTGATTTCCAGATAGGCCACAGTATGGCTATGGCTTCATTACAGAAAAGAAAAAGTCAGCTGGTAAGGTTTCACTGTGATTCCAGAGGCGGCTGTAAACCCAGTGAGGACTGTAGTTCGGTAAAGGACGCAAAGTGAGAAAGGTGGCAAGGCATGGAGAGCTTGCATTTTCCCTGCTGTTCTTTGCTATCCTGGAAGTGGAATTGTCCATATATGCAGCCCTGGTGTTCAGGGAAAAGGCAACTGTTAGAATGTTCTTGTGAATGCCAAAGGTATTTCCTCTCTGGTGCTGAACTTCAGTCCTTTGGGGTTGGTTTTGTGACCACACCCCCTTATTTCTTTCTTCTGTTTATCATGGTGTTGGTATGTTTTGAGCCATTTTGCTAGGCCTTTCTGCACTACTAGAGTTCAGGCTTTTATGTGTATGAAGTGTCTTTCCTGTTTGCTTAGACCTTACTCCAAATCGTATGTCCATGCAGCCTTGAAAATCTAGGTGCCTTTTTGTGTATGTAATATCCAGTTTCCTTGTATGGTTTGGACAATTGTGTTTGCAAGCCAGGCAAGTAATTATCTAAGAAACTTTTACAGATTAGTCTCTGGATTTTTGTAGTTAGCAAAACATGCTGTCCCAGGCTATCATTTGATATTTTTATATGCATAAAATAGAACATGCAGGAAACTCTTTGGTCTTGTCATTGTAGAAGTTAATTTGCAGATTGTCCATCAGTTGCTTGAAAGTATTTGATAGAGTCCTGGTTTTTCCTTTTTAATAACTTTTCTTCTCCCTTGTGAACGTATGCAATTATTTTTCAGTTGGCATTAATTCTGTTTAGTGCCCGATCTTCCAAGTACTTTTTATTTTTGGTAGATTGGAAATTTCTGTTGTCTTTAAAGTTTGCCTTACAGTTACCTTGTTCAGATAATACAAGTCCATGAAAAAAACCTGATCCTCTGTGCACCTCTGTACATGTCACAAATCATTTAGCTCCACTTGACAATACACATTTTTTAATATTGTTGTCAGAATGCAAATAATTTACTGTCATTCTCTGTATTGTCAAGGGAGTCACATTTGTAACACACTTCAAAGACGAAGTGCACTGTAAAAGTGCTGTTACTTTAAGGGCTTCGTTTGAAGCATTGGACCAATGATCTCTTAGTGACTGAATTAGCTATTCGGGTCTATCTTTGTATTAAAGTACAGTTTCCATACTGTTCTTGTTCTGTAAGTCAGAGAGCCACCAGTGACTGGCTTTTCACTTGGTTGCAGCAATTAAAGCAGGTGAACTAGCAAAACTGCAGCCACTGAAATATTGCTCATTTCAATGCTTGATGTCAAAGTGACTTAACTTACCAGGTTTTCAAAGTAGCCTGATAAAAACTCTGTAAAAAATAGGACACAATTATTATACTTATTATATTTTCAGGGGCTTGTTTGTGATTCTGTATCTTCTCAACTGATATAAAAGTTTTCCACATGATCATCTCTAGCATAACCTTCTCCAGTGGAACCTTTGTTATTGCTCATCGCTCTTGTATAGAAGATCCTCAGATACCATTACACTCCATAATATAAACGTGGTTGATAATTATTCAGTAATTATAGGAAGTGGTGTGTAGCCGAAGTACAGATAATTTTGTGGTATTAACTATCACTTCAAAGAGCAAAAAGAGATTGAATGCTGAATACTAAAGCTGTATTTTTTGTAGGAGCAACAGAATTAAGTAGTTTGGTTTGCATGAGTCAATGGTTCAGATAATTTATCTAATGTTATTCTAATAGTCTGATTCATGGAAGAGGAGGAAAACTGTGGATGTATATAGGCATGATAAGGCCTAACAGCAATTATTTACAACCAAGTTTGTCCTTACATTGATTGTATGAGTCATACAGAAAACCAAATTATTTTGTAATTAAATGTTCGCTGCTGATCGGACTGCGCAGAATGCCGTGCACCAAACACAGACGTAAATGGCTAGGAAGGATCTCCCTCAGCAAGAGATGGAACAGATTACAGTTGAGGGGGACTGCATCCAGCTGTTAGAGGGGTGTAATGGGAGTAGAACATCAGCCATTTACTGCAGACTTACAAAAATCTTTTGTTTGCTGTTGCTCTCCAAAGCTGCTTAGTATACTATGACTTTGATCTCATTGTAAACTGCAGGTATCATTAGGTGGCCTTTCTACTCATGCCAGCAAACCCCACACTTGGGAACGCTGAGTGGTGGGGTGCAGGGTTATAATGCAAGTTCAGCAAAGGATTGCTTTGGGATCACGGCTGCGCTCAGATCTGGCTGTTACCACGTATACAGGGGAGGGGAGAGACGCGATGCAGGTGATGTTGAAGTACAGGCTTGGCCAGTACTACACCTGGCCATTTCTTTAAGCTATTAAGGGAATTTGCTGTTTATTTTTTTCATTTGAGGCCCAGAGTCAGGGCCACCTATTAAGGGTGACAGTACATTTTCCCCTCCTTGGCTCATGTAGTTGTTTACATGAGAGACAGCAATGAAGAGATAAGAATTGTAAATGTATCCATGGTTAGCTAGGTTAACAGAGATCTCACTCAAAGTCAGTAGTTGGTCATGCATTGTCCTTGCTGTTTCTGTAGTTATTCTCCAGATAGATAGAAATACTAGCAAACTGTTCAGTTCGTGTTTGTGGCCAAGGTCCTTCATGAAGGCAGGCCTCTTTTAACTCTGCATCTTTTCTTCTACCTACTTCTCCCCTCCCCAGCACCTCCACTGCAATAGGGAGTAAATCTGGTAGGCTTATTGAAGCAAGGTAGGAGTCCACAAATACGTATAGACTGTTTAAGCAGATGGGACTGTGTTGGTACACTATGCAGTCTGCAGAAAATGCTCCTACAGTGCATATGCGGGCAAATACAAACATAAAGAATTACTATTTTTAAAAAAATGGGCAAAATGGACTTCACTGTAGAAGAGTTTTGGCCATGATTACGTGTTTTATTATAGTTGTGATCTTTGATTTCACGAAAGTGGTAGCAAAATCAACTGTACAATTTATTTTACAAGTTAATTTGTCCTACAACATTTGATGGAGCTACAGCTGAGGATGTTTTTGCTTCTGTTCTCTTCACCCTCCAACTTTGGACAGCAGTGATACGGAGTAGCTGTATGACCGCTTGCGGATGTCACTGTGAGATCACTGTTGCAGGGCTTGTGCAGTTGTTCTCTCCCAGATTATCCTCCTTGCAGCTCATTCCTATGTAACGTAGCAAGCAAGGAGATAGTGATAGTTATTAGTAGCCAAGGAGCGGATTGTAGCCTCGTGTTTACCTGTATGGTCGTGTCTCTGGCACTTCATTATTGCAGGTACAGAGTACTGTGGAATGAGGAATTGGAGATAAGACACTCTATAGACGGGTGTGGGTTGGTTGGTTGTGGGGTTTTTTTGTTTTCTTTTTGTTTAAGTTCTTGAAGAAAAAGTAACTAGAGGGCACAAAGTATGAGTTCATAGTCAGCTTTGGCAGCTACTGTATCCAATGCAGACTTTAACAAAGTTCAAACTGCCGGTATATCACCTATATGATACTGTTACTTTCTACTGTGGTAGCCACCTTTATCTCATGGGACACCTGGAACTGTCACACTACTTTAATGCTCACCAACCAGGATTCTGCGTTTTAGCCACGTGTAGTGTAAGAGACACTTAGCTGGTGCTTTGCATTTTTTTACATCTAGCCTGGGCTTTGCGTGCTTTCACTTTTCCAGACAACAGGCTGCTAAGTGGCTGTATGTGTTTATAATGCTGTTTGGTGACACCAGCACAAGAATTTCACATCAGGCTGGCTTTTATTTATTGTCACTGGCTAAACTTCTTGACACATAATTTTATTGCCATTATATTTGATATGACAAACATCTAATAAAATAAAATTGCATTTAATCTTATATCAAAGCAAAGATTTATTTAATAGCATCATGAAGTTTCAACTGATGCCTGTTGCTATGACAACATGCAGTAACTTTGTGGTTAGCATAGGAATTATCGCAAGAATTTCCTGAGTTTCATGTCAAATATGAATGGCTTGTGAAGCTTTCCTTATACTAAACAGGACGTGTGGGAGAAAGATCACAGGCTCCTTCCCTCTGCTCCTTAAATGCTGGTTTCAGTTCCCTCTTATTTCAAAAGTGAAGTTCTTGATGACAAAATTGATACAGAAGTTAGGAAAATTTTCAGAATAATTTGTCTGTAACCCGCTATTTTCATTTGTCCTTTGTACTGCAATGGAGAATATAAAGTTTGCTTCTTATTCCACAGAAGATTTGATGCATTGATAATGATCTCTGGATCAGGTTGGCTGTAGTTCACGTACTTCTTAGCATGCTGAAAAATATGCATTTAAGCTCTTACTTTTTTCTGCTTACATGAGGATCTGTAGCTTCCTGTTGAAATGTTTATGTTTCAATTAATGGAGGTATATAGATGCTAAGATAATGGACACTATTCACAAATTAGAAAAACTAATCATACAATTAATGTAAAATGAAAAAATGATTACTTCAGAGCCAAAAAAAATCAATTCCCCCTAGCTGTAATGAACTCTGAAGGGATCAAATAAGAGACATTATCCATAAATGTAACTTTTCTGAAAGTTCACAACTATTTCCAGTGACTACCTCTTCATTAATGTGTACATCGAAGTGCATTCTGTACTGTTTTTCAGATAAGGCCACAAAATAAGTTGTTAGGAATCAATGTACCACTTACACCTAGATGAAGTATATGAACCAAATTGTGTCACATTCTGTTCTGTTAATCAGCATAATGAAAGGAGAAAGTTCTAGTTCAGCTTTGAAAATGCTGCTGTCTCAGTCTTTTGGTTGTGAAATAGAATTGAATTAATAAGCTATAGTAGTCTGCATGATTGGACAGGAACAATTTATTTAAGGCACAAAGCAAACATGGAAATTTGCAACAGCTCAAAAAAAAAAAAAGAGAATTATTTCCATTTCACAGCTATTATGGTTCATTTGGAAGCATAAGAAAGAAAGATCTAAGAACCAACTTACAGCTTGCTATGGAAAGGTGACACCAGCAATGTTTGAAATGTCTATACTGTATTTTCCAGACAACAGAAATGCAGTAGGGTTTTCTGTTCACAGTGCACTAATGAGCTCTGTTCTAGCTCTTTCTAAAGGGCTTCTGAGCTGACATGGAAAACCAAACAATGCTTTGGAAAAACACCTAAGCTTCACTTTTATGTATACTTGTGCAGATTTCCTGAATTCATTGCTGTTGCATTTGTACAAAATCACTGTGTGTGGAATTAGGGGTGGAAATAGAAAAGTTTCGGTTTTGTTTCCTGTGGTGTCTTTTGAGATTTTTGTATTGGTTAGTACCTTCATTAAAAGCCAATGAATTTCATGGTGGTAGGAGAAAGCTGTGGCGTTCCTTCTAAATTCTTTCTTTTATCTGGATGTGGAATTTTATGGAGTTTATAGGGAATCTTGTGATTGTAGTTGGGAACAAGAAGATATGATGCTTTTGGACATCCAAGCCTTTTCTGTGTCTGAGACAGCTTTGCTGATGATCTTTGCCATTACAGAAACAGCGGTGCAGAGCAGGAACATCCTCAACAATCTGCCCACTTTTCCCCATGGTTAAGATTTCCATTTTGTTGAAGAATTAGAGTTGACCCTTGTCTGAAACCGTTACTGAGTCCCCCAGATGTATTAGGCTAGAGGAAGTGAATTAAACACAAACTTTACCACTGTCTTATAATGTGGTGGATATAAGACCACACATGCAAAGATCTCCGCCTTAGTAGAAGCAAATGTCTTCAACTCAAAGTCTGCAAAAGTTGGATGTGATTTGCATTAAGCAAATAGTTTACATTTTTCCTAGATGCAGTATTAAAATTGACTCCAAATTGACCCAGGCCTGTGAGAAATACTGATTTAGAACAAAAAGCAGTTATAGGTCTTATATCTTAAGAGACCAGGCAAAAGCAGAAATTGAAAAAAGGTGACTGGCATATGTATACTTTTTTTTAAGGTCTCTGCAATGTAATTTTCAAGATTTTATTATTATTTTTCACAAATGGAAAATCTGAAAAGCTGCGTGTCATTACTCATCATATTTTCTTTCTTCCCTGTGGCATAAAAAGGGGTACAATCAGTAGGCAAGGCAGCATTACAGTGGGAAGAAAGGACACTGCCATTTGATAAAGAATAATGAGATGAAAAATACAGTAAAGCCTACAACTGTTCCTTCCTTGATTATTGATATTGAGCTTTATGAGAGCATTTAAAAGCTTGGAGGGGATTATAGTCATAGTACTGGCTACCGTGGAAATGCCACTTCAAATGATAAACCCCTTAGAGTGACACTGGTATTTCAGAGGATATCACAAGTAATTATTCAGGTGAAGAACTGAATTTTTAGTAGCTCTTTGGAATTTATTTCGTTATCCTCCCCCACCCCCTTTTCTCCTGCCTTTTAAAAAGGGCTAATCTTACTTCATCTCTGTTCTCTGTGAAGCAGGTATTTGGAATGCTTATCTCTGCTTTCCAAAGCAGTGTACAGTACGGTGATCGCAGCTAAAACACACCTATCCCTTGTGCCTGAAAACTGTTAACACAGAAAAGAGTGATTGTTTCTTAGTCCCTAGGGAGAGGAAAATTCTTTAACTGTTGTAGCAGTATGAGCAGAACAGAGCCAGACAGCTGTGGCGTCCGGTCTGTTGTAGCTAAAGACACAAAGTGCATGTCATTGTCCTGGTTTCAACTAGCCATTTGTCTGGACTGAGAAAAGCTGGATTTTGAGCATGAAAATGTATTTGGAAGAGCTGGAGGTTTGGATGCCTGTTTTTTAGCCAGAGCCTGCTAGGTACAGCAGTCATTAAAAGAGAAAGCAAGGTAAAGACATGCTGACATTTATACAACAATCCTTTGGGGTTTGCTTTTCAGAGGAGGTTCAAGTTGTGTTATATTGTATCTGAACTAGTTCATAAAAGTTGAAGACAGACAAGTAGTCAGTCAGGTAGAGTGTATCCTTTTGAGTGCAGTTCCATTTATAAACTGAGAGAAGCTTAAGCTCCATAATTCTGCTGGCCTTCCATTATTCTCCGATAATAATAAAAAGCCTATTTTCTGCATAAAGATCCAATCAGTGCTAGAAGTGTCACTAAAACAAAATAGTTATACTCTGTGTCCCAGGGACATCACAGCAACTGTCCAAGTATTTTGTGAAGCTGCATACTAACGTTCTCCAAATCAAGAATTAGTAATGAAAATGTCATTTTTTAGGCCAGAATTGCAATTAAGAAAAAAGAATCTAAATCAATTTGAGGTATCTATTTTACAGTATTTTCATCTGCTGACTTAGAATAGAAATCTGTGGATTTAAGTGGAAGGGATAAATCTTATCGAGGGACTTTCTGTTATCAAACACAGTCTGCTTGCAGATTGTGTAAGTGTGGGGCTCAGAATTCACTGTTGTACAGAATTTGGAAAATTAAATTATGGAAATGAAAGTCCTCATGGAAGGACAAATAGTGCCTCCATTACCAATGCAGTGAAACAAAGACTCTCAACACAAATGAGATCTCGTGCTCCTGGAAACCTATCTTTATCAGGGGATGAATTCCAGTCATTTAACCAAGAGCAGGAGCAGGTGTATTCCGAAACTTCAGAGTTTTGCGTGACAGGTACTGACATGGCTTTCTGGACAGTTTACTCACAGAGGATTCAAAAATGTTACATATGAAGTAGTGGTGATATATTCACATTAGCTGTTTCAATGGAGACTGCACAGGATGACAGAAAACTTCAACTTGCCTCTTCAGTTATGGTAAACACAGAATTATGTGCTGTTTTAATAATGTGTCTCCTTACAATTGATACAGATGAGGAAAAGCAGCCCCATGCAAAGAATTATTAGAACTGAATAATAATTCATGATGGACAGTGTATTCAAATACATTGTTTCCCATTCTGTTTGCAAATTGGCCACAAATAGTGACTGTTATTTGATCAATTATTCATAGAAATTCACTAAATAATTCTTGGTCTCCAATGCTGTCATATCAGGTTTATTAAAATTCCAAGAGATTTGTAAAGCAACCTGTTTAATTGGACACAAATCTCATGCTATGGATCTTGTTTGAATGATAGCAACCATTAAGTTGATCAGACTCAGCGTTTTAGTTAAATGACTTGGCTTTTTCATCTGACACTTGATTTTTGCCCAGACAACTCTGTGTATTTGCTTTGAATTTGTTACTTTTCTAATAGCTACCAGTATTCTTGAAAATAAACTCATTCACAGTGGGAACCTCCTGAGGAGCACCACCAAGGTCTCTGAGAGAAGAGTGTTGCAAACAGAAGAATTAAGACAAATTCACAGTGAGAATGCAGAGTGTACTTAATATCAACAGTTGTTCAGCTCTTACCAGTAACTTCATGTTTTCAGGCATAAGCCAACCATTAACACAGGAAAGAGAAAATTTCTCTCCAGATAGATAATTCCAAAGTCATTAACTGAAGATTTTCTTAATATTCCACATAAAAATCACAAAAATAACACCTCAGATTGAGGAAGTCAGGGCAACAGATCTCCAGACTGAGGGGCTACACAAAGGAAACACCGCCATATGTTGGTTCTATTTCACGCTCACCTTAGTTTTGGCCACAGTGGATCACTCTTGAAGGAACGACATGGGCTAGAAGGATTTTTAAGCTAAGCTGGTGTGGGCTTTCTGGTGTTATCATGTGCATGGGGCGTTTCAGGACAGCATTCTCACTCACTACAACTGTTCATTTTGATTGGATGCTGTGAGAATATAAAAAAAATAAAGCTTAATTATCTTTTTTTTAAACATTTAACCAAAATTGTTATGCGCTTGAAATTTAATTAATTTTAATTATTTTAATGAAGTTTCTGTTCAGTTCTTTTTTTCCTCCTCAGGTTAGCTAGATGTAGTTACGTATCTGTCTCAGCTACTGCAAGGGTGAATTAGTCAGTGTTTTCAGAGCTTCGTAAAGCATCATGTAGGTGTCAAGATTTTAAATAATCTCTCAGCATTTATCACTATATTTAATAGGCTTTCAATTAGAATGCCAATTAAAACTGATTTGTTTTAAAGAAACAGACATATTTTTAATTACAGCATGCACATTCAGCCTTGTATTTAATTGCAGCAAGATTGCTGAAAGGCTCTCTTTATTCCTAGATGCACAAGGACAAAGCTTTTGCTCAGTTCCCTGCAATTAGGATGAAGTAGGAACATTATCTCAGCAGGTGCAGAGCAGCTCAGAAGGGAAGAGCCAAGGAATGGATTTTGTGGTCCTGCTGGCTGAATGGCCAGATTTTGGGGCAGAGCTCTTAGATTCTGGTCTAGCAAAGCCCTGAAGAGTATGTGACCCTAGCCTGTAAGCAATCTCACTGGAAACAGTAGGACTATACAGATATTTCAGAAGTTTGATAACAGCAAAATGCTTTCCTAAGTCAGGACTTTAATATGCAGTATCTGCAAACCATAGCCCATCTTCAGTGTTACTTCCTTTCCATCGTGCTCTCAGATCTCAAGTTCTGTCTATTTTCTTTCACCTTGGAAAATGCTGGTATTAAAAGGTGGTCTGATTTATGGTTTAGGGTTTTTTGTCCATTTGTAAAGCAGCACATCAAGTCTTAACATGTCATCTATCAACACTATAAATCTTGTGCTTCTAGATATTCTGATGTCAAGGCGATCTGCAGTCTTTGAAGTTTTAATGCAATAATCCCCTAACCAGCCAAAGGAAAGGTTTTCAAAAGATATCAATTTCCTTCAGTTTTTCAGTGTGTTATGACTACGCACAAAAACTGTGAGTGCTTCACTAACTACAGTTAGAGGAAGTGCACCTATTGTGACAGTTCTCCTAAGTGTAGATTTGGAATATAGCATTAGAAATAGTGATACCGATCACTGGTGTGATCGGAAGTATCCTGTAAAAATAGTTAACTATATCTCCTCACAAACATAGGAGCGTGAGTTTGTCTTAGTGACTTATCACTTGCCAGCTAAGCCAGGATAACTATGCATGGCGTTTTGCAACAGCAAAATCAATCCTTAGCTTAAACCACCACAAAGCTTCCACCAGCAGTCATTCACAGTAAAAACCACTTGACTTCAGGTTAGTCTTCTCCCTAATCAGTGTTAATATTTTCACATTCCTTTAGAAGATAGTGGCTAAACATTGAGTTTGTAGGTTCTTCGAACAATGCACAGCATGACATTATGTATAGTAACTGTAATGGTCATCCATCCCCACACGAGTATTTACATACCTCTTTTCTGTGAGATTCAGAAAGTTGAAGATTGAAGTAATTTTGAAGCAGGATGTGACAAACATCTGGACTGTGTGCCGTATGCAAAATGGAACAGAATAAGCTTTTCAGCCACTGCTATAATTAAACAAGGCTAAAATAAACCCAGAGTGGAAATAAATTGAGCTGAGGGTATGATTACACCTAATTTTCATGGGCTTCATATCATTCTGCATTCACAGCATAATTCCCCTTTAGCACAACTGTAAACATTTTGTTTTCGTCTGGTCATTGATTCCTCTTATCCTAAGAAACAACTTTATCCATAAGCATCAAGAAGAATGAGAATGTCCAGCCCCTCTCCATGATAAATGTCATACTTCCAGGGAAAAGCTGCATTTGAATGCTTTCTTCCCCCTGCTGTTATATTCTTGGCACACACTCCGAATTTGAGCAAAAAAAGATAGACTTAGTCTTGTGAGTCATTTTCCTGATTGATCTAATTTACCTTGAAGGTTAATGTATTCTAAACTAATTCAGAGATTAATAACCACTTAAAGATATATGAAAGACATTTAACTGTATACCAGACGAGTGTTGTAACCTAGTTTATTATCTCTTCAATGACTTTGGGAGTTCATTTGATGAGATTTAAGAGTTATTTGATTGTTTGATACAGAGTGGCAGGTGCAAAGCAAAAAGGTGTTTTCAGAGCTCGCTAGTTAATTCTGAAAATAAGGATGTAATTTTATCTGCTTACACTGCATAATTCAAAGAAAACATTTATGTTCAAGGTGATGATTAATCATAGAATCCCGGATTGGTTTGGGTTGGAAGGAACTCCCAGCCCATCCAGTGCCACCCCTGCCATGGGCAGGGACACCCTCCACTAGCCCAGGTTGCCCAAAGCCCCATCCAACCTGGCCTTGAACACTGCCAGGGAGCCAGGGGCAGCCACAGCTTCTCTGGGCACCCTGTGCCAGGGCCTCAGCACCCTCACAGGGAAGGATTTCTGCCTCCCATCCCATCTCCATCTCCGCTCCTGCAGCTTCGGGCCATTCCCCTTGTCCTTGTCAACAGTCCCTCTCTAGCTTTCAATTAATGTTTTTTTCTTATGGCATTCGTTAAAATTCTTTCAGTGATTAAATAATTAGTTGGACATGAACAATGCTGGACTTGTCCATTCTCCAACCTGCTTTTGACTTCTAGGGCAACGGAATTGATGATGCTGGATTTCCTCTCTTTTTGCGAGACCACACCAGCATATCAATACAGAGCTTTACCTTTATCTTAAGGAGCTGTGTCAAGTTTAGGCGTTACCTTTTTCAGATATAAAAAAATGAAAGTCTGTTATATGCCTAGTGGTTTTGGATGTGTCTGTCCTCTTTCTGCTGGAAAACAATTGTCCAGTAATTTTGTGAAGAATTGGTGTCTGACCTGGTAGAACTAGCAGAATGAAATGTGAGATAGCCCTGGATGCGCCCAGGAGCTCTCACTGGGCTTATGTTTGAAAATCTCAGACATTTTCCAGTGTAAGTGGTTGTTGCCTAGAGGTATTTGTGCTGAAGATCTGCATAGTAAGTCCAGCTTTGGTGGGAAGCTCTGTACATGTGCACTAAACAAACAGAAGCATTCTTGGCTGCATCAGATACATTGTGCATATACAAAAAAATCGCATGACATCTCTGCAATAGGTCCAAAGTTTTTCAAAACCCTGGACAGAACTGTTGTACGCTAGGGCTATAACACACTGTGTTTTGGCCTGGCTGGTCTCAGCGGGAGATCAAACCTGACTGAAGGCTGACCTCTATACGTCTTTCTGGTAGTCCACTTCCAGACTTCTTCCCATCTGGGGAAGGAACATAGGGTGCCTAATCTGTATGATGCAGATTATGTGAGAGCTTTACACACAAGCTTGTGGCCAAGGAACTTTTCTGAGTGGTGCTAAGGCTCTGCTCCCAGATCAGGAACTCATTTCTGTATAAACAGAGGAGAGAGTTCTTTGATATTTACAAATGCTGAACATCTTCAGCGGCCAGAAATTGGTGAGAGTTGCAAGTATTAAGCAGCAGCAGGGAACAGATTGGGCAAATAGTGTCTATTTACTGTAAATATTTTGTTTTATATTTACAGCCAGATAGGCACCAAAATTGTGAGCGAGCTGTTAGGCACATTAATACCTCTGAATATTGTGTGTGGGGTCCCATTCACTGACCTGTCAAAACAACAAAGGTGATATACAAGGTGGTTTGTTGCCAAGAGTAGAGTATCCTACTGCTTGTAGAGCTTGTATCATGTTTTATCTGGGTTTTTATCTCAAACCATTGTTGCATGAACAATGAATGCACAATGAATGTGCCCTGGCTACCTGATTTATGTCTGCAAGCTCCTGATGACTTCATAGCTCATGAGTGTCAGAGCAAAACTGAGCCCAGATTGATTTATGAAGGGTCATCAATAAAGAGTGGAAGAAAAGGACTGATCTAGAATCAGGGCTTTGTACGCAACACTGGACTAGACAGGTACCTAGATAAAACCTATTTCATACCTAACCAAAACCAAGCAAACAGTTACAGAGTCATAAAATAGTTATAAATGAAGAAAACCCACCACAGGCTGGGTGGAGCTTCAGGTAACATTATGGGGATCTATGTATAAGTTCTATAAATAATATAAAAGCTTTTCACTTTGAGGTTCTGCTGGGCTGTCAGAGGGAATAAAAGACCTAGCAAAAAGAGACAGATGTGTTCAGAGTCAGTAAAAACCTTGACAAGTACTAAGAAACAATCAAGTGGATGAACTAATGAATGGATATACAAATCTATTAGAAAATGCAGCGTACTGGTGCCTTGCTTCAGTCACATCCCATCAGCAATCACTATCTGTTGTATGTATCCCTCTGCTCCCTCGGGGCTTGCTTTGTCCCCTCAAACTGGAAAACATAGGAAGGCAGGATTTCAAAAGTGCCATTTTCATTACCGCTGACAATTAAAAGAAGAAAGAACAGCAAAACCTATCCTGTCTTGGACAGCACACTACTAGAATGCTTTCTTGAGAATGATATAGCCCAGGACATGCTATTTGACTCATGACATAGCTTAGATGCAGCCAGCGAGGTATGTCAGAAAAGTATAGAATCACGTATCTGTTGTCTTCCTTATCAGTGAATTTGACCAAAGCATTTGACACTGCCAAGACCTGGACTTCCACAGTGACCTGCAAGTTAGCTTCTCCAAGAAAAAAAATCCAGAACACCTGTACAATTCCATCAGGAGCCTTGGGGTTTTAGCATGCCCCGAGGGGGAGAGGATTGTTTCTCAGGAATGTGACCAGAGACAAGATCAGATGCAAACTAGAAAGCGTCCACAGCAAGTTGAGTCGCTGTGACAGCATCCTGAGATTGTTCTGTGACAGCAAGCCTGGCAGATGGTGTCAGCTGCCCCTTGTATCATCATCTGCCAGCCAGCACTGTTTTGTGAACACAGGTGAACAGACTGTGAAGTTGTACAAGCACTGAATCCTGTTCGTTTGCTGATAGCTGCCCCACGAAAGAGAGCATGTACACAAAACATCATGAAGCAGATTGTGAGCTTGGTTGAAAGGTATGGACTCGTAATAAACTTGGGGGAAAAGGACGTTACGCATGTCATTTTGTATCACAGCCTGTCATTAGTCATTATAATTCACAACATATGTTAGCCATGAACATTTCTGCAATTTTGGAAATACATCATTAGAGGGTGTTCTCTTGGACAAAGAACTGTCAAATATTATTAGCACAGCCTGTCCATCTTTTGTGGTTTGGTTTTGTGGGTTTGGGGTTTTTTTTAAGAAACAAGGCTCTGCAACAATATGGTATCAGTCTCTAGATTAAATTAAAGGTCTGCAAAGTGGGTACTTTATCTAATTTTCTCTACAAGGCGGCACAGATCTGCTACTGATAATGCATACAGCTCAGGAAAGATTTAATCTGCTTACCACACTGCGCATTCAAGGTAGGAAGAAGTTTTCTTTTAAATAATTTTAGAGCATAGCATTTTTCCAGAGAGCTGAAACCATGATCATTACAGCACACTTCACTGGGCTGTCTTATATCTGGAACGGAAGACAACAGTTGCAAAGGTTGCCAAGTCAGATGTTATTTGGTGAACTAAAAGAGGAAGTATGTCAGCAGGGCAGTCAGAGGAAAATATTCAAGGAAATACTGAAGCACAACCTCAAGCAACATGACATTGACATCAAGACAGCTGGGAATTACTGACAGCAGAGGGCACGTGGTGTCCGCACTTTGTGTTGGCATGGTTTGGTCTGACCAGCAACACATGGCTGGTATCAAAGCGAAGGGCACTGAAAGCTGGCAGGTTCAGAGGCAAAGGGTCCAAGGTTTCCTGGGCTTATTTACACCTGGTCATGGAAAGGAATGAATGCCATCCGTATGCCAGGTTCTTCAGGACTTGGTGACCCAAAACGCAATGCAGCAGCGTATTGTGATTCAAAAGTACTTACTGCTATAATGCCATTGATGACTGCAGATGCAGCAAAATACAGTATGATGCTTATCATAGAAGAGAGGTCCCTTCAGATGTCACCATGCACCTCTGAAGGAAAACTTGCATCTTAAAGACTTCTAATTTTTTTAGTTTTACCATAATCCAGCATTGCTCTGCACTTTGAGCTTCTCTTTGCTTTTGTGCTGCTATCTTGAATGCTAATAGCAACAACTGTAATGCTCACATAGAGTATCAAGAAGATCGGTACTTTCTGCTTCCAGTTTATGAACAAACATACAGTTTTTGTTGTCAAAACCATCTTAATTTACCATTTTTATTTTCCCCCATTCTATCAATTTGGTTTTGATGGCAGTTAAACTAGAAGCAGTTGAATCAATTTTCTGAGCGCAGACAGTAGAATTTAGCTGGATACAAAAGCAAAGCTACTGCGACTGTCAGAAACAGAATTAGATCAGGGTGTCTTCCACCCTGTCTTTGGTCAGCCTCTGGACCAGTTTCATACTTTTGGATTCTTTATAAAAAGCTTTTAAAGTTTTTATGAACATATCACTTTTCAGTGAGAAAGGGGCAACTTTTCAGAAAAAAGTGAGATCTATTTTTGCCCAGTTCTAACAGTGTGATAGTAGCTGGCAGCATAATTATGAAATCAGAGTATCATTGTTAGGCATTACAGACCTAACAACAAGACTTTCGCTGTGTAAAAAAAATGCAGTAACAAACATGTTATAGTAACACATGTAGTAAGACTTTCTCTAATGTCTATGGACTATGGCTCAAAATCTTATTTTGACTTTTCTCAGAATAGTTATGCTGCATGAGATCCATGCGCTGATATATAAATTGCAGTTCTGACATTTGAGCGTTAACACTGAACATTCTTGACTATTTTAGCTTCCAGTTTAAGTTCATTATTTCACAAACTTGGTAACATTTATTTCCTTGGTGACTGTAGTCATTTAGCAAGTTCATTGATAGTCTTGAAGTGTTAGGTTCAGAGAGCCTGTAGATAGGATTGATTTTCTCTTTGAGGCCAAGTATTTTAATTACCATGATAAAAAATTCTGTCTCTCCCTTCAAATACAGAATACTTTTTATGTGGGTTTTTTTGTGTGTGTGTGCAGAACTTAAAAAAAAAATAAAAAAATCCAGCTACACAAAACTCCATGTCCATGACTTGAGTTTAGTTGCAAGCAGTAAAGCCCTTGGTCAACGTAGAATTGTAGATAAACAGACAAATTTTAGTTATTTAGTCGCAGTAAGCACACATTTAGCAGTATGACATGATATTTATTTACAGGGATCTTGTATTTCACTGTTTGTGCTGATTGGTTGAAAAACATGTTTAAAAAAACATATTTCTATTTCCGTAAAATAGAAAATGACTTTTCTTTGTCTTTCCTATTTGATTTGCTTTGGTATCTACGTCCAATGCATTTTTTTCCATCTCACTTACCAGAGTGATTCTGTAATTCTTATGATTAAATGTGCAATTAAGGCTTAAGCACTATTAGCACAAGGGATTTTGAAATTAGGATGAGACTGTAACGTTGATACCAAATTTAAATGTCAGCACTACCGGAATAGGAAGTGTGACTTTCATCTTTCAGTTAAGAGCTCGGTAGCTCTGCCATGCAAATTGCTAACGGGTATAAAGCACGATGAGGCATCAGGACTCAATGTACCCAACAGCAGTACTTAGCAGACCTATAATGGATTTACCCATGGTAATTTTTGGAATTATATGTAAGCTGACAGCATACAAATGACACAGTGCAAATTATATTATTTTAACTTGTTTATCAACTTGTCATCAAAGCCCTTTTTTTTTTTTTCAGTACAGCATTGTAAATCTGACTCATGCAGAGCAAGTCACAAAGATGCACTGGCCTGTCTAGATTTCCAGCAATATTATTATAAGAAACACATTAATTTGTCTGTATGGAAAGGATTTAAAGGTTGTTGTGTTCATTTGTTACCAGAGACTGAGCACTTAATCACACAGACTCGGTTCAGCAAGAAAATTATCTCTTCTTTTCAAGTCCATTAACAATACTTTTACAGAGTCTCAAGAAATAAAAATATTGGAGGATATTAATGAAAATGACATTATACCTGATCTATTGGGCCCAAAAATGTGATTAAGTGCCCCGTTAATTAACTTTTTTTGCTATGATACTTGCAGAAGTATAGTAGTTTTTTAAAGCTAACAGAATTGCCTAGAAAAAGGCTAGTAGTCTGATCTGGGTGAACCGTTGTCTCATCAGTGTTTTAATTATGAGTAACAGCAACATATAGTGCACCCCAGGTATGTCACACTGTATAAAAGAAAATGCTGAAGTCAGTATTTCATTAGTACAGCAGTACCTCCACGAGCACTGCTCCTCTTACTGCTCTTCTGCCTCCAAACAAAACTTTGTTACAACAGTAACAGAGAAATCTGCATCCTCCTTTGAAAGATGGGAATTTGAGGCATAGAAAAATTAAAGGTCATCAAAAAGAGTCTGAAAAGAGCTCCCATTAAGCAGTGATGTTTTTCTTGAGATCAGGATAGTGGAAACGGAGCTGTTCTGAAATCCTGGCCTTTGGAGCTCAGGCAAAGCTGCTCAGAAGAAACATGGCATGGCCAAGGAGACCCCAAGCCTCTCGAATGCAGTCTGCAAGGCCATCCATCTCTAGAATTCATCTTGGGTCTGTATTCCAGCATCAGTGGGCTTTTAATAACAAAGGGAAATCAAATAGCTCTGCAATAGTGCTTTCATTGTGAGATCTTTCACTATTAGTTCTTGACTCAAAAGGGTTTCTGTGAGTCAAGTGGAAGTTGAGTGAATGTAGGGTTTGCAGGCTCAGGTGGTAAGGCGCACATCTTTAACAGATTCCTCAGCAGGCCCACGTAGATCTTCAGTTTGAAGAAAAACCCTTTTGACATACGTATGATGTGATATATTATGCAGAAATCATCCCAGTTTTTCAACGAGTTTTTCTGCCTAACCTCTGTTTGTTTCTGTCAGTTCCGTTAACACGATAATCTCAGTGAAAAGACGTCGGTGGGTTTTCCTATATTGCAATAGGAAAAAAGGGCAAGATCAATACCTTTAGAAACAGCCCTTTATTTCAAGAAAGTAAAGAGAATAACATTCTGAAGTGTATCTTCCAGAATAGCAGTTCATTCCCTTGCTTGTCTGGTGGCTGGGTTTACCATTTAACAGTGAAATATTAATTCTTGTTAGCTTGCTTTTTTTTTTTTTTTGAGGAGCTTCTTTCATTGACAGAACCACTCTAATAATAGTTGTAAAAAATTATCACCCCAGCATTGGAACATACTTCACAAGCAAGGAGACATTAAATTCACTCTACTTCACTGCATTTGCATTCTGCAGTTATTAATGAGTTAATGATCTGTACACTTTTAATGAATAGAACATAAAGGAAGAGACAGGAAAGGGTATTAGAGTGAGTGAAGCTCTGAGTGAAGGCTTTAATTACACTCCCATCTTCAGGTCATTAGCTGCGTAACTACCTGTGGACAATCTGATAATTATTCTCTCATGGCACTAATGAATTTGCTTTTTGTTTAGATTGGTAAAAATGTTAATATCCTTTCTATGAACAATTAAACTCACTGACATGAGGTGTATAAAAAACTGCAGCCAACATACTTGACCCGTGCTTTGCATGTCTTCCTGCACCCCTCATGCTGCTGCATACTGTTTTTAATTAAATCTTTTCCAGAATAACTTCCCATTAATTTTACTGCAATTTGGCTAGCAAATCTTTGTAGTGCCTGGCAAAGAGACAAACAATGAGCATTTCATGTTTCATAAAAAGTTGCTAAGTGTTCTGACAGTATTTATAAATACCAAAACTGGTTACATTATTCTTGAACTTAGATACAGCTGTTTAAGATTGTTTTCCCCCATTAAAAAGTAGGGGCATACCTCATGTCCTTTTTTTTCAGCAGCATATAATGCAAGGAGTACATAGAAACAAGTTCTCTCCAAGTTAGTAAACACCAGTAACACTCAGCTAGCATTGCCACCTGCCCAAGGACAAACACATTTAAACATTGGATGAAGAAATAACTTGTTACATGATGTAGATTTCCAAATACTTCACAGGTTTTTTGTTTGGTGGGTTTTTTTTGTTGTTTTGTTTGCTTGTTGTTTTTTAATTATTAAATGCCATACAGAATTCTCAGGCACACGACAACCTGGCCTGAGTAGGAAAAAGGCCATAAAGAAAAGCTAAGTCTTCACAAAGTAATCACCTTATGTTTGCCAACAAACAGCAACTGAATAATAGCCTGTTAGATTCATCTTGAAAATTAGCAGGCTATACCATTCTTGTTTTGTAAGATATTGTTCTATTAAGCATAATATATATTTTCATTGTTAAGACAGAAATTCAAAAGACAACATTTAGTAGGCTTATAAAACCCTTGGAGATAGTGAGCTCCAGCCCCCCAGGTAAAGCTGCCCCCGCTTCGTTCCAGAGGTCCCCGTCCCAGCTCGACGGCAGGCTGCCCTGCCACGCACCAGCTCTCCTGGCCAGCGCTCGGCCCACGCTTGCAGAGCCCTGAGCTCACTTCTCGCTGTTAAATTAACTCCGAGAACTCTGCTAGTTTCACAGCAGCCTTCTGTGCTGACTCCAAGTCATAAAGCGTTGGTTGCCTTGAGAAATTAGTTTTTTTCATGAACAGTCTGTTTGAATTCTTGAGGTGTCAGACCCAGAGAAACTAAATGACATCAGAAACTAGAGAACCATGACCTTGGGGTCAATTCTGGAGACCAGAAAGAATTCCAATAGCTAAGTTAAAGTCTTTTCAGCTTGAAAGAGAGGTGTTAGCAACACATCGGGATGCTCAGAAGATTCAAAATCATACCATCAGCTTCCACCTGTTGCATTTATAGATAATTTTGCTTCTCATGATTCTGTGGACACTGAACAAAAACTCTTAACACTTAAAAATACCTTTGAAAATGCTTATACTATGGAAGGTCTGCTTTGAACTGAAACCTGATGTTTCATCACTCGTTTAACAAGCATCAGAGTTGGATAAATCTTTTTGCTAGCCTTTGATCTCGCATTGGATCTGCTGATTTATAGATTAGAAAGGACAGGGAAGAGGCATGCAGCTAATCAAAGCCGGATCACCGCAGTGTTTGGAAATGACCTGGTGGTGTTGAATAACTCATAGGAGAGCATAAAACAGTGTTGTGATTAAATTATTAGGTACATTGATCATTTAAAAATGCAAGACAAAACTTTGACATTTTTGCCAACTGGTGACATATCCAGTTAAAAAATGAGGCAGATTATTGATCTTAGAAGTTATGCCTGCATTGGACAAGACCAGACAACTGTTATTTCTAACCCAGAAATTGCCCTGGCCAAACAGCTCTTAGTCTGAATGTAGAAGGCTTACTGATGTAATTTCTGAAACTATTTTGAATCTATTTTACAATACACTTGTTTCTGTACCAGGGCAATCACAACACAGTTAAAACAAATACCTTCCCATCTGTCTCCATTTAAGTTTTTTTTTTTCTTTTTAAAATCCCTTTTCTGTTTAAACTGTTATTCTGCTTTTTTACTTACACATTTTGTAATGGAGCTACAAGTTAATCATGCTGAGTACATCAATTTTGACTACAGTTAATATGGCATTTGTGTAACCTCAGTGGCTCAAGTCCCCTTGGGAGTCCTACCGTGCCCGCTATGATTTACATGAACCAAAAAAGTCCTCTTCAGAAAGGGAAATGGCAGTATTAGCATGAAGTTAAGCATATCAGGCTTTATTCAAAAGAATGGTGAACTTTAGTGGCTAGCTTCTAACCAGCTACAGAGCTTTGTTGTGAAGCTGCAGGCTGAACTCCCAGCTTTGACTGTACTTCACTTTGACAGTTGTGACATCGGGCAGAGGAGGGAGGTGAGGAGGCAGCAGCTGTTCAGCAGGTTACCCAACTGCTAAAACATTTGTTATCAGGATACCAGAAGATCATATAAAATTTAATATACACTTTTTCCATAACAAATATAAATTCAAAAATAATCTTGGCATAAAAAGCTCACTGTGACCAAATAGTACTTTGGTCATTGGAGACTTTGTTCTGTATAATATTGTTAAGGTTCTGAACAGCCAGCAGCCCAGACAGCTGTCTCCTCTGACCAGTATGGTTTAAGTCTGGAGATATTTTCCTGCACGTCAGTTAGCTTTTCTTCCTGAAAAAATAAAGAATACCTGAGACGTTCTGACTGGCGTGAAGTTCACAGTGGTTCAATTCTGTATTGACTTTTTCAGTTAACAAATGCTCAAGAACACAGCCAAAACTTTGAATGGAAGATTATACCCTTTCTCAGGAAAATCCATAGGCAGTATTATTTTGAAATTCCATAACAATTTTTCAGTCTGGGTTTTATAAACCAGAACAGAAACAAGTTCCAGAGAACAATTTTAGAATTTATTAAAAAATGAATATATGAAAAAAATAAACAGAAATGTATGTCTGTGTAGGTTGTGTGTTGGATTGCTCTTGGGGTAAAGCCAGTTGCATCATACAGACGTACCAGATGTAGCTGACTACAAAATATAGAACTGCAGCGTACGGATACGTAGCCATCTTTTGGAGCTACCTAACATTAGTTAGGCAAGTTTAACCCTTTCTAAGCCAGGGTTGTGAGTCATTTAGAAATGGAAAGATTTCAATCAAGAGAAGCTTAAAAGTAAAGAAAATTACCCACTGAGATGAGAATAGCTACACACTTGTGAAAACAAATAATTACTTGATTGGAAGCTTTTAAGAAGAGACACATGTTGCTCTGGTCACTAAAATATCAAGGAACATAATCTCTACACTGCATCTTTTTTATTGCTGTAATTCATTCAGTACATGTGTACAGATCACTGGTGCTAGGCAGGTGGTTTTTGCAGCCAGCTTCTATAGTTGTTGCCACATCCTGTGCAAGCTCAAAGGCAGGCTGTATTACAACTGGGTTTATTAACAAACAGAACCAGGAAACAGTATATCCAGCTCACGTTTTAATTAAAGGAATAGCTAATTCTAGGACCCCTCTGTTTGGAGTCTGCTTAGGTGAACACTGCACATCTTGCTGTGAGGAGGACTTCTCGAATCTCAATCAGAAAAAATACAGGATGGCACAGCAACCATCTCCAAAAAACCAACTCACCTGTCTTCAGCTGACAGCTAAATAGGAAAACTGGTCCGCCAGCCTTCGGATCCCTTTCACACCCCTTTGCCAGGACAGTCCTCTTCAAAACATCATCTTCCCCATGCTCCACGATGAGGATCACTTGGGGGGATTTGCTTTGAGGAAAGAGTAGTGAGACATGCCCATGAAGTAGAGTCACTCAGACAGGGTTATTACTTGAGTAGTAAAAGGCTATTAGTGAAAAAATGACATTGCACTTTTGGCTTATTCTTTGTGATTTTATACTGAATATATGCCATAGCTAGGTCTCTTTTGTATCACTAACATGGTTCCAGTGATTTAAATGAGTTATATAGGCAAGTAGTTTATCTGGGAGTTTAAGTGACAGATGTTTTGAGTTGAGCTATTTCTCACTTAGTTAAGCATCTAAAATACTGATGAGCAGGTCCACACAAAGAAACATTATGGTGTGACTCAAAGTATCCTAGATGATGTTCATGAGTTCAATTTTCAGATCCATTTCTGCAGACCAATAGACCAGTAATTGTTTCAGGGCATTTTGAAATGCTAATGATGGCCCAAATAAATGGTTTTCATTAATGCTAGAGAACATTCCTAGACTGTAAAGGAAGACAAAAATTGTGAAAAAGCATCACTCAGGGAACATGGCATCCAGGATTTAAAGAGCAGTCCAAACACAGGTTCTTTTGCCCAGCCAAATTATGTGCATTGGGTGATTGTACAGGACACTTTCCTAGTTGCCTGGGCATTTAATCCTCCTGTCATTTAACCTGCAAACCTAGCCGGGCATATCAGAGGGTTTGGTGGTGGTTTTTTTAAATTCAGACTCAAGGTAGGATGAAAGGTTGTTTCTGGAATGAAAGTGTAGTGATATTAGCTGGAAGTAGGTAACAGGACACAGCCAGAAGCCTTTGGAAAGACAGCGTTTGATGGCAGCAGGACCACACAGGCTTTCCGCTGCCCGTGCTGCGCCGAGAGGAGCACCGCCACTATGTAAGAACAAAGCGTTTCCTCTGCTTTGTACCTGCCAGCTCCATGGCCCAGGCTGGGCCAGAATTGGAAGCGTGGCTGCAGAGTCGCCCACCCTCCTGGCAATTGCTGGCCACAGAAACAAGCCCCCCCCAGTAACAGTGCCACTGCCCCTGCACGCACCCTGCCTACCCTAAAGCTGGTGTGGGTTTCCTTCACACTACCTCATTTGTTTGGTGCAGCCAAAGCTTTTTTGAATTACTTAAGCTTCTTAGTACAGCAAGATCTGTGCAATGTATTAGTTCTATTAAACAAATCACAAGTGTTTCCTTACAAAAAAATTGAAGTCAAGGTGTCATAGAATAGTAATTTATCACAGGGTCTCAGTTCAATGATTCAGAACATGAAGCATAAAAAATACTAAAGGGTTCATGGTATAATAAAACAGCCTTGAGGGGATGTAAAATTAAAGTAAAAAAATCAGACTATGGAGTAGGATCATCAGTGTGTGTAAGCTGATTTAATTTTACAGCAATCAAAAGGCAATATCTAGATTTATCAAGAAGCAAGCATAACATTTATATGGACAAGCAGCTGCTTCAGCATCTGTAAAATACATTCCTGGTTCAGTGATAAGAAACTTGAAGAGCAACAATATTCGGGAAAAGCATGAGCCAGGGAAAAAAGAAAAGTCATGTAACCACAAATGTGGCCACACTTAAATGTATAGTTTAGGATGATTATCTTGGCCCACTACTTAAAAAACTAAAAAGCAAAATATCACATCGGTCGTGCAAAGTTGTGAGCTGGAATTAATCCTGATAGTAAATCTCCAGTAGGTTCAGTTGCATTATTTAATCAAGCAGATCAGTATTGCTTTAAAATCTCTACTAAAGTCAAATTCATATTTTGATCAACACTAATGGTTAGATTTTACAGTTTAAGTCTATAAGTTTAATTCCTTTCTGCCCAAGGGAGCACAAAGTTTTACAGCACTGACTTACACTGCAGATGCCAGACTGGCATCAGGTCCCATCACCTTTGATAGTCGATTGATAATACAGTACTGCAGTGCTTTTCTTAGGGAACAGAGCACAGCATGCTCAGCGTTACTCCAGCATCTTTTTACTTCTGGGGAAAGAAAACACTCTTCTAGGCAATGAAGAGTCAGAGTGCCTTCATTTTGGCTGGAAAAAAATACTTGTATCAAGAGACAGCACTGCTGAAATTAGAGGTTAGTTTTTCCTGGACCTGGAAAGCACCTTTTCTTGTACTTCCCTGCTTGTGTTTCCCTACACCCTTACAACAGAGTTTCCTTTTACAGAGGCCTGCAATGATTTGTATTTGTTTTGTGATAACTTGAATCTGTGTGCAGTTCCAGTGTTTGAATAATTTTTAGTGTGCAGTTCTTCTATGTGCACATTCTCATGTGTGGCTGTTTCACAAGCATAGTAGTATTCCCTCCTGTTTTCTTTCACAGCAACCTTGGTCTCAACAGATTTGGTAAAAGTTCACTGTCATGAGTTACAATAAATGGTTTGAAAGAGGCAAAGCGACAGACAACTTAAACACTAAGTATAAATAGTGAGTGTGAGCAGCCTTAGGTAAGATATTAGACACATCATCTTCCTATTCTGGCGGTACACAGGACAGTCCAAACAAGGACTAGGAACACACAACGCAACAGGACTTTGGTAAAGGACATTGGGGACAAAGCTGACTGCTCCAGAAAACCATCATGGGATCTTTAATGTCCCCTGTGGCAGGAAGAATGTCTGTTTACTGCTCAGCCCTAAAGAGGTAAACTATAATATCAGCTTCAGCAGCACACTTGGAGTTTATAGATCCCACGTCTAAAGCCCATTTAGGGAAAAGTAAGTAAAAGGAATCTAAGGGGAACCTATGATCTAGAATGCAGCTCTGTTTTGTAGATTAATGTGGGGTTTTTTAAGAAAATGCTATAAATGTAGACAGTGTCATGAGTCAGCAGCCCTGGCTGCACTCACTGCTGCAGCCTAATTACATTCGTACTGTTAGTACTAATTCATCCTTATTCTTTCACACAAGGATGTCATAACACATTAAACATTCCACAATTATTTGTTGCATCAACTAAGAGTAGAAATTGCTTTTCTGTTTTACTACTTCGATCTTCTGTTTACAGACAAGAAACAAAAGAGGTTCATTTACTTTGCTCAGGGTCACTCAGAACAGTGGAGGAGAGCTCAACTGTTACAGCTCCCAAAATCATACGTAAACCAAGAGGCCATATTCCCTCCACTGGGTAGTTCTGGAGAGGATGCTTGGCAAGTGGAATGCATTTGAGTAGAATTTATTTTAGCTGTTCTGAAGAGGCTACTTTAAAATACACTAAGGGTGAATTTTTTGAGAGGTTCCAAACCTGCTTGATCCATTTTTCTCCGCACTTTACATGTGTAATTGCACTTGCATGCAAATAGCATTTGAGTGAATGCACAGATCAAATAATCTGACAGCTCACATATACAAATCCTGTTTGCTTCTAATAGAGCTACAGGGCTAAGTATTTGCATGCGCAAATATGGCAAAATTTTAAATATGTGCTGAAGTTACACTGAAATCAAATGGTATCAATCACATTCTTAAGAGTTAATCTTCTTAGGTCTCTTTCTCTAAAGGGCAATGGCATATTTTAAAAATTATCCTTACAGGATTTCAAATGTTTCAACCAAAGGAAATAAATAGGCAGGAAAGCAGGTCCTGTAACCAATCTTCCACCTTCTTAGCTCTGTTGGGTATCTGCAGTAAATGTCCAGGACCAAACTGACCAGCAGAAGTTGTGACAGAACCAAAGCAGCAGCCAAGACGTTCGCTATACAACCTTCATTGCAATAAAACTGGCGAGAAGTAGGTATCACACCAGCCGCTGCAGGGAGAGCTGCTCTACACAAAGCAATTCAATTGTATCATCGTCATCTTCCCCTCAGCAGGAAAGAAAGTCTCAGATAACTAGGCCAGCTGCTGATTGCTTGCTGGTCTAGTCTTTACATTAAATAAGTTACCTTGAAGCCAAAAATAAATAGGAATTAATTTGCCTTCCTTAAATGGTTGCTTGATTAGTAGAAGCCATCATTCGTAGAGCTGGGAGAATAGGTTAAATTAGGATGACCAGTACATTTTCCTAAGCTCTTTCTGGTTCACTGTGGCTCTGAAGAGGAAACGATGCTCCAAAGAGTATAATTTAAATTTAGATACTTCTGTATTACTAACTCCTACTGTAACACTCCTCTTGATTTTATCATCCAGGGTACGTCCATGCAAACGTGATCATCTTCTCTACAAGTTTTTCTTTTTCCCTTGTTCACTTCAACCTGAAATTACTATCTGATTGGTTTGCCACTGTGCTGGGTGTTAGGGATCACATACATGATGTAAGTGGAGCATTTCAAAATCAGAACTAGGTAAAATTCTCCAGATCACAGCTTGAAAGATAAAGAGATAGTGACTGTCTCCAAATTACCCTAATGACACTAATTTGGAGCACTGAGAATTGATTCTTCAGATGGATTGAGGTTAATGTTTAATGTACCTTCAACATAAAGCACAGATGATGCTGTGTTTGTAGGCTATATCTTGTGGATGTGTATAGTCCAGGTTCTGCCCTTGTGTTTCTCTCTTTTCCTTCATTTTGTAGATCTCTTCTGCAAGCCAAAGGAAACAGGCACAAGGTGATCCTGGCTGAAGAACATAACCCTCTGGAAGAGGGACAGTGAAAAGGCTGGTTTGAAAGCAAACGAGCTGAAGTGTGTTCTCTTTAGATACACTGATTCCCACTTTTCTGTTTTGAGATGAGAGTCTGCTTGCTGCCTGAAGTGTGAAGAGATGCAGCGGCACCCACAGATGTATAGTTTACTGCACAGGTGAGAGGGAAAGCAGACTCTGTCCTCCCTCTTCCACAGCCTGTTCTGCTCAAGCTGCCACTTTTCAGCCACAACCTGTAGTAGCAATAATCTTTATTGCTATCTTTTTAGGGGAATTCCCTAGCCACCATGAAAGATTTTCAAGAGTAACTCTTACCTGAACTCTGTTGCTACTTTTTTTGACTTGTTTGCTGGAATCCTAGCAGCCTTCATATTCCCTTTGGGAAAGCTTGATAGAAAATAAGCTTATTTGTTTTTTTAGTGTTCTTTAATTGACTTCATAAAGCATACATTAGTAAATCTAATCCATATATATATACAGAACACATTCTATTTTGGAAAAATTCCTTTAAATGAGAAATTTTAGTGTGCTTTGATTTTTGCATAGCTGAAGGCATATATAGTTATTTCAGGGAAGATATGGATACTTGACTAGAAGTTGAAAGAGTTTATTTCTGATCTTTTTCTGAAATGGAATATCTTTTCATTTATTTTTATATGTTAGTAACATATTAGATATATCTTCTAAAGACATCACAAATATATGACAAGAGTAGAAAGTGCTCAGTTAAAAAGTTGTGTTAAAAATCAGATTTCTTATTTTTTTACTGATCTGACTTTTTCTTAAAAGAACATGACTCCTTGTTCATCAGACTACACACAAGCAAAGAATCTATTCATACTTTAAATTAACTTACCAAGCAGAACGGTCACTTAACTGATGCTCCATCCAATACTGCTGAAACCCTTCCCTATGTTTTTACAAACTAACTTTACCCAACAGCCTCAAGTATCAGAGAAGGAGAACTTGTAAAGCGGGATGTATTTATAGTTAGTTCCAAGTTAAGTGATCCCACCTGAGCTTACACACCCCACCCCACCCCTTCAGTTTTGTCCCTATAAATTGTGGTGAGATGGGTGTATGGTCCTTCTTTAGGAGACAGATGGGAACTTGCAGTGTGGAGAGTTACTTTGCTCTGAAGGGAAAAATAGCATAATAAATTTTTTATTTTTTTTGTAAAGTAAATATAGACAAGACTTTTCAGTATAGGTTTTGCTCAATTGAAGATGTTTTACCTTCTGAAGATGTGTGTTTCAAAGCTCTGATGTAAGTCTCAGATTACTTTTTTTTCCCTGCATAATATGGTAGTCTACAGTTAAATTCTTCTCTGCATTGATTTTTTTTTTTTACTTTTTAGCAGAAACTTTTGCAAAAATTTCTCTTAAAATGTTTTGTTACTGAGCAATCATTTATAAGTTCACTTCTGTAGTCTGGAATTTGTGGAGCATATTAAAAAAGAAGGAAGTAAACATTGCAACTTGGATGTGAGGGAAGATGCTTCCAGATTTGTTTGGTCTGCTCTGTGTGAAGTACCTTATTATGATATAAGCTATAGAGGAATTCTTAATGACTTGAAAGAAAAGTCTCTTCATGTTCTAAACTTTCAGCCTATTTTGAAAATACATGAAAATTTTCAGCTAATTGCTTGGCACTAGTTTATATTCAAGGTGTATATATGGAGGCTAAATAAGTAAATTGTTTGTGCATCTCAGTCTTTTGTGTGAAATCTATTGCACTTCTTTGCTCTCTTCCCTGGATTATTTGTATGTAACTGGGATGAGTATCATGATAAGTATCATGTATCCTGATAAGTGCATGTTGGAGAGATCTCCACTGATCTCTCCAAACCTTGGCTAAAGGGATCAAACCTTCTAACAGCAGCCATTGTACTCTGAGGGGTGAGGAGGGGATGCCTCCCACACAGCTCAGCAAGGTGTGGCTTTGCTGACTCTTAGCAAATGATTGAATCCGTTTCTGGCTGGTTTTGTGGGTCTGAAATCCTGGTGACTTGAGAGCAGCGTCATCGGCAGTGTTGGTGGTATCTAGTGTTGAATGTGTGGATTGTTTGACTCAAGAATAAGAAGCCTGAATTTCAGTGATTTAAAATGAAAATTGGATAATACCTTAAATTTTTCATGCAAATCAAGTGCCTTTTTGGCCCTACTCATAGCTGGGACCCTTTGCAGTTTTACTCTATACAAGATAAAGACTGTTCACTGCTAACCCTAGAGATAGTTTTCCCTTAAACCAAAACCTGCCAGTCTAAATAGGTATAATGAAAAGGTTGGAAAAAAGGTGGAGAGGGGAGGTGCCCAATGTCACAGAGCAGGTCAAAGTAGGACCTATGTCTCCGTAGGTGAGTTATTTACTAACTGCACTGAGATCTGGAATTGCTTTCTGCTCCATAGGGGAGGCTGAGGTACTCACTCAGGCCTCTGTCGCCAGTGAATTATGAAGCCATCTGTATCTCATGAATATAAATTCTATTCTCTCTGGTGTAGTTATATATAGTGATATCGTTAGGGGGATGGCATATTCTGTATATAGAGAGGGATAGAGGGACATTCTTCTCTTTAAAAAACAGGAACGGTTTTCTAGCAACACAAATGATCATGTGTTCAGAAAGACAGATTATTTCATTTTATTCCTGCTGATATGCAATATGTCAATTAAAATATTAACATATTTTTAAATTCAGCAGATTGATTTTCACTTTGCCTTATTTTTAAGTAATTCATCTTTGTTCGCTGCCTGAAAGAAACGTGGTGTATTTATTCATCCCTCAGCCCAAAACGGTGACCACCACATGAAATACTTGCTTCTATCCTTTGCTGTTTTGCCCCAAAACTAACAGTGCTGTCAGCTTTTACTCCTTGGAGACAGGAAGCATAGCAGAAAAATATATATTGTATAATGTTATAGTTTCTGAAAAGTCCTATACCTAATGTATACAGGCAATATGATGCTTTCATTTTGGTTTTCCTTGCTGAGAGTCCATCAAAACTGGCAATGATGCAATTGAGCTCGAACTGTTATGCCTGAGATGTGCTATCTTGTGAAAATAACCCGAAGACAGGGCTGCTTTTGTGTAGGAAAGAGGTTAATGACATGAGATGCTCCCAGGCCTAGAGCAGGAGGCTGGGAAATGGGATTCTTAGCTGAAACTGGGTGATTTGGGGCAAAGGGGGGGCTTGCTTTGGACCTTGTGTTTTGAAAAGTGAGAGGATGCGGCTTTATCACTTCGCAGGACATGAGAAAAAAGTCTGTCTCTGCTCCTGTCTGCAGTCCCTCGAAATGTCTGTGCTGCTCCCAAGCCTTTAAACTTGTTTATCACTGACTCACTGAGACCAGTATTGGGCTGACATTTTCCAGGGCGGATTTCTGAAGCTGTGCAGTGAGCTGGCACTGAAATAATTGGCCTAATTTTTCAGAAGTGACGAAGATCCCACTGACATCTCTGTTACATCCTGAGACATTTAAGAAGATAACGCCAGGCACCCACATTTGAAAATCCTAGCCTTGTACCTCACCAGAGATTTTACCTCGGAAGGAATTTGTGAGGATTACTGTGTTTCTAATGCCTTTTGAAATCCTTGAAAGGTTTTGCAAGTGAAGAGTAAGAACAGCAGCAGTGTTACAATGCACAGTCTTCGGTGGCTCTGTTTATTTATGAGGTCAAAACCCACGCCAGGCAACCCGTGATGCCAGAAGCTTGGGAGGTTAGAATATAGGGGAGGAAGACCTGCCCCCAGTATTACGGTTCAAACACCTGCAGGTTCTGTGATAAGCTGTGTTTTGAACTGAGTGTTACAGCAGTAATATGCTTTGTCTGCTCTGGAAGTCTGATTTCACAGGCCCAGTTTCCCCTTTTTCCAGACTGGAAGCTAATGGGAAGTGACTTGCTTCACGTGTGAAGGGAGCACGCAGAACCGAACTGCCTTCTGTCACACGGCAAGAAGGGGATTAACTGGCAACACCAGCAATGAACTGAACAACAGGTTCTCCCCAGTTTTCTGGTCAGGGTTATGTATGCAGCGGTTTATTCGGTGGCCACTGGAGTCAAAGGTATGTTCTTTCCACTGCTTGGTTTGCACAGCCAAGTAGACACTTCAGGATTGGCCTTCTCTAAATTGCAGAATTTTCTTTCCATAAACTACAAGCAGAAAACAAAGGCTGTTGTTTAGAATCTGTCCCATTAGGATTTATCTTCAAATAATAATGTTAGTTAAACCGATGAACATCTATGCCTACTGCTTTAGTCCCTTAGCCTGTGTTACAAGGAAATCACTTTCAGACATTTGAAAAACTGAGCACAGAGATTACTCAACAACTGGCTAACCGTTTTGATCGGAACTATACTTCACTTTTAAAAGCAATTATGAAGGTTCTTGACAGATGTAATATTCTATCTGTAATCTTATTAGGAGAAGCAGCAACGGTAAGATAAGTTGCAGTCTGGATGAATTTACTGCCAAGGCTAAACTATTTATTTTTGGCAATACTCATTTTTCAAAGAGCAGATGGTTTAATTCTCTGAACCAGCTGCTAATAAATAGAAGGAAAATCAGAGGTGAGGATTGAAATAACTATTGTCCACCTTCAAAATTCAGCAGGGTTTAAAGGTATGCAGGCATTCCAACCAAGTAATGGATTTTTCTTTTGGTTTCTTCAGACTGAAATACTCACAGCTTCAAGTGATATCATGAAGTTTGTAAAATGACCACTTCTTCAAAACTAGTCTAAGGAAGCAATGAAAATACTCAGATGCTTGGGAACTTGGTTTTGCAGCCAAAACTTGAGGCTTGGAAGATGTATTAAATATAACCAGTTAAATTGCTTCTAGTTTTGGAAAAACAACATTTTGACTAGTCAATTAACATTTAGGTCTTACAGACATTTACTTCTGTCACTGAAGTGATTCAGTTGCAATTATCTAGCTGCAATTTTTGTTCTGACCATTCTGTTAAGTAGAACCTTTTAAATGCCCTAGGACATATAGGACATAATGCAATGACATGACAGCTGAACCTTGAGAACAAAACCCATGAACTTCAACACCTTGAATTGATGACTCCAACTCCACTGGCTCTGCTAATCCTTCTTACAAACAACCTGGCGTGCTCTGACTGCATGGGACCCAAAGCTTAGCTGCTAGCAGTGATACAGTTTGGGAATTTCTAAACAGATTCTTATTTCCTTCTGATTAGGCAAATAAAAACATCCTGCAGTGAATTCCAGCTGCATCTGTTCATGAGTTTTGTTCACTGAATGCTCCCCAGAAAGTCCACACAATGCTTATGATTGTGTGCAATTTGTATCTTGCTGCTGGAAAACAGTAGATAATGCCAGAGGTTTATTCGCAAAAGGTTTGGGAGTGTGTGGTGAGGGTGTAGTGTGTATGAATGGCTGTTGTGCCATGGTGCAGGAGAAATGAATGTGCTGTTGCCTGTGGGTGTTTGGTTTTTATATGGTCATAGAAGATTACTTGGTATTTTCCCCTTCTTTCACTTGCATGTTTCTCCTTTTTTGTTCTCTTTGGATGCTAGGATACTGCACGATGTTAGCTGGTCTGCCACTTTCTCTGTTCTTATTCTGTCATGCAAGTATTCAGGGGCAATATGTACAACTTTCTCCAGCTGGGCTTCCATTTAATCTTAGTTTGGCAAAAATGCAAAAGGACTTCCTGAGGATGTCCTTCCATGGATTCTTGAAAAGTCTGTCTTGAACATGTTATCAATGAGTATTGAGCCACCCAAGATGAGAAGTGTCTTGTTTTGAAACCGAAATTATTAGAAGCAATAGTTCCTGTCTTGAAATAACTTGTTCTGAAGGTCAGAGTGCTGCTTTGGCTAACAACCAAGTCTGACTGCAACCATTGGTCTCATTTTGCTCAGTGATGGACCCAGTGGAGAGCAGGCAGGATGTGATCAACATGTGCATGTGATGGATGAGCTCCTATAACAAGCTCCCCTTTCAGCAAACTGCAGTGATTCTGCTTTGAAACTTCTTTACGACTCACTGAAAAACTGTAGTACCCCAACACTACTGTGGTAAAAGGCATATACGTTCCTCTGCATAACACAGTCTGAAGACTCTCAGATCCAAGCAGAAAGGCCAAGTGTATAACAAGTAGAGTGGGTGCAGTACGAGGAACAGTAATGAATTAATCACAAAGGAAAAACAAAGCAGGAACCTTAACTATATGATGCCAGAAGTGCCAGGCTTCAGAGCAGGTTATAAAGGGTAAAGCAAGAAGGTCACTTAAGGAAGCTGTGCTCATAGTAATTCAGGTAAGCTTAAAAACCAGCCATTTGATGTTCATCCTGGTCTAAATAATGAATCACAATTAGTATATATAAAATCCCACAGCTGTCTATCTTCCCCTGTGTTGTTGCCTGCTGTTTCCCTGTGCTGCCACACCTCTGTACTGACAGTTAATTTCCCTTTGCACAAAAGCCTTGTAGCTGGTACCAGAGGCTTTTGAATGCTGCTCCTGACAGCAGTGAAGATGAGAACTGTGCTGCTTTCTGCTTCATGTCCTGTCCCTTGTGATTTGGTGGCTGACGAGAGGAGGGTATTGCTGGTGCCTCAGGATGGCTTGATTTTTCTTATCCTGTTCTCTACTGTGGTCTTGGCAGCCGTGGCCATGGTGAACGTGCTCCCCATGGAGCAGAGCTAAGCACTATGCAGCTGTGTATCAGCACAAATCAACATATAGTTGAAATGATAATTCTTCTGATGAAATAGAGCAAACCTTAAACTGCAAACCACCTTTCTGGAGCACTAATGGTGTTTCAACAGAGCATTTTGGAAAGTGCCACAGCTGTAGTGGTGGTCTATGGTTTCAGGTTTTCCAGAAGTAATGGCATGGAGGCGGTTGGTTCCAATCCCCATGGCAGTAGACTCCTTTCTTGACGTTTCTTGTACATTTAATAACCAGTTGTTTGTTAAACATCATATTAATATAGAAGACCTGGCCTTCTTCATCCCCTTATTAATCAAATAATACTGGAAGGGAAATGAATGTATCCATTAATTTTTTTGCCTAAGCAGAAACAATTAAAATTTTCTGGCTCAGGAATGAAGCAGACTAGTTTACTGTGAATCTTTGGCAGCAATAATAATCCACTCAAAGTAATGAACAGCACAGCCTGGATTTTGATGCTCTCTCTGAAGGGCTGCTGAGGTTCCTTGAGGGTCACAGGACATGGCCTAAACAGTATGACCATCTCATAGGTGTCATCAAATTCATCATGCAGGTAGTCTGATGGTGTAAAACTAATTTGCATAAGCATTTGGAAATTAACAATAGTTGTTTCCTTCACCTTTTTTCATAAAAAGGAAACTGAAATCATGTCTCATCATTACTGTAACTCAGGTTCTCAGAATATTACATTGCCACTTGGACTTGTAGTTCATTCTTGTTTGCATCTGGTTGGATACTTGAATATTCATGAGCATGACATAGCTCCTTTTGACTTTTTATTTTGCTGATGTAGAGAAATACATAGGAAGCAAGAAAATAGGTTCCTTCATATCACTCTATTCAATAAAATGTCATTACTCCAGAGAAATCTGTATTTGTTGAACTGTTGCCTCAATGGAATTGAAATGTGATTATGTACTTTCCTGAACTGAGATCTAAACTATTTACACTTCAAATATTGTTCATAGTGGACTGAGATTCAGAAGCTATATACTTACTTGCAGACCTTGTAGTTTTAATTAAATAATACATACAGATCTTTTAGTTATACTGATCTTTTTTCATAATTGCTTTAATATCACTGTGATACTTGCTGCCCTTGTGTTGGGTCTGTATCCAATAGACAGATTTAGACATAAATAATGTATTGACAGTGTCATTTTCTTTAGAGCAGAGACAGTGTTGATGCCAATTTTTAATTCTATTTCAGCAAGGAGATGGCAAATGAAGGAACTGCATGGTTCTTGCTGCTCCTTTTTGCCAGTGAGCCATATGGAAAACTAAGCAATGCTCCTGTCTAGATACTACCTGCGCTACCAATCACTTGGTTTGCGAATTGTATTAGCCGCCTTTTTAAACAAATAATACAAAGAGCATACTAGTGAAGACTTTAATTCTCCTTTCTGGTTGCCTTTCTGCAGTTTAATAACACTCTACCAAGTACTTTAGCCTAACCTATACAACATCTTTCCCCATGGAATGTGTGTAACTGCATCCCTTGATAATAAGCAAGCCTGGTAAAAATGAAAATTTGTCCATTAATCTTGGAGTAAGACACATAAGCACCAACCTGTTTCAATTGCATACAGCTTTTTACTCAAATGGTGTGTTAGCACTGCCCCGGATTACTTGTTATACCTAATAGATTAGGGATGTTTAAAATGATAATGAAACTGGGATTATTTAGCTGTCAACAGGTCTGTTAAGAGAGACAAACTCCTTCCAAGAAAGGGTCAGTAATGCCATGGCTGGCCCTGTGTTGTTACCTGTGCCTCTCTATCCTGCCCACTTGGATGACAAAACTCATTGCTTGGGGAGTAGGGCAGTGGCACACCCAAATTTTAATAGCATTGTGGGGAGCAGTGCCGAGAGATTTCTGCTGAATTACATGACAAAGGTTATTTGATTCATTATTCTCAATTTAGAGCTTTCATAGTTGGGTGCCTGTTATAAACGGAGAAGGAAATTGGAAAGGGTAAGATTGGCTCAAAATGAGTGTGGCAGTAGATTAAATTGGGACTTTCTCTGCCTCACTATTCTCAAATGCAGTTTTGAAGCTCTGTGGATAGGTTGGCAGCATTTCTTTCCCTTCTTCCTGAGAAAAAGAAAGAAAAATGGTCTTTAAATTGAGTAAGCCTAATTGTCACAAGGCAGAAGAACAAGGACCTGGCAGTAATTTTCACTAACCTACCCGTAGTGAGAAGTGCAGTTTAGAGTGAGTTCTGGGTGAAATTGCACTGACAGACTTCATTAGGAGAGAAGTTCCTGCTGGGTAAAACCACATGTATTCATTCCTTCTCTGACTCGTTTTCTTTCTGTTATGAGCGCGGTTTTATTCCTCCCCCCGCCCCAATTTTGGCAGTTTTGCACACAGAGCTGGGTGGTGTGTGCTGCTACCCCTCGCGCAGCTCCTCTGGCTCTGACCTTGGCTCCCTGGTGTGCAAACGGGCGTGCGGCGGTTTGCGGGGGGTGAGGATGCGCGGCTGCGGGTCGCCCCGTGCTGAGCCTTGCGGGGCAGCTCGGCCCCTCCGGGGCGTTTCCTCTCATCCGAGTGTTTTGGCCTCTTGCCTCACTGGCAAATAGATCGATGGGGGTTTATCCCATCAACCGAGCAACACAAACTGTAACCGAATCTCTGGTTTTGCCATTGTAAACTTTCCAAGAGAAAACCAGTGTTGTCAGAAGTATCGCACTGGGTGTGTCAATTTTGGCAATGTTTTAGATAGGAATTTGTGAAAACACACCGTTTAGGCTTTCTTATTTTGTTCTGATAATCTTTAATTCCTTATTTTGCTTCATTTCAGATTTTAAATGCAACAATTAATATTAATCATTGGGTATTGAACAAGACATGTCATAATTAATTTGAACTTTCATATCTTAAACGTTCCCTGCGTGAAACAATATGGAATTTTTACTCCGAACATCCAAATGTTCACTTTGTTCTGAAACAGAACAAAAATAAATGTCAAAATATACAGTACTCCATGGAATGTATGGTCAATTTTATCAACAGATCTAATAATAGATAATGTTTCAAAATGACTAACTTTGAAAAAATAAACAGATTCAGTTTGTCTTCAAAGCATTAAAAAAATCAGTCATAGATTTTTCTTACTCATATGCAGGGTTTTGGTTTTTTCCTCTTTATTTTCCTGTGATTTAGGATTGTTCAGAGATTAAAACAAATCTGGACAGGGAACCTAAAATGATTATAAGTAAACCATGCATAATGAGAAAAATAAGACTGCAGGAATGATTCTAAAGTCATATTACTTAATTTTCAATGTAAAAAATCTAGAGTTTAAATTTGATCATAGGACTGAAGCAGTCTATGTAAAAGTGGCAGGCAAGAGTGTATTTAGCCATCTGGATTTGCAAATTCAAGTCGATGCATACACAGTTCAGCTTCCGTGGCCACTATGATAGAAACTTTCACAATTACACTGATGTTTGTCAACTGAAGTTCTACTTATAAACATTCTTCAGGTTCTGAAACACACAAGGATAACCCTAGAAATGCAGATATTGAGTATCTATGATTCTAGGATTTTGAAATATTTTCATTTTTGCAAGCACAGGAAACCACTGTTAGTCTAGGGCATATCAGAAACAAGACTGGGAAGCTGAGTGAAAGGATGAGACAGATGGATTGACAGAAGGACTAACATAATAAAGTTTATTTTCTTTTGGCTGAGTATTTGCTTGGCATCCAATAGAGTGTTTGATTATTATTCCAATGAAACACAGGCTTTTTCCTCTTGAATGTCACTGCAGAATGTCTTGGCCTATTTTAGAAGCTATTTTCTTTGGTATTTGTTTTGCAAATTCTTTTCCGTATCTGTGCATATTAATGGCTTTTATATCAGTTTGAATATACATCATTTGGTGTCAGAGTGTGAAAGTGAGGCGAATTATAAATAAGTTTCTAAGGAGCAGGTAGTGATGCTCATGGTAAATAATGACTAGGATGCCAGTAAATAATGACTGGTGCACGCCAGCTTCCTGAGGTCGTTTTTCACCCAGAGATGCAGCAGGAGCACACAGCGCAGGAGAACAACAGCCTGCGGATGTGCTTGCCATTGCTGTAACACCTGGATGGGTTAAAGCAGGTTTCTCGGTGCATGGCTGGAGAGATTCAGGCTTATTTCAGTCTGAGTAACTGTTGGTGAATCCCTTCAGAGGCTGCTTGACTTTATGGCAAAATAAGCTTCTGCCTGGGCGCAGTCCTGCAACACTGTATGGAAACGATCCAGAGGGATTGTCTAAAGGTGGCCCGTTGTGTTGCTCTGGAAAGGTACAGTACCCAGCCTGAGTGGCACCCTTAGTTTTAAAAAAAAAAAAATTTGAAGTCCCAGAAATCCTATTGATTCTTGTCACTAGTGCCTGGAATTCAGTATGGCCTGTACTACCAAAGCCTGAAAAGATGGAGTAAAATACTTTGGCCCTGTTGTCAAAGGGCAGATGAAACAGCAGCATTTGCCTGTCAGTCACACGTACCTTAAGGGCTGATACGTCTTAATAAAGGAGGTGCGGGGAGAGAAAGATGCGTTTGTGAAGCTGAGTCTGGTGAGGAACACTGGCAGGGAAGGGGCATCTATCTCCAGCTAGCTAATTTTTCATTTCAATATTTTTTCCTTTGATATCTGCAAATCCTGGGGGACAGTTCTGAAATGTGCTGTGTTTTGATCCCCTTGTACGTTTGCAGTAGCAGTTTTGATAGCATTTATTGAGATTTAGCATGGAGTAAATAAAAGCAGAATACTTTATTAATCTATTCCCACTTCTTCAAGTTGCTATGTGTGTTAGGCTGTTTATAAAATGCTGTATGGTTGGAAAAGACTGGATTAACAGAATGCTACAGTCATTTCTCTAACTTCTAGGTCAAATTTGATCAGCTTACAAGTCAAAGAATGCTTTCTGCCATAGCTGTAAACACAGCTGAGATCAAAAGTCAAGCTGTGGGTGAAAAAAGGCTCTAGTCTCTTCTCCACATCTTTGCCTCACGCAGTTACATTGTCAGCTAAATTCTTCTTTCAGGCTCTTTATAATTGTGTGATTTTTGGATGAGAGAGGCAACTTAATTTTAGAAGGCCAGGTTGTCTGTGCCCCAGAATAGTATGTGGCTCCTGTCACAGATTGATCTTTCTCAAGAAATCACAGCTCTGCAAGTGCTAAGGGGAAAAAAAACCCTGTATTTTTTTAGTGAAGCCAAAAGAGATGAATCAAAGATATAGAGGAAACAGATTTTATTGTGTAAGGTGCTGTGTTTTTTGTCATGGTCCAGTTTTCTGACAAAAATCAAGCCTGTCTGCAATATTGCACAAGATAATATTCTTTATAAAGTCAGTGGAAGGTTGGTCATTTATCATCAGTTTATCAAATTCCTCTCCTCACTCCTGGTGTACACAGTCCTCGTTTGGACTGGGAAACAGCAGAACAGGAAAAAGATGCTGTCTCACTTCACTGGGAAAATGGCTTTGGAGACTTCTGTCACTTCTCTGCGTTGCACTTGATGAGGTGCACTCGAACCACACCTATATAATGATATAGGTTGCATATTGGCCTTCTCCTCTAGAAACCTTGAGTGTCAACAAGGAATGTAATTAATTGAGAGATGGAAGGAATTGAGGCAATGTTACATAGCTGAAGGTTAAGGTAAAAGTTTGCTTTTGCTTTGGGCTGTGGAGAATTTGTGTGCTTCTCATGTGCATCATGAACATGTGAACTTTCCTATTAGTATTCCACAATTATGAAATAAATATGGAAAGAAAAGGCCTTTCTGTCAAATATTGACTAGGAAAATTGAGGATTACAGTACAATATCTTTCATAGATCTACCTTAATTCTGATAATTCAGTGTAAATCCTGTGAAGGGATCTATTTTCCTCTTTTAAAAACTTGGTTGCATTTCACAAGATGTGATTTTAAGATAATATGCTTTTTTCCCAAATGTCCCATTGTGCTTTCAGCCATTTGCATTTCTGATAGCTTAATGTAGACTATTTGCTTCTGAAATGAATGTTTCAGATGACTTTCATTAAAATCCTTCAATATAATTATTTTATCTAATTATATATTCTTTTAGCTGTCCCTTGGAAAAAGTTAACTCATTATCTCATTGCTATGATGATCTAGCCATAAGCAATTTTTCCTGTTTTTTTAACCTCTGACTTGCATGCAACAAGACAGCTCTGGAGGGTCCTGGTCTTGGCATGAGCTATGCCAGAGTTTATAAAATATCAGGGAGGTCCTAGACCTGCAGAAGAAATGGAAAGACATTTTTGGTTTCAGCACATCTACATCTCCTGTTCAAGTCTTGGCTTCTTGAGAGGCAGGAAATGCACATGGGAAACGCAGGACATTCGTTAGCCCTCTTCTACCTTCATGTGGACAGAAAGCTAGAGAAGCAACATATTTGAATACAGAATAGTAAGAAATGAAAAGGCAGTGCCAGAAGGTGGGAAGTAAATAGCCTTGTTAAATTCTTGCCACCTGGCAAATGATGAGATCTTGCCTCTCCATCTTCAGATTTAAGAAAATGGCAAAGTTGCTTAGAAATTGGACTCTGACATCAGCGACGAGTCAGCCTGCAAAATAACCATCTCTGCACTTCTCTTTATTTACTCTTTTGGCAGGACTGCTCCTTCATTAAAAAATTAAGGTTCATTTCATCCTACGGGCTGCCAATAACCTAAGCAATGAGACAGTCCCCTTTTGTAAGCTCATCCAAAATGAACAAAACACCACATTATTTACAGTCACAGTTGTTCTAAAGCTGTCACAGCAAGAATTGACGTGAATTGCATCTGAAGGACCTTGTACTGAGCGAAGACCAAGAACAGATCAAAACCCATCTCCTTTAAACATTTGGCTTTTTTTAGGCTGAGCAGCAGTGTAGAAATTAGACTTGAGCAGACTTCCTACTGTTCCCATGTATGCTCAGTCTGGGAACAGCAGGAACTTTCACCTTCTCTGGCAGTTGGCTGCTGCACAGTTGTATGTAGTCCATGATTTTGTCAGGGTTGTGGGAAATCTGCTTGGGTCCTGTTCCATCTTCTTGGTTCAAGGAACTAAAGGACCTGTCCTGCCCCTGTTCATTCTCTGGTGTCCTAAGCCACACAGCAGCAGTGCTCCTGAAATGATGCTGCCCAAGAGCCCGCCCTGATCCCTCTCAGTGCCCCAGACCTTCAGCCAGTTTCCTTGGGTTAAGTTCTCTGCGTATCTGGTCACCCTGAGGATGCTCTGGGGAAAAAGTGATGCAGTCAAACATCTGTCCTTTGGTGGATCAGACCCATGTGAAGCCAAACCAGCACAGCCTCCTCAAAACTACACGTTCTCATGCTGTGTTTCTTTTTCTGCTTGTGATCTTGTGATAGTCTGAGGAAAACCAGGTCTTGGAAGACTCTTAGGCTGAGACTTGGGAACACTGCGCTTCTGCCCACCTTTACGTCAGCCCTCTCCAGCCAGAGGTGAAACAAAGCTGTTACAACTTGCACCCTTTGTACAACAGCTTCGGTTGGAAGAAACCACTTGGGTGCGGTACTATCTAAATAACTGTTTCATTATTTATAACATGCAAAGCCTGGTTACATCTACAAACAGCTGCTCTGAAATGCAGAATGCAGCGAAGGCTGCTAGGGAGCTCATAAATCATTCAAAGGAGACTACTGAGTTGCCGGCGACTACGGGAGCCTTCCTGATCTGTTTGCCATCCTCTTCCTCCTGTGCCCAGCAGTTTTGTTGCAGGTTTTGCCATTCTATCACTGAAATTCCCCCAAAAACTTAAATTTTTATTTCTTTAGTCAGAAGCTCATCTAGGCTATATTGCAGTGCAAAGCCACGTTTTATGACAGTGTTATTTTAAACGTGTGTATGATGATGCTAGCATAGCTTAACTAAAGCAGAACAAACAGGTTCATAAAGTACTACCATATGAATTACTATTGAAATATTACAGGTAGCATGGTGAACGCAAATCTCATGGAATAATTTCACCAGAAAAAGCAAGTTTCATTCTGTGCTTTTTGTAAACTGCTGTTACTAGTCTTAATTAATCAAAAATAGAGTATAATTCTCTGATAATATTTTTCTAAAATTGTTTGTAAAGAAATAAATTGTACAGCATGTTCTGAATATTAGAAAGCACTTCTTCATTTGGTCAGAAGCCAGTAATAAAAAGATTATAATCTAATTTCAATTCAAAATGAACTCATTCCTATGCTGGCTGCTGACAATGCACGAGACAGGCATTGTACTGGCAGAAGCTAACTTGGATTCTACCTTCTTCTGCCTGTCTGCCCCCAGAAAAAATCCAAACTGAAATATTTCAAAACAAATGGGTTTTAGAACAAAATTAACAGCTGTTACAGTATTGTCCTGTGGCATTCTCTGGCCTGACTTCTGAACTCCTCATCCATTCAGAGTGCTTTTTAAAATAGGCACAGCGCATGATTCCTTATATTGCACATAGAATACAAACAGGTTGTAGGATGCTAGGAAAATAATATTCCGTACGAATGTGGGGGATTCACACTTTCTGGTGGGATAAATCAGGAGGCCACAGAAGAACCAAGTGAAATAATCATTTACTCCAGGCGTGGGGCTAGCTGTTGTCTGTACTTGATTCATGTCTGAAACAGCAGGAAGAGGGGCATCAACATACTGAAAACCTCGGCATTGAATTCCTCCCTCTAAATTATCATTTTGGATGCTGGCAGCTAATCCTTTCTAAATTGCAATCTGTCTCTGAACAAGCTCTTATACCTGTGACCCCAGCAAAGTGGATTACGTGTTATACAGTTTTTCCCAAAGGACCAACTCTGCCTGGACCTCCCCAAAAAGATCATTTGCAAACTCACCTTCAAGTTCCCCACTTCAGGCTGCCTGAGGATGTGCCCTTAGGTGGGGGTAGAATTGTTTGTGATATCCCCTCTCTTTCTCAAGGGGAAAGCTTTTCTCCTGCAATGGATCTGTGATTATCTTTCACAGTCACACCACCACCTTGACCTTGGTGTGACAAGATATTCCAGCCAAAATTCATTGCTAAACCTGCTGCCATACACAAGCCAGTACATCTGAATGACAGTACTAAGCAGCTTTGCTAAATATTCCCCTTAAATGTGAGCTGGTCAAGGAAACATCTGCCTTCCTCTATCACAAAAATTTAAATTTTTCATGAAAAACACAAATGCCTCCCTGGTTTGTCATAAAATTGCCAAGATTGGGGTAAAAAAAATTGTTCCTATTCCTTTGCTGCTCCCATACTCTTAAACTATTTTGAAGGAGTTTTTCCTATCAGTATTTAGTGCTGCAACATTGAGTTTAAATACCTTGAGTTCTTACAGGGTGGATTTTATCTTGTTTTTTGTTTTGGAAGTCTTGTGGCAATCAAAAAAATGAAAATACGAACATATATGGCAACAAAGTCTATTAAAATGTTAGTGAGGTTGTACTATATGGGAGAAAAAAGTAATTGGTGCTTGTTGTATTGGATTGTAATTAGAACCAATAATCAAATAGAAAACACTTTTTCTAAGTTAAAACTCCACACCAGATGTCTCTTCCTACTCCACTTCCCTCGGACAGTATTCTCCACTGCCCCTGCCTACCTTCTTTTCCCATTTCATTCTGCATGGTTGGAAATAGATACAAAAGAGTTAATTTTTCTAGAGCATTGAAAATCCAATTCATTATTCCCAGCAGCCTCATGTTTCTCAAGCTAAAGATGGGATAAAACTGACTGTTATTTGCTAAGCCAGTAATTGCAAAACTGATTTTCTGTTAGCAGCCCCAGTTTACTCTGTTCAGGAAGAAGAAAACATTGACCTTCCTACCTGTCACCATGAAGTGAGTCATGGCTGACAAATGTTTGAAGCTGATGTGCACTATTTGCAAGATAAATCAGTATTGCAAATCACCCTGTTTTATTTTTGTCTTTGCTTCAGATCGGCCCGGAAAAGTGCCTCAGGCTCCTCCTGTCTCATCCAATTACTCACCAGGCCCTGGCACGCTGTCTCAAAATAACTTACTAGACCATTTCTGGCTGTCGAGGGGTGCTGAGATCCCATGGCCGTGGCCCACGTCTTCTCCCGAGCATGTGGGCTGAAGATGCTAGCTGGGCACTGGGGAAATCTGCTGAGAAATGGCAGGAAAACCCTCCCTGGTGGGTGGTGGGGTGGGCACAGGTCCTATCCGTGTTGTCCTGTACCCCAGGAGCTCCTATTCAACCTTTCCTGGGTGTCGAAGTGGCAGTGGGTGAGGGAGCTGAAGGATGTCTTGGCTCTCTGTGGTTGCTATTGCTGTCATCTCTCACTGCAGAATGGAGGCCCTTTTTAAGAAGGGACAATCAAATTGTCTGGCTATTTCTGCCAGGATACAGCTGGGTGAAAATTTGGGCAAAATTGGAACAATTCATGGTGCCAGTACATGTTTAGAGCAAGCCATAATTTGTCATCCCCAGAAGATGATGAAGTCGCACTGTGCTGTATCTCTAGCTGATCCATCAGAGCATCCTGGTAGATCTGGAGAAAGAACCTGGCTCTGAACATGTGAACTTTCAACACGTGAATGTTTTGGTGAGCTCACTTCCCCTCTCCCCACTCCCAAAATCTCTGGTGTGAGTGTCACTGGGCAATGTGCTGAGGTTTAAAAACGCCTATTCTAGCCAAGGTGAATGATTCTTTGCTTAATTTCTTCTAATTCAGCTTAATTGCGAAGTGTTTGGTATGACATTAAGTTTGGCTTGGAACTGGTGGTATGGTAATGGTTTTAATTTTATCTCTCAGCTTGAAGACTGACTTGTAAACATTAGCTGACAGGCATATCTTTCATCTCACTGACAGTAAACCTATCTGTCAAAAATCCCAATTAATATTCAGAAAGGGGAAAAAGTAATGCAATTCAAATTAGGTTAAATCACTTGAGTTAGGATTTGGAAGTTCTCCCTTTGAATCTCTTAGGTGTTTCTTTAAGGTATTATTCTGCATGTATGATGTCCAGCTGCAGTGAAATGGTGGCTGCTTGATCGCTGCTGTTGTGCCCCTAGAAAGAAGTGCCCAGTTCAGGCTTTTTGTTTTCAATGTCCTTGTTCCTGCTCCTGCCTTGCCTGTCAACAGCTGTGCCTCAGGCTACGAAGCTACTTGTTTCTTGGTGTGTGTCATTCACTACTGTATTGGTCATTTGTGCCTTTCCCTCAGTGAAAATAAATATTTTCTTTCCACCCATCCCATTAACTGTAGATATTTGAGTTTATTTACATTTTTAAAGACCTGGAGTCAAATACACAGCAGGTCAGCAAGCACTGTCTATGCACTTTGAAGAGTCTTTCAATGTTCACTTCTAGCTGGCCTTCACAAATGGGTCTGTGCAGCCCCAAAGGCACCTCTGAATAAACACATTACAAGACCATTTGAACAGGTGCCTTTGACATGCACAACCAACCCCAGACATTTTGCCTATACAGATATATTAAACATATTTATATTGTTATTTCAGTCATTATTTGTATTCAGATCTTATTTTGACAGTTTTAGAAATCAGTAGGCAAAAAATCTTTGTTTTCAGTTCACTTTCCTCTTGAGCTGGGCATTGCTCACATTTGCGTAGGGGATGCTACTGGGAGTTTTGATGATGGTGTGAGTCTGAACTGGTACGTTTGTAGCTGGAACCTGCTAGGCTAGAAATGCAGAAAATGCCTTGTCCTCCCGCTTGTCAGTGCACCCACAGAAGCACAACTGTCCATGGTTTTTCTCAGCCCTAACTCAGGTTTTCTGATAAGCGGTTGCTTTGTAATAGCGCATCCTGACTACAACTGTATCTATATCAGTGTCAAATGTGAAAGGCTGTTACGAAAAGCAGGTGACACCCAGCTAACGATATGAGCCATGTGGCATTGCGTGAGAAATGACAAAGGGATGCCCTCACCTTGGATGTCTGCTAGCTGCACAAATGGGGCTTGCTTGAATGAAATCCATGTAATGCAAGAAAATGAAACGAAGTATTTATTCATAAGTGGAATTTCTTGCTACAGGAAAAACTGCTGGAATGTTTTCAAGCAGTCTAGGAAATAGTATTAAAACTTTTTGCTTGAGAGGTGGAGGTGTTGGGCTTAATTTAAAAAAAAATTCTGACCTCTAGTTTCTATAAAGTATAGACAGAGCTGTCCTGATTCTTCTATTACTATATAGTATGATAGAGGAGGGCAATATGCAAAGCACCTTTGCTTGTTGACCTGCTTCAAAGTTTGGTGAGATCAAAGGAACACTTCTCAGTGACTTCAGGAGAGCCTAAGCACTTAAAAACAAAGCCAGTCCTTGTGTGAGGTTTTAAATATTGCTAGCAGAAATTTCTAGGTAAGAATGTCAGAAGCTCAACTTCATCTTTGCTGCTGCTGCCTTTTTTTAATCGTTTTTGTTTTGGTGATGACCAGAGCTCTGCAACCTGGTAAACACAGGTCGGATTCTGCGTCGCACCCGCACGTATCACATCTGCTACTAATAGACGCCAGCATTTCTAACCCATAGACGTACTGTCGCAAACCCTTCTGTGCTCTAGCGTTGCGATGTTCTCATTTGAGTGTGATGGGCTGGCTGCTTGGCCGTTTGTCAGGGATCTAGTTAAGTTGCCCAGTTCTCATTTTGTATTGTATTTTTCTGGGCGAGTTTTTCCAGGCTGCAGGTCTTGTGCATCTTAACGAGCAATCTGCTGCCACTTTGAGATGAATTTTGGTCACGTAACCTGTTACTGTCATTGAGCGAGGTACCCGTCGGTACCCGTCAGCTCGGGCCGGGGTTTTTAGTGTGTGCCACTCTGAGGAGATGTGCTGGTCTTCCTCCCTGGGAACCTTTGCCTTAGTGCACCGTCGGCCCAAGCATGGGTCCTTACATGATCTCTGCATCAGAAAAAGCCTCTTGCTATGTGGATTTTTAGAATGATAACTCTGTGGATGCACTTTTCCTTACCCTCTTATTTGCATTTGATGCTGCAGCCCTGTTTCAATGCTCTTAAGTGAACCCAGATTTATTATGTAATAATTATTTCTGCAAGTTCAGGGGAAAAAAATTATACCTGGCAAAGTAATGACAGAAGTAACAGATTGTTGTTCTTTAGAACTAAACAAATGTGATTATTTCCTTCATAACTGTAGCTACTGTTGATAAAAAATACTATTATTTTTTAAAAAAGCAGAGAAAATATAAGCCCATTCTATTTCAAGTTTTAAAACTTGTCTGTCATCATTGAATAGAAAAACTGGGAACAATAAACACTGGTACTTCTACATAATATAGCTTCAGTAAATTCACATAGTGCATTGCATAGAGCTTTTCTATGAATTGATCCCCAAAATTGTACATTAGTACATAGGTAAGCTGGAAAATAAAGCAAAATCATGCTCCATTGAAAGAACTTTAATTTACATGCAAATTTATTGATGAAAGATGGATTCGAGAGGGGGGGAGGTAGATCTAGGTATGAGACAAAAAGCATTTCTATCTGACATTAATAATGTGTAGTGTCCCTAATGTTAGAGCAGAGAGCAGGTGTGCTTCCTCTCTGTAAGGACGAGCTGGTTTACTAATAATAATGATTTCATACAAGTGAAAACAGTAATTGATCTAATTTTCATTAGCATGTAAATTATTAGTGAACTGCATAGAATAAAATTAGACTAGCCAGCGGAAAGATTTATTATTTGTCTGTGTGTTCCTGCCCTCGGTGTGTGGTATTTGCTGTACAGCTGGCAGAGTCTGAAATGACATAATTTCAGCAAAGAGCAGTTCTATGCAGATGACACATGAAAACTACCCAAAATGTCATTATATTTTGGTAGACACTTTTTTACATGTTTCACAATTTAAACAGGTATTGCCAAAGCTCTTTGCTTTTAGTTTTCTTATACTTTATTTTTATTTCCTGCTCTCTGTAATTCATAGAATCCCAGACTGGTTTGGGTTGGAAGGGACCTCCCAGCCCACCCAGTGCCACCCCTGCCATGGGCAGGGACACCCTCCACTAGCCCAGGTTGCCCAAAGCCCCATCCAACCTGGCCTTGAACTGGTACATTCTGTATGTTCCTCTACACAAACTAGAACTTAACCCCTCTTTAATACTATTACCCTTTTTTGCTTAGCAAGCATTTAATTTTGCTCTTTCTCCAACGGAATGGCAGTGAAACTGGGTTCCTATTTATGTATTGGTCATTTGCCCTTTCGGAAGACAATATTTGTGTCCCCTCAGGAAGGGACATTTGTGGAGGCAGCCTGGGTATGTGTATGAATAACACTCCATTTCTTATATTTGTTTATCTGTCTCACAAATTATTCAGTCCTGTGGAAGATCCTTGTTCAAATCGGTGAGGACCGAAGGTCCTGAGCAGCCCTTCAGTGGCCGTTTGCATCGGTTTGGCTCAGCCCTTGTGCTCTCCAGGGAAGGTGCATGGATGGACTCAGGGCTGTAGTTGTTCCCTGTGACTTTTTGGCGGAGATTCGGGGCAGTGAAAACCAGGATATCTCTGCTGGGTCACAGCTCCTAAAGGACATTATCAGAAGAGATATTTTTATGAATGATGTTGATTCTAGGGACTGTCATACTGCATCCAGCTTCCTGATGTGTTAGAAAATAAACACCACCACAGTGCTTTTCTGCTGAGCTTTTCAGGAATCTCAAAGGGCTTTGCGGAGCACTCACATGCACTAAAAGCCTAGTGAGAGAATTTCTTCCATCCCTAAGTACAGCAAACTGAGGAGCGGGCTGACAGCCCTTTCACAGCGAGGACGTTACCAAATGGCTTTGGGAAGAGAATGCAGAACACCACAATATCCAACTGAATTTGTAAGGGTGCTTACGCTGAACGTTCGTACATGTAATAGTTTGCCCAGGGCACCAAGGGTAACTGCAGGCGCCTCCTGAAACCGTCCCTACGAGAAGCGATGCTGCAAGGCCGCAGTGGGGAATGCTTCATGGGGGATTCAGTTCAGTGACCAAACAAAAGCTTAACACGCTGTCTGTGAGGAAAGCCATCAAAACAGGGCTTAGAGAGACTAAGTGGGCCCTGAGCACAAGTCTGTGAATGTCAGAAGTGCTCTAAATTAATCGCATTAAATCTTCATAAATGGGCTTTTTTCTGGAAAAAGTTAATGAAATTAAATATATTTAGGTGGTGTCACATGGATTCAAGAATGTCAGACTGTACTAATGAGAACACCTTCATTTACACTTCTGTAAAAATCAGAAGTGAGTAAACTTGATCAAGTTTAACTGGAAAATCCCATGGGCTAAGCTTTCAACTTCAGTCTTAATGCGTCCTGGGAAGGGGCTGACAGGAAGGATGTTAGTGGATGTGGGTCTTGCTTTTTAGATGATGTTAACTAAAACTCTAAAACCAGAGGCAAAAAAAATCCAGCTGATATCATGTGGGGGGTGTGGTGAAACAGAAGAGCTACTTGCAGTTAATGCTGAAAATAACCATAAAATTCAGTACAGTAACTTCAACGACTGGCTGATTAATAGTTTGGGCAGTAGGATTTTCTGATCAAAACCTTGTCACTTCTTCTGTGGCTTGGATTTTTGTGGGGGGTTTTTTATGCATTCAGGACAATTTACTACAGACAGACTGGGCTCAGTTTACTCTTAACCTCACCTCAAGTTATTCCAAGCAGCATAAAATGAAACACAAATTCAAATATAAAATTATTTCCATTCCATTACTACTTTGCTAAATTGCTTGTGGTTTAAATTCAGAAATTGCAGTGGGCCAAACGCTGTTCCTACAATAACTTTTCTGATCTTGTAAAGCAACCAAAAGCAGAGTTTGATCCAGTTTCCCTGTTGTTAATCACTGTAATGGTAAACAAAACCTAATGTTATGAGTGTGTTAAAAGTAAATGAAAAACAGCATTGCAAAGTAAAGTGGCGGGTGGATGCATTTGCTCATTATATACTAAATAACCCAAGCAGTTAACGCCTCTGGCTAATTGCTTTGCTTTCTATTTTAAACCAGAAGTCATGTTTGAATATAAATTGGGGTGCCATGTTTATCATGTACCATTTTTTATGACTAAATAACTTACTTTCACATTTAAACCACTAAAGCCAATTGAACTTCAGACTCGCCATTCTCTCCATTTGGGAACACATTTACGATTCCAGCAAGGGATCGCAGACGATCTGAAATTCGTTATTGGCTGGTACACCAATACTTCAGATCACCAGAAGAACAAAGTGGTGCTGCAAAGATTAGTTGTTGTGCAATCACTTTCGGAGCTCTCTATTTGCAGAGCAACCTAATGAAATATGGACATGTTTACGAGAGCTCGTTCGTAAGAGATCATTGCAAGCACTCGAGTTAAATCTTTCTATTTGGTGTGTTAATTGCTCTTTTACAATAACAGTTTGGGGGTTGCAAAAGAATGGTTTTGTTATTTAAGATTAATTTTCAGATCAGAGGGATTTTTTTGCGCCCCCCCCGAAAATATCCACAAAGGTAAGTTGAATTACTGCAGATGGTTTAGCCTGGGGGAAAGCATGTATTTTTAACGAATTGTAATTGCAAAACACATTTCCATGACAGACAGCTCTTGCACCGTTCATCTCTCGAACATACTTTCTTATCTAATATTTTGATAACTGTCTTTTGCAGCTATAAATGCATAATGTTGAAAATGCTTTCAAATATACTAGCAAATGCTCTCCCGCACGTGATGCCTGTGTTTTGTCACTAGTGAGTTGTTTTGCACGGGAGGGTCTCCGGCCGCAGTGGTGGTAGGGGAGCGGCAGCGTCACCCGGGGCCAGCAGTCAGCCTGGCACCCGCTCCTCTTTTTCCTGAGTGAATCCGGCGCTCTGCTCCAGGTGACCATCTGCGAAATGACAAGGGAAGCCAAGGCGCCTGCTCCGGGCTGTGTGTCTGTGCTCAGTTAAACCCAGGACGTAGCCCACCGTAGTGTCTTCTGAACTGGCCTGCCAATTTTATTTGTTTCTGGCTCTCCTTGGGAATTGGGGACATGGAGGGAAAAGCAAACTTCTTTTGTTCTGTCTAGTTCAGTGTTTGCTAAATTCCAGGGTAATTTGGGCCAGATATTTCCAGGGAATCTGGATCCTTCCGCAGGACTCGCCAACCTGTCCTGGTGTGCAGATGTTACGGTGACTGCATGCTAACTTACTGAAATGTTTGCGTTCTCGGAGTGGGTTACTAAGACAACAGTTCCACTTGAGTCTTTAAAGCAAATTCATTATTTGAATGAATATAACATTCTGCCACTCCTTGCATTTCTCCAGTCATTTTTAGCTTCCACGTTGCCTCAGGGTAGTTGCAGGGTGCTGACTTGTTAATTATACAGTCTCTGTATTCTCTGAAACTCTGAAGAATATGATGGCAGATGCTGCTGTACTAGTTCTTTAGAACTGGTACAGGATGCTGGTGTAGGACAACTGCACGATGATCATCTTTGGCCCAAAAGGCAAGTGCTGGGTTCCTGATACATATTCATGGACATATTCATCAAAAGGCTGTAGCAGCATATTGGGGTTTCAAACCATTGTGATTGAATTCGCTGTAGCACTGTGTTCCTCGTAAGGCACACCGGACTGGGAATCAAACAATAGGATGAGAAGAGATAGATTTGGCTTCAAGAATTTCTTTAAGTATACTAAAAAAATATATGTTGATGGCTCTTAAATAATCCAGGAATGTAGGGCAGATGCAGCATCACAGAAAGGAAGCGTTATTAACGTGTTATCAGTTGTCTGTGCGATGCATCAGAGGTGTGGCACAGAGAGATTTAAAATTAGTACTTGCAACACTTTTAAGACTGAGCAGCAAAATAATTTTGTTGTCTTTATTCCTTAATTTAAGGCACCTTTTAAAAAAAGAAGTGCCGAACATTAACTTCCTAGAGCTATGACTATTGCTATAAATATTGCATTGAGGGTGCTCCAATATAATAAAGATGGTTGGCAGTAGAAAACCTGAAGACAGGGAGAGAGGTTAGATGAAGAAAACATCCTAATCACATAAATCATTACTCCAGGGCAAAATGTAATGAGCATTTTTTAAAACATGAGCTGTCTGCACTGTGACATCCATTTAACATCGTACCATCATGCCACACCAATAATTTGTTAACTTTAATGAAATCCTCCTCCCCCTTCATGTCACCCATGCTTTTGATTAGTCTGAAGGTATTCACAACAATCCTCAGTATTGATTTCCCTATAAAGGCAGCTTCTTGGTCCCCATGGATAAATGTGGGAGCAAGTGACACTTGTGACCGTGCAGATTTCAAATTAATGGGCTACTCTGTTATGACTAAAAGAAATGATAGGTACCTTGTGGGATTAATCATTTTGTGACAGTCTGTCCTAATTGCACCATTTTTAAACCTCTGTAGAAAATTCAGCTTTCAGGGTTAAATCATCCTATTGCATATCATCCATCCTACGTGATGTCCATGTTTCCAGCACAAAATGTTGAATACAAATGGTGCAGAGCAGCAGATGCTACGCTGAGGCATTTTCTAGGTTTCGTATCGCCTCTGACTTCTGAGCAGACATAAGCTCCTGTACAGGACATGGTGACAGAAATGTCTTTGCAGTCACAGGTGAAAATCTGGAGTGAAACTAAAACACTTTTATTTGGTGATGGCCTCATTTGAAAGAATGATTGCATGAGAGGGATCTGTCTGAGAGGTCATATTTATCCACTTGATGCATATGTGTGTTTACTTACATTTACATAGGAAAAATAGTCTGACATGTTCAGCTCTTACTTCCCTATAGGGGAAATGCAAATATCCATTTAGCTAAATAAAATATGGCCGTCTTTGTGATCACTAACATCTTTTCCTCCTGATCTCTCATTTACAATGTGCTCTTGAATACCAAGGATGTTGATCACTTGAATCTTGTTAATTACCCCGTGGGGAATGGGGCTTTTACCGACTTCCAGCCTTATCAGCAAGGAGACAAATGAAGCTCTTTGTCTTATTGTTTTCTCTTTTATTCAGCGAATTACAGGTTTGATGCAAATCCTGTTAAACTCTGAGTGTGTTGGATCATTTTGCTATTGCAAAGCTGTGCTACTTTTTCCTTCTGGTAGCTGTTAGGAAGAGGTGAGAGCCTTCACCAGCTGCTGTCTGGGCTTGGTGTCACACTCCTAATGCTCCTTATCCGCTAGACAACGTCATTTGCAGGACTACAGCAATGCCAACACAGTGAAATCGTACTAAAAAAGTGACTTAACATTTTGCCTGCATTTCAGTACCTGTACATTGAAAAAAAACCCACCCCACCAAAATAAACCCAAACCCCAGCAGTTTACCTGCATGGCAGGAGTATTATGGTGCAGGTCACAGGATGGTGCAAAGGATGGGGTAATTACCGTGCAGACATGCACGCACACAGGCACGCGTTTCCCAGTACAAATGGTGCTTTTAGCTGCCTTGTACTCTTTATCTGGCAATGATTCACGCAAGATGTTTCTTGTAATCAAACATGCTCTGAAGCATAAACCAGGCATGTCTCCCTCATGAGATATTACCACCCGGACCCCACAGTGTGCCGGAGGAAGGCAGTGCCCGTTCTTGTCCCCTGTGCAAACTCTGCACCGCCAAGGAGCCTGTTTGTGCTGTGGCTTTGGAGGCAGATCCCGTACGTTGCCCCTCTCTCTGGCTCTTGCTTTCAAACGAGGTGCTGTGCTGAAACCAGAAGAGGCTTTTTCAGACTGCAAAAGGGCAATACCACTTTTGCTGGAATTTGTACTGCTTTTAACGTGGTGAGGTCAGGACAAGAGCCGAGATTCCACAGCTTAATGATGAGAAAAGAATGCCATTAGGGTGACTCTGTTTAAAGGAAAGACGGTGAGCTTTCTCTATAAAAATGGAGCCACAGACAGTTCAACTCCTGCAAGTCCTGTTGAGTTCTCTGGAATACTAGAGATGGTGATGGCTCTTCTCACAGCTCCTCCTAGCCTCATCCACACTTAGGAGGGGCTGGCAGGGTGGTGGTGGGACTGCGAGTGTGCTGGTACCAGGCGTGACCTCCCCAGCAGCTCAGTTATTGTCTCCAGGGGCAAGAGGGGTTTCTGGGGGTGGGGTCAGAAGATCGGTTTGTACCCAAAACCAGCGAGCCCCTGCACCGGCCGGAGCAGGCGGGGGAAGCGTGGCCGTGGGGAGAGCAGTCGTGTGTCCCTGTGCAGCCCACGCTCCACCACGAGCTGGGTGGCAGTGGTGGATGTGGAGTGAAACGCAGAGCCGGGCGATGGGAAACCAATAAAGCAGCGTGTCCGTGCATGGGAGCTGCTGATTTGCCACTGCCAGGGACTGAGTCAGTCTCATTAGTGCACTGCTTCATTAAGTTTTTCTTTTAATTGCTTCATTGGGTTAAGCTTCAGTAAGCAGCTAAGAATATTTTTCCATTCAGCAGCAGAGAAAGGAGGAGAGGTGCAATGCGTGATGTTGGTTGTGGGTCGTTAATGGAACAGAGATGGGAACGTTTTTACTTTCACACCGCAGATTTTGGTTATTTCTTCCCATTTATGATTAGAATAGTAAACATCAATCGCTGGTGTGACGATGAATGAGAGGTACAGGGAGTGAATGTGAAACACAAATATGATTTTTGGACTGTTTTTTAATTATTAACTTTACCATAGGCCATGAAGATCGATCAGATCTGTAACGCCAGGGGACATCAAACTGGGAGTTCCATTGAAACTGCAGTGGCTGCATCTTCCAAAATACCGCTTTTGTCTAATTTGGGGTTTTTTTTAAAGTAACTTCTGACTGATGTTAAAATTCTTGTTATTGAAAGACTTAGGACTTCTAAGCAGTAGTGTAATATTTGCTCTTATCTGCCTGTCATATACTTTCTCACTTGCTTTGAGTCAATTTGTCACATATTTCTTAATTACCATTAACCATATGAAATGTCTAACTGAAATGCACTGCCGACATGCCATTTGCAGTTATTCAGTTTCAATTAAGCAGATCTTCTTAATGAACCTGACACCCTCTTTTGATCTTATTTGTAGTTTCAGGAGCTGCCTTTTAGCTTCATCATACTGGATTTTGGTTCTAGTTCATCAGTTTTGAGCAACCTTTTTGGCCAAATGTCCTTAGAAATATTGCAAAGTTCACATAGGTTGATTTAATTTATATTTTTTGTACGTGTTAAGTGCCGTTCTTGCTATTACTTTATCCTCCCCCTTTCCTCTGTCAGTAAAAATATTTCCCAACTCAATTCCTCTTTACACTAAGTTACAAGGAACTGTTTAGGAATGTGCACGCACACACAATTATAGCATGACATTCTTGCTATATGGAAAATGGTTGTGTTGGTCAAAGAGCTTTTCACGTGTAGCTTTTTATGTAGATGCAGTTTGCACGCGAAGGTATGGTTTGTGCTTCCTCAAAGGCTGGACTGCATTTTACACTGGCTCAGTTACTAAAGGCTAAAAAAGTGCACACAGAGCTCAGTGCTGTGCCTTCAATTCTGAAGTATGATCGCTTATATTTTCTAACATTTGGGAAGTCTTTCACTGGCAGATAAGGTAACATCAAAGTCTTAACAGTTTATTTTACAAGGATATTTTGGAGTCTTTCTAATCTTCTTGCATGATGGCTTATCTTCTCTGCTGCCACTTGTTGAATGAAAGGATAATCTTCCTTTTGGATTAGTTTAGGAATTTTAGACCAAAAAGTCCACAGTGTTTTATATAAGAGAGTACACTCTTGCTGCTGATGGTGCTTCTGCTGAAGTTCAATGTCACTAAGTACACACTAGATTAGTTTTTCATTCTGCTTAGCATTAACTGAAAGTCCTTAAAAAGGACCTAAGTGAAATCAACATAAATATATATCATAAATTTTCTGCCTTTCTTCTAGAAATCAAGGTACAAGCAAAAATGTCCAGAAATTACAGTGAATCAGTTTCAAAATGGTTTTGGGATTATTGAGGTTGTCTGGGCTGAGATATCCATCAAGAAATGTGCAAAACTCTGTGAAAACCTAAATCAAAACTCCAGTCATACATATTCTGACTATGGTAACTAAAAGATGGTTCAAACCAAGCTGTTAATTAGGGTCATGTTGTTATTCTGAAATTAAAATTCCTAGAAATGTAATTTACAAAAAAAATAAAAAAATAGTGATGATATTAAACCAGGGGCTGGAGCTTTAAAAGCCTTCAAGTTTTCACATTTACAATTGAGTCTTGAGATGTGGCAACAATACCTGAATATATCGCAAAAGGATTTACAGATTCCACTAGATATGTATTTTATTCTATCTGTGTTTTCAAGGAACTGTTAACAATGCAGTGTAGTCAAGTTCCTTAATTTAAGATAGATACATACGGGAAAAAAAGCTCATGGGGGAAAGCTACTGAATAATTCTATTCAACAAAATCACCAATTGCTTATGCTTTTAAAGCTAGAAATCTCACAACTGGACGTTGGAAACTAGTAATTGTAGGTATGTGTTTTGCTCATGAAAATGGCCAATTGGCAAGCACATTTATAAAGACAATACGTGCAATTAGATTCGTAATTATACATTTTGTTTATTGGCAAACATTCTTCTTTGTTTCAAACTGGAGAAGGAAAGTCATGAGCAGCTTTTGGATGACACCAAATATTACACATAAATGCTTTTTAGCAAATCTACCCCAAGCAAGTCTAATAGAAACCACTGATTTTCATAAAAGGAAATAACATTTGGTTAAAGTTTAATGTTAAGGAAATGAACTGTCACAAAGTATAAGGCTTGAACAGACTGAGAAGGGATGACAGCAACGCCTCTTTCAGACCCAAATGCTGCTAAAATGCCATGGTAACACTCATGCATTATTTATTTCCATGACTAAATATAAGCATTACTTTTGCTATCCCAAACTGAACCACAGCTGGGAATTAGAGTTTTCTTTCAATAAAGCTCATCAGTCTTACCAATCTATCAATCTTACCAGGCAGGCTTTTCAATTAACTGAGGAGTTGTTTGATCTGCTCACGCCAGCACAGCCGCGTGATGGGGACCCAACCTGCCCCAGCCACAAGCAGATCCACGTGTTACATGAGATAAGTTGCCCGTATTTTCGCCAAATGCACTATTGGCCCTCTGTGTAGTTGCAGGATGTTCAGAAAAGTGGGAACAAGGTGCCAGAAGAATGTGTTTGTTGGTGACACCTACCCAGATCTAAGGGATTTCTCTACAAGGAAGCTGGCAGGAAATACGTTGATGGCCAAGCGAATTGCCCTGACAGCCTGCATGTCGTTATTGGTGCCCCACATTCTGTATTAACATTTTAGCTCTTGTGCGAACTCCTGCAGTAAAAGGTTAATTGTGGACAACTCTTTGACATCTTGAGTTTGCAGCATGAGTTGGGATTGGAGACTGCGAGGAAAGCTTCCAAGACAAAAAGATAAAGACTGACGTGTCCGCTAGTGCAAACTGGCATCGTTCAACGGAGGGGAATGAAATTCTGCCAGTTTAGATTTACTGAGACTCCAACCAAAAGCTCATAATAAAGTTACAACAAGCAGATTCTAGTTTCTCCAGAAAATCCCTCAAAACTAGTGTTATTGATAGAGAGTGAAACAGAGGCCTCAGAACTACTCATCCGTCATTCAAGGAATTAGGCCTTGGAACAGCCATCAACTGAGCACATTGCAAACATTAGTACATGACTAAGACCATTAATTTATAATGTCATTATGGAACTGCTTTCAATTAGGTTCACAGTTAAGGCTCTTGATGAGTCAGGGCTGTAGCGTTTCAGTGCTCGTGGTCAAAAATTACCGAGAAGAGATTTGCAGGAGAGAAACGAATCCTTCCCCACATCTAACCTGGGCGAAGGCCAGGGGATGCGGGGAAAGGACGAGGGGTGTGCGGCACCTACTTTAAGGAAAATTAAGCTTCCTGGTCAGGTGTGTGCTCACTGCCGGAGCCCCAGAGACGTACGCATCTCCGGAGCAGGTTTGCTCCTTGCCCTCTCGGTTGCGGCCGATGGCCCTGCCTAAAACTTCCCAAGTCCATAGCGGAAATGGGCAAATTCTGAACGCTCCTCCTGTACGTTGCAAAAGGCTCCTTCGAAATGTAATAAACGGGTTCTCAGAGGAACCTGACAGATGTAGGCATCTAAATCCCACTGAAAATTCACTAGGAGCTGGGCTTCCTTAAGCTCTCCTGAAAGCCCGAAGCACACAAGTGATGCCAGGACCGCGAAAGCGATGCCCAGCGGTTCTGCAGCAGTGCCGAGGGCACAGCACACTGCCTGTTTTTCTCTCCCCTTTCAGGCTCTGGCAATCAGAAGGGACAGGTGATGTTGTTACAGCAGAATTAGTCACAACTTAAAATTTACTTTTCCCCCATTCTTTAGGCCATAGTTTGTTTTGAAAGAGAAAGCTCTTTGAGCTTGAGTGTATAAATTCATAAGGGCTCACGCTGAATGACCACAATATTCAAATTCAATACTTTAAGTCAGATGACAAGTTCAGTTTGTTCATAATTTGTACATGGACTCCTCCTATCCAACTTCCTGTTGTTTACTGAAATGTATGGAAAAACATTAATACACAGCTGAGTAGATAATTGTCAGGGTGGCTGGTCACTGGCTGTGTAGCAATTACCATTAGTTACTCTTTCAGTATATCCTATTTAAAGGAAAATTAAATGTAGTTTGGATTTGTACATGTGTCAAAGACTGATCAAAACTACAAAACAGCACAAAGTGCACAGAGGACGTACTCATCTTCAGCCTTCGGTACTTTGCAGAGACCTGGGCTGGATGCAGGCTGGGAGCATCCGCAGCATCTCGCCACCGAGGGTTTCTGTCCTGCAGGTGGGAGCTGGAAGGGCCGCGATGCTTCGGAGAGGGAGCTGGGTTACCTCAAGTAACCCCTATATAAGGTTTTATTAAAGTATTATAAAGTTTTAATACAATGATGGAAGTTCCAGCAGTAACGGTTTGTTATGGGTTGTGGAGTACACAGGTGGAGCAGTGTGTTAGTAATTCTTCAGCACTACATTTTATAATAACTTACAACCTTTTAGCTTAGTGCTTCCTGCCACGCAAATTCACATATTCTTAATAGTCATCTAACGTTTTTAATGTGTTGTAAACTACTTGTTGAAAGAATGTTGACATAAAGTGAGATGGATGAGTCTGGCCACAAATAAAGACAAAGTTAAATTTGAATTAATGTAACATTTAATTATCAGTAAGGAAACAAAGGCAAACCCAGTCAGGAAACTGCTGACGAGGCTTGTTAATGCTGGGCAGCGCATGTTGCTCGAGTCGTCTTTGCTGGTTTTGTTTCTGAAGGAATGCTCTTTGTGTACTCCTGCCTGTGCTGTTCCCCCCTCTCTGTTCCTGCTAATCAGTGTGTGTAGCCACCGTTTAGGACAACTGATGAGTCCCCAGAGCCAGCTGAGCCTTGGCGAGCAAAGTCACCTGTGTTAATGAATGCTCATCTGAAATAATTTACGTGAGAGATGCAATTTACAATATTTTCCGTGTAAATTGCATGAAAATCAAGGATAATTGGGCGTTAAGTCATTCTTCTCAGTTCCTCGGGGAAGTAGCTGCATGAGAAAGGTCTGTAAATTCCACCCGATACAGCCAGATGTTCAATTTATGGTAGCTTTGTTAGAAAACTTCTTAAACTTTGGGTAATAGTAAACAAATATTTTACTGCTACACTCTACAGTCAAAAGCCCTGTCTTTTTCACATCGCTTTTGAGTGACCTGACGTATCATTGAATTTAACCCTTTGGCAAACTTTTCCTGGTTTAGACAATCTATGCCTGTGTTGGAATCTGCTTCTCAAAGTATTGCACAGCAGCCCTCAGGAGGTGCGCGCGTGGAACGAGTTCTCGTGCTATTTCTGACCATGACCCTGGGAAATCTGAGAAATCATTTAGCGTTTGAGAATCCTTTCCCGTTTGTATAGCAGACTCGCTGGCGCAGTTCAGGAAAAGAGACCGGGAAGCACCGCGGCTGAACCCAGACAGGTCCCCTTAAATCTTCCGTGAGACTTCACCTTCGTGGTCAGTGCAAATGCAATTAAGAAATGGTGTCTCACAAAGAAAGGTCACGAGTGACTCGCTCTACGGTACCTGCAGCTGCCGGGCAGTTGGCAGAAGTTTACAGAATCTGTATTCTACACAGAGCCTGTCGCTACGTGGTGTGATGGAGCCACGCGAATCCCTCTGATCGCTTCCTGAGCAGAGGGCCCGTCATTTGCGCTTTACCACTCTGAAAGTGTTCATAATATTCTTATTTCAATACTGAAATGCAAATTCCAGATTTGTTTGCGTGCCATAAAAACTTACTGTCCTGGTGTCTGCCTTACTTGAGTTAGTCTTTGTTTTATAACGGCTGTTTTGAATTTCCACCTTCACAGTTAGCAAAGAACATCTGTAAATTTGGGCTGCCTTTTCAAAAAAGTGACGTGCAGGTTTTCACACGTGAGCCGAGTGTTTCCAGTTGTGTGTGCAGGAGCGTCATTGACGCAGCCTTTTGTCTCCGCTCTGGTCAAGAAGAGTCAGAGAGTACGTCTTTGTAGTTAGCTGTCCTTTCTGATCCTCCGGTGTGAAGGTGCTGTGATTCAGTCGTCGTTCTTTCCTAGTAATGTGTCTTGCTTCTAAAAGGAAATAACTCGCCTCAGCCTTTTAGTGCATTAGAAAGCACAATTCTTCTTGGACCAGGTCCATACAAAGGGACTGATTTGTTGGGAGAACGACACGGAGAACCAACCCGCCCTTCACGCCATCCCTGGTCAGTAGCTCCAGGGCGTTGAGAGCTTTGGCTTTTCCAGCCTGCCAGTCATGCTGCGCTGGGGACCGGTGGCTGGTCTCACCTTCGTTCGGTTTAATCTGGTGCCCGCTTCGTGCAAATGTAACCTTGCAACTGCACAATGAAACGTTAAAATCCGGCCCCCAAATCTACTGATTATATAAGGCAGCACACAATATCAAACTCGGCGTTGTAAACTGACTCTACTTGGTATCTTTTCCAAATGCCATCTGCAAATACTATAATTAGAATATATACTTTTTTCTAACTCATTTAACAGCAACAAAAAGATCGAAAAACTTTCAGGCATAAATTTTCAGTAGACATGCAGCAATAAATGCTTAAATATGCACTAAGCCAAGATAAGAATTTGCCTTGTAGACATATTGTTAACACAGACATCAAATTAGCTTGACATTGGCTCAGTAATGAGTATTTCGGGCAAAACAACAGAAAATGAATTGCGCTGAAATCAATCAGTATTGGAATATCTATAAATATACACATGGAAGTCTAATTTAGAAACGACTTCTCACGTTTAAAATTCTGATGTAATGTAAAGAAGGTTCTATTTGAATTTTCAAGTGAAACCTTTAGCACTTGGATTTCAACTGAAACTTAGCCAATGCTTTTCTTGCAGCATGATAAGAGTAAATTTTTTATTTAAATACACTGTAATAGCGACCAGCGTCCTGTTACAGCACTGGAGGCAAACTGCAGCCTGAGTGTAGTAGTAACCCCAAACCTTCTTCCCCGACAACGTTACCAGAGACAACGTTGAGGTTCCTACAGAATGTCCTTAATATTTTCAGATACTGTTAAATATAGGCCCTCGCTTAAATATTTCCCTGGGCACCATTAATACTTTCCCAGTCAAGTTCCTTTGTGAGCACACAACAGGCAAATCGGCCGTTTGTGGTATGGTGTCCGTACCTTTGTCTGCTAAATCTCACGCACAGCTTGAAGGTGGCAACTCGAATCGTGAGATACCCTTTAGCAGACTTGTCTTCAGTGTCTCGGAAAACGCTGCCTCATCCCGGAAGACATTGATTTTTCCGCCAGCGGAGGTAGGTCCTGCTTTGGAGGATGTCTTGGAGGAACTGTTCAGCATGCTGGGGGGTTTAGCTGGGCCAGCCCCAACGACAACCACGTATGTCGTGCAGTGAAATCCACCTACACAAGCAACACAGATAAGTCCAAACACACAGAAAAACGCGAATGAGTCTGTCATGTGCACATGGAATAATCCGGATTCAGCTGCCGCCGAGGTCTGAGTCTTTCCCGCTGCTGCATTGCCTACTCAGGGCGCGGTAAAGCCTGCAGTTGCATATTTTGGGACCTACTCTGGGATTAATGTTCTTGTGCTGGCTCAGACGGGAAATATCAAACAGGCAGTCAGGGAAACCACAACTGCACAGGCTACAGCACTCCAGCCCTGCCACAGCCAACGATCAGAGCGAGCTGCCGGTCCCAGAGCTGCGCTTTGATACACTGCAGGCTCTGCTAAATTCCCTACAGGAAAAGGGAGGACAGGGGGTGACCCTGTGACCCGCCGCTCAGTCCTGCTTAATCCCTCCAGCCGTGTTCTGCAGATGCGGGAAGGTCCCTTGATGTATGTCTTCAGGAGAGCGAGGATGAAAAAGTTGCTTAAATGCTTGTAACTGTCACAGAAATACAAAGCAAGCAAAATGAATGTTGGGTTTTTCGATCGCTAATGTTACCCTGGATTCACTTTGCTTGCAGATTCAGTTAGCATATATTTATTTCTATCTTAACATTCACTGTGTTGACAGTAATTTTGTTAGGGACAAAATATTACAATCAGAACCAGAGTTTCCAGTAAAAGGATGCATTTCATTTGCTGCTCCCCCCCCCCCGCTGTCTTCTCTGCGTCTCACCACCTTGGTCTACGTGAAGCAAAATTATTTGGATGAATCGTGCAGAGGCAAGGTACTTTCAGTGCCTGCTACTGCAATATTACTGTGCAAAATGGCATGTTAGCCTGGTTAATAGATTATTTATTTTCATTAAATATTGATTATCGGTGGCTTATGCTGGCAGGCACTTTCCTGTTTACTGCGCAAGTAGCTATATGCCTACGTTCTGTATGGTAGGGGTTTTTAAGTTAACTGTTCAGTCTCATGAATTTTCATGTTTTGGCACTGACTGACATCTGCATAGTAATTCTGCCAGTAAGTTGTGTGTGCATTTCACTAATGCAATTTTAACCTAATGTATTCAAAAATCCCTGGAGCGAATGAGGATGTTTTAACCAAGGGTCCTGCCCTCGCTTCACCAGGTAAGCTTCCTCAAAAGGCTAGCCCAAATCTTATGAAGGTTTCCTAAATTCTGTGACCCAACACGCTACTCCTCTGCCTGAAGCCTGGCAGTGCTGGCCGTGGCACTGGCAGCTTTACCGGCTTATTAAAGACATAGAAGAAGTTGTAACAGCAGAGAAAAGTATCTGAGAAATCTTCATTTCTGCAGAATTCATTCACTCGAAATCAATTAGCACAACGGTACGTAAATGGTGAAGGAAGAGAATTTCTGAGCAGTTTTGTCCTGTGATCCAGCGTATGGTTTTGCATTAGCACCAGCGGTACAACAAGCGACAATTATAAGGCAAAACAAAGCAAATCTCTGCATTGTAAAAGAAGTAAATCCAGAATAAACTTTTTTCTTTTTCCAAAATTAAATATGGCTGGCCTAATGATCCGAGGCAGCACGACAAGTTTGGCTTTGCAAAAAGGAGAATTCAAAGGGATTTCAAGGTTTGCCAAGAGCATAGGAAAACCATGTAGGGGTTTTTTGTTTGTTTGTTTTTTTAAGAATGAAACTCTTTCATTTTTGCTCATTATCTCTTACATATCCTTGCAGCTAGAACTAGTCTAAATTCATAATTACTATTGCAGAAATCAGAAGGAAATATCAAAAATTTATCTTGCACCAAAACAAAATTAGACATAGGAATGCCAAAAAGCTTTTCATAGAGATACTGTACTTGAAATATTGCATTCCAGTAACCTAAAAGTACTTGATAAGGTCAGAACACTTCATTGTGATGTTATCATTTCTAAACTACTCCGAAAAATCAAAACAGTAGTGGAAAAATGTTGGCATCTTGACCTTACGGAGACAAAATGTTACGGCAGCTTTTCATAAAAAAATATTGATGCATGTTCTACATTTCCAGAAAATCATTTCAGGGTGATCAAATGAGAAACTTTTTTGTCAGGAAATGTTTGACTCCAGCTCCATCTGTTCAAGGAAATAACTTTAACAGAAAATATTGCTTCCTTAAAATGGCCTCTGCAGCTTTCTTATTCCGTAACTTGGTAAGTCTCAGAGATGTTTGTCACATCTCGCCTTCAGACTCTGATGAAATAATATCACGGACACAGGGGATGCCATGCTGCAAATATAATAAGGTGAATATAAGTTTTTTTTTCAAATGTCAGTATGGCATTTTGAAAAAACCGGATACCTTCGTTTTCAGTTAAAAAGCATAACAGTGATTTCTGTTTCTAGAGCCCTAAAAGCCAACAAGCTCACTGTAGGGCCTTACAGTGATAGTTATTATGAGATTAGAATATAACAATAATCCACTTAAATTATTAACAGCGGGCTAGTACTTCAAAGTGACCCTTGACTCTTATCTTCAGAAGAAATAATAGCAATAACATTATCATTAAAAGGAAAAGAATTTGCATTTCAATGAAAGCTTATTAGAAAGGTTTTATACAGTTTTGAACATAGATAAACAGGCGCAGCATTTCCTTCTGGGGAGTGCAAATGGTCAATAGACCCCTGGGGAAATGAAAGGAGGACTCCTGTCAAAACAATGAGAGCACACATTTGCATCGCTATTGAAACCTGGTAAACAAGGTTTTTTTCTAGTGATGGTATTGGGTTGAAAACCTGAACAATGAGATTTTCTGGCACATTCTCGGAACATATTGCACACGTGGGAATCAAAATGCATTTTCTCTTTGAACCATAGCATGTGTAAGGGATTTATGTTGTTCAAAGTGGACACTAATATCCTAATTCATCAAAGAATAAGCCCAGGCTTAAATCCACCTTTACTTAGCAAAGCTCTTAGGAATGTGTTTACCTGCAAGAATATGCCAGTGGCTAATGAAATCAGCAGTAGGTGTTTACAGGGACTGGAAGGGATTAGAAGAAACGTCTAAACTTGTTGAAAAGACATCTAAAGTGGCTCTGTAATTTGTTTCCTGCTACAAATGCCTTTGAAACCAAAATAAGCACGCTCTGGTTTTTTTCTGGTTTTAGAATATACTTGATGCTTCCAGCGTTAGTATTTTTATGGTGCTTGGGATTGTGAAATATGTTTCCGTGCTGAATGCACGCTTGTACACAAGACGAAGCAGGCTGGGTGTCTTAGCTTTTCGGCCAGGGGTGAGATCTAACGGGTGGTGCCGCGGGCCTGGCACTAGCGGTGTTCGGGGCTCTGTACAATGTATTTGACAACGCCACATTACTTGGCAGTTTTGCGGTGAGGAGCCTGTGCTTTGTAATGTGCAACTTCTGTGTCGATTTAGGGTCGGATTATCCTAGTGGATGGACTTGTCTCAATGTTATTCTCATTTCTGTCATGTTTTGGTGCACGGGTGTGGAAGTAGTTGTTTCCAGCTGAAGCTGCTCTATTTTATGCATTCTGTAGAACAGCCCTGTGAAAAGGAGAGGGAAGTGTAAAATTGTGAGGCAAGGACTGCAGACTTGTCTCCTTCATCCTAAGTGAATTAGCCCTTCAGCTAGAGAGCCTTACACTCTATCTCTGTAATCCACTCCATCAATTAATATTTCGTAAAGCCCTGCAAAGCATAATCACCTCTCCAAGCAAGAACTGAAAGCACCACGCAGTTACCACAGCGGAGCAACCGCCATCATTTCTGGCTGCTCCTAAAATGAAGGAGCTACATATTTAAACCAGAAAGGAGCCAGTTTTAGCATAGGTGAGTTTTGTAGCCATCGAACAACTAGACAAAAATGAGCATCACTTCCACGCTGTCCAGGCTTGGCACAGCTGCGAGGCGATTCTCTGCTCTGCCTTCCTCCTTGCTGCCCCGTTTGTAATTTCCATGGCACGATAATTCTCAAAGTCAAAGTCATCTATCTGGCTGACCTCCTCCTCAGACTGCCTCTATTTGTAGTGCTATTAAAAGATGTTATGAAGAGATGAACGATCCCTCTTTCCAGGACGTAGTATTTATAGCGTACCACTAACAGGTAACCCATGTAGCGCAAGCGGAGTCACTGGAGCCCCGCTCTCCCGGGCTTGCTGGCGTATTTGGCAATGTTTGCACGTTCTTGGAAAAGGAGAACTCGGGGGACGCAGAAGGCAACCCCGGGGCCCAGTGCCAGGCAACCGCACATCGCCTAGAAAACGCAGCGTACGCTGGTGTGACATTTCCAGGACACGGAGTGCACCGCAGGACGACAGCTCAGGTTACCGGGCTTCGGGAGGAGATGCTGGAGCTGCGCCACTTGGCAGACCTCCAGGCATCCGAAAGACTTTCTGGAAAACCCTCTTTCCTGGGGAAAACCGCAGGTCAGAGCCTCACCCCCCTCAGCACGACGGGGCAGATCCGATTATCCCCAGCTCCCCCCGCCCCGCAGCTGGAGGACACGCTCGGCACAAGGCGCGGCGTGGCCCGAAGCCCTCGGGCAGCCGTTAGCCCAACTCCCGGCGGAGCCCGCGGTGCTGGGGGCTGGGGGGGCTCCTCGGCACCGGCCGCGGGGGAGCGGGGACCGCCGGCCCTCCCGGGCGCGGCAGGACGGGGGGTGCCGGGGCGCGGACGCCCCAGCCGGGGGAGGGTGCGGGGGGGGGGGGGGGGGGCGCGGAGGGCGGGCGCTGCCGACGGCCCTTCCCACGGCCGGGGCGCTCCGCGGGGCGGTGCGGAGTGGAGCGGAGCGGGGCGCGGCTCGGAGGCTGCTGAGCGCCATGCGGGCTGGCTGAGCGGGGCCGGCCGCCTCCAACTTTCCCGGGGAAGGATGGCCTCCAATTTCAACGACATCGTGAAGCAGGGCTACGTGCGCATCCGGAGCAGGCGGCTGGGGGTGAGTGAGGGCTGGCCCCCTCCCGGGCTCGCCCCAGGGGCACCTGCCGAGGGGCGGCTTTTTCCCTTTTTTTTTTTTTTTTTTTCCCCCCTTTTTCTTCCCCTCCTTTGTCCTTCTCGCAAACTGAGCTCAGCGGGTGTCTCCGCAGGGGAGACGCCAAACAAAAAAATGGGGGGGGGGGGGGGGGGGCGGAGAAGAATAAGGGCACTTGAATACGCATATATATATATATGCATTATATAGATATACACGTGTACGTATATTTTTTTCCCCCCTTCTCTCTCCGGTTGGGAGATGGGGATGCTGCCTGCCGGGAAGGCTGCGCCGCCTCCACCTCCGGGCTCTGCCCCTCGCACGGAGCCCCCCGGCGGGAGCGCCCGGGGCCGGGCAGCCAGCGCCAACTTCGGGCCGGAGCTGCGCGGAGGGCTCGGACCTGCGGCGGGGAAGGGGGTGGCCGGGAGGAAGGCCGGAGGCTGGGGGTGCCTGTGTCCTCGGGGCTGAGAGTCTGGGGGTGCGGGGAACTTTGGGCAGGGGTGAGGTCTGACAGCGGTGAGTCCCGCTGTTCCAGCAAATCGGGTCTTCAAGGTCTTGTGCGGGACAGGTGAAGACCTTGTGATATCTTTAGGGCTTTTAAGATCATTGCGTTTGAGTGGCACAAATGAAAATCCCCAAAGCCCCCTTTAGCGCCTTATTTAATTTTAAACTTATTTTAAGGCTCTCCTTTTACTACCGTGGGGCGTTCCTACTTTCGGTTGTAGGTACCAGATAGGCAATAGTGGGGGCCAGGTCCCTGCCGTACCTTGTTTGGCGTATGTTCTCTTAAAGCCTGGTCTGTTCCTACAGTTCATGGGCTCCCAGAGCCGCCCCAGGGATGGGACTTGTGTGCCCCACACCTCCTGTCTCCCTTAGCGAGCCAGCGTGGCTTAAGGGGGACACTGGAGGGAGGCTTTGTGTATATAACGTGCTTTAATTGACTCATTTCTTGTGTTTGCTGAGATCCGGTGGGTTGGCAATTCTGAATTGTTCATGGCGTGAGTTTTGCATCAAGATTTGTTATGGGAGGGTGTGTGCGGTCATCTGAAAGCTTTTGCTGGCTCATTACAATTATAGTTTCATTCTCTTACTGTATCCACGTTCAATGGCTTCTCTACAGTGTTGATAACTTGCACCTCCCTGACTTGTCTGGAAACTGGAAAGCTTTTTAAAGGATTCTAGCAGGCTGTTTTTCTTGTACCTGGACTTGCAGGTATAGTTCATCCTTTAGGAACTGCCTGATTCTGTGACAGATGGAAATAACATCATTATGAGAGAACTTGCAGTAAATTTGGCAGAATTAGTGTATCGTAACTATCCTTTCGTTACTGAATGTGTATTAGTATTCAGTTTGCTCCAGCATAAATGAAGAGTCAGATTAAACTTTCACACATTTTTCCATCCTGTAACGGTGAAACGTAACGGGCACGCGAACAAGGTGCATCTAACTCAGAGAGAGGGGTAAATTCTGTTAATGCCTCTGACTTTCCTTTGTTCAGGCTTTCCAAAACGCTTTGAGTGGTGGTGGTGAGGAAGTGATCGGTGCCCTCTCAGCAGAAGCGAGTTTGACAGTTGAATGCAAAAACAAAGGAAAAACCAGGGAACGACATTGTGTCATTGGAACGAATGTTAAATGTTTCCTTTGAAAAGACAGTTTCTTTATCTGATCTCATTCTTTCTAATTCCAAAGGTTTGTAGCATTATCAACGGCTGGGAAGTGTGAAAGGGGTGATGGCAGGTGCTTTTCTGAGGAAGTGCAAGCAAAGTCCCAGAGAGTTCCCGTGGCCACAGACCTGTTAAAGTGCCCCGAGCTGTTGCCCTGAGCTGCCCTTGGCTCTGGGCATCCCGACGGCTTTCCCGTGCCGAGGAGGACACGAGGAGGGAAGGTGGTAGCTGCTGTGATCTGGCTGTCGCTGCTTTAGGTCTGGTGGAGGGAGAAGTGACCTATTCAAATCTTGCTGCTCCAGTTGTTTGGAAATAAGTGTTTTCATCAGCAGTAATGCTTTTCTCTCCTTGTACTTTTCAATTTACAGTCTTGGCCCACTGCGTAAGGATAGATGGTTGGAACACGGCTGCGGATTTCTTCCTGTAACTTGCATTTTCTATAAGCTGCTTAAAAGCCCAGTGCCCTGATTTACAACACCCAAGTAGAAGTGGGTAATTGCGATTAACCAGAGGTCTTTAAATGCAGGACAAGCTTGCGCGGCACCCTCTTCTCAGTACTCAGCCGCAGCTAAAACGTGTCCTTTCTCCTTTGCGAGTCTTCCTCCTTGCTGCAGGTGTGTGTGCGCAGGGCAGCGCTGAAGCTGGCTGCGCGCCGGGGGCTGCCGCCTGCCTTCAGCAAGAGCGTCGGTCCGGGCTTACTGGGTGGCTACCGTGGGCTTGGCTTCTGCAGAGGGGAAGGAACTGCGCAGCCAGCTTGTTTTCTGGTTGGGGGAGGGCTGATGGATACCCAGGAGCTGGAGGTGGGAAGGGAGAAAAATACTTTAGACCTTAAAATACGAACTTTCAAAGAACTTTCCCACACCCTGAAAACATTAGGAAGGACAAGCGTACTCCAGCCCCTGTTTAATGGAGAAGGATTTCAATGCTGTGTGGTGGTGAGATGTAAGTGGGAGTTATTGAATTACATTCCAATGTTATGGTGGCACCGCTGTAATCAGTGCATTGTCTTTTCAGACTGAATTCAGCTCCTGGATTTTTCTCTGTAATGCTATGGTAATTCCATCACCAAGGGAACTAGGAGCAGATCTTGTATCTACAAATTATCTCCAGAAATGACTTTTCTGAATAACTGGGGTGCAGGTGCTACGTTTGGAAAGAAAGGGGTGCAGAAAAGCGGCTTGCTCAAAACCAAACCTCTCTTAGAAGAAAGATGACAATTCTGATAGGCCCTACTTTGTAATCCCAGATTGAATTTAGGCTAATTAGTTTTATACCTGGACTGGTTTTGTGCACTTTAAATATGTAAATCTAATTTAATATTATTTAATAGAATAGTTTCCATAGCAACATTTGTATCACATGTGTCTTCTGCAGAGCCAAATATATTCAGGAGAAAGCTCACTCTTCCCCATTCTTGCCATCCTTACAGGGAGAAAAAGAATTCCCGCAGCCGATGGTCTCCCTCTGTTACGCCATTAGCAGAGACACAGAGAGCTGCTGGCAGTGTAAAAGCACGCCCTTCCAGAGTTCCTTACAACAAAAACCAGCTTTGCTCGGTGAGCAGTGCTTCCATCAGTGGCCACTAGTGACCGCTGGACCAGTTTTGGGAAAGCAGATCCTCCGTTGCGCTGAGCGCTTTTGCTTGTAGTCACCTTTCACCTCTATATGAAAGTGCTTTATACCTGCACATGAGACAGAGGAGTCGTTTTATGGCCTCTGTACCTAAAAAGGATTTTTGTGATTACGATTTTCAAATAATGTCTTGTTCTGTGATACAGATGTGAGTTTTCCGAGGGGGAATATATTATGGGGATGTTTCCTCTCCGTAATGAAAAGGCCGGTTCTTGTGTTTTCATTTTGAGGATGGGTGGACGTGCGATGCTCGTGAACACGCTTGGGCCTTCATTGTAGGTTGGACTGGCTTAACTGAGTGTTCAAGTAAGAATTAAACGTCAAACCAGGAACAAATCTTTGAAATAGAGGGCCTTTGGTGAGTCTGAAGAGCTTTAAAAGGAAAGAGGCACTTCAAAGTCTTCTTCGAGGTGCAGCCAGGCCACCTCTCCCCGTGGAGTGTGTTGGCTGCAGTCTAACGCTTTTACTGAACTCCCCGTAGTTAAGGCTTAGCTTACCCTTGCTGTGTCCACACCCAAACTCAGGTTTGCTGGAAGCCACGTATCAACGTGAGCGGCAGAAGCTGCTCTAAGGATATCCTCTACTGCCAACGTCGAGGTGTAGGCAGAAGTGAGTGCTGGGGGCTCGAGGTGAAGGCGGGTGATGTTCCCGAAGCCTGTTCCTCAGGGTACAGGCAGTGGTGGTGGGAGTGCTGATGGTCTGGCACCGGGAGGGTGCCGGCTGCCCGCCTGTGCAGGGCTTTGAAGACGATGCTGCTCCCCTTGGAAGACCCTGAGGAGTTTGCAGGCATCTGGCCTGTCCCTGCCTCTTGATGTATGGGAGACTGCTGGAGCAGGATGCCACGGGGTTAGCTGTCAGCCCCTGGTTTCTGGTATGCCAGCAACACACTGGGAGTGTCTCGTTGCATTAAGTGATGAACTACTGTTAGTGTCAGAGGGAAACAATCTCTTCGATGAACAGCAACTGCCTTGAGCTGTCCGCAGCTAAAAGCAAAATAGTGCTGACCAAGCAGAAGTGCCTGAAAGGACCAGCTGAGAGGTGCTGGTGGTGAGCAGATATTTCTCTGTTGAGGAGCTGTACATATTCACAGCTGTGTAATGCCTTGCAGAGTCTGGTTTGGCTCTGCACAATACTTGATTGACTAGAAAACATTGGCTTCCAAAAAACATTCTCTGTGGCTTGCTTGGAGACTAGATATCTGCTTCCCAATTGAGAGTTTGGCTGTGGTGGCTTACATGTTGCTGCTTTCCAGGAGGGTAAAATACCTTTCTGAGCACACGTTAAGATGATACAAATAAGAACGTACTCTTTGTCCCAAGCTTCGTCTACTACAAACGCATCTGGCTTGTGTGCAAGTATTTCCACTGTATCCCCATTTCTCAGGTAGCATCACGTTTAAACTCATTAATGTAGCAGGCGTATCAAAACGTGAGCTTCATTCTGTGTACTGTGATGCTTGACCTGTTGCGCTACAAGGTGGATCAAAGCTCTGCGTAGGCGATGTGAGGAGCCTGTGTTACTGAACAATCTTCCAGGAAAGATCCAACAGCAAGGACAGACAGCATCTTTTAAATTTTTAAGGCTTAAAAATAGATGTGGAGCCATCTACAGTAGTTCGTGCTCTCATGTACGCTTCCCTCTGTCACAAACTTCCCAATGCTGAAACAATCTTTATCTGTCTTGCTAATAAAGCTCTTAAAATGTCTTTGTTCTGGGAGACTTTTGATATAAGAGGTCTATGCCATAATACGATATAAATCCAGATTGAAATAAGGAATGAACTGTGGTTAAAAAGCCGCGCGTGCAGTGGATTGCATACGTCTTGCATTGCAAAGCCGAGGAAGCGTAACAGTTGTGATGCTTTCTGCTTCAGCAAACTTCTCTTTAACATTGAAACTGTTTCTGCTCCCTGGCTCTTCGCAACATGTTACTTGGGGTTGGCTGCCTCTTCCTTTGGTGGTGAAGGTGCAAGAATTGGAGTTGTAAAACAGCTTTGGCTCTCGCAGATGTGGAAGTAGCCTTCCCAACCTTAAATGAATGTTTTCGCAAAGGATTCAAGAAAACACTAAAGATCATATGTATCTAAAAGCAGAATAGGAAATGCTGAAATAATTTGCATATGAAAATTAAGGTGACCTGTATCCTAGAAGAGGATGAAGTTTTTTCCTTTATAAAAGGCAGGGTTATTAAAATTAGAAAAGTGTAGGACAACATATGTTGCTGAATGAATATACATAGATTACTGCTTCTGCATGACAGAAGTACTTAAAACAAATAGTCCTGGCAATTTGTTGTGTGTTAGAAAAGCCTTACAAAGTATTTATCTTTCTAGAACATACACTATTGCTAACTAGATACACTGGATGTTTACAACCCAGAAAAACAATCTGAACGCTAAAAATAATGTGTGGAACTCTCAGAATTGGACATTATTAACAGGCAGCCTGATTTATTTTATTATTGCCATGATTTTATGAAGGTATTTCCTGCATGTGGAGGCTTGGGAGTCTGCTCCTCAAGTTTGTATTACTCTCAAATTATTACAGGCTATTAAAAATGCTCATTTGGGAGGACCCATTGACTTTAATGGAGCTGTGCTAACAGCTAAGTGTCTGTTCCTAAAAATGCAGGTCTCTGCAGAGACTTCTGTATCTGTTGACAGAGAATAAAGCTCACAGAGAGGAAGAGAGGGGTAAAGTGGGATTTTTTTACCTAGCAATCTGTTTCTTGTACCTCTGTCTGGCAAAGGAAAGGCTGCTAACAGATTTTTGCAGAATCCTGTCTCATGAGGTATCTTCCACTTTGCTCTTAGGAGGCGAGGCACAGAACTGTTCTTGCAGTCGTATCTGTTTAACAACACTTCTAATTAAATCCGCAGTCTGCACGGCCTGCTCTTGGGGTTGTCTGTAACCCCATCTGTTGGAGGCACCTCCTTGTTATGCAAGGAATGATCAGCCTCATCTGTCTATTAGAGTGGGTCCTCCACGGAAATTTGGGCTGGATCCAAGAGAAAGATCTGAGCACCCAACGTGAGGGTTAGCGGGGTTTTAGCAGCTGAAGCCCAAAAGTGCAGTTCTGATAGCACTTGTGTTTGTCCATGGGAGTTTCCTAAGGACATGGAGATCAGCCAGTGTCCTCCAGGGTTTCAGACATGGTAAGCACGGGGTTGTCCAGCATCTGGAATGTTCCTGCAGTCCTGCTTGGGGGGGTTCTGTTGTTATCCTCTGATGGGGCCAGATCTTCTGGGGACTAATGTGTAGAATGGAGTTTTAAATGATGGCTTGCACCATCTTTCTTAAAGATGGAGAAACTTCTGCCCATACATCTAGCAACATGGTTATTCAAAGAGCTAGAGATGAACTAAGCTCAGCCTAGACCTCTCCTTCCAACTGCTCCTTTTGCAAGGTGCTGTCCTGGCTGTGCTGGGGACGATGTGGGTCAGGGGATTCGGCCTTTCCTCCTTGGTGTCCTTGCCCTCACTGATGGAGGAGCGTAATTTGATTTTTTTGTACCTCTCCAAGTCAACTTGGGCACGATTAAGTGATTTTTCATTGCAAGGGTGGCCTTATGCAAGTGCTGAATGTTACTGGAAAGGTGGCTGCTAAGTAGGACCTGACTTCGTGGGGTGGAGGCAAGGAGAAGATCAGAAGTTGTAGTTCTGAAAGCAACTGCATTGATGCCAGCAATCTCACTGGTGCAAGGATCACATTAACACAGAACAGAAAAAAATTGTGTGGGTGCTGTTGTTCTGAACACTATTTAACACTGATCGGAACCAGCTCAACCAAATTCAGCAAAGTCCTGATCATAGTGACATTGGGGAAGTAAAGATTAGTAGCAAGAGTGACTGGGTCTCTTCTGAAAGATGTGACTGCTGGAACTACAACAGGAGACTTGTTCCCTCTTTAGTATTAACCTTGTTGAGGGCAGAAACTAGATCTGTGCGTGTCAGTTTTCTTTGCTTGGTGGGTCTGACTAGCTCAAAAGCTCTTAATCACATCAGTGTGAAGGAATGCGGTGTAAGTGGTGTCCTCCACGGCAGAACTAGGGCGCTCTGGCCAACCCCATAGTAGGAATTTGTCATAGTTTGGTCTTCAGTTTGTGCTAGAGGAGGGACCTGACTTCTTCACAACTTTGTAACGAGTTGATTGTTTCTAGGAAATGCTTAAGTGGAGTAACGTGAGGAGTACTCAAATAGTTCTGGATTCATTGAAAAACTCGATGAAAAAATCATTCTTAGGTTTCTGGACTGCCTGCTGCTTCCTTTGATTAATGCTCTACTGCCAATATTAAACATTCACACAGAATTAGGAGGATGTTTCTCTCTTGTGTAATTGAGTATTGCATGAGAACTTGCATGTTGGACAGTAGCCATATGTTAGATTTAAGTGGGAAAATACAACAATTTTGTGCTATAGGCTGTTCCTCAGGAAGTATAGCATTAACGCTTACTGCATACACTTGCTTTAGTATAGCATTAACGCTTACTGCATACACTTGCTTTAGAATTAAAGGGGAAAACTTCTGATTCATGCTTAGAAGTTTGGAAAAACTTTTGGATCAAGTTTTGGACTTGTCCACTTCAGCCCCCCTCCCTGCCCCTTTTTTTTTTTTTAAACTTCAGTGGAAAATTTTTGATTCTCAAAAACTGAAAAGAGGTGAAGCTTTCAGGGTTTTCTGTTCTTGATTTTAATTAAACTGACTTCTGTAGAAACTTCATTGAGAAGATTGGTGTTGAACATTTAAAATGACATGTACTTTTACAAGTTTTGCATAGCACTGTTTCTGTGAAACCTTGTGGGAGGAGAGGTAAAATGGGGGAGAGACAATCTGCAGGACTAGAACCATATGGTTAAAGAGATTGGTGCTTGAATAAGCGTGCCAGAAAGTTAATATGGGGATTTTAGAGCATGAGCTGTGAAAACTGGAAACAAGGATGATGTAAGGCTGGGGGTGGGGAGGGGAAGGAAAAGTTGTCTGCCTGTATCTCCAGTTGAAGCAGCTTTATTAATAAAACTCGTGTGTTCACCTATACAGCTCCTTTCAGTCTGGAAGCGCTGAGAGAAAAACTGAACAGATTTCTTATGTACCATCTTCAACCTGCAAGATATTAAGCCCATTGGATATTCATATTTTTAGAAAACTGTTAAATAAGGTGTTGGAACATATTCACAGATATTAAGATTTTTTTTTTATTGCTTGGAACTTGTCAGTGACAGCAGGGATAGGATCCAGAACATTGCTTAGAAAGTTTGAGCCTTTATCCTTGAGTAGGTGAGGGGAGGAATCCTGGAACACCAGTAAATGTCGTTCAAGACCTAATGCAGCTCCATCTGGCTGCTGGCATCGGGTCTATCAGCTCAGGAGCAAGTCCCCTTTGGATTTCGTCTGGAACAAAGTTAATGGGAGTAGAGTCCAAGGCAGTAGGTGTCTCGATGGGGCTACCTCTGGAATTAAAGCAAAGATCCTTGAAACAAAGAAGTTGAGTTAGAGAGAGTGAGCAGCACTTGTCCTTCGGGAGTTGCTCACCTTGTGTGATCCATGTGTTAGAGGACCAGGGTGCTTAGCACTGTATTCAGGATGAGTTAAAAGGTGGTTTTGCAACTCACATGGTGGAATTGCATTTTGTTTCTTCTCTTAAGGTATGTTTATTTTGGCCTTGTGTAAATAGGTTGGAGAAGCAGGGATCTGCTCTCTTTCCTATGGGCCCCCACTTTCCATCACACCGCTTTTTCTGTCTGAGTTTCATTTTGGGGCAGCACCCAAGTTTGTTTTGGATATCACTCATAGCCCAAGCTATGATTCTAAACTCAACTGGAAAATCTGAATAAATAAAAATAGGCAAATCTGATCTTTAGGATTGTACGCAGAGAAACAAGAGAGAGCCTAATTTGCTTCCAAAAGAACCCCAACCAAAATCCCCCAAAACAAGCCTAAGAACCGTTCCAGTTTTTCTCTAAGAGGTAGAAGATGGGGGATTATAGATCGTGATTTTGGAGTATGAAATTCCTGGTTTGCTGGTGGCTGTTTTTAGGAACAGGAACAGCTTTTTTTGTACTTTCAGCATATGTTTTCTGGTACGTTACCTTCCACGTTCTCCTTTGGAAGATGGGCTTATTTGGTTAACCAAAACAATGAAGCTCCAAATTTGCCTTTTTTGCCTGAGTTAACTAGTAAACAAGTGGTTCTTACCCATTTGCTATCTTCTTCTAAAGACGGAGTTTTCCTTTGAACGAGTCTAATGCAAACCTGTCCAGAACACCCTTTTTCTTCTGCTTTTATCTCAAATGTTTCCTGATCTTCTGCCAGTTGTGGGTCCCACTTCTGCGTTTTCACTCTTTGCTCTTCCTTTGCTAAGACAAAGGTCTGGTGCTGACTGCGCTAGCTGCTACGCATACGAAAGGATATGCCAAGAATGATTGTAAAGGCAGAGAAAGAAAACCCAATTATAAACAGGTAAAATTTAGTCTTTCGTGATTTTGACGCCTTTTCATCGTCACTTCGTTACACAGCGTGAAGGTAATTCTCCTGCTGGTGCATGTGGCCATTGCCCTGAGGGTCGATCAGTGATAAATTAACGTTTTGCAGTGTTTGTGGAAACACTTGACAGAAAGTAACAGACGTAAGGTCTGCACCTGAGACTGACATCCTAATTTGATGTTTGTGTAGTTTTAGGTATACCGTGGAAGGTGATGGACTGTTCCCATTATCGTCTTGTCTGACTTCATCAAGTCCTGTCAGAAATACCAGGGAAAGTTCAAGCTATTGGAATGAATAGTAGGGTTTTTTCCCCCTTTACTGAAAATAATGTAACTTGTTTCGATTCAAAATGCTACTGATTTTACCGTATTGATATTTCTCCCCAGTGATGTTAATGTAGGAGATTAAGCTGTACCTTTACTTGACGAGTAATGTTTATCTGGGGAACTATCAATGCCCTGTGGTTGGCAAAGGAAAAATTCCTCTTAATGCTCTCGCTAACGTCTCCATGCCAGTGAGGATGGGTGTTAGCTGATTGTACCGAATTACCTGCATGCTACTGAGTGAGGTACTCTTGGCACGGCGCTTCTGGGAAAATACAAGTGGCTATTCTCTGTTAAATGAAGTAATGCAAATGGAGACGATATTCTGCTCAGGTTTCCTAGACATTTTTGTATGCAGCAGTTATACTTGCTTGAGGATGGAGTCTACCTAAATGTGAATGAACTCTTGAACTCTTTCTTTAACCAGTACTACACAGCTGGGGCAGGAGAAATTAATAGAAGTTGGGTTTGTCCAGTTGAACTAATGTTTAGATTAGCCTAAGCAAATGCAGGAGCCAGTGGCAAGCTGGAGTCTACCCAGGGGTCTGGAATCCCTGGTTTAATCTGTGTTTCTTTAAGTCAGTATTAGTTCATCCCCCCAAAACAAAACCAAACCTGAATAAGCAAACAAAAACCTTTACTAGGAAACTGCCTGAATTTTGTTTTTAAAATATTGGACAAACTGTTGATGTGTTTCAGCGGGTCGGTTGCTTTAAAAGTTCTGGCAGAGCCACGGAGCTCTTGCAAGCAGGATCATCGGTGACAGCCAGGACGGAGCCACCTACGGCTCACGGCCCCGCGGGCTCTGCGCTGACTTGGGTCCCTTTGTGCGCTGCCGTCGGCGATTCCGGGTACACTGAAGTTATCACTCTGAAGCCAGCGCACCGAAGTGCTTGGAAAGGGAAATGCGTTTTGACTGCCGTGGACTTCTCCCTGCAGCAGTGTGGAGCAGAGTATCAGTCCATCTAGCAATGGACTCCAATTGTTTGCTGCAATCCTGTAAGGCAATGCTGAAGTGCTTGTTCCTATGATTTACTGGGCTGTAATTCTGTCACTTTTAACAAAGCACTATATTTTGGTGAAGTCCAGCTTGCAGCAGTTCACTTGGTAGCATTATTTGCTCTTTCATGCAGATTCACTTTGATTTTAAGACTGATCCAAGCTCGAGAGGTTGGGGGAATGACCCATGCTCACCGCCTAGCTCTGATGTCAGGATCGAAAGAAAAATGGAAGGAATAAGATAAGTTTGCCTTGTGTTGGGACAGTACGATGGACTAACCTTGAGACTTACTTGAGGCGTCTGGAGGGATGGGAGGTAACGTATTTGTTACAGGAAGCCCGTGATGTTTTCTGAAGCTTGCAGTTAAATTAATGGAGGATGGCAGAGAGTGACAGCAGGCCAGAAATGGGCAGTCATTCCCATCTGTTAGTTACGGGCTTGCAGGGCATTTGTCATCCTTGGCTCTCCACGCAGCACATAACCGGCCTCATTAGCTGAATTTTAACAGGTGGGCAAGTGGCAACAGGTACAGCTGAATCGTTCAAGTCATACACCGAAGACTGAGAAACTGAAGCTCTTCTCCCACGTCTGGCTTTGGACGCTGGCAGCTAACTGCTGCAGAACGTACTCCGCTGAGACGGAGGCCTAACTCACGTCTGCTTTCTGCCTTTATTTGTCTCGTTACGTGTAGTCGCAAAATTACAAGTCTAACTCTGGAGTACAACTCTTACGAATGGTTGTATGCTCTGGGGGGCTGAGGCAAAGCCTGTTGCAGGGAGTTGGTGGGCAGGTACAGCTCTTCTCCAAACGTGGAGCCAGTCCTGTCTGTGCCTTCTGACAGCTGGCTCCAGGACAGCATCCCCCGACCACGGCCTTAGCAGCCGGGCTGGTGTTCTTCTGAAAGCTGTGAGCGGCTGTTACCAAGGGTTAGCGCACGTGCCTGTGTGCTCTGCGTCTGATGTACTAATTAGTGAGCTCCATGAACTGTTAATGAGCTGTATCAGTGCCATTTTCCCCCTATAGCCCATGTAATTAAAGTAACCAAGTCAAATACTTAATGACAAAAAAAAAAGAATAATTCCAAACCATAATTCATCGCAGTCATTTTAAGTCGTTCAGCAGTTACCTGATTCTAATGCAGCACTAAATCGTGTGAATGCACTGGACGGCGGGAAGGGCCTGACCCAGCAGGACAGCACACCCAGCTGCACTCCGCAGGGCTCGCCCAGCCCGAGCTGGTGGCACAGAGTCGCTTTTTTAGTCTGCATTGAAGCCTTTACTACGTTTTCTTCCTTTAGTAGATAGAGTCCTAGGCTGATTTTTCTCCTGTCCAGTTTCATGCCTAGAATTAACTGTGCCTATATATAAAGCTTAGCAGATGTTCAAGGAGCCAAATGAGATACTTAGCTCCAGCCTGACTTTTTTTTAAACTGTCACTGGCAAGAGAGGGTTTCTGCTGTAAATGCTTCTCGGCACTTGGAGGCTCTCTCCTCTAATGGCCTAATGCAGCCCAGAATTATAACCTTTTCTGCGTGTGATTTTAAAGAAACCCAGCAAACCAGCAGCCCTACACTTTGCAGGCTGTAAGGCCATCAAGAAGGGCCTGAAAGTGGGAGGATATTTCAGGTAATGCTCTCTTTCTAGCGATACTCCATCCAGCTCATCATTTTTGCAGGGAGAGGAGACTGGAAGTTGAAGTCTTGCTTTTAATGTCTTCTAGGTCCTGAAATTCTAGACAGACATTAGAGAAACTGAAAAATGGAGTCAAGTTCTGTACTGCCCTCCACCACATCAAACAGTGTGTCTGCCTATCCCTTACACGTCCTGTGTATTTTATTACGCAGTGTAATTTATTTACACATTAGTTTATCAACAAGTCTCCTGTGCGTTGCATGTAAGGACCACCTGCCAATGCAAATTCAAGGCCCCGTGCACTGAGCAGAGAAGGGAAAGAATTGGCTCCTTGGCAGAACACTTAGGATACTCATGTGGGATAAGCAAGTCCTAAATCCCAGCCCTGTCGTCTTAGGGATGTTTTGTGTTAGCAGCTCTCACCGTTCTCTTCCAGGTGCCAACGTCCTGGGTGTCCTGCGTTCCTGGAGCCCTTTCCCTGCTCCTTGAGGTCCAGAATGTTGTTTTAGGTGTTCCCCCAAGTCTGGTGGCTTCTCTGCACTGTCTGGGCTGAACCATAGCGTCCTTCCAAAGCCCTCAGAAGATTGTATGTCAAAGAGATTTCACTGGTAATGTGCTTCATCATCTGGCCAGGATCTGTAATTAAGATGCCTCTGAACTCTAGGCTTCCAGCTGCTGAGTGCAGCAGCAATTTGAAGGGGTGCGTTGCTTCTAAACTACTTTATCGACAGTTGCAGTAAGGGGCTCTCATAAGGTCCTGGGTGTCCCTTTAATTTTTTTTTTTTTTTTAATAATCTGCTACCAGGCTGGAATATATCAGCAAGTGCCTTCTCATCTTTCAGTGAGCCCATTCCATCTTGAAATCTGCCAGAGGTGACCTGTGGCAGCAGCAGCAGCATTTTTGTTGAGCATTTTCCCCCCTTTGTCTGAACCAATGACTAATACAGACCAGTTACAAGTAAAACCTGTAAAATGCTACTTGTGTTTCCCTGTCAACGTCCATTTTCACAGAGCATAGTATAGACACAAAACAAAACAAAGGCTCCATTACTAAATTGTCAGGTAATCTTGGGCGAGCCATTTTACTGCCTGTGCTTAGATTATGCTCGTTATGCACCCTGCCGTGGCTCGGGCAATGTGCCCTAGATCACAGCACGCAGACTTTCAGTGGCTGAAGATGGTTTGGCAGTAAGTAACTCTTGTCTGTGGAATGAATCCCAAGTAATCATGAAGGACCAAAGAAACCCCTAAAACCCAACAACAACAAAAAAAAACCAACCCAACCAAAAAAGTTTTAGAACAAAGGTGCCTTCTAACTAGTGTGCCAAGAGGGAATGCCTCTGTAGGCTCAAATCCAGCTGTTTGGTGTTTTAAACTAAGGCTGGAAGGATGGCTTGGAGTTCTGAGCCTGAACCATTAACAAGAATCCCACTTCTGGTTGATGCCATTCCAGCTGGAGGAAAGGGGTAGAAAGAAAGAGTTTTTGAAGAGGAAAGACTGATTAAAATGCCTCATGTTTTAGAGCAGTAGGCATCTGTTGTGACTTGTATTAATAAGGGTAAGAGCAAAAGAAAGCGTATAGATTCTTAACGATCTGCCAAGCATTTTTTTGTGCACTGGTCTTATAGCAGGTTCTGGCCAGGGCCAAAGCTGGATTGTGTAACTTGATGAAAAAACTTTGCAATCCTGAGCAATATTGTGCATTCTGAACAGGCACAGAGACAAGATTACAGCTTCATTCCCTATTAGCAGCTGTGGATGACTTAGTGTAAAATATTGTTTCTGAAGATATATACTGAATGAGAGGAAGGAGTGAGGTTTATCTCTCCACAAATGGGTTTCTCGGGGGAAGGAGAAATCTAGATTATTTTCTTTAGTCACCGAGAGAAGACGATAGCTTGATGTAAACCAAATTTGATTTATGTAGTCATTATAACCTGATCACAATGAATAATGCAATATTGCTTACTCATAACATACTCACAATAAATGGGTGTTCTGGGAGAGTGAAATCGTCTTGTTGCCAAGTGCAGCGATATCTTTGCAGACAACATGTGGACAACTTTGCTGCTTCTTTTACAAAGCCAGTGAACCAGACTACTCTTCTGTGCACCATTTAAGTCATGCTAAACACATTTCAGTACCAGTTAGATATGCTTACAGCTATGTGATTCCTTCTAGAAATCCATCTACGTGTAATTGTTTTATACTTACACTGTGTTTTTTCAGAATGAAATAGCACTGAACACAGCTACCAATATGGGGAAGAAGCAGGCAAGGGACAAAGCCGGGCTGGAAAATTAGGGGCAAGTCATAACCTTACAGAAGAAATACTTTCAAATTAAATACTTCCCTTTGGGAAGTCATGGGAAAATTGTGAGGTCTTCACTAGAGCCGCGCAGTCCCATTCAGCGTGATACGTAAGGCATCACCACACTTGCTGATACCGAGATCTCTGTACTAGAAAGCAGTCCTCCAGTTTTTCAGGAAGAAACACCTACCTAATGGAGATCTACTGCTTCAGACGTGTCTGAGGAGCGAATGTAATTAAATGAACAAGCTGCAATCTGCCTTTGTTGGCAATATTTCATTTTTCTAGATGCAAAGCAAAATTCTAGGTCTAGGCTCCTCACAAATTTCCTTCAGGCTAAGAATTTTATTTCAGGGCTCTTTACCACCTTTTGAACCAGAAGTGACATATTAAAGCATTTTTTTAAACAGAAGACTTGAGATCCAAACACTTAGCACGAGCTGGCTGATTGCCTGTGTGAACAACTCCCAGTTGGAAGGACCTTGTAGCTGGAGCTCCAGTCCGCCAGAGACTCCCTGGCAAAGTGCAGCAAAACCACTCAAATAATTTTCCTTATGCAACTGAGGTACTTCAGTGGGTGAGCCAGCCGTTGGTCTTGGATAAATTGGCAGCATTCTTTTTTCCTGCGAAAAAGAAAAGTTCAGAACATACTGTGAGAAATTTCGTGCGCTATTGTGCTGCGCCTTTACTGGATTATTGTTTCTAGAGGTTATCGGAGTCACAAGCGGCAAGTTTCTGGCAATAGCCCAGGCTTTCTGGTAATCATCCAAGCTGCACGATGGTACTTTCAGCCGCTGCTTTTAAAAAAAAAAAAAAAAAAAGCAAAGTTTGTGTTTATTTGACAGCAAGTTCAGTGTCCCTGTAAATGCAGCTCATTGGAATTCTTTGTTTTAGGGCAGAGAGCAGAAAAACACAACATGGGAATGAAATAGGGCAGCCTTCCCTGAAGGCTCACTTCTTGTTTGAAAGGAGAAATTTGCCAGATGAGACTTCATGCTACTGTCTCTGACTTCTCTGTATCCCTCTTAAATAACAAACAAACAAGGGGTGGGATTATTTGCTCCTGAAGTAACATAGGCGTGCTTTGCCATAATGCAGTGGAAGCCACGCATCTTAGTTTAAAAAAATAGCCAGTTTTAATCCCCCTGCCCCTAGATATGAAAAATAGCCTTCCCCCATCCAATTTCTAAGTATTTGGCTATTTCCAGATGCTTTTTTAGATGAGTTGCTGAACAAAAGTGTTGAGGGGTGGGGTAAACTTGCTTTGGAGCGAAATGCACATCTTACTTTCTAAATGCAAATGTTTGTTTCGTGTGTGGAATAGCTTGTGCTTCACATATAAAGAATGACATTTTAGGCACTCAAAAAATCTAGCTTTTAGTTATCTCACTTTTCTGACCAGTTGGGAGGTGGTGAAGACCAACGGGTCTCCTTCCCCACACCCACTTCCAGGCCAGTCCAGGGGTTTGGGTCATCACGTAGGACAGCAAGCCGCCGGTTTCCGTTTCCCTCTCTGCGTGAGAGTATTCTCAAACCACAACTGAACCGTGAAACCCAGGAAAGTCAAAAGAAATGTTTCCACTTTACTCAGGCAGATGCTGACCAGTTCCAGCCGAGGTTAATAGCTCCTCTGCTCCGCAGTGTATTTCCAGCATCAGAAGGAGCCCAGAATGGCTGAGCTATCCTGCCTGGTTTCGAAGGCATAGCAGCAGAGAGGCAGGAATCTGAATACTCGGATTGCATCATTCCTTTGAAGTTGCTCCTTCTTTGACTTCAGTTGTGGTAATGATTTATATCAGCTGATCTTTAGAGCCAAAAATAGAACTGATTTGACGTGACCTTGGACATGCATATTGGATCACCTATCTGGGTTTCAGATGATCCACTTCATAAACAGTCGCGTTGTTTCCCTCAAGTTTTAGGTTGTTGCCTGCTCAAGGGGCTGTTAGAAGCTGAAATTTTCAGGAAAGGCCATAGGAGGTAGAGGCTAATTTTTGATACTCGAATTAAATTCTGAGTTAGGCTTTCTTGGAAGATCTCACAGGGAGAGCTCTGTAAGTTTTAGGTGTTATGCAAATGAGAGCTATTACTGTTCTCTCTCAGCACATCAGATCCTGATTTGCTGTTTGGATTATCTAATCACTGTCAGCACAAGCGTTTGGAGTGGAAGTAATTACAGCAGTTCTTTCAACTAATTCCTATTCATGGAGTAGTAGTGAAAATGTTGATCCGAGGGATAAGCGAGCTAAGTATTCATGACGGAGTAGGCACCTAATAGCATTTTGGGCTGGTTCCTGTTGCTGCTGTCACAGCAGCTGTAACAACATAAACAGTTCATGTGCCATCTTCAACTTGAAGAAATACTGTCAACTCTTGGACACGTACTAGATCACGGTGGCATCAAAGACCTAATTACTTGCTCTGTATTGTAGCTCATAACAGGGTCTATGATTAGCTCTGTCTTGGGCACAGCATCATCTCTTCTGTGTGTTGACTGCATTGAAGGGCTTTCTGTGCTCCTAGGCAGATGCTGCCAAATCGGTTATTTATAGAATCACAGAATGGTTTGGGTTGGAAGGGACCTTTAAAGGTCATCTAGCCCAACCCCCTTTTTTATCACTTTATTGCTAGAGGTTTAAGGTATCATGTAGTTTACGCTCACTTAAGATGGTGCTGGGTGTTCACCTGTGAGATATACGTGTCATGGGAGCACAGGAATGTGACTGCGATAATAGTAGCCCTTTTTCATGGCTCCGTTATTTTATTTTTGAAGGTGCTAAGCAGGCTTCAAGTGAGGGAATGCATCTTCTTTTTGAGTTTGTTTATATAAGCTCAGCAGAGAGGAGTTAACCATCAGATCATTAACATCAACGGGATTCCAAACTCTACATTCAGGTAAAATTTGTTAATTCTCTCTAATCAAAACAAACTACTATAAACTACTATTGTGGTAGAATCTTTCTGCCTAGAGATTCCGTATGAGGAGAGAGCTGACGTGCTCACACAGAAGGAGGAGAAAATTCAAGGGATGGACCTTCATGACCTGACTCTCCTCCAGTTTGCTCAAGTTAGCATCATGAATGCCATTTGTTCTTTACAGCTGTAGTTACTTGGGCCCTGATGATGTTGCCCTGAGGCGCTGGCATTAATGCATTCCAACCCTGGGACTCTTTTGCTAAAGAATTATTGCAATATGGGAGTGGAACCAAAACTCAAAGACCAGTATTTATACTGTAGGCTGATTTGGCTTTTGCATCCTTGGAGGTACTTACATGTAATGGGGTTTTTTCTTTGATTAGTTGGGGTTTTTTGTTTTCCCCCCAGCTGTGCCCTGATTCTGATCTAAATACAAGAATTAGTCTTGGATTAGTCATTGTTGAACTACAGTAATAAATTCAGTAGCACCAACTTCTAGCCATCTACCATGCTCGACTGGCGTTGATTGTTTATAGTACTTATGCTCCTAGTGGCATTTGGAAGGATGATAACCATCCTGGATCTGTGCCCAGCTGGAGGCAGAGCAAAACTTTAGTTGCTTACTTGTATTAGAACGTTATTCTCCTGTTCTGCCCCGAATTCTGCGCGCTGCTGAGCTCACTGTTGCAGCTACAGCTTTGAGATGCTTGCTGACCCAGAGAGGTGCTTCTGAGTGCAAGTGGTCTGAGTAGGACATCATCATGTTGTAGTTGTCCTCGTGCGTGTTGTATAATTGCAAATGCATTACTAAAGGATTCTGTTCTCTTCTATGGGCTTCTAATTGCCGAAGTTAAAACTATGGGGTTTTGAAAAGCAAAAGAGCTGAATGCTCAAACTTTTGATGATCTCTTTTGGGTGGGGTTTTAGAGAGTTTTGCGTGTCGGGTGTGATGATGAGGTTATCTGGGCCCAGCACACAAGATTCTCTTTGTCATTTAGCAAACATGGACAGTCTCTTCCAGGAGAAGTGGGTGCATGTCTGAATTGCTTTTTTGATGGTTAGCTCTCATTTTGGTCAGTGTCTAGTAATTCTTGAACAATTCCACTCAAACCTTTGTATTAAACAGAACAGGATAAGTGGCCAATAAGCTGGAAAATGGGAAGAAAATCTTGCTAGGTTCAGCTGGTGCCTGGCATCGGAGCAGCCTGTCCATATGCTAAATGCTTCTGCAGCCAAGTGGGCCGGGAGTATGAGTGCCCGCGTGTGAGGCAGAATAATAAAGCCAGGGGAGAATAATATGGTTCCCTGAACGTCTTTATAGAAACAGCTAAAAGCCAGTAAAAGAAGCACAGCTAGTCAACTAACAATCGTTTTTGGGCACAGAAATAAAGTTATAGCTACTTTTCATGGGTATAATTGTATTGTGCTGAATACATTGGTTAGAAACCCATCAGGGGTTCAAAGGATGGAGTTGCCTGGTCTGGTGGTTACCTGGTGGGTGCTGGCTTGGCTGGAGGCACTGAGATGTTTTGATGGGTCTTGTCACTGATCACTCCAGTGAATTTGTGCTGCGCTGGAGCTCTGCCAGAGCTGTGAACTACTTGACAATGGCTGATCAGTTGTTTGGGTTTTTTTTCCCTTTGAAATCACACTAATTTTAGTGGCGATTTTGTTTTATTTCTAATTTACCAGGTGTTACTTTGGAATTACTGATTAAACGCAGGTTGTGAACAGTTGGCAAGGCTTATAATTCTTTCCTTCTCTGCAGCCAGTATGTTACCTAAGCTGAGAATTATGGTTTCGAGTGTGAGAGAGTGGCAGAAAGTGCACCGCAGCTAAAGAATAGGTGGGAAGATTGCAAGAAAGGGGGGCAGAAGTTTGAGAGATGAAGTGGCTTAATGCTGCAGATGGAAAGGTTTTTTCAACCACTCTGCACAGAGTCTGCCCAAGTGACTTGAATTTAAATTCAACTGGACCTTGAAAGCAGAATGCCGGTTGTTAGCATGGTCTGGGGTTCCTTGTCCCATATGTATCCCCATCTACCCTTATACATAGAACATACACTTACAGTTTTATCTCTTTCTTGTGTGATAGAAGGTCCATTCCCACCTGTCTGCTCAAGCTTTCTTTGTGTCTATCTTAAGCATGGAAGACTGGAACCAGTAACAAATCCACGTGGAAAAGCGTGTCACTTTATTTAAAAAAAGCTGTTTCCTAGAAAGCCTTGCTTTTGCAAGCATGATTACAGCTCGCTCTTCCTAGCACCGTTCATGCAAGCATGCACTGTCTTCGTAAGTGTTTCTGGTGGTATCGTAATTCAAAAGAAATAGGATGTAACTATCCATTAACTTGATTTTTATTTTTTGTCGAAGCTGCCGAGAGCCATTAATTGTAGCTCCAGAGCAACAGCTGATTTATGAGTTGAACTTCTATGCAAATATTAGTGATATTCAAGTCATTGGAGATGCCAAGTTTATTCTCTTGTGTTTCTAGATTTACCAGAGATGCTGGTTAGTATTCAAAAAAGCTTCAAGCAAAGGGCCAAAGAGGCTGGAGAAATTCTCAGATGAACGAGCTGCTTACTTTAGATGCTATCACAAGGTAAGCCTTGGTAATACGGTTGTTTCTCAATCTTGTTTCTACATGCAATCAAGAATAAAATCTGAAGTTGTCGTGTATTAATTGTCCTGAGAATTGGAATTTTTTTTACTATTGAGATCTTAAAGCCACTTGTATGTTCCTTCATTCAGAAAAGTGGAGGCATAGTAAGTTTTCTGTTTCCTGTTTTGTAGCAAACATCTTGCTAACCTAATGGAAAATGACTTTATTTTTAGAGATGATGTGCTTTCCTCAGCCCTTAAAAATCAGAGCTGACATACTTTGCAATGACTAACCACTCTTCATAATTACTGTAGCAACTCCTCAAGGTAATGTGTGAATTCAAAAAGCTGGGTACTTAGAGGTTCCCGTTTCACTAGGATCTTGCATCTGTGGGAGATGGCAGACAGCTACAGATATGAAGGGCAACATGCAAATTTTTCTTGCAATGGTGATGTGAAAACCTTTGCTAAATTCACCGATATTAAAAGAATGAAGTTTTTCCCTCTAATCTCTTCTCTGGAGTTACGTGCACATTTCATATTCATCTGAGAATTTACATGTGTAATTCTCCTGGGCATGGAGATGAAAACAAGAAACCCTTTAATTTATAATCATTGTTGGCAAAAGCTTAATATATTAGAAGATTAGGAATTATGTGCATAAATCCTGGGAGTCGGCGAGCACAGCTCAGCTTGAGGCTGATCTGCACTTACTCACTTTGACATACATTTAGGAGGAAATCTTGAGGGAATACTGAATCTGAATTCAGACTTGTCTGTCTACATGCCGCGTAATTTGTAATTGATTGCTCATAAAACCTGTGGCTACTTCTAGTAAGTCATGCCCAGAAATAGTTCATTCACATTTATATTAAGCAAGTTTCAAAAGTAATGAGAAGCGCATTTTTCTCCCATTTGTAGTGTGTGAGGGTTGCCCAGTGCGTATAAGACAATTTCCAGCTTTGTGTGAAATGTTGCATTTATATTAGTATGGCTCTGCCAATTATTGGTGCAAATCTGTATTTCTTCTATTGTGTTAAGGCAGTATATCAGCAGCACACACTGACTTGAAGTTCACGTTAGGTAATGGATGTGAAATCCATGAGGAATCTAAATGAGACTGGACTTCTTTCCGCAAGTTGTGTGGGTTAGCACTTATTTGTCACGTATATAACCCAACGGCAGTTTCCTACGTCTGGATCTGCAGACTAAAGCGTCATAGAAAGTCTCACTAGCTTGCAGGGATTTTCAGCTTTAAGTCAAGCTTAGTCTTTAGTTAACAGTTACTTAATGTTAAACTGTTGCCTCCTCCATAAAGTTCGTTTCTGGATTTCTCTGGCAGCTTATTTGACAGGAATAAACAATGGTGAAACTCCAGAGTCACTCGCTGGGAATCGACTGTTTACTTTCGTAGCTGCAGAGTTCATGCTTTCTGCTTTTGAAAGCCGTAACTGTATGTAATCAGCTCTGTAACATTAATAGTTACAGGCATTAGAGCAAACCCCAGTCTTGGCTGAAGTTTTGAGAAACGCTGTCATAGCAGTAAGACAACTTACACAGATATTTTGTGTGGTTTTTTATCAGAACTCAGCCAATCTAGGGGTTATTTCAGGCGGGATGAAGGCCAAACCCCAAATGTCTGGAGGGGAGGTGGGCAGAGAAACGTTTACCTTTGGGGAGAGTAAACCAACTCTGAATGCAGCGTGTACTCCTGAAAGCACTGGTTCCAGCGGGACTGAACTGGTAGATTATTGCCTGGGACTCCTTTGGGGGGCAGGTGGGGTCTCTTGGGGTCCGAGTCTGAAACTGAATATACCTGAGAAGATCAGTCTGCGCTTCCGTGTTTGTTTGGTGTCTCGGACCGGCCGAGCTAGATTGCCAGCTCCAGCCACTCTGAGCCCGTCCCGAAACCGTCTGCCTCAGGTCCCAGGTAGGTAGACCCACATGACAAGTGGGGTGCAATGCTGAAGTTTCTGCCAGAAAGCCTGCAGTCCTTCTGCGCAAAATGGAGAGATCTCTCTTGCCAGCACCGCGCCAGCCGGGACGCTGAGGATGAGCTTGGTGAGACCCCCTGGGCACAGAGAGGCTGGACGATGGGAGCCACCCTGGGAACGTTGCCATCAGCGTTTGCTCCCCGTGTTCCTCGCTCCTCTTTGCCACTCTGCAGTGAAGCCGTGCTCACCAAGCGGAGCGCTGTCAGTGCGATCGCCCAGGGCAGCGGGCTGTCGCTTCCGCAGTGTCACTGTTTGGCGTTGGGTTCTGCGCTGTCCCCATCTTTTCACTGCGATGGTAAATGAGGCTGTCTTCTAGTTCTAGAGTCATCAGCTAGACGAGTTGACGGGTCCTGTTTATTTTTAATGAACCTTACTGAAAGGAAGCTAATGAATATTAAATAGCATTTTCTGTCTAAAATGTGTTAACTTACAAAGAGCACAGGTGGATAAAAATGAGTTTCTGTTTTAAATAAGGTTTGTAAATGTGTGAAATTCTAAGGTGGTGAATGATGCAGCTTCTAACAGTATTAAATGAGAGGTGTTGAAAAAGGAGAACTTGTCACTGCTGCTCTATACCGCTCTACAGTTGAACTGATTCTTACAAAAAGCACAGTTAATTATTAATAAAAAACCCCAAACCAACAAACAACGTAATACGGCAGAATCTTCAACTCACGCTACTTGTCAGCTGGTTTTGATGCATGATATTAATGGAACTTTTGTACTCGAGGCGTCATCCGTAAGCCTCGGGTAGTTATTGCTGTTGTCCTGATGCGCGTCGGGCCAGGAAGAGCAGCTGTCGTGATAACGGCTGGTGGTGCGCGGGCGCTGCTCTGCGCCTGTTCAGTTCTGGCGCTCCTGGACAGGAGGTGCTTTTGCCATCTCTGACAATAAAGTTAATCCTCCAAATGAGGAGCCCAGCCAGTCCTGTTGGCATGTCAGGTGTCACCGTGTCAAACGCTTCTGCTAATGAAGCTGAGGGCGGACGCGGCTCAGTCTGACAGATGGTATTGTAAGAGGAAAACCTCGCTTACAGGTTACCAATGTTTCAGAAATATGGTCGCTGACTTCATACCTGGGTTCTGAGGTGATTCTCAAATGCTGCTGAAAGCAGCATCACGTCTAGAAAACTGAGGAGCCCCCGCTCACCCCATCAATCTCGGGGAAGGTTTAATCCATCATAAAACTCTACAGGGTAGAAAAAGAAAAATGATGAATGGGGCTAATTTTTCAATAGCACCTGCTTCCTTCACTGAAGTGTTAAATTGTTTCATTTTCTTGCTTTTTTTTGGGGTTTTTTTGGGGTTTTTTTTTGGTGATGAATTAAAGTGCAAATGTTACTTCGATTTCTTAGTGGAAAGAGTCTGTCCAGAGCGTTTGTCTGTCACGCCATGGTGGTACCAGTCACTGGGGCTGAGCTGCTGTGGACTGAGGCCGTACAGCATCTCCTTGGCATTTTCATCTGGTCGAGGTCTCTCCTTTTTCCGTCCCAAGTCTGGGTCACAAGCACCGTTGCTGGGCTGTCTCGGTGGTGACTCTGTCATACCGTGGGCTTCAATTTGTTCCCATTTGCGTGCGTGATGTGTGTGTCCTCTTCTGCAGCCCCAGAGGCTGAATTTTGACATCCTTGCCACTCAAAGTTTAAAACAACAAAAGAAATAAGTACTTTTTTTCATATAATACTGACCTTTAAATACCTTCTAATCTTTTTCTGTTTTTTTTTAAATATGGAAAGGTTAAAGTGTCCTAAAATACAGGTCACCTGAGAACGGTCATCTGTAGGTTATGAAGCGAACTGGAAATTTGCATACGCAAAGCAAATTGCCCACTTAATGCATTTGGTCCCACAAGGGAGTGAAAATAATTAGGATCCAGGCTACAAAATCTACGCAGAGAGTTGCCTTTCACGTAGCTGTCTAGTTTTCACTTGGTAAATGTAAATAATCAGCCACAAATTACCATGCGCTTTAATAAAATAAAATTGGAGAAGGAAGAAATTCTTATTTCTGCAAGTGACTTTTGACTTTGCAGTGCACCAGAAGAATCCTTAATATTCCAATACAAAACCAAGTAATTGCATACTGCTGACAGGAATATACTGATTCCTCGAGGGGATCTGAGTTTTAATCCGATTGTATTAATCATGCCTTGAAACAGCAGAAGTAATTTAAACAGTCTTTCTGTCTAGTTATGGAATAATCCATTTGGAAAATTGAATTGTGTAATTTGTAATTGTTTTCCAGTCTTGCTAATGCAAAACTGTATCGGTAGCAAATTAAATGTTTAAAGTATGACCACTCTGCTAATAACTGGCTGTTAAACATTTATTTTAATGAATACTATCACTTACTATGAATGAAATGTCTAGTTTGAGGCTTTAAAAGACTTAAAGTAACTTGTCAGGACATTTTGGTATCTTCACTATAATGCCATACAGCGAGGCTCCCTGCGAGTCCGTGGGGCAGGTACGTGTCCGTCCTTGTGGAAGGACGTATCTTGTGAGTGGAGGAGCAGCCTCTGAGCGATGGCAGAAGCTGAACCTCTGCATCTGGTCCTTGGTCCTGGCTTTAATTTCTTTGAATAAGCCAGTGGTGGGGTACAGCGGGGTTCTGGCCAGCGTGCGTGATTCTGTGTGGGAGCAAGTGAAAACTAGCAGCTGATGATTTTTCCCACTGCAGAAAGGGGATATAGGCATGGCTGAGGATTTTATTCATATATATATATATAAAAAAAATACTGTTTAATAAGTATTTTAAAAATGATATCAAATTCTAGTATGTTATGTACACTTAGTAAGCTAGTTATGTACAGGCAAATCTTGTAAGGAGGACTGGGCTGGAATTGCAGCAGCAGCATTTTCCATTAGACATTCCCCTGGCAAGGCCTGGGAAGTGTTTGACCCGTACTCATCATAAGCGGAATTTTCAGGAAGCCAAGACAGAAGCATGAAGTCCTTAATTGAGATTAAAGCACAAGATACTTGAAAACCATTGAATGTGGCAGTTGCGTAGGCAATAAATGTACTCTCTTGTGTTGTGCTCTGAAAGGCGACCCGTATTTGAGAGTGATGTACTAATTTGAACAATAGTTTCAATGCTAAAGACCGTTTTTAGTAAACTGTGTGTTTGGCGTGTTTTTGAAAGGAATGGGAGAGATGGAGGAATTTTTGCCTGGGTGTATCTGTCAGGGTGAAGCTCTGTCTGCTGGTGCTGTCGGCTGGGAAATGAGTGAATAATCCCCGTTCCTGGTTCAGAACTCCCTTACCACGCAGCTCAGCAAGTGCTTTAGTTTTTACTCTAATGAAAGGTATTTCAGTGTTACAGATTGTCCTCTTAACATAGAGGAGGCTTGAAAGTAAAGGGGAGGGGAGAAGTATGCAAAGGGAGGTCTTTAACCCCTACCAAAATATCATTCTTCTTGTGATTTCTCTGTTAATACTGTCTTAGGTCTGATATTTGTGGTTTACCCACCTTTTTAGAATTAAGTTTATAAATGTACATTATTTGTTAATCTCAGACAAGTAATACATAATGAACTAAACTAACCATGAAAACACTTGTTTTGCAAGAGCCTGGCAGGAGGAGAGTTATTTTAAAAATGAAAAAAAAAAAAACAAACCAAACCCCAACAAACCAGAAAAAAGAAAAAAGAAAACGTCAGCCTCAAATATTTGCAGGTGTTTGGTGCCGGCTCCTGACTCCTCTCCAAACGCGTGGTAGAGGGGCTGTTAGCAGCCTGCCACTTCTTCGGCGTGAATTCGGTGCGTATGTGCCAGACAATTTGAACCATCTGTTGCGCAAGGGTGAGCGACGGGAAGGCTCTTGAGGCGCCTGGGATGACGGTGGCATTCTGAGGCACCTTGCTGGGTGGCGCAGCAGGTCAAATATCAAATGATCTTCAGCCAGCTTCGCCCTGAGGAGCGCAGGTGCGCTCCTGAGCCTTGGCAGCAGGAATAGCTTCTTGGCTAACGCTGGCTCTTGCCAGAAGGGGCTGTCACCGTGCCGGGGTACCTCCGGGCCTCTGGAAGGTGAAGGCAACTTCAGCAGTGCAGCCCCAGAAGGGAAGAGAGGGCAGCTGCTTACTGAGCGTATTGTTGCCAGACATAAAAATCAGATGCCGCAAGGTTGTGTCCAGGACGGAAGACATGCAGGAGCTGCAAGACTGAATTCAAGCGACTCTTCTGCATGCTACCACTTGTGCCACGGACTTCAGCAAGAGTCCCAGAGTGCCAGATTTTGTCCATCTGTTGTCCGCCCTGTGTCTGCTAGGTCTGGTACTGAAGAAGAGTGAAATCAGCTGGGAGGAGACTAGAGTGTGTGCATGTTGCTGTAGGCATCGGGACCGGGGTCAGGTCAGAACCGGGGGCTACCTGTCCGTCACCCTTCGAGGGGAGATGCTTTGGTGTCAGCTGGTGCAGCTCAACAGAAGCAAATGCCGTCAGGAAATCTTCAGGTGCACGTGAAGACGTTCAGGCAGTGCTCTGTGAAATGCCATTATACAGCAGCTCTCAAGCAGTCGGTGCAGCACAAAATAACCCAGGAGCTGCCAAATATTGTAGCTAGCATTTCTCCAACTGTAAATACTCCTTTTTCCCCCAGTTCAGAGCTAAAACGTGAGTTACAAAGGATGTGATGATCAGTGAAATTAATAACACAATACTATTGATTTCAGTACTTCTTCAAGACATCACCCAAGGGGTGAAACCGCCTGCTACTTTATTTGACGGGGCTGCGAGCCGGGGCTCTTGGGGTGTGTTTTTGGGACGTGGCCGCTGTGCTTTGCAGCGCAGGCAGTGGGCATTCGCACGGGGACAGGGTGATTCCTGGAAACACCTGACTTACTGCACACCGCTGCGGTGTGCGGACTCACACCCGGTCCCTGTCCTGTCCCTCCTCCCTTCTCCCAGCATACAGCACTCGGAGGTGGGGCCAAAGTGATGAGGAAGGGGCTTAGGATAGAGCTTTATAAACATATGAAAGAAAATAATCCCCGTACGTTGTTCATGTTCACCCCGTCTCTGTACCCCTTTTTCCTTCCTCCCTTCCCTGTATGCCCCCGCTGCAGACCCAGGGAAAAGCCCATCAGTCTGAGTTGCCCTTGCACTAACACCCAGGTGAATGGCACACTCGTGTGCTCTCCATCTTCATCCTCTGCTCTTATGTTGGCTTAGGGAGAGTTTTTGCTTAGAGATGAATTAGCTGCTGGTTGATACCCTGGAAAAGCAAAATAGACCACTGTGAATACCGCGAAGGCAACAGATAAAGAGATAAATAATGTCGTAGATAATCTGTGTTATCTTCTTCGTAACACAGTATGCTTAGGAGGAGTACGGTAATAAAAAGCAAATGTAGGAGAAGGCATATTCAAATGAAAACAAATTTTTCTGTTCAGAAGGATGAACTTTGGGATTTCAAGCATGAGCTGTTTCTTGTAAAATCTCTGTTGGAATATATTACTCTGCATTTGAGATTACAAAGTACTTTACTGCAGTAACTAACAGGCTTTTGAGAGGAATTTATGATAAGAAGGAAAAAATTATTGCTATTGTCAGCTCCAAAACTATGGTGCCATTATATTCACGCTTTTTTCTTATTTGGTTTATTTCTAAAGGAGAATGCAGGAGTGGTGAGTTATGCTGACATGAGGTCAAGTCTCCCAGCCACCATACTTCTGGACACCCTGAGTTTTGCACGACTCAGGTGTCTGTAGAATAAAGTGGCTGTCCTCACTCGTGGGGAGGAGAAGTCAGATTGTCGTGCTGGGCCATAGGATGGAGTTTCACTTTTGGTGAAACTTTTCTTGACTGTGAGGCCTGAAGAAAGAAAATTCTTGGTTGCAAGACATGGCTGTGGCTTCTGTCCTGTTCTGCGTGCTGGGTAGATCTTCTTGGGATGACCAGCTGCTTCTGATGGGAAGACCTAGACTAGAGGGAGACCTCAGGTATCTGAGATACGGGCAGGAGCAAATCTCAGTCCCCGAAGCTGGGTTCAGAGGTGATGCGGTCCTAGAGCTGCAATGTGGATCTGATGCACAAGCAACAGCGTGCCAGGCTGGTGGGTAGGGGTGAGCTGGAAATTGGAGTGCAGAGACTGGAAAGTATGGGATGTCCCTAGTAGTACAGAAACGAGAGGAAACGGGTGATGGATACTCTGTGCCAGGGATGCAGAGACTGCAGGAGCTCATGTAGAGATTGGGCAGCACTTGCAGCTTGCAGCCCTAGTGAGAATAAAACATGACAGCCTGGGGGGTAAAGTGTGGTCTTAGGGGTGCTGGGGGTGGTGAAGGTAAGATGTACAAGGTTGGAGTCGTAGTAAAGGAAACAGTGAGCAGAAATGCCTCTCCTTTAGTGTGGGCAGACAAAGAGAACGTTTTCACCTTGTCCTTCTCGCGTTCCCAGCAGTGGTATGAACATCTGCTCCCATCTGGCCCGGAGGTGCATCACTCAGTCTGAACACAGGGTCATTAGTGATACTGTTTGGGTCGGTTGGTTTTTTCTTGCCCGGCCCCGTGCAGCAGCTAGCAGCCTCCCGCGTGGTCCAGTGTCCTTTGCCTCCCTCGCTGGGACGTAGGGGGACGCGGGGTGTCTGCCTGCGCGGGGCTGGGGCAGCACGCGCTGCCCATCAGCAGGGGCTGGCGGGGGGGCATGGGCAGCAGCTGACCCCTCCTGGCTGCTGAAAGTGCGTTTGGCTCCTGAGCCAGCACGGAGAGGCAGTTTGCTATTCCCCGACTAGTATAAACCTTTCGTGATCTCCCTGAACCCTGTCACAGCGTCCTCGGGATTCATCGTGCTGGAGACAATTACTGGGATATCCAGCAGCAGGAGTGTGACGTGCCTGATTTTAAGAAATGAGCTTTCCATTAGGACAAATCCTAGATAGCTAACTGATTCATTACCAAAACGGATGGCTACGTTCTGCTTCTGCTAACTTTTGTACTCGTAGGTACAAAACTTCATTAGCACGTTCGCTTGCAGAAAATGTAAATGTGCTCAGTATAGATGTCGAGGTAGGTGCTGTCCTGAATGAGAAAGTCTGGCTCTTTTTTTCCCTCTTGCATTTGAAGCCTTTCTTGGCATATGAGAAAAATGTATGAGAGTTGAACTTGGCAGCTGGCAATTTGTGCTTGACCTGTCATGTGCTGAGCAGGATGGGAATGGGTTGTGACAGATTTGTCATATTTAACAATGAGTTTGTTGGTGTCTAGTTAGCACTGGGGGATGTGCTGCCATCACCGGATTTCCTGGAAGAGTCAAATACGCTCATGCAAAATTAAGCACAATTAGGAAGTCTGAGTTTTGACACTTCTCAAAATCTTGAACCTGGAGGCTAGAAAAACCTGAGTTCTAAATTTGGCAGCTGTGCGGAAGGTTTGGCGCGTGCTCCCCATGGGCTGTTCCTTCCTTTATTTCCTTCTGCTACTGCCCGTAGAGTGCGTTGCTGGACATTGGATCTATTGTTTACTCTTATTTTGGGGAGACGTTGCCCACCAAGTGCTCTTTGTTCCTTCCCTTCACGGTAAGATTACCTTTTCAGAGGTCTTGCCTGAAGATGTGACTTTGGCTGTGGGTTGTCCCTTGCCGGAAGGGAATGGGCACTAATGTGACTCCAGGGAAAAAGCGACGCAGGACGAGGGGCCGGAGAGACGCGGTGGGCGTGCTGGTGAACCCAGGACGCTCTAGCAGAGCGGTTTCTGCAACGCTGATAACTCTTCATACTTCCTGGGTCTTATCTACAAGGCAATTGCTGCGTTTCTTTGTTTAGAGTTGACACAGTTTGTAGAGAGACGATTCCACAGAACTAACGAGACCGACGTAGTGAAGTTGTTAGGTGGTACAGCTTTGGGAACACTTTAAATTCCCCCTCTTTCTCGCTCGCTTCAACTCCTACCATGTAAAAGAACCAGTGAAATGTTTTCTGATAATGAATATTTAAAGATAACGTCCCGATTCTCTGTCTGGGTGTTAACCTCTGTATTAAAAGGAATTTAAATAATGAAGAATTCCTCCGCAGTCAAATACAGCAGTGTTTCTTACGGTTGTGAGGGTGAAAAGTGGATGTTAGAAATATAAAGCAGCTGTAGTATGTATTTCCTAGAGCTGTATACAAGGTAACAGATACATGTTTATTTTTCTGGCGTGAAAGCTACTTTTCCAATCAGTGTTTGGCAACCAAGCAACGGAAATCTGTGTTTACAAGTCTGTGAATCTTTAAAGCTAAAAAGCTTTCTAATAACTAGAACTGTGATTTTTTTTTTTTTTTTTTAAGTGGACCATTCTAACAAATCCTCAACTTGCCATCAAAAAATTAATTAGAGAGCAGCTTTTCACCGTTCTTACAGTTTTGTCCTCCATGATGAAAGCTGTACTGGTTCTGGACTTGCCCCTCCAAATGGGTGAATCCTTTAGATTTTGACCTCTCTCTGCTTCTGCTACGTCAGGTTGGTCTTTCCCATCTCCTTCACGTAATTATTTCTCAAACCGGAGTGAGCTTTGATTCTACCTGCCCCTTGGCTAAAATGGTGTTGCAGATGGTGTTGCACTGAAGTTCGTGTGCAGGCAAGACAGAACCGGAGGACGCGACTGCTTCATCATCCGGGGCCTTCAAGTTGGTTATCTAAGGTGAATCGTGTCAAGGCTGCGTTTCTTTAAGAGCAATCAGAGGCATGTTCACGCTCTCTCTCCTTTCCTCTGTCCTTTGCAACCTGATACAATTCTTTTCTCTCCTTCTCCAGTCAATAATGGATATATATCTTTTCAAGTTCCTAATTAAAACTCCAAATTGTGCTTTTTCAGGTCACAGAACTCAATAATGTGAAGAATATATTGCGAATGCCAAAAAGCACAAAGAAGCATGCTGTTGGGATTTATTTTAATGATGACACATCAAAAACCTTTGCTTGTGAGTCAGGTGGGTAAAATGGAAACGCACGTTGAAAAACATAAGAGCATTCAGTGTGAAATTATAAACGTATTATACCTACACACAGATTTTCTGGGCATTTATACAGAACTTGAGGCAGATGAGTGGTGCAAGGTGCTGCAGATGGAGTGTCTCGGAACACGAATTAATGACATTAGCCTTGGAGAGCCTGACTTGCTGGCATCTGGAGTAGAGAGGGAGCAGAGTGGTAGGTACATAAATGTTGACCTTTAAAATCCTTAACTGTATTATTTTAAAGTCTTTTGGATTGTGCATAGGAATACCAGAAATAAATTGGAGCAAAATTGTTTTTCCAAGTTCTCCTTCCTGTTTTGTGGGGGTTGTTTTTGTTTGCTTGGGGTTTTTTTTGGCTTTTGTTTTTTTTTTTTAATTGATACCAGAGATAATAAGTAAGATAATCAGAATTATTTTGGAATAGCACTTTTCTTTCTCAGACAAGTTAGTTGCTCTTGGAGATGGGGGACTATCTTTTGTTGTGTGTTTTCTTGTATGATGTCTGTACAACAGTTTCCGTCTGTGACCCAGGCTCTTTGGCAGCATTGTAAAGCAAATAATAAATAATAGTAATTGCATGCAAAATCTGAGCCCGTGGCTACTTCACTTTCCTATGCAAATTAACTAATTACATGGATAAATGTAATTGCAATGTATTTATTCATGCACACAATTTTATTAATTGTTTGCAAATATCAGGATTATGATGGTGCAGTTCTCTTCAGGGTCTGAATGCACGCACAGATATTTTGTGCCCTTTGAGTGCAGCATTCTGACTGCCCCAAACACGGAGTTTGTCGAGTTACTGGAAGGAATTGAGTCTTTGTTTTTGAATTAATTGTTCTAAGTGGAAATAAGATCTTGTATTAGAGATGGAAAATAGGAAATTCCTTTAATGACTTGCACATTTAATGGGCAGGGATTTTAGACTAACCTTTTGTTTTTCTCCCAGAGAGATTCAATGTGTATTTGATGCCATCCCCTAATTTAGATGTGCATGGGGAATGTACCTTGCAGATAACATTTGAGAATATCTGTCTTTGGGACATCCAGAATCCCAGAGTAAAACTCATCTCTTGGCCATTAAGTGCCCTCCGACGCTACGGGCGGGACCCATCTTGGTTCACGTTTGAAGCAGGGAGGTAGGTGTGTGTTCGCTGTATTGCCTTGCTTTCCTGGGTGGTGCTCTGGACCACTTCCGAAGGTTGCTGAAGGACATGAGAGCTTATATTCAGACAGAGGCTAGTCTGTACCCTCTGGGAAAAAAAAAAAAAAAAAAAATTGAAACAAATAAAAACCCTAATAAACCCCCCTCTTAATCCCAGGTTGTATCTCGAATGGAAGCAGTTGCCAAATTAAAGTGCCTGAGGACAAGGGTGGCGGAGCTGAGGCATGCCAGGGGACTGCAGGGTGGAGGCTGACAGCATTCCATATCGCTGCGTAGGGTTGTTCTTAAATAACGCTCTATATGAGCCAGAGAATTGGATGGACAGATCCGGGAAGAAGGGGTGAACATAATTCCAGAATTTGTACAGTGTGTACTTTGGGCACAAGTTACGGGTTCTGTACTAGTAGAGGCGGAGATGGAACTGAGAGCAGTGAGTGCCAAGGCATTGCCCAAAAGCAAACTAAAGTAGTGGAGAAGGAGCTTCTGTTTTCCATCGATTACATTCCTGTTTTCCTTCTGTTTGACAAATGGATTTGTAAGAAAGTTGGATACAATTCCTTGGTTTAGAGATGTTGTCTATATTGCTTCCTGCAGCTCAGTCTTAATGAGCTGAACTGTGTGTGGCTGAAGTTGGAGCACTTGTTTACTGACCTAAACTATCCAATCCTTTCTAAGGGGTATGGATGCATTATTTTAGATAAACACATTAAAGAATTACAATAGTAAAAGAGAAACAGGTCATACAATTAACTTATCTGGGAAGGGAACAGGCATTTAAATGTTCATCATCCATATTACTGCAGAGTTTAGTCCTCTGTGGGGGGGAGCATACATTTTTTATTTATGGTCATGCATTAGCCATGATAAGACAACGCAGTTGGGATGCTGAGGATACATATTTATGGTTTCAAGTGGAAGATAAAACTCTGCAAAACTCATTACAGACAGTGCTAAAAGTCTGAAAAGGAAAGACAAATTAATCCTGCCTGGCACAGATTCTAGATAGGGTCTAAATATTAAAAATCTGAGTATTGAGCATGAACTCTCTAGAGCTTAAGCACTTACGATAGATCAGTGGTACTTAGCTGAGTCCCTGTTTGGTGACAGCTATACAAATACGGACTAAACCAGTGAGACTGGACCAGGGCTGGTAAGACCCACACGTGAAGACTTTTAGATAACTTTGTTCCGTATTTCAACGACCTTTGTTTTCTTACTGCTTGTGCAATAGCGCTTCCAGAGCAGCATGGTAAAATTTTGCTTGTTCATGGTGATCTGTAAACTTAAATCTCACCCTTGGATCCCATCTGCTCTTGCTTTGGCAGGATGTGTGACACAGGAGAAGGACTATTCATCTTTCAGACCAGAGATGGGGAAGCAATCTATCAGAAGGTTCACTCGGCTGCTTTGGCCATAGCAGAACAACACGAGCGCTTGTTGCAGAGTGTGAAAAATTCAATGGTACGGCTGTTCGTTATGCTTGTTATTTCACACTGGGTACCAGTGAACAGTATGTTTCTTCAATGGGATTTTCAGTTTTGATTCACAGATAGTAAACAATCTTACTACTGCTCTTATTAGATTCTGCTTAATTTTAATATTTAGGGCAGTATATATAACTGGGGTTCCTTTATCAAATCAAAACAATAGGGATACTTATAATCCTTGATTTTTGTGTTTGCAAAGCTATCAATAAGTGTGAATTAATACAGAGATGATAAGCTCCTGTCAGCGTACATTCTCATGAGGTTCCTTTGATTAATCAGCATCATAAGGTCGTTTGGAAGCATTTCTCATCAATCTATTTGCAAAATGTTGCGGCTCATGCTCGGTTTTCCATTTGCTAATTGATGTCTGCACTCTGAGGATGATTTAGAAAGAGTCGTATGGTTCAGATTAAACTATGGGGGAGGATTAGATGTTTGTCTGATCTCTCGATGGATGTCTGTTTTCCACAAGTGCTTTTTGTGTCTAAAACTTGTTTTATGACACACATGACTGGTAGGAAATGGAGGAGTGTGAGATGTAAAACTAGCATACAGATTGAGAACAGACAGGGTGACATCTCCAAAAGCATTATCTCTAAGGAAGGCAGTTTTATGTCGCTGCGCCTAATGTGTTTCAGGAACTTATTAACTTTATTTTTATTTTCTTTTTAATAAAACCTGTGGAGTGAAAAGGAATGTTCTGTTTATCCTATATCACAATTGGTTTCTACACCCCAAGACTCACAGTTTGACTTTGATAGCAAAATCAGTATCCTGAAGATAACAGGTTTTCTGGAATGCATCCCATGCCCAGTGTGGACAACTGTGGAAGAGCCTGGCTGTAAACAACATCTCTGTTCCAGGCAGTAGCAACGGGTTTATGCAATCTGCAATAAGACTTAAGCTTTTCTCTTACTGTAGACATAAGCACTGCTGTTACCCACATCCATGTCTAATTCTGTCAGTAATTCTACTAACATCTTGGTTTCAGGGATAAGTTGTAGTGATGAATTATCCCAGTACTAACTGGATGACCCAGCTGGGATGAAACAGAAAATGCCATTACTACTTGTGAAAACTTCAGAAAAGATGAGAGTGGATGTTGAGGGAATGGGGAAGGAACAAATTGTCTTAAGTACTTGTATTTCTTTCATTCTTCCACTTTCTTGGACTTGGGACAGAACAGAAGCCAAACGCATGACAGGGAAGTTATTTCTCGTAATAACAGTCCAATGAGGAGGAGCAAATGAGGTTGGGAGGGGCAATAGGAAACTCTTTGCAAGTGTCCCGACCGATCTTGTGGACCGGATAACTGATTGCTTCAGCCGAGGACGCAGGCAGATGGGTAATTCTGTTGTTTGAGGAGCAGGTGGGATAACCGAAATGGGAAAGGGAGGAAAACTTAAGTCTGTTTCTAGGTGATGTGGGTCATGCAATGTCTTTACTTTCGACAGGAAAGAGACTAGTTGGTGGTTTTTTTATATATATGTATCTATTTCATACTATATATAGTGTGATATACCAGTTTTCAGTTGATGCTGAAATGTGGTCACTTCTGCAAAGCCCGTGGGAGAGCGCTGTGTCTGTGAGGATGAGGTGCTAACTTGGAGCCTTTCTTGGACAGCCTCTGCCTGTGTCCATGTAGACCACGTGCTTCTCCCACCAATTCCAGGTTCACCAGGAAGAGCTTGACTTTTGCCTGCTTACTTTCAAAAACGTTAGAACTAGCAAGTGGACTCTGCAGCCAGCTGCACTGGTATTTTCCCCTTTCCCAGCAAAGTATCATCTAACGCAATCTTTGCTGGTTTTGACTTTTGTTTAAATCAAAAAATTTTATAGTTCTAGTTAGCAAAGGAAGTTTTTGTTGAAAAATATCCAAAATTATCTAAGTTGAGAGAGGTAGATGATACAAGTACTCAACAGTAACTAAATTAAGCAGATTAAAATTAACCTAGGCTAAATCAGCATAACTAGCTAACATTTGTAACCCACCAGGATTGGAAGCGATTGAGTAGCCGTTGAGAGCACAACTTCATTTTCAAAAAACAGAGAGAAGTTCAGTAACAATAGTGAATAGGCTTACAGGCAGTTTCATATTTGGTGGTTTTACATTTATGTAATAGCATCTTCAGTAGATGATGTCTGATGCTGTGCTGTAAAATTTCCGTCTTACAAGTGCCAATAGGCTCAACAGATGCGCAGTTGCTATAGATTTCAATAGAGAGCAGCTGCGCAACCTCTAAAAGCTTTTTCATGAATGCTGTGTCCAACCACAACCCCTAAATCTTATTTTATAGACCTTAGAGTGCTAAGTGGGGGATAAGAACATATTCCTGGAGAACAGAACGTCTTGTAATTTAGTAGGGGAATATAATTGTCTCAGACGAGTCCATATGCCCCTGAATACGAGTTTCCCAAGCCTGTCGTAGAAATGTTGTCTGGTTCCTAAATACTCAGTTAGACTTGGTGGCCTCTCTGGGGTTCAAGGATAGTGAGATTTAGAAGTTTAGGCAGAGGATCATTATATCAGTGTAGAATTCAGGTGGCTTATTTTGCTGATTACAAAATATTTGTAAAGTACATCTTTGTTCAGATTGATCGATTTCCCCAGTAGTTTCTTCTGCTTTTGAATGCTTCAACAAACAGTTCATTTTAGAAGCTTGCACTTCGTGCTCAGCTGTCTATATTGCTTCTATCTCCAAGAATTATTGACCCTGTGTGAATTTTTGTATTAGTGAAGCTTGAGCTATTACTTACAGAAAGGGTAAATAAAAGTAGAAAGTAGGAGATGCTGATGGTGAGAAATTAAGTCTGCACTGAATGCCATCTGTTTGCTCCTGACCATGGCTACGTCAGCGATGTGATTATCCATCAGGTGAAGATGGTATTAAGCTACCTGAGGGCTCTTGGAGCCCGTGCAGAAAAAAAACCCAACAAACCAACCAAAAAACCCCAAACAAAAAACAAAAAAAAGAGTCAAATGTCCCAAGCTGATAGAGTGAAATAAAGCTGCCAAGTACTGTTGAGAGTGTGGGCTATAATGTGTCTGTCACCTCCCCAGCAGTCGCTCTCTCTGTATTACAGTATGTTGGTTCAGTTCGTGACTAGAACTGGCTCTGGCTCTTGAAATGCATGTGGAAAATTGATGCGATGGTGGTTCCTCAGCTGGGAACCTCACCCTGACACTTTCTCTTAATGTGCTGTTGCTTTCTGGCGAGGTCTGAGCATATGCTGACCAGAGTCTGTGACACTTTCTCATGTGGGTTTCATTTATTTTCCTTTTCAGTGAATTCAAAGATCTCTGCCTTTTCTCTTGTGAAGGGAAGAAAGGGCTGGCGTTGCTCAGCGAGGCATGAAGCCATTTGGTCATTTGGTAACTCATCTCATCCAACTGTTTCTTTCCTTTCACTTTTGCATCGCCAGACAATGGAAAGAAAATATCTGTTCACGTTATAGTTCCATGAGTATTTGGTTGCCATGAAAACTGACGGGAGCAGTGCTGTGACTTGACTGCTGTCATTTATGCCTGCTCTCAGTTCAGGTTGCTTTAAGAAAAGACGTTATAACGTGACATCTCACTAGAGTGATAACAGTGAACTTCCCAATTTTGGCAGTTAAAGCTCAGTGCTTCACAGAAAGATATTATCAGCCACTTTACCGGCACCTTCCCTGGCTCTGACTCCCCTCCCAGCAACTCGAGTGTGCACTTTGCACTACAGCCATCTGATGTGGGAGTGCATCTCTCCAGGCTGGGGCCCGCTGTTATCTCTGGCCATTTCCACAGGGATTCATCATTTAGAGTGGAAATGGTGCTCGCCCACTTTTGAAATAAGAGAAGAATATCGAGTATTAGCGTAAGATGGGTAGTGTTCAAAATAGCAGCAATACGTAAGTTCTCTCCAATTTCTGAAGCTGGTTTTATTCGTTTACCATTCTGTAGTTTTGCTGTAATGAATTTAGCAAATGTTTCTTAAGCAATTATTGTTCTAATGGATTTTGGTTGCTTACATGAATTTGCTTCGCTGGGAAGAAAATTCCCTCAAAACCACAATATTCTCCAACTGGGGATCCCAAGATGAAGGTTTACTTCGTGCAAGTTGTTCTGCGAAATCCTTGAAAATGGCATTGTCCAGCCTGAGGAAACAACCACACCTAACAGATCTCAATCATCTTTTCTTTTCTTCCTTTCCTTTTGGAGCCACGTTGCTCGAAAGAATGTTGGTGTGCGTGTGGCTTTGGATGGGGTTTTTTGTTTGTTTTTGGTTTGGTTTGGTGTTGTGGGGTTTTTTTAGCAGACATTGATTTTACCTCCAGTGCAAGTTTTGCTGATTGTTAAAGTGGGACCCAAGAAAGAAAATACTTCATCTTTCCTCCCTGACCCCCCAAGACTTCTGGGAACCCCCCACACCGTGTGCTTGACCCAGAGCCGTGCTTTGCCCCAGTGAGGCGCTTTCGCGTGGCTCTCTACCTCTCCCAAGGTGCCAAGAGGCGGCACAGCGGCTCCCCGGCTGCTCTCGGCGCTGGGTGCTGGTGGCTGCGCGTGCTGCTGCTCCGTCCCCTTCCTCTGCCGATCCCTCGGAGCCGCTGGAGCCGCTGGCTTCGTGTCGTCCCTCACCACTTCTCGCATCTCTGCTGCTTCTTTGGTTTAAGCGTGACTTAACATAACTGGATCCCTGCCACGCGTGCAGGGAGCTGCGTTGGATCTGCTCTGGGGATCCTGATCTCCTGCCAGGTTTCGGCATTCTCCTTCTCCCTTGGGCAGAAGAGGGTGAGAGGCTGCGGATTAGGTGCCCTCCGGTTAACAAATTATTTGTTGGCTTAATGATATGTGGAGTCGCACGTCCCGCCCGGCGCTCTGCTCGGAGCTTTTGCTCATGCGTGTTCCAGCATATCAATTCCGATTGCTTTCGACCTGCGTACGGTGCCGGGTGCTTCTGCGGCATAGAGCCAGGTCGTTATCAAGTTATTCGTACTCTTTTGGTTGCCGCAGAGATACAGTAGGTTAATTGTGAGAATGAAATCAATCATCATTAAAGCTGCCTTTGCTTGCAGTCCGAGGCGTTTTGATGAAGTGTTGTATATTCAGGACATAACATACTAATTCTTATCTCCAGCTGTGGGTTTTTTATTTTTTCCCCTGCTGATCGAGTTCAGGAGGAACACCCCTTCTGGCCCTTTTCTGTGTCTTTCCCTAATCTTTCTCTAGTTGTGTCTCTTTTTTTCTCCCAAGATAGCCACTTGGTTTTTTTTGCAATCCTCCTAACAGCCCAACTGTTGCTCAAAGCGCCTTAGCTTGCTGCCCAACTCACCAATAAATGGACCCACCAAAAGAAGTACCTGCAGCTGGGAAATGCCATCCTCGCAGTGCTCTGCTGATTTTCATTCCCAGTAAAAGATCCGTCGTTGTTTGTTTCCATGGTGCTGAGATGTGTGTGGCGACACTGCCCAGGGTGTCGGGGCTTTAGTGAAGGAGCTGTAATAAATAGGCTGTACGATGTAGGTGGAACCTCGCGTGGTGCGGTGATTCACATCCAGCTGACGTGGAGGTGGGTGGTTTAAGAGCAGGAGTTGATCTGGGTTTGGTTTGGTTTTGTTTTACCTTCACATCACAGGCACAGCGTCCACTGTACAGAGAGGAGGTTGAAGGTAGATGCACCTCTAAATGCCTTGGAAATGGGTCTCTTCAGATACAGCTGGCCCTCACCTCTTTTCTGTGCGGGCTTTGCCTGTTTGGTTTTGCTCCAAAATATATTGATCTACCTGTAAAAGGTTCTTTCGCCTCAGATTTTGTGAAACTAAAATGTAAAACTTACTCTTTTATAAAAAGCTCTCTTTATAAATTAGAAACGTTAAAAGTGGTCTTGATATGTTTGAACTGACGTTTTCCTGAGCTTTGGGAGGAGAATTTTAGTTGTGCTGTGAAGCTTATGATAAAATCCAAATATTTTTATCAGCTTGCACATACATCTTATTGAATTAATGGAAATAAGTGCCTTAAAGTAGTCAGTTCTCATCTATGTTTGTGTTAAGCGTAGTATAAATAACAAGGAGCTGTGACTACGTAAGAAAATGTAGCTGAAGGTCCCATATGGAGGGAAAAGCGTGAGATGGGGCTTCCAGCAATGCACTGCAGCCCACGTGCTCTCCTCCCAGCATACCTGGACGTGCTGTTCATTCAGGGAATCTAGCTGAAGGGTGCAGTTATCTCCTGTTGAACTCCTGTGCCATCCAGCCGGCACGTTCCTCAGCTGTAGGAGAGGGGAGATGAATAGAAAATGCTTCAAAACTAACAACAACAACTTGTCCTCACCCACGTGAAACATCTCCAGTCAGGTTCTCGATGTGCTGAGGCTGTATTTAGCTTTGGGAAGTCTCTTGCTCAGCTGGGAAGACCCTCTGATGGCTTTGCTGCTGAAGGGGGAGAGTACCAGCACTCTCCTACCTCCCACTGACCCCCGGTTTCTGTTTCAGCTGCTTGAGCTACAACTCCCCTCAGGGGAAGCGGTGCTGGCCCAGGACCCGGGGAGCACCAAGGTGAGCTTTGGTGTGCAATGGCAGCGTGGCCTCCTAACCCGAGTGCTGTGTGCCCGTGGAGACTAACCCCAGAGTTAGTCCCTGCTGCTGGTGTCGAGTGGGCAGACGGAGGGAGGGAGAGGCTCTGCTGGCCATTTCTGTAGAAGTTCTTGCAGCCAGTGGTCGTGTCGTTCTCAGACTGTCTCCTTCACATCGGTTTACTGCTTTGCAGCTTCAGATGAAAATGAGCGAGCGAGCCGTGTCCCTCAGCACCATGGTGCCCTTGCCCCGCAGTGCCTACTGGCAGCACATCACGCGACAGCACAGCACTGGCCAGCTCTACGGTCTGCAAGGTAAGGGGCTGGGGTGGGAAGAGGCAGCGCACAAATCGGATCACGACACTGTTGAAGCATTTCAGTATCTGTCCATCTCACAAAGCTGATGGACTTTCCCCACTGCTGCCGGGTTGATGGGGAGAAGGGCATGTCCCACCTTAAGATGGAAAATTGGACAGAGGGGATGTCATCGGGAGGTGCCCTTCTTACTTCCCATTGGAGAGGGATCCTTCATTTGACAAATTTTCTGACCGTTTTTAGGTGAACAAGGAGAAATTACTGTTACAGGATGGCCAGTTATCAAGGTTGCCCAATCCATCCTGCTACCAAACTCTTTTAATGCATCTGATTTTTATAACCAGATGGCTCCCCTCTCCATTGGACACCTGCCCCATACTAAGAATGATGCTGTCTTCATTATTCATTTTGTGTACCTGCTAACGCTCCACCAAAACAATGGCATCCTCGAAAGCAGCTGAATTAGGGAAAGTAAAAGGAAATGGCCACAAGTAGCAGCTCTAGAAAACTGTTGCTTGAACAGCTGCAACGCTGCCACCGTGCACTGCAGCGAGGCCTGAAGACGGGCACATGTCTTCTCCAAATCCCCTCCTTGCTCTCAGCCCGAGGGCCAGCACGGCTCCGTCCGCTCTTGCTGCAAACCTCCCGAAGCTGCAGAGAGGGAGGAATCGCTCCGGGGAGGTCCCCGCACCCAGTTGTCCCTCCGTGGTCACCAAGGGACATCTAGTGGTTACTGCACGCAGGGATGGGGAGGTGGGCAGCTAACGGGGAGGTGAGCCGTCTCTGCCCCAGGATCGCAGACCGTGCTTCAAAACTGCACTGCAGTCTCCCGAGACAGGGAGAACTGCAGCACCTAACGTGCACCGACGTTGCTTTGTGCCGCTTTCCCCAGAGGCACCTCTGGAGCGGGAGCTGCAGGTGCTCAGTACCTCTGAGGAGCTGGTCTGAAGTCAACGTCTTTGAAGTCGTGTGTATTTTTAGAATTACAAACAAACCACAGCCCATTTGTATTTCAAAACACACTCTTCCACTCCAGGCTACGTGGGTTGGCTGAGTTAGCGTTTGTACAGAAGTTGGTGTTGATGAGTTGTGAAGTCAGGATCAGGGCGTTACTCGGAAAAGCCAGCAGAAAACAGACTAAACATGTATTAAATGGAAGGAGCCAATACCTGCCATAACTTTATTTTCACAACATATGGAATAAAGGCTAAGCTTCAGTAAACATTTGGATGATAAAGATGGACTGAAGCAGTTTCCTTCCCCATAGGGGCATTAGAAACTAAGCTCAGCTTGGCCATCAGGATGCGGGTTGTTCGCTGCCATCCCTGAAGGTCAGGGCTGGCGTGTGCCGCTCCAAGGGGCAGCCCTGCTCTTGGGGCTCATCCTGCTGCAAAACACCCCACAGGTAAACCTGCGTTCAGCTGAAAAGCTCAGGAGCTGGCAGGGCTTTCTGGTACTAACACGGAGATATCATTTACCAACATCAAGCATTCAGAAATCACTAGACAGATATTTTAAAACATCCTGATTTGGAAAACTTTTAGAGTCTCTCTTTTTTTGTTGTTTCTTTTTTCCTCCTTTCAGATACTAGGAGTTTCTCAAGGAATAATGAATGACAGATATTTATATTACCTTTTTTAATAAAGCGGGAGATTGTAGAAGTTTGCACCTTGAGAGCACAGCATAGCACAAGCTGTGATTAACAATTACCAGTGCTAGCAGCCCTGACATATATAGCCATATTCCATTCTGGTCCTCTGATTTTCAGTAAATCAGAAAATCTAGTATTTTCCCTTTTTCCTTTTTTCAACACTAGAGGGGGCAGGCAGCACATAAAAAGCCCCAGCTGCACCCGGCAAATGTTCCAGAGGAGGGCTGGATAATAAAAGCAGCACTTGCACGCCTGTTCAGATTTGTTCAATAAATTAGGGCATGGGAAGATGACCTGCTGGTGGCAGCCTGTGGCACACGAGAACAAGACTGCTTGCAGCACTCTGCCACCATCAGTGGATTGGACTTACTGCGCCTTACTATAGAGTGCTTTATTAAAACAATAATTCAGCATTGAGTTGACACAAGATAAATAGACTGTATGGGTACAAACCACTTGTTTTACATTTAGAAAAATAGCTGGCTTGTTAAACTGGGAAAAAAGGATTCTAGGAGATTGCTGTCATGAGAATGGGGAAAAAGTCTTTGTTAAATGAGCAGCCATGCAGCCAGCATTGTAATTAGGAAAGACAGTGAAGTCCTTGTCTCTTTCAGCAGTCAGGGCTACTACTTCAGTGGTACCCTGAGCACCTCTAATTAGATTAGGCTGCCAAAATCTTGAAATGCTTCAATTACTACTGGAAAAAGAAATATGAAAGAATTGTTATACTGAGTTGTAAATTCCATATGTATGAAGCGGCATTTCACAGACCTGAAACCTTGTTTGCAAAAACTTTCTTCCATCAAAGTTGGGATTTATGATTTCTGAATTGGCTCTTGTCCTCTTTTCTAATGTACAGGAAGGAACTGATGCAAATACTGTGAGCTAAAGTGCATCTTTCATTTAAAATGCAAAGTCAGAACTCGTTAAAAATTGATTTGTCTTTTACAACTTTCTGTTCTGAAGGAACTGGGAAAGAAAATCTGAGTGGAGGGGTTTCTGAGATGGAGCAGATTAAGCAGGGATAGGTTTAGTTAAAAGGCTGTAATGTGTAGTTCACATAGTCCTTTATAAAATGCTGAATAAGGTGCCTGTGTCTTACTGAGTGTTGTTCTGTGTTTTGGTTTTGTTTTTCTTTTTTTTGCACCTGCCTTGGTGAAGATGTTTCTAGCCCAGTGAAGCTTCATCGCACAGACACTTTTCCAACCTACAGGTCAGACCATCGATAAAGGACTGTACAGAACTTTAGAAACTCTTTGTCTTCTGACAAACTGCCCCAGTGGATGACAGTGATGATGATAAGCAAGGATGGAAACACACAAGAGTTCAGGTTGGATGAAAAATACTTGCAATACAAAGTTTTTTTTAAACTTTGCCAAAAATTAAAACTATTCTGTAGCTACTGGGGAGGGGGACAAAACCAACAAACCCTCCAGTGTTTTATATCTTACAGCTGGACAGAGAAGAAATCACTCCCTAAATATTTCCACATGTTTTTGTATGATAGGTATGTTGTAAATACATGAGACTTCCCTGCTGTAGTGCGGTTCCATTCTGTCTCTTACAGCTGTGTGTTCTCTGATGTCAGCTGTGTCGCCCTTGTTCGTTGTAGTGCTTATCTTTCGTTATTTACATTATTGTTCAGCCTATTCCTTGACCTTTGAAATGTGGCCAGTTTTAAGCAGCTATTGGATACAATTTTCCCTGTTTGAAGCCTGATGAAGACTCGATTGATTTCTTTTAAAAGCACCCTATCTTCTATTTCCTGTATTTATTTCCATCTCTGTAACTGTTTAAAATAAAAAAAAATTAAAAAAAAAAAAAAAGTCCCACTTACTTTGTGGTACCGTGCTTTTTGTTGTCACTGCCAGCATCATGAACAGCTGCTGCGGAGCCCCGGAGGGCACGGGGTGGGGGGCCGGTGCTTTGCTGTGGGTCCCCCCTCCACATCTAAACCACGCACCCTCTCGTCGGGTGCCCTGTGAACAGACTAGGAGATGCAGCAGGAACCCCACAGTGCCACAAACCATTTTGTGGCAGAGAGCAGATTTTTCTGTTTTGTGACAGCATCCATGTTACGCTTCCATAGATTGGCAGCAGCATCTTAACCGAACAGCAGACAGACTTCTCAAAAGTCGCGTGGCTGACTGCTGTGTGCTACGGCAAATGGTCAGAACTGCCTAGCAGCCGGAGGTGGAAAGCTGCGAGTACCCTGCGTGCTGTGAAGCACTGCGCCCGGCGAGGTGGGGTTAAATCATTTGTTAACAGGCTCTGAGTAAGATCACCGTGCCAGGTTACAAGCTGGACTGATTGTCTCTAAGCGTCTCATTCCTGCTCACCTAACTAGGTCTTAGTTTGATTGCACTAGTGGGGAATATGGTCTCTGCATATTTTTAATTGAAAAAATACGGGATACAATTCTAATGATAATTGCTTTTATCTAGGCATGTATAATGTTAGCAGCTAATTTTTCAGCAGATATCCCAGAAGAAAAGCAAAAGAATGCAATGGCCAGAGTAGGTTTGTAGAGAATGAGCTACATTTGTTCGTGTTTGTAGAGAATGAGTTAGCACAGGCTGATTTTCTCATATGATGGAGATGATGGTCTTAAGGTTTGAGTAAAAATAGCATTATCTTAAGCTTGGCTTTTAATTCTGAAGATGAAGTTTCAAAGCAGACTGGGAGGACATGGTGTTGATCGTGACCCACATGATGACTCAAAGCAGATTTCAATATGTACTCACAGTTAGAGTGAGCTGTACTCGGTGATGCTGTCGGTGTAGGGTGCTGGAGGAGGATATCCAGGGCGGCGTGCGGTTCTGTGTCTGGTTCCAGTCCTGGTTAATCACTGGGACAGAGCAGTAGGGAGTGGGCTTATTAAAACTGCAGATCTATAAAATGGGAAGGAAGGACACAGGAATACATGATTACAACACAAAATGATCTGGACAAATCGAAGAAATTTGATAGGGACAAGTGCTTCGGAGCAAGGCTAATTGACTACACAAATACATAGCGGGCAGAGGGGCAAGAGAGCAGCCCTTTGGAACGGGATGTAAGGGTTATAGCAGATTACAAGTGGAACATGAGGCAACAAGGCCGTGTTGCTGCAAAACAACTAAACATCATAAGGCAATGTAAAAGCATTTAGCTTTCGAAACAGCTGAAGTAATTCTTCTGCTCTGCTTAAGGCAGGCAAGGTCTCAGCAGGAGTCCCGTATGGTGGCTGATCCCAAACCGACGTGCTCAGCCACTGCAAAGAGCCGTGCGCTGCTGCGGTGCTGCGGCGTTGGGGTGGTTCAGCTCTTGGGTTGCACCGTGCGCTGTATTATGTCTTTACCTTCCTGTATTAAACAGACTTTCTCTCCAGGAATGAGGGAGGAGCAGATGTTTCCAAGTCAATGCAGCCTTTCTGTTTGCTACAGTGTCCCGAAGTAACCAGTCACTGCAGGAAGATCTCTTTTAACCGGCTTGGTATCTGTTTAATATCAGTTTAATAAACACATGATTGATTGTGAAGTAAAACACTGGGAAAATGTAAGATGCTGGGTTTCTACATCCCAAAGGGTTGTACTAACAGAACTGGAGGGGAGGTGGCCTTCAGGGAAGCAAACCAAGGAGTGTGCTGAAGGTAAAAGTGTTTCGGAAGTTAAAAAATCAGTATGCCATCATTGCTTAAGATACACCGTAGCGCAAAGATAAGCTGAACTTATTGTAAATAAGGATTATGTTCACTTTGAAATAAAGTTGAACTACTAACATAAATAAGTGATTGAAAGGCATGTTATGACTAATAGGTCTTTATCTTTCAGGTTTACTTCTGCTAATGTATTCCTTTTAGAGCTGACGGCATCTGTTGTTTTATCACGGAGATGACAGTTCAGTAAATGCTTTTATTCACCTTTCACTCATGCAATGATTGATACAGTAAAACTATCTGTGGTTGAACAGTCCAATTACAAAGACGACAAAAACCCCCACTCTAACCTTGGCCTTTAAATGAAGGGTCATTAAATCAACTAGCTCCGATATTATTCTTTCTAGCGAAACTGACTGTGAAGGATGGAAAAAAGGCCTAAAAGTAACTTTGCTTTGCATTACTCTGTGTTTATGACACAATATCAAGAAGTTGCTTTTTTTTTTTAAATTTGTGGTACCGACAGATCAAGTCACTTAACTTTCCATCATTGCTGACCTGGTTAGCAAGGCCGTTAGCTGAAGGAAGCGAGAGGGTTTTCTGCTCCGGTGGGTCCTGGCCGTAGGGGGAGGGAAAGGTCTTCACTGTGTTGGGGGTTGGGCTGCTTAGCGTATGTACGCCACCGATGTGATGATGCCATCGTGTGTGCCAGCGGTACCTGATACGCCGGTGAAGACAGATGCAGAATTAGAGTGGAAATCCTTCAGGTACCTAAGCTACGCTCTGAAGAGATGTACTTCAGAAAATATGCTGCAAATCCATTTGTAGAGCTGTGAGGCTCAGGGTTACCGCGGGATTCAAGGATCGGTGTGTGACAAATCCTTGAGAACTATTCTTCTCCAGTCTCTGCCCTCCAATTTAACAGGAATTCCCAAGGGGTTTTTGAGCTTGTCCTGTATGTAAAAAGGAGGATAACAATTTTATGGAGTAGTTTCAATTCCTCCACCAAATTCCAACACGCCCTTTTATAACCATCTACCTTGTTATTTCTCAAATGTCCACAGATCTCCCCAGATAACTTTTTCAAAGGCAGAAAAGTGTTCTGCAAAGTCGTCCAAACGAGCAGGTCCTTGGCTCTGTGTAACCTCTGCTATTCATACGGCTCGCAGTAACGCTGGGCGATTTCTCAGACGGCTGCTCCTCACAGACCGGACAGAAACGCCGTACGGACCCTCGGGTCCCTTTCATCCCACAAAAGACCAGTGAGCAATCTGCAAGCCATAATTGTGGAGATGGAAGAATATGTTGTAGGGGTAGAAGAAGAAGGGGTCGGAAGAGAAAGCGTAGAGCTGCTTACCCCCCTTTTCAAACCCACACTGAGAAAAGGCGTTCTGTCTTTAGAGCGGGAATGAACCAGCAAACTGGGAATAGCACAGTGGGTAGATGGAGACAGTCCAGGCTGCAGCAGAACTCGGCGGGTAATGATCTTAAAAGGCTAATCTTGGGACGAAGTACGTTAGGGGGAAAAAAACCACCTCATAATATCAAGATTTCAAATTACATTTCTTTTTCTTAGACATTCCAGGTAACAGAATGCAAATGCCATTATCTGAAATAGTGTAGAGGGCAACGTAACTATCGTGAATCGTCGTACTGCTGAGATACACGGGTTGGCTGACATCCTCTCCATTTCCATTTCACAGCCAGAGATGGAGTCACACAAGGACTTGCCAAAAGGCGCTCAAAGACCTCAAAGTATCTTCATTATGTTTCAAAACTTTTTTTTTTTTTTAAACAAAGGAGATCTTACACTTTTTGCTTGACCAAGATTTAACAAAACAATTTTTGCTTCCTTGAGGGAGGGAGGGTAGCGGTTTAAATGGGTTGTTTCAGCATTTGTCTGAGTGAAACTGCTTTATTTTTCATACTTGTACTGTTGTTAATATTTATTCTTGAAATTGTTAGGATTTAGTTTTGCTTTCCCTTTTTACACCTTACAGCAGAAAAGCATCATTAATATTTAAGCAGATGAACATCTCTTGAAGTTTGTGACTTGCAGCCAGAATGTCATTAATTTAAATAATCACACAGATAGATTTAATGCAATAAGAGTTGTATCTGAGTCCTGTTGCTGAGCAATTCTGGTGAGTGCATAATAATACTGCTGCCTCAGGCATTGAGATCAGGGGTCATGATGTGATATTTCTGTGTATTCATTAACTTTCACAAGGGCAGATTGATCTTCTGTTTCCATGAACACTAATGAACCATTTTCTTATTTTTAGGGAATATTCTATCACTACCAGTAGCCACGTAGTGTTTAAAGAAAAGCTGTTTTCAAACAGAAGGCTCTAATTAGAACTTGGGCCTCAGCTGTATTGATTGCACTACACTTTCTCAGTGGATTTACAAATGCCAGCAAATAAACTTGCCAGGGGAAAAGTTTATTGTAGTGCATTTCTCTTTAGTATTTAGCCTACGCGTTGTTCTATTTCTTGTCAAGCCTAAAAAAGGAAATTAGGTGCTGAGACATTCAGGATGGTTGGGTTTGTATATGAGTGTTTTCCCAGCTATCTGTCTTTTAAATACTCTGGAACTCCTAGAAAGCAAAGGCGTGAGGTGTTCATCCTGCTCTAAGCCATCTATCAAACATTATAGTCTGTCCAGTGAAATGAATTCCTGCTCTCCCAGCCACACGAATGTGAGGAAAATACCGAAAGGAATAACCAGAAGAAGGTCGGGGTGTGTTTGGCTGGGTTCTTCCCTACCTTGGCATCCTCCGAGGGTCCCCCGGTCCCAGCGATGCCAGCCTTGCCCCCGGGGGGGGGACAGGGGCTGCGGCTGCCTCACCCTGCCTGGCCGCTGCCTGCCTGCCGCTCTCCTCTGCCACCAACCTGGCGATGTAGCTGATGACGCCAAATATCTCGTATTTGGGGGTTTTTATTTGTCTTGTGGCACCTTCCACCATTTCGTCCATATCAAGCCTATACGCTCCGTCTCTTCCCTTGCTTGCATCTCTGTAGAAACCAAGTGGAACGTCTGGGTTATTCTGAAAGGGATCTCTATGGTTAAACCTTATAGAAACACACCAGAAGCATAAATGTTTTGGAGGACTCCAAGTTCCCTTTGTACAAGCAATAAATGTGTAGGAAGAACGCTTTCCTGGGCGCTGCTGGTGCCGTTGTCTCACCGTGTGGCCAGGATGGAGGGGGCAGCAGCCCGAGCCCACCCTCCGCACTTTGGAGCTCTTCTCTCACCTGCGCAGCCAAACCCCTTCCTGGCGGGTTCTGCACAGGGAAAGGAGGGGTGGTGGAGGTAGCTGGTGAACCACTGGATTTGCACAGATTTCTCCTGCCTCTTACACCGATTTGAGAAACCAAAGCCTGTAAAGGAGCCCCGACCCGCTGCTTTCAGCCCCGCCGCAGCTCGCCGAAGGTGTCTGCGTTGGCTCGGTGCACGACTCGCTCCGGGGGATGGAGAGAGGCTGGCTCTGAGGCTCACCTGAAGGAGCAGCGTTCGTTTGTTTACTTGGGGCTTTTTTATTAAATTATTTCAGCTTCCAGACGTGAGGTCGCAGTCACCCAACTGCCGCAGTCACCCGACTGTCATCTCTAAAGCTTCCAGAAAGCCGCCTTGTAGCAGTGTACTTCGGAGCCAATTCATGGCAGCTGAGCAGAGGAAATGAGGGATGCAGGTGATTTATCCTGCCCTTGCATTGCTGCTACAGGTCACAACCTAAGTGAAAAGTTTCACATCCTCAGGTGAGGAAAGTAGCAATGTCTAGATGAGCCCATTTTTTGGCTCAGGCTCTATTTCCAGTCCAGCCTGGGATTCCCACCTGATTTCCCACAACTTAAAAATGGGTATGTCCGCAGGCAGGAGTCCCCAGGATAAGCCTGTAGTAACAGTCCTGCCATTTTCAGAAACAATACAGTGAGGACCACATAAAATAGTGTGAAGATGACCTCTGGTCCTATCGGACAAATTATATTTTAAAGAACACATAAAAGAGAGACTCCTAATTACCTGTGCTCATTAAGATGCATTTGATATTTTTTTTTAAGAGAATTGCACCCCAGCCACACTTAAACTCTGGCAACTGCCTGAATTTTGTGTCTCAGTTGTCTAGGTTGACTTTCCCTAACCTCTTGTCCTATACTTTTATATATACCGTGAACTTAAAAAAAAATCTAACATATTCCACCACAGAGGTGGACATGCTATTTCTGTGTAGTATGTGAAATTATGTTTGTATGAAATTATAGCTTCTAATCAGATAATGTCTGTAATTTGGAGATCATTGGATAAAAGACCTTACAAAATGACTAAGAGAAATGAATAGGAGAAATTCACTTGCTAATATAATTTACTATATCTTTTTGACTGAACAAAGAGCACTTAATTTTACGTAATGAGATAAACTGCATACAGACCAAATGATATAGAAAACCCTTTGTGCTGAAGGCAATGCATCCTTTTGGAATATATTCTCCATAAAACTGAAGTAAATAGTTGCACAAATACTTATTTCTCCATAAACGTGTAATGACTCAGCGGAAAGCCAGGCAGTATTAATGATGTATGATCTCTATTTTTGGCACATTTAGTAAAATGAAAGTGTACCTACCTTTAGCACAAATGAAACACATAAATGTTGTTCTGCAGTGCAGGAAGGGAAAAGGTAGGAAAATGAGATTTATAGCTCCTCTGCCAGCTGTGAAAGTTAAGGAGTCGGAGGGATGTATCGCAGCTGGAGCTGCCCGGGAGCTCTGCTCTGGTGTCCCCTTGGTGCCCTTGAGTAACCTGCCCTTTTCTTCATGTATTTGTCTCAAAATAAAGACCAGGCCAGACTTTCATGTGCCTTTTAAATGTATTGGGGTAGGCTTAAAGGAACTCTATGTATTCAGATACTGACAGAGGCAGCAAGGAGGAACAAGAGTGGCTATGATGGGCGATGTCCCCATAAAGCCCCACAAAATGACGTCCTTCCTTAAGCCAAATGAAGAGGTGGATTGGAAAAAAGTATCTCCAGATGCCACTGCATGCACCTTGGATCCTTGGCAGCTCGCAAAAGGGACGATGTCACGCAGCCCACAAAAGGGACGATGTCGCACAGCCCTGCCGCATGGAGCTGAGCTGCAGTAACCCACTTGGCTCGTCCATCACTGCTCGCAGCCTCCATCTATCATCGCTCTTGTACAGCCCCTGCAGCTCACAACGCAAGTCAAAAGGATCCCAGCAGAGGCTGATCCTTCTCTAGAGAGGACCAGCAGTCGTTGACGTGGGGCTGGAAGGGTACTGAGGTACCTGAGTCCTTGTTAGACACAGACTCAGTGGAAATTCTTGAGAAAAAACCTCTCCCTCTCTCCTGTCCAAAGGCATCCATCCCTCCGTAGGGAATGGGCTGGACTCGTGCGCACGGGTGGTCCCTCCAAAACACAAGTGGCATTCCTGTGGTTGGGGAAGAAGAGTGATTTGGTGCAATGCCCAGGCAGAGATGCTTTACTAGAATTGCTGTCAAGTGAGATGCTTTGACCTGGGCTAACTGCACATTCTTACTATTTTCTTCCCTTTCTTCTTGAGATATTTGGATTTTTTAACGAATGCATTTTCAGTGTCAAACCAAAGGAAAAGCAGAATGCATACTTTTAAGAGGGGTTGAGTCATTTTCCTACCTGAAAGCCATGGTAGGTCTCTAGCACACCTATCCTTTTCTCTACTCCAGAAAGGTAGCAAATATTTGCAAGAAAAAAATGCTTCTGTGGGAGACCTTTCCTGACCTTTTGCAGTGAGCCAATAAGGATCGATCCAAGGCCAGGGTCCACCTAGAGCAGCAATATATAAAATAAAAATTCCATTTAGCTTTGTTTGGGGGGGGGTGTGTGTGTGTGTGTCATTTCTAGCATTTGCTTATCCCATGTATTATTCAATTTACTTGCTTACAGAGTGAAACAAAATCAATTGAAAGTTGCTTTTCCTTTGCCACACGTGACTGTCAAATCCTTGTGGAAAATTGCTTAAATTGTGTGATCTATGGTTCAAAGTGAGAACAGAATGCTTAATTAGAGTTTAATTATCTTGGAAGACTTGATGCTCTCCGATTGTTTTTGTTTTCTTTCTTTCCTCGCTCAGTGGTCTCTGTTGAAGTGTGCCTTCATTTGCAGCAGAGCCAGGTGCACAGGGTGACACTGCGTAGTTCACCGGGATAGAAGAATATATTTTGCTTGCATGTGCATCTGTCCAACTGACCCGCTAGCAAAAAAAATACACTACACCTGTTAACATGGGCCTGATCCTTAGACCCGATGGCTAAAAACCTAAAAAAAACCCCCAATGGGTTTACACAGACCCAGATGTTATGTTCTATTCAGTCAGTGGTTTTAAGGCCAGAAATAGGGTTTACTGAAGAACTGTGATTTTTGACACTGAAATCCACCACTTGGCCACTAGTGCTTGATCTGGCACCAACTGAATTGGATGAAAGTTTTTCCCACAGGGCAGCCTAGGTACCTAAAGCTCAGCTTTCCATCTAACCAGGCTCCTAAGGTGCTGATATGCTACAGGTTATCAACAATATATCATTTCCAAACCATATTCATTTGGGCAGGGGAAAAAAAGGAAAAAATGGGCTGTACCTTGATTTCGATCTTGGCCTTTAGCACTTTGTTCTGGCACAGCAAGAGTTCATTCTCCGCAAGCAGAAAACTGATCTGCTTAAAATTGCACTTGGGTTTGGGGAATGTTTTGTTTGGGTAGAGCTTTTTGTTAGGTCTATTTAACTTGAATTAGTTTCCAGGTTGTCTTCACTCTGGGGCTGCTGGCACGGAGAGGGGCAAAGCAGAGGCAGGGAAGGATTTTGGGGTCAGTGCCAAGCTGTGCTGGCTTGTGAAGATCACTGAGCTGTGGTGTGAAGCCCTGCCCGAACCAGAAGTGAAACAAAGGGAAGGCAGGCATGAAATCCATGGGCAGATTTTGACACTGAAAATCTTCTCATCTGGTTCAGTATCAAGAGCACTTTTGGAACTGAGTTTTACTTAAGTTTCAGAGTTTTTGGAAGTTTCACTTTATTTTTGCCAAACGAGTTCATTAACTTCTAACCAGTTAGGCTTGTGCTGTTTGATTGTTGACAAAGACTTCATGTCAGACAGGGAGAGTTTGGCTGGAAAAACTTGTTACCTGTAAGAAAACTGGAATTAAGAACCCATTAAGTAGGTGCATTTGCAGAAGATTGTTTCTCTCTTTTGTGTGTCTTCTTTCCCCCAGGAAACCTCCTGTGACAGCATGTTGGTTTCCTGAGGAGCCATTATTTAAATAAGAGCATATAGCAGATTATATAAGAAAAGGTTGCCTTCAGTGTCAGGGCTCCTCCAGGCTCCCTCCTTGAGCTACACAGCCCAAAATAAAAGTTGACATTTGAGCGAGCCCGGGTGATGTTTGTGTTATTTGCAATAGTCACCTCTTAATTCAAACTTAAACTGGGAAAGTGAACAACTGAGCCACGGAAGGCGGCAGAAATCCTTTCCATTGATATTGCTGGCTTGGATCAGGAAACCATTTATTAGCACTCTTGGGATTGCAGGAAGTCAGCGTCGAATGACAATGGCATTATTACCGGCTGTCACTGCTAACGTCAATGCGAACATTAGGTCTGTAACACATAAAATGAGCCAAGAAATCCAAGCCCAGTTGAAATAAAGAAAGAAAATCTAGGAGAGGAAGGCTCACAGTGCTATTTTTAATCTGGTTGAATCTCCTAATAGGCTGGTAACAAATCTTTGTATATTATTATGTTTCTGTGCTAGTTAATTGGTTTGATTATGGTTAGGGGATTCTGAAGAATAATGATAGCATTTTTGCTTTATTAGAAGAATCAGGACTGACGCATCAGTGTCCATGAAAGGCTGTGAGTGCTCCTCCTGCTTTTGACACGTGTTCATTTATCTACCCCATGAGCCAAGAATACAAACCCTGCTATTCCAGAAGGTACTCGCAGATGTGGTTTCACCTGCTTTACAAAATGTGGGAAGGTTTTGCCAATTTAGAACTCAAAAGACAACCCCCCACTTTTCAGGGAAAACTAGATTTATAGCATCTTCTAATTGTATTGATTTGCAGAGTTGAGCTGGGATGCTGCTTGTGTTCCCAGGAGTGATATCTCACCTTGGCCTATTGCAAATGGAAAGAAGACGAAAATAGATTGGTCAGACATCATTCAAAATGCATCAAAGAAAGCTGGATGTAATCAAGGACTGAAACTTGTATTTAAAGCAATCTGAGAAGCTGAAGACAAGTGGTTTTATGATAGTAAAATATGAACAAGCTTTTTTTTTTTTTTTTTTTTTTTAAGCTACTACTGAGGTGGCTCTCCAGCAAAGAAGCCATATGGATCCTTTGGATGCATCTGTCAGTACCTACCACCTATGTGTGACCTCTGCTCTTTGACTGCTTGGAGTTATTAGAAGCAGCTGCAGGCTAAATCAACTTTTGGCTTGCTCTAAGTTGGATCAAGCACCGTTTTGCTGAACAAATGTGTTTAGGGTAGGAAATCTGGCTGCTGCTTCTGTGAGCAGGGAAATACCATGCAAACCAGCAGACAACTTCTGGGAAAGTCAGGAGCTGAAATGCGCAGGCAGGATGTGGGAAGTTTAGACCCCGTCCCTGTTGTCCATGCAATTCTCTGCAGATTGCACTGTTCCTTTTCCATCTTCCTAAACTGTGATGTCTCCTTTATTTTGCCCTCACTATAGAGAATAACCTGATCCAAAGCACTTTCTAATGAATGTCATTAGGAAGGAATCATTTAGCAGGATGGAATTTGTCAGCTTCAACTGCAAGAAGACCTGAACAATCATTGTTTTACAATTTATTTTCTTCCATTTTATTTTTCATCAGTTTTGCAGCTTGTGAACAAGCCAATGAGCAGTTTCTCATCAAAGATCCCAAAGAATGCTGTCTCTGACACAGTCCACCAAGGTGTGTTCTTACAGTGGTTCAGTGAAAACATCTTGACAGGAATTAAAGAGCCTGTGTCCTTCCAGACGTAGCAGTTTGTTATCAGATTTACATGCTTTTATTTTTCCTTTGTGAAAAGCCTGAGTCAAAGAAGTTGAAGAGTTACTCGAACGGATAATTGTGCTGGCTTTTCTGTACAGGCAAGTGTGAGCTCTCTCGCTGCTGAATGAAGCAGAACATACTTTTTGACATTGCAACACATTTGAACTCTGCTTGTTTTGGTTCTTTGTGTGAGGGAACATTTCTTTTATAACTCTCCTGATGCCCTCAAAAAGGGAATCATCAGCTGGAGCTGGAAGCACTTTACTGTCTAAGTGCCAAACTCTGATTATGGTAAAGAGAAATGGGACAAAAGTAGGTGAACCACATAGCATTAACATTTAAATGACTATCTCGATAGCTAGGTCTGCCAGCCTCGGCAGTGTCTGAACTTCGGGGTTTGTCAGTGAACTCTCACTTTCAGCATCTGCCATAGGGAGGGAGCACTGTCATCCTGGTTTGCAAAGCACAGTCTGACTCCTAGCAGATCAGACCCTGGAAAAGGCATTCCTTTGCTTGTGAGTCTCAATTTTGGCTAGCTCACTTCCATAGGAAAGTCATTGCCCTGAGGCAGGTGAGGCTGGAATTGGGAGCTGGTACCCAACAACAGGCATCTCACCCACCCACCAGGGCTTCGGCAGCGGTGGGAGAGCACTCCTTCCCATCCTTCGTGCCATCCCTTCATGTGGAATGTAACAACCTGCTTTTTCCTGTACAAAATAGCAGAAAGGTGTCTCTCCACACATTCTGAAGATCACAAAGTCCAAGAGCAGTAAGAATTGTCTTATCTTGTAATAACCTGCCAGAATCGAGTTGCTCCCCCTCTCTAGCAAAGTGGGAACTTCCCAGAGACCAAGTCGGTCTCAGAGGTGGGCAGCTGGCCAATATACAATGCCACACATCTGTTAAAAACATCAACTAGACCGACAACTCGGACTGATTTCCATAAAATAGAGAATTAATCAGTTACCTCTGAGTGAACGAAAGCAAGAAGGTTGTTTTTCTTACCGTGATAATACTTAGTGGAGTTTTCCAGCCGCATTATTGCAATATAACTTGTTTTCCCACCGTGCGCTGTCACTTTTCACAAACTATATTATATTCAAGAATCAGAAGTTCTAGCTAGAGTTTATTTTCTTTGTCTCCTATTGGCACCTGGCAGGATCCTGCAGAAATGCCTTTTTAAGCTGTCCTTTGGTGAGCAATCAGCCGAGTATGTAATGAACACCTATGGAGGTATCTGAAGCATATAATGAGGTAAGAAAATACACAAAGGTATCAGGATGGCTATTTCCACCTAAAATATTGGCATTTTCATCATTCCTTCCACTTTTTTTCCCCATACCACAAGCATTTTCTGCAGAACACAGCGACAGATACATTGTATGAAAAGAGATTTGAGATCACAAAGCAATGTGTTGGTGCCCACCATCAGAACAAAGGAAAAAAAAATATTTATGGTGTACTGATTCCGATCCAGAGATTCAAACTTCCATGGAATCAAACACTTTTGTCACTGTAGTAAGCTGTGGCCTTAATAGCCCTTTGGAAAGTGCTGGCTTAATAACGACTTTGTTTTACAAAATTGCACTGAATTTCAAAGAACCTAATCCATTGAAGTTGCTTGCATTATAAATACGGTAGATTACGGTGCAATTTAAGCGGTGCAGAACTAGCTCAGGGGAGCATCCCGGATCTTCATTTCATTTAGCTGTTACTGATGTGTCGAGAAGAAGAAAGGGATGATTGCTGATTTATATGCCTTGTCTTTCATTATGTTATATTTCTGCTGGGCAGGGGGTCACAACAGAATCTATTAACAACAACCAAGGCGGAACCAGCTGATGGTCTTACAATCACGTTAGATTCTCTTCAAAATTGCTGTTAGTTGCTTTTTCTCCATTGTTGTCTCCAAAGTTTGCAGTCTGCTCTCCTGGCCATGACTAGAATTTTAACGGCCTTGCAGTCTGTTGGCTATTAGGGTTTTTATTAGTATTAATATGGTCTATTTTTCTAGCTGTCTGTTTCGCTATATTTAATTTCAAAATGTTTCTGAAGTACAGGCTAAAGGGGTGCTCCCAAGGCACTGTTTGCTGAAAGTTCATTTTAAAGCCATTAATATGTGTCTCCAGCAAACCCTCATATTAGGCTGTGCAGCAAAGGCTCCAGGAACCAGCTGTTAAGGACACATCTGCTTGACTCCCAACTTAGAAGAGACATTTTTTAAAAGATCTCGGCACTCTTTTATACTGAAATAAAAGATTTTTCGGAACAAAGCACCTCGCTGCTCAAGCATGCTGACTATGATCTGCATTGGAGTTTACACTCATTAACTTCCTACAAACTTCACGAAGAGCAGAGGGAAAGGCTGAGATCTGAATTCACCTTTGACAGGACACCCAAGAGATCCGTGCAGGCAAAGGTAGGTGCTGCAGAGTTCCCAGCCGACCATTCACCCTCAGGACACCGGTCCCTGGGACGCCGGTCCCTGCTGGCTCTGTGCCGTGTAAAACTATTTGTTCAACCTTGCTTACCCGCTCTCCAGGAGATGACTTAAGAAATGAGGAGAGAGACGATGCTGGAGCCCATCTGGCTGCCAGCTACTGCGAGAAAGGGAGTTCTCCTGTTGCTTTAATTAAATAACCGTTTTCTTTTGAGCCCAGAGTGCTTTCATTGGCTTTGTCGATGGTGGCCAGGCGGGCAGGGTTACAGCTGCCACTCTTCTCTATATTCAATATAAATCTGTGGAAAGCAGGGCACAGCGAAGACATGACAGAAATGCGGAATTCCTACAATGCATCTTTTAATCTGATATGTAAGAAGAAAAAGAGAGAGGTCTGTCAGAACACATCGGTTTCACCACATCCATCTTTTATATGGAAATGTGCAAAAGTTCACGGTATCAAAAAAAAGTCCATTTCCCAAGACGCTGCTGCAGGTGCCGTGCTTGGGCAGCGCTCCCACTGGCTCTGGCACCTCCAGGACTTGGAGTGAAACTTCAGCCCGAGTAACACACGCTGGTGTAAACAGGAGCCTTCATTAATTTTACCTCAGAGCCCAAATTCCCTCTTTCTTAAACAACAGTTTCTTATCTCTGTAATGTTTGAAACCAGAGCCTGAGACACAAACCTTTCGCCCTAGGTTTGGATGAACTCACTCGGATTAAAGCAAAGCCCTGGTCTGCAGACTCTATGGCATGAAACCAAAACAACACAGAACTGCGTTTGGAAATAACTGACATTCTCTGGCGGAAAGCCTTAGTTGCTATCTCTAGTTTTGTGATATTTGTCTTCTGCTGTATTTCTCTTAGTTAGGAAAGAATTTTTTCTTTGGCAGAAGCAAGGCAGCACACAAAGTCATCTTTTACAATTTACACACTGGGTGGAGAGCTTTATTTTCTTCCCAGCTTCTTTCACCAGCCCACAGCAAACATTTATCTTCTGATTCCTCTAATAGGATGTGACTTGTTGTGACATCATATTTTGAAAGGCTGCGATTTAACGGGTGTATTTTATCCCCCCCTTCCCTAACACACATACATTTTGTAGAGACTAATAATTTAAAATACAGTGCAACCTCCTGATGATCGGAATTGCTGCCGGAGGCTTCTCCAGTGCTCTTGCTCAGTCGTGACTTTGCACAAATGAACATCTTCTGCACAGGCCCACTCGTAATTCCCTGGCCCTGTGGTAATGCGGAGGCAGGGTCTGAGTTGCAGAGAATTAGCCGTATTGCCTTAACGTGTGCACTGAAAGCCACCGAAACAAGAACATTGAGTTCTTCATATTATTTTACTAGTTCAAGTAAAAAAGTCCACAGCAACACACTGATAACTTAAATATCCATTTTCTCCTCTCACAGTATAGATCGAAGATAGAATTCATTCCATCAGGGAAGCACCCCAAGGAAACTCTGAGCTGTCAGCTGAAGCAGTGCTGTATATAAAACATCTCTGGCTCTATTAGTATTTGGGCCATTCCTGATGAGAGTCTGTAATGGTCACCGCCTGATTCAGGGGAGATAGGAATATGCTGTATTTTTTTTCCTGAATGAACTGTGCAGACATCTGTTCTTTATATTTTTGTTCATTGTTTTAGATAACTAGAATTGGCACCGAGCAAATCCTATGCAGTGGATTTCAGGTGGGTTTTACAAGCTGGGTTTGCCTTTCTGAAAAGAATCCAGCCCCGGAGAAAGGGCTGCGTCAGGGCCAGTGCTTCCCAAGGGCAAGGCTGCCACATCCCTTCCAGGTGACGCCTGCTCTGAAAGCCTCGAGGGTTGCAGGGGACATCGCTGTGCTGCGGGGTGAACCAGCCCTCAGTCTCTCCTGCACCACCGCCCCCAGCAGCGAGTGACCCGGCAGCATCGCAACACCCGGTCTTTGCTCTGGAAAGCGATGCTCCTCAGTCAGAGGAGGAGGAGCGTGTGATGAAGGCATGAGCGTCATGATCCATCTCTCTCCCAGACGAGACGGCTGAAGCTCCGCGGTGTGTAGGTGGCTGAGCAAGCGTGGCTGCTGAAGACGGCGTCACCAGAAGAAGACAGGGCTGTACACACGTGCCAACATCGCTGTCGTGTCGGGAGCCCGACACAGCGTTCTGCCGCGCTGCAGGACGTACGGCTCTGAGTGCCTCAGCTGATGGGACGCGGAGGTGGAGCCGGGAACCTGCTGGTGCTGGGAACCTGCTGGGATTTGTCGATGCTGGCAGAGGCTTCAGCCCACGCTACGGGGCTCTGGGATGTCCGCAGCTGCCTCTCTGGGGCTCACCCAAGGGCACTAAGAAAGTCAGCCCGTGGTCACTGGGTTTACAGTTATACCCCCCCCTGGAAATTGCTCAGGGGTCTGAGAATTAAAAGACGGTTAAAATCAGAGTGTTTGGGGGTTGGCAGGAGAAGGGGGTAGGAGAACCAATCTCTCATCAGCCTCTGGCAGCTGTTACTGGGAGGGAAAAAGGCCTCTGCGACCTTCCTCCTTCCCCTGCTTTTGCAAAGAGATGAAGCACTGGGTGCAGGAGTATCTAAGTGTCGCAACATTTGGGATAATCAGTAACGAACCCTCCAAGGCCAGGATTCAGCCGTCCTGTTTGGCTCCTGCACCACAAGCCCATCGTGTGTGATAATAAATGCCCTTACTGCTTTATCACTCCTACAAGAACATCAGGTCGATTAAAACGTTTTGTGGCACACTTATTTCATGACGTTATGAAACACTGAAAAGAAAAAAAGTGAAGGATGTACTCAGAGATGTGGTGTTCACCATTCCACCCCAGGCACTACGGGGCCACATTCAGCAACGGTGTCAGTCCGTTTGCATTGCTGGAGTCCCACTGAGGTTACGTGAAGCCCACTGTGTCTGCCCAGCACACAGCAACCCATTGTGGAAGTGGTTCAAAGACTTTGTTAAGAATATCAGATGTTTCTCACTGGTGATTAAAAAAAGTACTTAACTTGAGTGCTTTGGCCATGTCCCTAGCATGCTGAAGGGGATGAGCATCTTGAGGGTGACTCAGAGAAGGAGCCTGAGATGTTCTGCAGTGTCATCTGGAGGAGCTTCGTGTCCTCCCTCCAGTGATAGGCGAGGGCAACGGGTGCTGATGCTGGGTGCTCACAGTAATATCCCCCAAATCAGGCGGAGTGACAAGCAGTTAGCAAGGTGAAAAAAATCAGACACTCACTGACACAGAAATAAATTAATTCATTTAAATCTGTCTTGGCCAGTCCCAGATTTGCTGGCTGGGCAGGCTGGACAGTGCTAAGCGGGATCCTGGCACGGTTACGGGGCCAGAGCCATGGGGCTGCCCAGAAATCTCACCTTGTCTCCATCACAGAAATTCCTGTAAACGCCTCTACACCTCCGCTGTTTCCGTACATTAAAAACCCCAGGCCAACAACCCTTAATAGCTGTGTCGTACGCTGAGTAACTGGAGGTCACTCAGTACAGGGACACTATTGTCGTAACCCTTGTCGTTCCTGCTCACCAGCTGAACTGCTTTTACCCAGTCATAGGTGTAAACGCCACACACAAGTCTGACTTCTCCCAAACTCCCTTTCCCATGAGATCGTTGTGGTGACTCATACTAGTTCAAAACAGAATTTCACTCATTTTATGTTTTCTTCCTTTTCAGGCATTACCTGCTCATTGGTTTTGCTTTATTCTTTAGCAAGTAGAAAGGGCAAGTGCTTTAAAACCCCCACACCTTCAAATTCAGAAACAGAGTATGTACAGTACAGTAGAACAAATTGTCCAAGCAGATCACAATGGCAAACGTGCAAATCTGTGCAGCTGTCGGGTGCCCACAGCTTTTGGATATGCAACAACTGTCGAGTGGGCTATAAAATTAACAGAGGAGCACGTGCAAGTGCCTATGCCTTTTCTTAAGAAAATAGAAAGGCATATACTTTCATGAAGTCTTTGAAATCCTGCCTACGTATGTCTAATTGCATGGTAAGAAAGGAGCAATGTTACTGCTTTAACTCAGGTATGAAGATGGAGTTCCGTCAGCTGAGAGCATCGAGGAAATAAAAAGAGAAAAGTCAGGAGCCTCAGCTTCTGAAAGCAGGGGAAACATGGGGGCTGATTGCTTTTTGGGGTTAGGTTCTTTTCTGTAAAAGTAAATGAAAACACCCTTCCAGCGATGTCCTGAACAGCTGGGTTTGCTGCCAGTTTTCCTGCTACTAAAATCCGATCGTGTGTGTCCCTGCGGAGCGGAGCAGTCTGCAAGCTGGCCGGGTCGTCTTCTCAGCCAAACTGCATGCTGCCTGCGGGGACCCGGCAGCACAAGTAGTCCATGCCTAAGTCTGTATTTTACATCAAAACGTGGAAATCTCACCACTGACATCTGAGCGAGGACCTCATCTCTGAGCACCCTGCTCCCCAGCAGCACCCCGGGCGGGAGGGAGCATCCCGGTGGGCAGCGTGCCTGCAGGAGCAGCTGATGGGCAGCTTGCAGCGGGTCGTGACCGTGTCTGGAAATGGTTCCCAGTGCTCCTCCCAGGTGCTGGGATCCACATCTGGCACAGCGGAGTGGAAACTTGGAAGAGAAGGCTGGTTTCTGAAAGCTGCCCGGTGAAGATGAGCATCTAGTGCCGTTTCACCCTCTGTACAGAAAAAAATGATCTTTATAAAAATAAAATGCCGCTTGTTGGACTAAGGAGTTGTTTTACAGACGGAAGAGGGAACAGAGAGCCCTGGGCAGTGTGGGAGCTGCTGGGCTCCAGCTCCAGCCCCTCTGCCTCTCTTCAGGGCTCGGAGCCGAGCGGCACACAAACCGCCCCGGCTTCGCACGCCGAGCAGGGAGGTGACGGCTCTCTGGGCATCCCTGCTCTGAAACGCCTCAGCAGCATCTGTGTAACTTCCTTCATGTATGCTGAGTGCCTAGCAGCTCTGTTTATGTTGCCTAGGTTTTTCTATATCAGTAGTATAAGGCTTATTTAAACCTCTTCCTGGTGCGAGTTCTCCCTCATATCTATTTTGTGTTATAAAGTCCTTGCAAAAAAAAAAAACCCAACAAAACAAACAAAAACCCCCTGAAAACATGAGATTTTATTTTGAGTATGAAAGACATTTCTTTATATCATTATTATAATGCAAATTTCCCAGTTAATATTAATAATTAAATTAATACTGAATTAATAATTTCATTAACTAAAAAATATGGAATAAAGGTTTGCAAATACCGCACAGGAAATTTAATATATTTGAATTAAAATGGTACTGGTCTCTGCTGTAAACATAGCATGCACTTTGTTTTTGTACATGGTCAAACATGGAATGAGGCAATTTAGCCAAAGGAAATGATAAGCAATGTAAGTCATCGCTACCCCATGGAAATCTGCAGAATGCCAATAATTTAATAAAACATGTGCTTGCTAGATCAAATAGTCCTAACTCTCTTTGCTCTGCAGTGAAACCGTGAGATCCAAGCAGAAGGTGTGCTGAGATACTGTGCTCTCCCAATCAGTAAATTGCTGAGTACCTAAAATCAGCAGCTACTTCAATTATTCCTGGTAGCAGGATGTATCTGTGTTTAAATAGATGTTAAGGTTGTGACTGTAAACAGGAAATGAAAAATAAAAAAACCCCCATGCTGGAACAGAAAAATAAAAGCAGATGATTTCTAACTAATGTTGGATGACTCTTTAAACCAGTGAAACTCAGTTTTAAAATACAAAATGGAAAGATGATGCAAAGAACTGCTCTGGCTGGTGGCAATGGCGAGGCTGGCAGGAGAGCTGCCTGTAAATGGCTGAAGCACAACAAATGTCTATGTATGCTGTACATCAGTAGAATATGCATTATGTACTTCAGTAGTATGCCTTCACATGGGGAGCAGATGATGCAATATGTCAGCCAGGGATACCTGCACTTTTCAAATTATCTTTGCTCCAATATTTATGTATATTGGCTGCAGAATGAGCACTTTGAAATCTAAGTTCCCATTATGGTTAATGTATGTTTAAAATGTATATTAAAATGCATATTGAAAATCACAATACTTCCCTTACCCTTCTTGACTAAACTGGGGGAGAAAGGTATATCGTTTAGGTATGTGGTGTCTAAGAGCTTGAAACCAGTTCAAGGCCCCACGTACCTCCTCTGCGGCGATGAACACGCTCGGCTGCAGCACAGACCACAGCCGGTACAAATGCACATATAATAACAGATATTCCTCCAGGACGAGTGCGAGGTATGTTCAGTGCCTTCAAATATTTTGATTTCTCATTTTCAGGTTGTCTTGGTTCTAATTCACAGCGAAAAAAGGGAAAACTTTCAGAAAGTTTGAGGAAGAGTCACAGAGAATACTCCTGAGGCACGGTCTCTGAATTTTGTCAGAGTATCTGTTAGCTGGTCTGTTTAGTGATTATGTTGGCACAGTTCTCACCATCAAGTCTCCGCTTGTTTTCCATTAGTAAGTTGGTTATGATACCATTCAGCTCCTACTGCAAAGTCTTCCAGAGTTCGGAGAACAATATCATCAACATTAATCAGGAGAAAAAAACTCAGACTGCTCTGCTAAGACTTGCAAACATTCGTTTGTCTAATACGTAAGATGCACAATCGATTGCCCAGATATTCCTCCTGTTGCTGCTCCCTTCCCTCCGAGCTCTAATAAAACGTAGCAGATGGTTAAATTTACTGTATCGCCTCAGAGCAAGAAGGAAGGTGCTGACTCCTCCATTATGCACGGAGAACCGCATGTGACCCAGAGGACTGCGGCAAGAACGGAGCCAGAGAAGAGCCCCATTCATTAAGATGATCTTTGTCATTCCCACAAGTATGATTTTGCTCTTTCTTCCTTTGAATTTGCAAACTTTGCTTTCATGGTAACCCGTTCCTTTCTGTGTGGGTAGGATGGTCACTTGTACTCCTGGTGCTCACTCCACGTTTGGTGAAGTGTCTTGAGATCTCATGATTTGTTTCTAACAAATCCGTCCTAACTTTTCCCGTGACGTTTTGAAACTGCTGATCACCTCAGTTGCTCTCAGAAAGTGCCTCCTGCCCCTGCTCAACCCTAATGAAAAAACAAAAGGTGGCTTTAGCGAGGTGCGTTGTGGAGAATGACCTATGGAGACGCGCCAAGTAACAAAACTGTCCTGGGTGTCCTAAGAAACATGCGCAATATTTATGGCATCTCTTAGCAGTGACAGACAGATGTGACTAAGAAATAAAACCTAGTTTGGACTAATAGAGCGGCAGTTTTCTTTTTCTAGCTGCTTTTGTAAAATGAGTGCTGTCAGGATATTTTGGAGAAACTATGGATATTTAAGAGAACTATCAAGTATGAAAATATTTAGAAACAAGAAATTATGTTAAAGATGATAAAGACAGTAAATGTTTGAGGATATTGAAATACTCTGCTTCATCATAAATAAAAGGCTTTTGTTAAATTTTATTTTTTTCTGGTCTCAAATTAAGGGTCAAAACTTCCATAAAAGCAACACAAACCAATGCTCTTCCCCTGCTGCTGCTGAGGCCTTCGTTACCCTGATCAGGATCACCAGGGACCCCCACCCCACCCACCCACTGGCCCTGGAGCCACGTTTAGGGCAGACCCTGCCCCTGGTGTGCCTCCTTTTGCCTGCCGTAGGCAGCTCTTTGCTTGGCTCTGTCTTCCCACGAATCCTGCTTGCTGATGCCTTTCCAGGTTGCTCTTGGACCTGCTTATCACTTTGTGTCTTTGCTGGACGTGTCGGTGCCACCCAGCTGGCTCTGCTTGGCCTCCGATGATGCCGGTGAGGATGTTCCACTCGTGCTGCTCCTGGGTGGGCAGCCCCCTCTCCCCGTGTGCCAAAGGTGTGAGGGCTTTTTGTGGTTATGGGGCTCACTGTATCCGATTGCTTTGCAGCTTATGGTTTGTATTTTCTTTAATCTCTGCAAAACCCTTTGGAGTTATGGAAGTTGTAAACTCTGTTTTTAAAAAATGTAGAGTTGAATCAATTAAACTTTAGCCCAGATATGAAAATATTGTTCCCGAATCCAGCAGGCACTGGATGTCTCAATGTCATCTGAATTCAACTATGTGGTCTAACCTTGCACTAGAAGCCTGCAGAAATGCAGAGGTTTGAACATAAGACTTTTCATTCTGAGCTTATTGCTGTGCTCTGCCCTGTAAGAGATTCTGGAGATTATCATGTACACCAGGAAGAGCAAGGTGCTACTGTGCTAAATTCATTTATCCTCTGAGCCCCTAGAAAAAGACTTTTAGCATAGAAAACATGGAAACTCTTGTGGAGAAACAGGACAGAAAATCTTAGATAACTATTAAATGAATAACTACTAATAGTGCTGCATGCTGCACCTTGCCTGAAGGAGGTGACAGTCAAGTACAAGCTCTTCCTTTCCCTGAGTTAAACCCAGGGCTTGCCAGTCATTTGCATGAGCTCAAGACTGAGCAGACTCATAGGAGGCAATAAGAATTAAACCCCATTAGTTCAGGGAATGTAATGTGCTAATATAAACAATAATGAATTAAACATTCCAATCCTGTAACTTATTAAAAGAGGAGAGCATCCAAGGTCCCACAGTATTAGACACAATACAAGACTCAAATTACTTTTTGCTGGGTTTGCTTCCTCGTGAAGCTTCCCTCCTAGAAGCCACACGTGTAGTGGCACACGCTCGCAGAAGCAGTAGTACAGGCATGAGAGAACAGCCCTAGGAGAGAAAAGCCGTTCCGTTCCCAGCCTTAGAGCGTGCTCCCAGCTCGGGAGCGTGGGGTAAGTGCTCAACCGCGGGGGTTGCATCTGCATGTGGCTTTGAAGCACCCTGGGAGGGCTGGAGCAGCAGTGCTTGGGGATGCCAGGTGCCTCGCTCTACCAGGCTGCTTTTAAAAGGAGGATAATGGAGGCTGCAAGGTATTCCAGGGGAAAGTAAACCTAGAGCAGCAGATTGCCTCTCTCTATTTCACGAAAGCAAATTAAATCCTGGGAATGCTCTACTCTGAATAGAAGGAATTCAAGAGTTCTACAGATGTATTCTGAATGGGGAGAGAAATGAGGTAAATCAATGGATTATATTGGTTTCTTAGTTCTTTCCTAACTATTTTTCAGCTGGATAACTACACACATGGAGGCTAACAACCAACAGAGTTGGGGGAGGCAGCACCCTCCCAAACAAAGGTGAATGGAGGAGCTGTAGTGCAACGAAGAGGTTCTGCCTTGCACAAACATAACGGGCAGTGACAGCTGAGCACGGGAAACCAGTTTCCTCTTGCCGCTGTTCAATTTATACAGGCTTCAGCCTCAGGTGGGACTCCTGTTTGGCAAAGACTGACACTGCCAGCCCTGTCTGGGTGCTGCTCACCCGAAAGTCCCAGGGGAGGGAGGGTCCCGCAGCCCCCAGAGCAGCCTCGGCATCTCTGGCAGAGCTGAGTCCCAGCGGGGCTGTTCGTCTTGGTGAGCTTTGCTGCAGTTACCAAAGGTTCACCGAAACGTTTACACTGTGAAATTCCTCACAAATTGGAGGCATGTTTAACACGTTATTGCTAAACTTGAAAAGAAACCTGTGGGGAAGCTGATGCGCTTGTGATAGCTTGTTGTTTGGAAATTGAATTGTCCTGCTGGAACTGTTACCCATCTGTTGCTTTTCCTCTCCTTCATCCTTGGCATTATTTTTCAAAGTGTGATAATGCATTCCAAGAGCCTTTCTTGATTAAATAATTGTGAGTTGATAAACAGAAACCGAAGTTAATATCGAAACACGCAAGATTGGTGTGGTATAAAGACTCAGCAGGAAGACTCCGTGTGCTAGAGTCAACGGGGAGACCTCAATTTACGGTACTCGAGGATGCAAATGCCTGTTACAATGCAAAGGCACCTATATCCCGTGCTGCACCAGAACTACCTTGGCAGTGCTATACAAAGGGCTGAAAAAAATAATTTGTTGTAAAGAAACTTGTGCAACCTTTTTAATTCTTGGACAATGACTTTAAGGTCACTGCACTTGAAGTGAACTCGTGAAGATTTTTCTTTTTGTTCTTGGATTTATTACAGATAATGTTTGAGCATATTTGTTATTAGAGATTGGCAGAGGTCGATTTGTGGCAGGAGTCATGGCATGGTTTCCATTTCTTGAAAGATGCATATTACACAGATATTTTTTTCCTACTCAAGTCAAAAATTAATGGCTTAGTGCCAAAACTAAGCAATGATAGTTATATGTCATAGGAAGATATCTTGTTGGGGTCGGGTAAAGTTTTTCTTTTGGTTTTGCGGTTGTAACTGTGTATTATTAGACTCATCAGTATGAGTTGTACTGAGAAACACCACCATCAGAAGGATGGCTCAAGCAGAAGCCAGAGCCCTTGGTGTGCTCAGGTGTGCGTTGCACGCAGGGGCACCGGCTCTGGGTGACCATCCCTGCACCCTGATATCTGCCGTTAGGCAGCAGAGACGGGTTCTCTGGAGTAATGAAAAGCCATTTGCAGGGCAGTGAAAAATGCCTCCGACTGTCCTGGTAACGAACGTGCCTGGGAAGGTTAAATACCTGGCGGAGTGAGCAGCACGGGTCGGTGCTGCCATAAGGGCAGGTCCCCAGCAGCTGCCCAGCCTCCGGGCGCAGGGTGATGGTGGGAAGGCAGGCGGACACCGCGGCCACTTTTACAGGCAGGCAACGGGCCTCGCAAGTTTGTTAGCTCACTGGTTGTGTTGTATAGACAAAACTTCAGAAACAGGTCAGGGCTAAATCAGCTGAAATCTGTTCCTTGGTAGACTTCAAACGTAGTTATTTGTACTATGGGTGGAAAGATGCCATTACTTGCCGGTTGGTTCAAGTCTCTGTCTCTCTGTGTCTCTGCAGATCATATTTCTTTCTTTTTTATCTGATTTCTGTTCTGTCAGTGAGATGATTCCCAAAATACCTTGGGGTGCATTCCTCAGTCTGGATGTTCATTATCTGTAACTGCCCCGAGCCCCATATATTTATTTACTGTAGACCTCGGTCTGGAAACAAAACAATAAACTCTGCAGCTTGTTGTGGCTGTGCAACAATCTGCAATCTGACTTATTTATTAATTTACTTGTTCTGAGATTTTTTTCATTGCTATCTGTTGCAGTTCAAAGGGGTCTTCTGTGCTTCCTTTTCAATAGTTTTCCCCAAAAGCTGAAATTGTATTTTCCCAGATGCAGGTCACCTTTCATGTCATTCACCTTTCTTCAGTTCTTCCCCAATGCTAAATAACCCAGCAGCAAACTGACCAAACCCCAAGCGAAAACAAACATCTTGATAGGTATAAATTATTACAGCTTTACAAAAGTCATCTTGGTCTGCCCCTGATTTCTAACCTTGTTAAAAAGAATATTGAATAATATGAAAGGACTTATTTGCAGCTGACAGATAGAAATAGTGGTGAGGCAAATGTCCTCTTAGCTATTTGGGTTTGTCCTTAGGATTTATCTTTGCTGTAGGTTTAAAGTACTCTTCCCTGTGTTTCACCCAAACTCATCTACCATCGCTCTCCAGGTTTACGCAAGCCTGGACCCCAGGGCTGGTTTATGGAGGTATAAACTATAGTCCTTCTCCTTTGCATGGTGGATGCAGATCAATCTTTGCAGAGATTTGCAATAGTCCTCTGGTCACCAGCAAATCTGGGCGGTTTACTGCCCTGGCTGCGAGTGAAGCCGCTACCCCAGGCACAGGCGCTGTGCAGAGTGGCCTGGGCACTCCAGGTCTGAGGAGCGTGAGGTTCCTGGGTGCCTCGGGAGGCTGCTGGGCATGGCCTGGGGTGCCTGGCTGTGGGGGTACCGGGGGACCGCGGCTCGGCATGTACCTTGGCAATCGCTGCCGGGGGGAGCACGAACTTGCTGTGGTGACAGATGAAGGAAGAGCTAGGGATGTATGCCATCGGAGCGGCCTGAAGGAAGAGGTGCAAGTTTCTTACGGCCTCCCTCAGGAAGGAGAAAGGCAAGAGGTGAACTGTTGTCTCTTGCATCTTATTGGGATCCAGCTCGTATACAGGTCTTCTGGTCATGGTGCCAGCTAGTTTTAAATGGTAAATACTAGCTTCAAATAAGTATCGCTTTCCTCACCAGTGTGGAAGAGAGTACATTTTTGGTCCCAGACTGTTCTTACCATGATGCCTACACGCACTGTGCTTCAGTGTCCCAACTGCCAAAAGTGTGCCCCTCCAGGAAATCACCTGGGTACAAACAGACCATGTCTTGAAGCACAGACCGACATCTCAGTGAGGGCAATGCTTCCCCAGAGCAAGGGCAGTGACAGCCCTGAAATGTGCTTGGTGTTTTACTCTTCCAAGGGATATTGGTGATAGACGTGCTTTTTGGTGATGACTAAGTAGCGATGTGAACGACAGTGCCTTCAAAAGAGGGGCTGTGGGTAGCTACTTTAGCACTTGAACTGTTACCCAGAAATAAGTGTCTTCCTAATACTGGTTTCTCAGTGATCATTACACATAATGACCACACAAAGATGTTACTAACTTCAGATACGTGCATCACAGTTTTAAAAAAATATACGTGCTATGGACTTTCTTTGTTGGTGGCTCAGGAAGGTTTTTGGTAAACATTGCTGCTTCTTTCTTTTCATTAGAAGAGACTATAATAAAAATCTAAGTCTCTTCACCAAGTTCTAACCATCTCCCAGAAATATTTTCTGTTACTAAGTACACACTGTAACAGAATAATTTTAAAGTACTTGAAATGCTTCATTGTTATACATTGAATAATACAGAACAGCACAACAACATAGATTCTTTCAAAGCTGAATAGTGAATGTTGCCTGGAATACTTTTGCCCTTTTGAGGCACTTGATTGCCAGCATAATGGGTCTCAATGGGAATTCATAACTATTATGGTATCCTTCAAACTACAGTTAAAAATATGGAAGCCATACAATAAAGCAATTTTCCAGTCATAGATGCCGGATCAATAGTCTTAAAGTGATCAGGTGGAAGACACACAATGGGTCCCAATTTAACTACAAAAAGAACCAACCTGCAACCTTCAAATGAAGTGAGGCTGAAACATTTTTTCTTTATTTCTTAAGAGTGAAGATTCTTTTTAATTTTTTTAACTTTTAAAAAAACCAATTCAGCTCTTTCTATCAGGTTTGGGAGTGTGGCAATAGTGCGAGACAAATCACACCATAAGGCTTTTCAGGCAAATTTTAGAGACCGAAGCGGTGTTACAGAGGGCGAGGTGAGCTCTCAGCTCCCTGGTGCGGCGGTGGAGGAATGAGCCAGACCTGGCCGCGGTGGGTGTGAGCACACGAGGGGTGGACAGAGGAGATGAGCACAGCGAGAGGTGCAACCCCCAGGCTTCTTGGGGTACGCAAGCGTGGTCTGTCCTGGGGAGACCTGGCTTGCTGTGCCCTGAAGCGCTTGGAAGGGTTTTTGGGTTGGGATGTGTCCTGCTGCCCAGGCTGAGCTGAGATGGGGACCTGGTGAACCCTATAAATCTGAATTGAATATAGCTTGTATCTGAGGTCAGAAACACGCATCAGGTGCAAAGCCTGGGTCAGAACCTGTGATGTCTCAGAGCTCATGTTTGCTGTCGTTAAAGGTTTTGATAAGGTGTCTCATAGCATTAAAATTCACGTCCTACCCATCTTCACAAAGCCTAGGAGCCATCTGGATTGGATTTACTGGCTCAAACTGTAGGTAAAAGTTAAATTATCTTGATTCCCCCCCCCCCCCCACGTGAGTGAGAGTTTGAGCTGCAAGATACATCAAACTGCAGAGTACTTCAGCATCCCGCTTGCTTTAAATTCTCTCCACAGATTGGAATAGTAGAGGCTATTGCAGGGTTTTTACAGATCATAAGGACTTTTGTCCTTTCATACTGTGCCCAAAGCACCTTCAGCTGCTCCTTGCACAGCGTAAAGCACCCACATGGCCAAGCTGGGGTTTGCACAACTCGGGATTTGCACTGGAGCAGCCAAAGATCTCCCTCTAATGTGAAAACTGGGCAAGTGTAAAGAACGAGTATTGACAGGAGACTGAGCAATGTGCATTCAGGAGACGTGTTTCTCTTTAGGATCCTTTGAGGTACGCGACATTGGTAGTAGTACTAGGTGTTGTGATTAATTCTAAATGCATTTAAGAAATGTTTATGGGAAAGGAAAGGGTAAGGTGGAATGGGAAGGGTACGATATGGCTGAGGGCCAGGGCTAAGCAGCACTGCGCAGGTACGTGTTCGTAAACCCAGAGGTGTGGACACATTTTACAGCTGTGGGGGTGCAACCTAGAGGACGTTTGGCCATGTGAGAGTCAGTCCTGCCGCAGGGATGGCTTAGCACCAGGATCACAGGTTCCTACCGTAAAGACAGCAAAAGAAAACCCTTATGAAATCTGGCTGTAACGGACTTTCATCAGAGAAGAGATAAAACATGCTTTCTTAATGACTTTTTAATGACTGAGTTGCAAATTATCCCCCAAACATGTGGGGTTTTTGCATTTCATGTAAGATACCTTCCCAGAACTATCTTCCCACTCAGACCTACAGCTTAGACTTCACATATGCTTTTGTGTTTTGCTAATTCTCTAGGAGAAAAGAAAAGCACGATGGCTTGATGAGTTGTGATTAGAGATACTGAACAAAATGGTGGCCAGGATTTTAGACTTCAGTAAAAAAAAATTTATTGCTCTACTTCAAAAGTGCTTAGCAGTTATATAACACAAAAGAGGTGTTAGTAAAAGAAAATTAATCATGCACAAAAGAGGAAGCACAATAGGTTTTCATGAGTATTACTAGTGGTATTATTAATATAAAGAAAGAATACAGCATCACCACACATCTTGATGATGATTTTTTTTTTTTAGGCACAGAAAAAACACAGGAATAGCAGCAACACAAACTCACCCAGATGTTCAGAACCCTTTTAAATTCCTGTAGTTTAGGACTGTCGGATAGTACTACAGAAAATTGCTGTCCGAATCCTGTGAAAAGGAGAAGCTATGAATTGTAGACTATGCATGTGGAGGTTGTATGGGAAATAACAAAAACCCCACAGTTTGAAGGAACTGGTATCACAGGAGGGAAAATCCAACTCAAGTGAAGTCTGAGTGATTTATTGGCTCCCCATCAACTGAGGGAACAAATAAATGCTCCTTTCGTCATATATGCATTTAGATTTTGATGGTAAATGACATTACATGTGCAAAAGTGTCTTTGCATGAGGATGCTGCTCTGGCAAAGCTGTCATCAAGTTTATGAAAATGTTTGAATAGGAAAACTGAAATATGTCTTATTAAGCCTGCATGTTATTTATCAGTGCGGTCAGTTCGTTATGGGAGGTATATCAGCTTAGCCCTGCTTAAAATAGTTGTTGGGCATCTTAGCATGAAACTTGGCAAGAGATTTGAAAATCATACTTTTTGCATTCCCTGTGTGCTGTGAGACAGTAGAAAGAATATAGCTGAGTGTTTATTAAAAGTAAAAATATTTACCATGGCAACTCCATTACGCAATCTGGCTGGCAAGTTTGATAATCACAGCAGTTAACAGGAAAAAGCGTAGGTAGGGAAAAACAGAGGAGCTGCCTCATTCATGAAGAGTTCTTTTAAGTAGAAATGGAGCCTGTGGAGTGGACATATGTTTCTCATTTAAATAAAGCCAGTTTGACGCTGACATTTATGAAAGTGAGACTAATGAGCACAGACCAAGCTGTGTTCTCCCCCCTCAGCAGGGTAGCACCAGCTTGACCTGACCATGCGTAAGTGAGAGTGCAATCCAGTTCAGTTATTGTCTGCATAACAGACAGTTGTTACATACAGAGCTTCATGTTAATTTTTCCACAATTGAGTTTTGTTCGCGTAAATGCCTGGAGTTGACCTTTTCAAAATCCTGCATGCTTATATTTGACAGAACCCTTAGGGTACACGAGCAAAACTTCCTGCAAGCTGTACCTGCATGGAGAGTTGCTGGCTGATTTGTCTGGCCCTGCCCAGAAGATTAAAAAGGAAGGAGAAAGTACTTCTGTGCGATCCTCAGGCTGTTTGCTAGAATTTCTTAAATGTTCCTTGGGGTATTTCGTTTTATTTCATGTCTCTTAAGGAGCCCAATTTGAAATAGAATATTGCCAGGACTTGATGTCTGGTCGTGTTCAACGTGGCTGGAAGGAGGTGTCATAGTAACGTTGAATTTTAATTTGGATAAATTAAGAAAATGAACCAAATGTTAGGATAAAGCTATGGAAGCTATTAACAGAGAGGTAGCCAGAGCTGTTAAAGATGACAGAGTGTGATGCTAAGAAAATGTGAGCAGGAACAGGCGTGAAAGGAACTGATAGGAAACGAAAGGATTTAGTTTCATTTAGTTTTCAATGTTTTTGCCCCAGAAATGTTAAAAAGCTGAAACAATCCATGAGCTGTAATACTTGATGCCTCCCACCACTTAATAGCAATGGCTGGGCTATTAGTTTACTCTGAACACATCTGCTCTCTAACTGCTGCGCAAGGTGCAGGGATTAACATCAGTTACGGTACCTCTGACAGGTATCGATCCAGGGCTGCGTAGAGCAAGCGAAGGGTGCAAGCTGAGGGGGACTTCCCAGATGTTTATTGGGACATTATTGAGACAAAGTGTTGATGAATTCTGGTGGATTTAACCTGGCTTTAAAGAAATCAGAGTTAGAAGCTGCTAGGTACAGCAAGGGAGACTTCAACTCACCCCAGTTACAGTAATTTTGGTTCTTATCTCTCTACTCACCTGGATTAACTGTTGCGTGCACCAGCCCAATCAGTTGTAAATAATGTTCCATAATTTCATAAATGGCACAGGTAAAAGAAATTTGGACAGCTGTGTACCTGAGTTGTGAAACCTGGTGTTATTTGGTACTTCTCAACCAGTTCCACGGTGAAGCTACTTAAATCTAACCTCTGTTGTCCTATAAATGTGGGTATGCAGTATAGAAATGGCAGGTGATTACAATGTTTCACCATGAAGTTGAAAATATTTGCCCTTTTTTATTAAATTTTCTTGCTGCAACCAAGAGAAAGTGACTCACTTTGATTCAATTAGGCCCATAAAGATAGTGATGCTGTGTAGTCATTTCATTAAGTTTTTGGTTTTTAACTTAATTAAATGTTAATATACCAAGCTAATTCCTCACACATGAGAGAGACCAAATCACAGGAGCTCTGTATCTTATCTTCTGCCAGAAAGCAGCCAGGGGGTAGATCTTTGACGCAATTTAGCATAGCAGCAAGGCTGTCTTTACTCTGGCCAGAATACCTTACTCAAAGCCATTTTCATCTGCCTCAGACTACCAAAATTCAGTTTACCAGCCCAATACCCCTTCACTTCTATCCTACCCTGCTGAAGAGTCATTTATTCTAGGGAAGGTAAGAGGGTCTGAAGCAAGGGTAAGTGGAGGTGCCAGTATTACGGAGGACACTCAGCCCAAGACGTGAGTCTTAATTACTGGGATGCCTATTGACCTTTAACTTTTTGTCTCTATTTTAACCAGATTTAATCTGAAGGTCCATAGGCCTTGTTCTCCCACATACCACTTCTTGCTTACTACAAGTTTCCTCTTTCCCTAAGAACGTAAGACCTGTCCAAGATTGACTCTGCTTATGATTACTCATTATGAATGGAGAACTGTATCTGGCAGGGAGTGGCTCTCCCAGGGAACTCGGACAACTGATAAGGTTAGGTTTCAACTGATGTCTGTGTCTCAGAAGCATAGAATGGTGGAGGTTGGAAGGGACCTCTGGAGGTCATCTTGTCTAAGGTCCGGCTTAAGCCAGGCCACTTACAGCCAGCGTCCCAGGACTGTGTCTAGGTGGGTTTTAAATATCTCTGAGGAAGACTCTACAACCCCCTTGGGCAACCTGTTCCAGTGCTTAGTCACCCTCACCGTGAAAAAGCATTTCCTGATGTTCAGATGGAATCTCCTGTGTGCGTTTGTGCCCATGGCCTCTGGTCCTGCCACTGGGCACCACTGAAAAGAGCCAGGTTCTGTCCTTGTTTGCTCTTCCTTCAGGTACTAATGTACATTAATAAGATCCTCCCTGAGCCTTCTCTTGGCTAAGCAGTCCCAGATCTATCAGCCTTTCCTCATACATGAGGTGCTCCAGTCCCTTAATCATCCTTGTGGTCCTTTGTTGAACTTGTAGTGTTTCTTGCTGCAACTGTACCGACAACATTAACCATATTGCTACCACAGCAGGGAATCACGTCTGATGGATCAGATTTTTTACCATTGTAATCAAAGAATATGACACAAGTGATTTCTGGAAGGTGAACCAGAGCCTGCTGCTAGGGTCGGTTCATAACTAAAAGCAAAGTTCTCATAGAGAGATTGGTGGCTATTGTTGTGTGATTGGAGATAGTCTATTTCCAGTGGTGTTACTGATATAAAATTTATCTGCCTGTATTTTTTTTTTTACTTAGAAAAGAAGCTATTTTGGGTCTTTAGGAGTGAATTCATATAAGGTGAGTTGGTGCTATAGCAACCATTCATCTGACCAAATGGCCTCCTGGGAATATTGAGGGTATGACTTTTGTCATTTATTTTCCTGTTGCAGTTTAGCTCTATCTCCTGCAGCTTTTAGTTTCAGAGGAAACTAGTGTTTGCCTTTAGGGAATTGTCATATTCATTGTTCCTACCTTCCCAGTTTTGTTTGGAATGTCTCTATATGTTGGTAAGGAACACATTAATAGCCGACTGGTTAACAAATCTGGCCTTTAAAGGGGGGGTGGAGGAGGGAAAGCAGCACAACTTGTTGCACTTCGGAGACTAGTTGCCCATCTTTTTTTCCCTCTACAGCAGCTCCTTTGCCAGAAATCAAATAGTACATGAGCAGCTCGGGGGTGATTTGGCCCCAAATGACCAGATAAGCCATGTTAAAACACTGGGGCTATTCACACACCTGAAACAGTGGGCCAAAAGAACAGCTGTTTTCTTAATTTCTTACTTTAGAAGCTCACGGCTCTTTCAATATTAGAAAGTTTGTTCCATAAGCTTTATTTGTGAATGTTAGGATTGATTCCAGATAAGATGTTTTGTGTACAATACGCCTATAAAACATGACTAAGGTAAAAATGTTAGGGCTAGGCTGTCTGTAACAGCACGGACAGAGTTCAAGCTCCTCCTCTGGTGTGAAGTTAGAGGTAGGTGAGCTATGAGCTATCGCCTTGGTGACAACCAGAAATTTTGGGTGGCTGCAAATCTGCATCAGCAGAACTCTTGATTTAGAATTTATCAAGAAGATGTTAAAGTTGCAGAGGTGACAGAAACATATTTCTTTGCTCTCCTAATGAAACTGAAGTCTGGTGCTTCCTGCACCTGTGGCTGCCCTGGCCTCTCTGAGGCTGAGAGTTGCTTAATGAGGTGGCCTATCGTGCAGGTTTTGATAAACAGGCATAATGTTTCCTTTTAATAATTTTCCTTCAGTTTTCTAAGTAAGAGGTTGGCAGACCAAAAGCACCTAATTGAAACCCAGCGTAATGCCTTTCTGAACATAGCCATCATCTCATACTTAATAATGAGGAACACATACATGTACACTTTTATGTGCTTATATACGCTTTCAGTTTTAACTTCTTATGCTAATTACTACCCTAGCCAGTTGTTACGCACTTGAGAGGTGCGCGAATTCTGGCTGCTTTGAAGAGGGATTGATAATGAAGCCCTGAAATGAATAAAATATCTTGTCTTCTATCATGTCTGATAGCACGTCAGGTATTGTTTCTACTTTGAAAATGGTCATCATTCTTTAATGGTGACTTGTTAACATTTAGATTATCGTTTTGCGTTGCAGTGTGCCACCATGCCTTGCTGCTACAAAGACAGTAGAGAATTAAGGGCACAGTCAAGCTGCCCTGTTTTGAACTACTAACTGACTTTCGTTTAAAACCTTGAGGATAAACGCACATCTGCCTCTCCTGTGCTTTTGCTAATATATGGCTATAAGATGCAGAAGTAATGAAGAAATAACTTTCATACATATGGTCATTGCAAGGGTCAAGGCTGAAGCTAAGTGACCAGCAATAAGTTCCAGGAAGCTGTCTGTTTCTATAGAGACAACATTTTTCTCTATATTCTACTTAAGAACCTGAACAGAACAGCTCAATAGACTTCACAACACTTGGTTCTAGGAGCCTTAAATAAATCTTCAAAGTGCAGTGACTTTTTTCAATTATATTTTAAACTACTTAATAAGTGGAATGAAAATAATGTACCTTTGTACATGCTTTAGAAATAAATATTAAAAATGGATAGGAATGTTTTAATGAAAAGCAATGTTGGATCTAGAGTATTTCACAGGATTAAGAAGTAAGGCAGAGGTTTGCTTTTGGAACACTTCTGTTCACTAAAGGTGGAATATTAATCTGCCATAGCGGTCTAGGTTCCAGAACTGGGGTATTACTGAGCAAAATACATGATTCCCTTTGGGAAAAATCTACAGAAGCCAAAAAAATATTCTTTCAGCATCACTGGAGATACCAGTTAACTTACAGTATTTCGTGATATGCAGCAGAGTAGCTGATGGACGACAACAACAACTCATAGAAGAACAGATGACCAGGAGCAAATTTCTCCTCTATAATTGAGAATTTATAGCTTTAGGGATGAAAGTGATGTTCTTGGCTGGTGGATCATGTTAAGGCTGAGACATCAAGCAGCAAGGTGACCTTAAACTGTGGATGAAATCCAAATCTTACCTGGGAGAGATCTGAGCTAATTGCACTGCTTTTGTGAAAGCCCGATTCAGTCCTCAAACTTCTGGCTGATATTCCTGGTTGCTGGATGTTTTGCACGGAATACTCCCCCCTTGATGGTAAGCATGCTTTGAGCTTTCATACAGCGAATATCAGCGATGACATGTTATTTCAGTTGCAAAGATACTTCTTGTGCCTGAAGTCCGCTTGAAATTTATGGCCATTCTGGTGTACGATTGTCCTCTTGCACTCATAGCAGCTATCCACCTCACTTTCCAAATTAAAGTCCTTTAGTGGATTTTTCCACCACAGTACCTTCTTGTATCTGATAGCATGATAAGTTATCTTTTTATTTATGAAGCACAGTAAGACAGTGAAAGTTGTCTTAAGTCTCTTTAATGAGATTGCTTACTACTATTTTGCAAATTGCTGGGGGGGGAAAGATCATTTAATGTAGTGTTTTATGGCATGAACTCTCAAGGGAATAACTATCATGGCTAGGTGAGATGTGGGCTTCCTTGAACAGCGTGACTGACATATCTGATATAGTTTCGTCATCTCTATTTTCTTCTTATTTGAGGTGAGGTTCTACTCTGGATTGCACAACCAAAGGTATCTTAGTGAAATATTTTATCCAGCCCACGATGACTTTTATTTTTAGTCCAAAGGCAGGAGGGGTTACACCATTTTTCCATATGTTCTAAGGAAATGGGAGTTGAAGTCTGGAGTTACCAGACCCCAGTGTCCATACAGGAGGGTACTAAAGGTCCTAGGCAAAAGGAGGGCTGAGAACGACACAGCTGCATTCTACTGATATGGGAGGTGGTTAAAACAGGAGGAGAAGAGCTATTTCCATTAAAGGTGAATGTGAGAATAAACAGCTGTAAAATGGTCATGAGTAAAGTTAGCCTGGAAATGATTTTTTTTTTTTTTTTTTATCATCAAAGGTATGGGCAAAAATGGAAATAGCTTTTTCAGCAAACTGCCTCCCTGTGTGAATGCAGAGTAATAACTGTTGTTTTCAGAAAAACCACTATCTGTGAAATGTTTGAAAGAAAAAAACCTTCCTTTTGTTTCATTGAACAACTACGTAATATTTGAGTGTTCAGCTAAGGAAGGCAAAAAATGGCAAAACCCTAACCAAGCTAATCCTCCAAATGACTTCTGGTTTTACGCTGTTTAATCTGGAAAGATGAAAAACCAGTAGTTTTTTAATAGGAATATATGAAAGATAATTTTGATGAAAATTATGACCAATATTATCTAGGGAAATAAAGGCCAGAACTTGTGAAAAGCATTCTTTTTAACTGATAATAATATACAAGAAAAACTGTAGCCTAACCCTTGGATCCCAATTCAAGAAGCCCTAGGAATAAACTGACACTACCAGTTGCCACTTTACGAAGACATTTTTCAAATGGATTTATTCTGCACGAATACTTTGAAAGTTTACAGAATAGAATATAAAATCAATGCTTTGGCAAATTCCTGTTCATTCTAAAGGCCCATGCACTGATAACACTCATCAGGACCTGTTAATGCATTTGATTCCAATAATTGTGAAGTGTATAAACTTCTATGTAAACCTAGCACTTACAGGAATGTAAAGATCAATTTGTTCCGTTTGGTGCCCATCACATGCATTAAAGATGCTCTTGTCCTTTTAATATCAGTGATGCATTAAGGCCAGACCACCAAGTGGAGTAAACCAGCCAAGGTCTGTACATCTACGGGCAAGGACTTTCTGATTGTGAATGTTTGATAAATTATACAGGTTCTTGGAATGCAAAGTATTTAGTTACTATTAATAGGGGATTTAAAGGGGTGCTGTGCCAAACCTTTCTGGGTTCAGTGGTTGAAGGGAAAGTGTCAGAAGAATTCATATGGCCACATTAACAAACAGGCTGTGGAAGTAAGGATAAAGGAAAAATAGTCAGCTGGCTTTCCTATAGGTGAAATATACTGCATCGCAAGTCTCTAGCTATTATTCTTGTTGCCTCTGTATGACCTCAGTAGTTATTTATCATTCCTCACAGTTGAAATGCTGCTTTCTCCATTAACTTCTATCACTTCAGCTGTCACATTTGAATTTATTCATTCCTAGAAAAAATATTTATTTTCCTTTCCTGTGAAGTGGGAATGCAATGATTAGCCATACAATCAGGAGATGTTGATCTTCATAGAGTTTCTATACTTTGACATGAATAGGAATTACACACCCTTAAAGTGTATTAGTTACACTCCTTAGCCAGATACTGTGCAGGGAGACAGGCTATTTTAGCAGCCTGATCTGGAGCCAGAGGAAAGGCTTGCACTAATTTCAGTGTGCTTTGAATCAGGTCAGAAGTCTGAAGTAATTATATCTTCAGGATTACAGCAATGAAAGAGTAAAGTAAGGCCCCTTATCTTCAAACTCCTCCGCTCTGAAGATCCTTTGGAGTGGCACTACTTAAAGCAGGCAAACTAACAATTTGTTCTACATTTTGGAAAGTAGATTAAAATAACGGATCTGATTCATTCCTATTTTATCACTGAATGCCATCATTACCGAAGACAGGATTGTTCCTTGAGCTCCCAAAGGACACCACATTATTTCGTTTTTATTTCTCAGTATCAGTATGCCTAACTTTGTGGACATTGTTATTCTTGCACTAAAAAAAACTCCACTCAGATGTGTTTGACTAAGAAATCATCCTAGCAGAATGTAAATTATTCCAGAGGGTCCATCTACATAAGTACACATTAATCTACTTCTTAAATATGTAGTAGAGTCTTTCCCCTGAGGAGACTATGGAGCTGTGAAAATATGTAACGGTAATTAATTACTAGCCAAGAATAGATTAATATTGCATGCTAGGAATAATAAAACAAAATGTATATAACTAAGTGGTGTCTGTAGGGTAATGTGAACAGAGAAGAAATATCAGACAGTGACAGCGTTATCTAATATCCCATCAAAAGGAAAGTGCAGTTTTTTATTTGAATGACATTTTCTGTATAGCATAGCTATTTATTTTCACAGCTCATATTTTAGACAAACGAAAACATTTTATTTCCTATTGCCCAAGAGAGCTGGCTTTATTGTTGCTGCAAAAAAAGCCATTTCTTCTTTTAGGAATTGCTGTCGGACATATTACTGAGGTCTGTGCCTTGGTATTAAATATCATTGCCCTGTCTGTGTTTGTGTGTGAACTGGAGAAGAGAATGTGTTCCTGAAAATATCTGCCATGCTCTGTACTTTGCCTTTTATCATTTAAAGGTTTTGCCCAAGTCTCACTGCACCTCAGCCATTCTCTCTGCTGCTGTTTGCTTTAAAGTTGATGCAGCAAAGATCTCTAAATGATGTATAGATGGATGTATAACTCAAATATAAAACCCCATTAACAATTTCAAATATGCATTATCATGTGCCATGTATTAAGTTGAACTCCAAGAAAATCAGGAAGCTGAGTGGAATTAGTGTGGCAGGAGAGCCACTGCCATGCTTGCATGCTTAGGATATTAGCAAAGGACTCGAGCTCTAGGTACTTAGTTTCTTCTACTTTATATTCTCATGTTATCTGGGTCACTGAAGCCAATTTCTTGCAGTTGGAGGCAAGCACGTCAGCAGTATTTAGTCCAGAATATCCCTCCAGATCAGAATGTTTCCTGGCTCTGCAAACCTCTACACAACAAAGCACTGCGTCAGCAAGCACAGAACATGTAACTTAAAAGAAACTATGATTTGCCTCAAGAAGAGAGCAGCAGAGGTTCTGATACCCAGGAGCCCACAAGTATCCCAGATGTCTAGCAAGAGCCGGGACCCTTGTTGGATGAGTTGTCCCATGAGGCTGAAGGAACAAGCGTGCCCAAGCCCTCCCGCAGCCTGCACGGATCACTGTCCCGTGGAGTGGAGCGAAGGCACAGCTGATTGCTTTTCCTCTCCCAGGACAGAACCGAGGGAGCAGCGCTCAGTCTGAGCTCAGAAGTACCATGATTGTCTCCGTTTTTTCAGGACTGATGGGTTCCTCCTGCCTGACGGAGAAGGTGGAAGCTGGCTTTGGCTTGCCTAAGGCCACCCTCATTCCTGTACCAGCTCAGCCCAAGGTTTGTGTTTCAATTTGCTGGTCATAAAATTCTTCCACAAGAAATGTAGATCCCAGCTCACTAAATGTCTGATGGCATATTTGCTCTAAATATTTGCTTTTTGCTTTGTCCACAGCTTGAAAATAGTCTTTCACAAGGTAAAAGCAGGATGCTTTTTTAAACGAATTCAGGATTGTAGAACAAATTACTTCCACACGATTGAAAATCTGCTGCAGGCTTTTCTTTTTTCTCTTCCAAGTATAAAATTCACTTTTCTAATAAGGGGGGAGGGGAGCATATTTCAGAATCAGGCACATGGTGTTTCCACCTGGGTGAGAAAATGGGAGGAGGACTGGAAAAATCTAGTTTAGATAGTAATGATGGGTGCAGCAAAAGCAAGCCAACAGCATAGCACAGTACTTCAGGCGAGGTTTGTCAGCTCTTATTTTAGAGTGTCTGGATATGTTGTGTGGATAAAAAGCAGACTTCATTTTCCACTGGGGTAAATTCAACATCTGTTCATCCAGCTCATTTTTTAAAAACAAATTTAAGTGGAGTAAAATAACATCTTCTGCCAAAATCTTTGAGATGAAGATATTTATATTCCTCACTGTAGCAGGGGAATGTAGTGTGAGGTTTAAAATATCCTGCTTTGTCCTTTTCACGAGCAACTCTGGCACTTTGCCAGCTAAAAAGGTCTTAAAATCTTCTCCTTTCTAGAGAAATTGAAACCTACCTGGCTTCCCCCCGCCCTTCTCTAGATGCAAAGTATCAGGAAACAGCAAGTACAGCACCAGACTGTAGCTGCTAGGATGTGTAAGCATTTCACTTCACCCTATGCAGCATTTCTCAGAAAGGTCATTTGGAGAAGAAAGATCCCATGGCACGATTTCCCTCCTGCTTTATGAGCTGTCTGCGCTTTTTTAGCATATGGCTACGTGTTTATCTGGTTTTGCTTACGTTACAAGAGCGAAGGGGAGGTAAGGGAGGGGAAGGATACCTGCTACATTACCTGTGTTTTTTGCAACTGTTCCCTACAGTAGATCTTTTTTTTTTTTTCCTCAGCACTTTCTGTTCTAGGCATTAACAGCTTGGGAAACAGGCTTCTGTGGTGTTTGCTGTGTGTCTATAAGCTGTAGGAAGAGTGGAATGGATATTAGTTTGATTATATAGGGTCCTATTTGTGCTCCTAAGTTACCCATTTATCACAAGGACGGGTTCTAGTGTGCACTAAACACACATTTGCGTGATTGAATGTGTTATTGTGCTTCCAAACACCTCTTTGTGTCTGCAGTTACTCATGACCATATGATCTAGTGGCTGGAGCGGGAGGCTGTGAGTCTGCAGGCAATAACTCTGGTACCGCTTCCACCCTGCTTCATCATATGACATTAGGAAATCACTTGCGGGGGGTAGAGGTGACAGTAGTTAGGCAGCTATCTCGCTAGTATTTGCTTTTGTATATTAGTTATTTTTGCTTCACTCCGCAGAAGAAATACTCTGAATACTTGTACCTATATGAATATCTGCCTGTGCTTTGTGGTCTGTACCACAGTGTCTCACTAACAAAGCAGAAACTCAATGCGTGCCTTTCATGTCGCATGGCTTGGAGTGAGTTTTTGAAAGGCAGATGTTCTGTGGCTGAAGTACATCGAAGGAGTCATGGTAGCTGCCACTCACGCCCAAGCTGATCAAAAGGGAATGGTATTTTTTGACACTTCTTAAAAAATAGTACTGGTTGTATCTTGCAAAGTTTTCCTGATGGCCAGTGAAAGGAGATTGCGATCATCTACAACGTAATACACCGGGGACATCTTGTACTGCCTTGCTAATCTTCCTTTGAGAAATAGGGGATTAATGCAATAGAGCCAACTTGGTCTTTCTCCTCATAAAAGAACAAGACACCCTTCTGAGAAGTAGTGAAGGTAATACAGGTATGCTATAAGGATACGCAGGGAGCTGTAACATCACCGCTGCTTTGGTCAAGTTAAGAGACTTGCCTGATGCAATGCTTTCACTGTTCTTTTAATGGTCGGTGTTGGCCACTACCAGATGGAACAACAGATTAGCTGAGTCTGAGCTATGGCAGTTCTTGTCGTGGCCTTATTCTCCTCCGCTGCAAAGTTTCACATACAATGAAGTGAAAAGAGTTCTTTTTTTCGTAACTTTGTAATTTCCTGCTCCTTCTTCAGCCTTTGTAATAACATATCACAGTGTCAAGACTTGATTAATTCAATGAATTATAGCAGAACTGGAGCTGTCAAGAGGTTGCCAGTGTGTTTTGATTGATATTCAATTACTTTTCGTGTAAACACCAATGATTTTAATGTCCTTATTTTCTAAAGTTATTTATGAAACAAATTTCCTGGAGCCCATCAGTGAAAGAGCCAGAGTCGCTACCGATGGGTTAGTCACGCACGCGGCACAGTGGTGATTAGAACAAAATGTGGTAAAGTACTTTGCTCACCGAAAGGACATGGGACCAAAAAATTCCTCCTGCAAAGAGTGCCTCTATCTTGGCCACGTCAGAGCCTCGTGTTGCATATTGCACAGGACAGAAATGCAGTCTCTTCGTTCCTCCAGTCTAGCTCTATAGCATTTGTACACCTACCTGATCCTACCAGTTGATTTGTCTGAGGACTATGGATTTCTCATGCAAACCAGAGCAGATATCAGCCCTTGAGCTGACTGTGGGCTCCTCATTGCCATTATTGAGCACTCCTCTGAATAGCTCCAACATCAGCAATGATTCCACAACGACCCTTCAAGGATTGAATGCTTTATGTACCCTTAGTGACCAATACGGTCCAAGCAATTCTTTCTTTTCTTGAAAATCCTACCTGAGGGAGCGCCTTACAAATGTCAATTTAGCACTTGAGAATAAAGCTGAATATGGTCAAATCTGGTAACATAGTTTCCAGGCTGTCATCAAAATGTCAATTATTAAAAAAAAAATAAAAATAATCAGTTGTTTGACCTTACACACATAGTAAGCAAAAAAGAATCAAAACCGCACATGCAGTGTACTTTGCAAACGTAGCTGCAGTCTGGTTTGCACTTGTTGCTGTTTCTCAATGAGGGTGGCTGCATAAAGCTTTAATGAGATTGAGTATTGCTAGCTCTACTATGAGTTAGTGGCAGAGGTTGGCTGGGTGTGAAATAACAGATCTAGCAACAACAGGGCTAAAAAGACGAAGAAATTTCATTGTTGGCTCTCCAGAAGGCAAGCTCACCCGGTCTGTGTCAATCCCAGCGTGGCTGAGAATGTTTGCATAAGTGGGTTTTTTAAAGTCTTTGGCAAAGATGAGTCCACTGTGTTCCCAGGCGATTCTTAGAGCTTCTTAATGTCTCACTGGAATTTGCAGTTTACTTCCTAAGTTAACTGCTACATTTATATTTCTTGCACAAAAGATTGTTGAATACTTTGCTCTATAAATAGATTATTTTACTCTCTTAAAATCCTTTATGGTTGCACAATTTTGGGATTAACCCACCAGTGCATTATGTATATTTGTTGAATATCCTGGAAATATTAATCATCATAATAAACCCTGGAGGATAGATCTTGGATGATTTGAGGAAAACCAAAAAAGTTAGAGTTTCATTTTCAAGTAGCTCATAACTTCTTTGTTAAAGCCTGTTTTCCCAAAACGAAGGACATGTGATGCTGAATAGATACAGGCTACACTCTGAGGAAGGCAGATATCCAGAAATATCTGCTTTCTTCAGAAGGTATCATCTGCCCAATCAGATTGTTTCATTCTATTACCATATTTTATGAATTAAAAATCTGTATATAAATGTAGAGTTTAATGGAAATTTAACAGCATATGCAATGAAATGCAAATGCTTTCTTAAGTGCAACATTGCATTCTTAATTTTCCACTCAAGTAATTTAGAAGCCATTAGTTTAAGTGAAAATCTAAGATAAAGCACATCCATGTGGTTACAATGGCTCCTCTGAAGACTGCACTCGTAATTGTCTGAGAAAGATAAATTCCTAATTGCATTTCATTACATTTTGTTACAGCTGGTGTAAGTGTATTTTGTAGATACCTGCCTGCCAGATGGGTTTAGGTTATACAAAGGCTGCATTTTCACAAAGGAGCCATCTTCTCTGTGACTTGATTTGCTAATAATCTCTTACAAATGCTCAAAGTGCAGGTGACCATTTCAGTCAGATTCTGATCTGCAATGAAGCAGTATAGTTTTAAAGCTAGAAGAAAGCAAAAACTTTCAGATTGTGTTGAAAACACAATTGACTGCAAATATTTGAGAAGGGCAGGCTCTGGCAGTTGGATAGAGGAGATGCAGAACTAGATATACATGGCAGGAGGTGCCCCATGCTACTAAATCACCGTGACTCTAGATAGGCTGGCAGATAATTCCACACATTGGAAGAGTAGCTCAATATTGGAAATGTGAGACGAGATCTGCTTGTAAAAAGAAACGGTGGGAGAGGAGCTCGTTGGCAGTAGGGTAACAGCTCTCCCTCTGCAGCTGTGCTCAGGGTAATGCGGACAGTAGGAAGACAGCGACGATACATTAGGGCCCACTGCCGAACGTCACCAGTTGCTGAAGTTTGTGCTTGCCCATATGGCTAGCTATTTAAAAGACAAATTAGGCTCTTGTTTTCTGGGATCTTACAAGAAGGTCCATAGACCAAGACTCGCCTAAGAGAATTCACGGCCACAGCAGATGTTGTGGAGCGGTGTACTTGCTGAAGCCAAACGCCCGCATCTTGAGGGGACTGCAGAGGTAGGTAAATGAGAAGAGATTTCTGAAACTTGAATGACCTCTCTAGCATCCCATAGCTATAGGGACGTTTTTACCTAGAATAGTTTCAATGTGAAATCTACTCAAAAAGGTTAAAAAATGGCTTGCTTAACTCAAAATGTCTGCCTCTAGTTATCAATGTCTAATGTGCAAGAGAAAGGCAACAAATGGAAATAACTAAAAGCCCCTCTTGACAACTCAACTCTGGAAGGTCAATCACACCCTGATCTGACTCAAATGCAGATTGTCAAAGGTTTCTTTTCCACACGTTTTACAAGTAGGATTTCTGAAAGCAGAAGCATTGAGGACAATCAGTAAGAACACAAGGAGGGCAGTTTTGAAACTATTTCTTTTTCAGTAGTACTACAACTTCTAGACTGTCACAAAAATATTGAAATTAAAATTGTTCATAATGGTTCTGGGCATTTTTATATGTTCCTATATACTTTCCTGTTAGAACACAGAATTTATAAGCTTTCTGCAGATTTTTTTTAAAGCTCTCCTTTGTTTTCCATGTCTTAAGTAGCTTGCTAGTGAGATGCTGTATCCTCTTAAAATATAAAAGAATGCAATAGTAAAATGTTGATCTGTCAGAAAACTGCACCGTGTGGAATTGCCAAACTCGTGCTGCCTCCCTGGAAAGTCACTGCTACGACTGTGCGCCACGGGCAGGATGTGCTGCCCTGGGAGGAGACTCCTTTGACAAAGCAGAGATTCAGAGTTAGAGCATGGGAATGTTTTAGCAGGATAACTGAATACCTGAGTTCTAGCTGTTAGGAATTTAATGTTTCTTAAAGCAGCAATGCACATAACTAGGCTGGCGTAAGCAAGGTGGGAAGACCAATCCTGTGCAGTTTTATCTGTGTATACCTTTAGGGGATGTGCAGGAAAATCCTGCGCTTTTTTTTTTCCCCCTGCTAAGCAACCTCCAAAAACACTGTCAGAGGATTTCTTTACAATTTGATGACTCAGAAACCAAGCAGTCACCATTTATTTTGCTCCATCTGCTACATTAATTCTCATCAGATCCACACTGTCTGAAGAGACAGCAGGTGTCAGATCTGAAAGAATAATTTCTGTTTGTTTATTTAGTTTTGTTGCCATCTCCCTTGACATAGTTTGCTGGATTATGCATCTGAAGATGCTTCACAATCAAATTAAGGAGAGACATTTAGTCTAGACAGACTTCAAAATGTGAGCTTTAGAAAGTAGATTTCGGTTATTTTCAGACTTTTAAAAAAGTCTTTGACAGTGAAGGGTTATCTGCTCAATTAAATGTCACACCAGCTTTTACAAAGAGGTTATTAGCTCTAAACAGAAGATTTTTGGGCTAATGTTATGAGAAGAATGAGCCTTGGCTTGGTTTTTTTTTTTTTTTTTTTTTTTTTTAAGCCACAGCTACAAAAACTGCATGAAAACTTGAATTTTTATTTTTTTCTAAAATTTCACCTCTATCCAAAGGAAGTTAGGTTCAACAAAGATCTCCTTTGATTTCAGTGATTTTTAAGAGGCTGGGGTTTTTTCCCCCCAAAGACTAAATTTATCTACATATGAAGCAGAACAGCATTGTAACATAGGAATTCACTAATGCATGTCATGAACCTGTTACCTTAAATATCACTGGGAAGTAGCAGGGGTTTCTCACTAGAAAAGATTATGGTAGATATCAAATCTACAGGAATAATGTTACTGAAGTCTTGCCTTATCCCTCAGGATGTAATCTGTGTCTCTAGGATGTGCTGCCAAATGGGGTCAGTTGATTATGCTGCTGTCGTAACGGTCTTGTCGGTAAAGCAAGTGCGCTTCTGAGATGCCAGAAAGCTAGACAAGCTAGAGGTCAGGGAAACACCATGTGAGCTGAAACCTAGCAGTCACTCGGAAGTTGGGATGTTTCTTCATTCTGTCTTTTCATGAATACGGAATTCAAGAAAAATCACATTTAATTAAGCTTTGTAATAGCACAGGTAATAGAGCTGATTCTTTTTACTTTCGGTTTATTACTTTTCCTAAGGAGATTTCAGGCACTCATGTTTGCTTTTCTACTTCCCCCATAACTCAACTGTTTAATATCAACTAAACTTGGCGGAAGATTGAAGGCCTCAAAATTTCAGCAAATTTTGTAAAAATGCTCTGGTGAAGAGCAGCTTTTAAATGCTATTACTGGACAAAAAAAATAGAGAATCTATGTTGAATGTTCACATTACAAATATCCTAACTATGGGGAAAAACTTCATGCAAGTTCAGGTAGACTCCAGGCAGATACGTAGGTAAAGATCTGCAGAAGCTCATTCTTTGTTGCCTTGATAAAGTCCCCCTGTGTTTAGGGAATTGTGCATGTCTTTTTCTTACAAAGATTATGTGACTACTTTGACATGAGGGAGTTTATAAATAATTTGTTAGAAAGTCAGTTAACCACGAATAGAACCTTACTGGAAAGCAGGTTAGGTGGTTATTTTGGGGATCGAACACAAGTTGATGGCTTTAGATTTGTATTTTTGTGCCTGAAATTGCAAATTTCAGACTTCATATTTTTCAGTCCGGAAACAGTCAAATTCAAGGGTTTGATCTGAGGCAGACCTACACTATCCAGTGCATTTATCTGAGAATAACCTCATTGTGCAAGAGTAACCGCTGAGCCGTTCTGAGCAACTGGGTTGCTAATACACAGTTTAACATTGGTTGTCTTATTTTCATCTGCTTCTCATTTGGATGCAATTCTCTTCTTCTGTCCTCCCCTGTAGGGGTGCATGAATTAGCTGAAGGAGCTGATTCTAGGAATTTTAACTTGAAGAGAACTATGTGCCCCAAAATTACACTTTTTAACTCCCTTTCATTACAGCTGCAGATGAAGGTCTGATCTGAACTCATGAATTAAATGGGAAGACTCCTACTGACTTCAATAAGCATTGAATCAGACCCTAAAGGCTGTGAATTAAAATCAGTTAAATAATAGTTTTCCTGTGGCTTTCATTATGCAAATATCTGAACACCTCAAATACCTTCAAAGACTTCTGTGGGGGGAAAAAATCGCAACCAAACCTATCCATGTTCCATATGGATAACCTTTTTCTTTTTGATATGTAGCTCTGCCCATTGACTGAACTGGTGTTACTTGAATTGACTTGCTGCAGTGCCTGCAATCCATCTGGGGTTCAAAGTCCTTCAGCCTTTCTTTTCAACTAATGCTAATTCTCATCCCTTCTGTTTGATTTCCTATTATCCTGCTGTATAAAAAGCTCATCAAAAATAATGGTAACGTAAGTCAAGTCATCTGATCAGAGTATTTGCAGGTAATTGTTTGATTTTATATTTGCAGGGCTTATCTTCAAACATTTTCCCTTGGTAAACTGCCCTTCCACGTGCAGTGGCTGCATTTAACATCAACAGTATATGGAAAACTTCATACATTGTACTCTGTCCCTTCTGCTGTTTCCATGTCAGTTCATTGGTGATTTATTGTTGTTAAAGACAAAAAAGTAACATATGCTCTGATCACTTAATAAAACCACTTTGAAATAGTGATTTAAATGTAGTCTTGACAGGTCATATGCTCATCTGATAGAAATTGATGGAGTCATAGCAAACTCTGTATAGCTTCGCTGATTTATACCTGTCTTAACCTTGGGTTATAAAACTGAGTTTAATTTTGTCTGAAGTGAAATTCTTATGAAATGCCTATCACTAAGGAAAACTATATTGAATCACAATCTGCACGGTTTATATCTGCTACTTTTACACAGCCTTGTACACAGGACTTCTGTTTCTAGAGGGATCCTAAATCCACAAGTCAGTTGGACTCTTTCTGCTGATATCTGGGCGAGGCCACGTGGCAATCGTGGAGAGAGCAGCAGACCCCGGGGATGAAGGCATACACTTGCACCAGTCCATTAAGGACTGGCTTTAGCTTTTGTTGCCTCGCCTGACTCTGGAGATAACGGCCCCAATGCACATATTGTCATCAGTGGGGATTACACCAGTAATAACTGTGCCCCAGTAGAGTCTTGGCCACCTATGCCATGGTGGAGTTGCTCTGAAGCATCAGGTGGGTCAACATCAGCATCTTATGCGAAACATAAGGTGTAGCTGATGTTTCTGATTCAAGTGTCCGGAGCAGGCTTTTCAGGGAGACAGTGCTAGGGTTCAGCTACCTTTGGGTTTTAATGAAACAGAGATAGTATCCAAACTTGAACAGGTAACTTTTCACTGACAGTCAGTTGGCTTCAAGAAGTCACTAAAGACTTGAACAGAAATTATTCATGGCAAATGACCAATAAGGGTCTGCAGAGTATGCAGACCTCATGTCAAATTCAGGACTTTTATTCATGTTTGTTAAGAACTTCCCAATTTTGTGAAAGATGCTGTGTAATCAGTCATGGCTGTTATGGGAAAAAAAATCGTATTTGTGTTGATCTTTGATCAGGGGTATGTTAAATTCACTGATACTGTGGAGAAAGGTTATTAACGTTGTATAAGTATCTAACAACAAGAATAGCAATTCGTCATGTAGTGGTCAGTGTCTGCAGTTATGGTCTCAGCTTTGTTAATTTGTTATTCTGTTAGAATAAAAAAATCAGTTTTGCTAAGTTCTTCAGGATGTTGAATTTAATGCTGCATGATTTTAATTAGCTAAAATAGGCAGAATACTGTCTGGGCTGTGTGTTGCCCATGGAGATACAAGCAGGTGTACTGCAGTTTCTTACGGATCAATATTCTGTCTTTTGGAAGTGTAATACTTTGAAACCTGCTTGCAGTGTTGTTTGGATGCCAGAGTCATTTTGGCATCAAAATAGTTTCAACTCTAACAGCAGCTCTTTCTTTTTATCCAAAATTGCAATTTGGTCCTGTCTGAGGGCTGGATTTTCTGGCCTGAATGTGCTCACCATTAGGACAGGGCAGGAACAGAGCCGTAGGCTGCGCGTAGGTTCGCTACGGGTTGATGCGAGGGGGTGGATCTGTACGGGCAGGCACCTGCTGCTGGGGTTGGACGTCCGTACTGGACACGCCGAGTTTTCACTCTGGACTGGAGTTTCTGTGAGATCTGAACGCTGGCCGGTAGATAGTGTGAGCCTCGCATCTGGCGTATGCCTTCTGGTTTAGTTTTATCTGGAAGAAGTGTACTTTCGCACTCAAAGATCTCCCTTGAAGTGGGATGAGTGGGCTTGATCAGGAGATTTCCTTCAAAACTGCACTTCTGGTCTAAATTAAAATGCTGTTGTGGATGCACCCACCAGTTCCCCGCAGCACGATTTGAGAATGGCGTAAGGCAGCCTTGTCTATGAATTAGGGAAACCGTTCTGGGTTTTTCTTTATGAACATTTTCCTAGTTTTTGCCTGTTGGAAAACTCCCTCCCCCTGCTTTTGGACCACTCTTTAGTATCTGCTGGTCCTGCAACTCCGAGCTTGAACTTTAAATGCTGTACAGATGGACAGCATACAGTTGCACTATGGATGCATTTCTGCTGTACAGTGTACAAATAATCTCCAGAATGACCATCGTTCCTGACATTGTACCTGCGCTTCAGTGTATTTAGTAGCAAAAATAACTGAAATAAACTATTTTTTTCCTGCAACCCTTCTGTAAGTGCTTGCTTTTACAGAAAGCTCTTGTACCGCAGGGATAATAAGCACATCTCTTTACGTTAAGTAACCTTTTCATTTCCATTGCCCCCACCCACATGTATTTACTGTCATGCCTTAGTAGCTTGCATCATCTTTAGGCTACAAAGCTCCTGGGAACAAGGTCCTGTTTTCTCTCCTTGTCTGCAAAGCTTTGTGCATTGCTATGACACTAAAATAACAGAGAAGAGAAATAGAACTGACTCGGAGACTTGGTAGCTTTTGCAGTAGTACAATGAATTAATTGAAGGAAAAATAAAACTGAATGTAAAAATAACTTTTTGCGTGTTCTTGCACTTTAAACGGTTTCTTTTCTCAAGGTTTTTTACAATAACTTATTAACTATTAGAGGAACAAAAATGCTGTATTTAAGTAACATTAAGAGCTTAAAATCAAAAGAAGTCAAGAAATTCAGCGAATGTATGAAGCTCATCTTGTACAACCCATTGAGAGATCTCTTCTAAAATGTGTGTACTTTGTGCTGGATGGTTAAATGGCATCAAATTTAAAAAGCACTGGCCTAAAAAGGCTTTGAGTTAACCTGTATTATATCTAACTCTTCTAAACCTGCCCCTTGCTCAAAGAGGTGTGATTTTATGGGCTGCTAAACACTGAGAATTGTCCAAATATATTACCTTGACAAAACAACTGCATCCGAGATATTCGCACCTAATTCAGTGTGAAACATTTGCTGAGCTCGATAGCCCAGCCATTTGGGTATTTCATTTCATGGTTCGAACCGGCGCTTGCCGAGGAGCCGGGAGCTGAGCCCCTGCCCAGCCGGGGGCTCAGCTCCGCACAGCACAACGTGCGGGAAATTCCGCTTTTACGCAGAGGCACAGAGGTTCCCTTTGAACATCGGGGCTGCCTCTTGCCTACAGCTTTTGGAAACACAATCGAGGACACTGCTAAACTAGTTGTAGCCACAATTCCCAGGACCTGGGGAAAAATAAATGGTATTGAATAATCAATAAAGCTGATTATTCTTCAAACTCTTGCTAACGTGTAACCCTAATACTGTATCAATATTCTTAGAAGCAGAAATAATTTAAAGTTTGCTTGTTATTTTTTCTTCATGCCAGGGAAAAATCTTAACCTTTGGATTATTTAAGTGTTCGCTAGTGATGCAACTCCTTTTATTCCTCCATCCCCTTCAGAACTGCTCAAAGGAAACTCTCCTCCCCTGTAGCAATATTTGTGCCTCTCTGAATGCTTCCAGCTTCCACGTGCGTACGTTGTGGTGTGGGAGTTTGTTTCTGTTCAGCTGGTCTATTGTTTGCATATCAAATTTCTGCTTGTTACCCTGATGCATCATTTCCAGATATTGGAAATCAAAGGATACTTCATTCTGCGTGGCTGAAAGAACAAACAACTCGAGAGACAAAGTCACTAAAAGCTGCCCTTGCCTGGAAGAGCCTTAGCCCAAATTTCTGTAGTAGTGTTAAAGACAGACCACCACACGGCACTTAACTGGATGTTGAACAATATCCACGTTGTTTCGTGGCATAGTCAGGTCTTACAGACGTTCTTCTTTTGTTTTTCTGTATTCAGTAGAAATAAAATTAGAATGAAGGTGACTTGTCATGACAAAATCAAGGGAGAGGGAGGATAGTGATTGAAGTAATTTATTTTCTGTAGTAACTGTAGTCTCAGAACTCTTGATTTTCCCAGAACAGTGTAGAGTTGTTATGCAAAATAAAGATTTCCTTAGAGATTGAATCACCCTGCAGTCTAGAAAGGATGATCATAATGAAGATGTTTCTGGCAAGTGCACAGTGTAGCCATCTGCATTGCACAGGAAAAAGCTGCTCTAAAACTTTCTAAAGTCAAATCTCCCCTGTTTGCTCCTGATTCCCAGTACTGGCACTGTACCTTTTCGCCTGTGTGCACACGAGACCTGTGACATGTACAGTCTTCCTCCCCTCTGGCCCCTGAACTTTACGTTTTTGACATGGGTTGCTACAACTGGGCGAAGGAAACACACGGACACCCTGGGTCCATGGAGAAAGTTTGGTGTGAGCTGCTCGTGGTGTGCGGTTTCAGGGCTGCTGCTTGTCCTTTTGGCTTCTTGTGCTGGCACAGTCAGTGCCTGGAGAAGGCTTCACTAGGTGGCTCTGGCCATGGTCCATTGGCCAAACCATTCTTCAGGGAGCAGCAAACTGAGACAGCAGTTGGTGGAGAACTGGCTGTGCCAGGTATGGCTGTCTTCCCTGCTACACCGATAAAAAAACCCACAAAACCCAACCAAAAAAATCCAATGCTCTCTCCCCCCAAAAACCAAACCACCAAACTACAAATGCCAAAACAACAAACAACAACAATAAAAAGGCTAGTTATTACACAAATGGTAGTGTGTGTGGGTAGGGATTTTTCATATAGAAAATGTGAAGTGTTCATAATACAGTCTGTGATGATTGAAAGGGAGATCTACTGTGTGCAGTAGGGATGGTGTGTTCTTGGGTAAATAAAGGGGAAGAAAAAATTTCCTATTTGTTGGGGCAATGTCAATGGGGTTGAGCAGAGTAAGACTGCTTGGTGGGCTGCAAATGCTCTGAGCAAGCATGTGGGCAGCAGGACAACAATGCAGCAGAAATTCCAGAATGCTGTTTCTAAATCTCCTTCTGTTGCATCTTGCTTTTATGTCTTGGTTTGAAGTGCTTTTTCTCCTTTTAAAGTCTTGAGGGCAAAGTCCTGTAGATTAAAGAATATTGTTTTCAACTTCCCTGCTCGTCTGATGCCCAGGAAATGCGTCCTTCCATTCAGATGCTCAAACTTTGAGATGCATGCTACAGTGCTGGTCCACAGGGACACATTTACAGTGACTGGCCAGAAAACTGCAGTCTCTGCTTACTTTCAGAGAGCTCTCACTGCCACGGAAGTCAATGATTTTAAGGCTCATGGATTGTCTTGACTTTGTGAATGGGACCTATTTATGTGAAAATTAACTTACCCTGGAAGCAAATAGTCTTTAAAACTGCAGGGAACTATGGGCTTGGGTTGTTCTCTAAGGAAGTAAACCCCCAGTTTCATCTGTAAAGCAAAAGGACAAATTGGTTTGGAGCAGTGCCATAAACTCAAAGGGCAAACAACCCATAAAACATATAAATAAATAAAAAATCCTTACGCAGTTCTTTAAATGTTCCGAATAACTGTTAAGATAAGTCCTGTGTGAAAGCAGCATCAGTTCAGGCTCCGAAGCCACGGCGTTAGCGTGCGGTGTTGGATGCTCCCTGCACGCCTGCGAGCCCAGCGGGGTTTAACCGCGGTCCAGGCTCTGCGGTTCCAGCCATCCTGAACTTCAGTCTTTGACTTCATTACAGGCTAAGCATGTTATTATTATTATTACTGAAAAAGTAAGATCAAGTCCTTCAAATTTCCTGAGAGAAATCTTCACTTTATGAATAAAATACTGGGAAGATTCTGCAGAGGGGGTAACCTAATTTCTTGAATCCTAACAGAAACAGTGAGCAGAAATAAGGAAGCTATTGCTGCCAAGACAGTAGCAATAAGGCATTTAGGCTGACCCCTACCAGCCCTCAAATTATCTTTCCACACTTTGTGGTTGACATTGGTGATACCAGCTGTGCAGCCTTCATTATTCCAAATCCTGTCTGCAAATTGCTTCCTACCTGTAGCACTGCTATAACAACAGGAATGACCCGCTGCCCCAAAATCAAGAATGAGATTTTCAGATCCCTTCATGTTGACCCTCTGCTGCTCTGGCAAGATTTAGCATCAAGCCAGTCTCTGCGGTCCAGCCTTCCTGAGCCCTACCAAAATTGCAGCCTTGATGAAAGAGTCTGAAAGGAAATTGGGTTACTAGAAAAGTACTCTAAAATTGAAAAAAACAAACCCAAAACAAAAAACCCAAAGTGATGTTGGAGATTATTAACATTTAAAAAGTTCCCCCCATCTCTCTCTATTTTGCCTTTTTAAAAATATAAATTATAGGGGAAATGACCATTGTTAGTCTTGTTTGTGTTATTTCTGTTGAACACTTGAACCGAGGCATTTTGGAAAGGGGGTTTTTAAAGATCACAGAGAGCAGAATTCCCAGTTTCTGGAGGGTAATTCAATACCACTACTCCTACTTAATAATAGAAATAAATAAAGAAATAAAAATCTCATTTTCATATTTCCTTTTCTCCTCTTTTCCTCTATTTTCTGTCTCATCTTTCATCTCTAGTCTGAAGTGGGGAGGTGGATGAAAAACCTAGGTAGCAGAGCTTCAGAGACCTGCCGGACAGTGGCAGATCACACCATACCCGTTTTAAACAGCAGAATTGGATCAGGATGAGTTTCCCTCCATTCTGTCATAATTTTAGATTATTACATTCCTTCCATAAAATACATAACTAGGAGTATCAGTTACCCCTACTCAATTTCATATTTTCTTCTTAAATTCTACTTAAATTGAAAGTCTCTCTGTTCATTTCATTTCTGCTAGAAAAATCCAACAAAAAATGTCAGTGAATGTAGTCCCACCCCTCCTGGATTCTCCAGTTTAGAGAACCAGTTATGCATTAAAAGTGGGAATAGTAGGCAAGTAACAGACCTTTAATGTTAGAAGAATCATTGCTCTGTCAGTTCAAATGGCTGGATTTAATTACAACTGCCTGCTTTTTGTTAAAATAAACTGATGACTTTTTCTAATATGAAATTCATCTTGTTGATAAACCATCTCAAGATTTTTTTCCATTTGCTTAATTTTACTGCCCTCAAATTTATTTTTATAGACAGTAGGGACTATAAAATATTTAATGCATGAGGGAGACATCTGGATGTTTATAGAATATTTATTAGGTGACATTAGAGGATATTCTTTGTTAGTGTCTTTCTTCAATCACAGCCAAAAAAATGTTCCATTCTTCTAAGGGGAAGAACACGCATTGGGGAAGTCTTGCATTCGCCTGCCTTTGGGAGCACATAGGTGCAGAGCAAGGTGAAACCCCCCGCTGAGAAGTGAGTGCACCACGTGGAATCCAGAGTTAGGGGCTGGGGGCCTTTTAAGGTGCATCTATCCGTACCAACAGGAACCTGAATATTCCTATGATTTTTTTTTTTTTTTTTTTTTAAATTTCCATGGTATCTTCTTGGTGGAGATTACTGTATGCCTGTGGCAATTATAATTTTTTTTTTTTCTTTTTTTCCCTTTCTGGTATCGACAACTTTTCTTCTGCTGGGGTATTTAGTCCAAAGGCCAGTTGCTTCTTCCAGTTACCATGTCTGATTTCTAGTTTGAATATTAGGCTATTGCTGTTTGTTTTAAGATTTAATTACAGCTTTGAAATGTAAGAAGGAGAATTTTATTAACTTTGTTCAGGTTAGAACGGAGCCATCTCTGTTTACCTGGATAGCTTGAGGTTCCCGTTTGCTGAATATTGCAGGAGCAGTGTGATTTAAAATAATAATCCCTTTTCCTTTTAAACAAACTTTTGCTGTTACAGCACTGTGATGTTGTTGAAATTCCTGATAGTGGCCTTCTTGAAAAGGATCAGCATGAAAAACAACAGAGACCGGTGACGGATACGTACCTTACTGATAACAATGTGAATTTCTAACAACCTGAATAAGCTTGCTTATCACAGATTCTCCAAATAAACCATTAATTTGGGAGAGCTTTTCATTGGGCCATGCTTGATAGATATCGACTGCCAAGTTAGCCACCGACAGAATATTTTTCTTGAAGTACACCATTTTTTTTTCTTTTTTTTAAATCAATCATATTTCAACTATGACAATACTGAAATCTCATGCTAAGAAATAGGATTATGTATGGTCTTGCGATGAAATGTTTGAATCAATGAGAAGAGGTCTGGAAGTACCCCGTCCCAAGCGTGAATGTAGCGTTTGTGTGTAGATGTTTGAGCCTTAAGGAATGTTTCACGTTCTTAAGAGAATTTTGTTGGAGAGAATTCCCGGGTGCGATGCGGCAGGACAGTTCACTGTAGAAATGAAAGAAAACAAACCCCAAACAACCAGAAGCTCATTTGTGAATTACACACAGTGATTGCACAGTTGGAGCAGATGATCATTGTAAGTCCCTTCCAACTAAAATATTCTATTCTATTGCTAATGCAACTTTAACATTTCAGATTTAACAACTTCTGTTTGCTGGTTTTAATCTTAAATTTTGTGTACTGGTGTGGGATAGAAAACCCACTTTCTTTGGCATTGCCTGAAGATGTTCCAAAGCCCCCTTGCTCTCTGCCAATGCTTTGGCTGTATCTTAGAAGAGAGATTTGAAAAAGAGGAGGAGCAGGCTTCTGATTTGGATTGTTAGCAAAGTTAGGGTAGGAATCTTTAATTTCCTGAATACTGTGATTTCTTTACTGGCTTAGAGCTGAAGCAAGGAAGGAACCTTATGGGGGGCTTACTATTGGGGATAATTGTGGCCCTGTTTAATACAAATGGTCAGATATGATATTAGGATGAGAGATGAGTGTGAGGAGTAAAGCTGCTCGGGGTGCACTTTTATACAGCTTTTAAACTGTTTATTCCAATCCATATGTCAGGTACAGTAAAAGATCAGTAAGGACTGACTGGGGCACAGGGTGATTTACAGTAAAATGCATAATTTCATGAGGGATGCTAGGAGCCTGTGCCTTTGCGATAACAGGGCAGTATCAGCTATCAGAATTAACCTTGGGTATCATTCGAACGGCTAAAATAATGCATAACATTTTTATTCTTATTTGTATTTGTTTTTAAGAACCTAGGAGCTCAGAGGTTTTGTTGAATTTTGTTGTAACAACTGAGACCTTGTATTATACATGCAATTAAAAAAAGAGAAGTTGGAAAACAGTAATAATGTGCTATTGTAAACCACCCTATTGCCACAGGGTGGACTAGATAACAGAGGTTATCTGTCGCTGTGCCTTTTTGGATGGGAGTTACTTTCTTAGCAAATTAATCTGGTATGTCAAATACTCCGCATTTTATCTGTCCGATTTCATCGCTTGCCACAGCCATGCTATTGCACCGGGTGTGCACGCTCAGAGCGCCGAGCTTCTGTACCCTGAGCTGTTGAGCTACGCCAGGATTATGAACTAGGAGAAACGGAGAGCACTGAAAGGCTGTATGTGTGCTTAAAAAAATCATTGTTGACCCTGGAGCATTTGCAACTGTTATCTGTGTCCTGAATTTTTCTTCATTTAAAGGGCAGAAAAAGCAAAATTGACATTTTTGGCTGGGTTGCCATCAGATTTTTTATTTTTTTTTTAATGTTATTTAGCAGCTGTTTGTCTTACCAGGGCAGGAAAACAGTCTATATGCGTTGCTGTTAGTCTTGTCCTCTCTTCAGATTATCTGTGGCCTGTGATGGTCTCTGCTTTGCCACCAGTTGGCTGGCTTCTAATGCTCCCCGTGCCAAAGCCATTCTGCAAGCTTTCTTGTAAAGATTACCAGAAATGGCACAGAACCTAAAAAAGAGTTTAAGGGAGAGCTTCTGGTATAAAGAAAACGTTCTTTGGCATGTATATTTTTAAAATTACACACTTTTAAATGTAGTTTTTAAACTTCAGTCTTAAAGAGCCTTTAGCGTGCTTTATGTTCCCACTCCAACCTACCAGAGCAACATTTTGAATTATGGCACTAAGTAATAAAGCTACTGTGCCATTTTCAGCCTTTGTTCCAGATTATTTTAGCTTTTTCTTTTGCAAACTTTGTCTTTTCTGGTATTATATATAATATTTCTCTAAGATTTGATTTCACGTGGATGCATGATGTATCTTTTGTAAATTCAGGTACTGAACTACCGTAGGGAGAGAAGAGTTTGCTCCACTGGGAGAGAGCAGCAAGGTGTGGAACAAGCGAGTGACACAAGTCCTACCAGACTTTGGGGATGGTTTCAGGACAGCGTATGTGTGTGTGTGTGTATGTGTGTGTACAACAAGGGAGGCCTTGTCACCTCGCGTTGAAGAATGTCTTCACGGTGGCTCAGGATGGGATGTGCTGGTGCCAAGAAAAAGAAAGGCAACTGGCAATACCCATACAGGGCTGTCATTATATCAAGACGTATTAAAGCGGTATTGGCGGCAAAGAGAGATATCCAAGCGGTGTCAGTCCTCCCAGGCGTTCAGCACCAGTTTATAGCAGTACTGGGGAAAGTTTGTGCACTGGTCCCAAACCAGCTGCCAAGCTGTCTGCGATACATGACAGCTGGAAGAAATGTCTAAAATAAACATCCACTTAAGTAGTTAAAAAATAGTAAGAAAATGTACAAAGGAGATAGGAAGAGATGGCCAGAGGGGTGGGAGTGTGGCAGGGAAAAGAACTGCTGAAGAAAATTAAATGAACTTTGAGCGACTCTAAATGACAACTGTGTGGGCTTCAGACATGTTGGCTGTCATAATCCATTTTTCTACAAGACACATTTTGCTCTGTGTTGGCTACGATGACTTCATCCTGTTCATAGTGAAGCCTAGTTCTCAAGCTAGACTTTTCTATTATTGCCATAATATACCTAATAAATAAGAAATTCAGCATTTTCTAGGAAGCTTTACTTAAACATTAATTCTTGGTAGGATTTTTCTGTAATGAGTCTCTTGTGGCTGCAAGATGCTTACATGGATTTATTAACTACTGCTAGATAAATTAGTCAGTTTGGCCATGTCACATTAATTTTATTTTGAGATTCTCTCCTTATGTGACTTTTTGTTTACCAGCATCTAAGATTTAATCTTGATTCATAAGTGGACTGCTGTTAATCTTTAAATTTTTCATCATCATTCTCATTTAGAATACTGAAAAATTTTGCCCAGCAGCGAGAAGAGGTGAAAATTCCAAACTTCCATCTTAAAAGTGAAGGAAAAGAGGTTTTACAGAGGAAAAATCTTTTCACCTGCTGAGAAGCTGTGATAGATTCATCTCTAGCTCAGATGTCCAAATCTGGTCTGTGCCACTAAAGCACATGTACCCAATTTGGCAGGCATCAAAGAATATTTTGTAGAAGCATCTTCACAAATGCAAGTCACTTACAGTCTCAGTAGGACTAAAAAGTACATTAATTTCAATTATATTCTTATTTCTATTGCTAGTATTCAGGATGAGATAAAAATACACTGATGTGATTTTGGGGGGGGAAGCATTCACTTGTTTGTAGATGTTTTCTTTTTTTTTTTTCAGTGGGTGAACAAGAATTTATAGTGCTGTCATTCTGTCACTTTTAATAACGTGGTTTTCATTTATGAATTTAAAATAAAATCTCAAACAATAAAGCTAAAATGGAATATGGATACTGTGATTAAGGTGTTTATTATTCAACGAAATTAAAGGCATAGTTAGAGGGAAAATAAAGAATTTCAATTAGGTTGTACATATAAACTTCTTAAAAATTCTTATTTAAACCTTGGTATTAGTTTAGTAACCATTGTGTTGTCTTACAGAGGAAATTAATTTTTCAAAAACCAGGCTGGGGAAATTCTTCCAAATTATACGTTTCAGGTTGCTTTGTTTAACAAGAAGGAAGAGATTTAGGTCATTTTTGAGTGTCCTGCACAAATTCTGGCATATATTTTATTACTCAGCAAAGTGGCATAAAGTAGTTAAAACCAGAAAGGCAAGGTGTGTGACACAAGGAATCCAATCTGTGGTTTAGCCTTGTTAATGCCAAAAAAAAAAAAAAAAAAAAAAAAAAGACGACATTGGTTATACGTTATGCAGTAAGCTCGTAGTGTTTCAGTGTAGTTCACCGGTTTAGGCGGCTCTCTGGAAAGCCAGCCAGAGCAGAGGCAGTATTAGGTGACTGTTTGGGTGGCAGGTTTTATGGAAGATGTTTGTACATTTGTATGTTGAGACTTACCTGTGCAAATTATTGATTACAATTAGTATTCCCTGCATGTTTTAGGGATGTTTTGTTAAAGCGCTAAGCTCCTCTTCCCAGATAATTGTAGAACGATCTGGCAAACGGAGCAGCCCATGGGATATTAGTGACTTCTTACGTCCTCGCTTGCAGGTGACACACGAGCTGCGTTTCCCTTCACTGGCTCTGAGCTGAACATGGAGCACAGATATGTGGAAATGTACGTTGTCGGGAAAGATCATTTATGTATGTCCTTGATGGTGAAATGGTTGTGTGACTTCTCTCTTGGAAGAAGCTGGTCACCAGCTAAATTTCCTAGGGTTTCCTGTTGATTTCCACCAACCGTTCTCAAGTCCAGTTACAAAAACCGTGCTCTTGTGCTTCTCATTTTTCCAGTGGTGGCAGGTTTGGTCATGTACAAAACTACAGCAAAAGTTCATGAATTAACACACACGTTTGAAAGTTTTTTTCTATCATCTCAAGCAGTAGGAATCATTTGGAGAGTGATATGAATCATAATCCTCTAGAGACCTGAAAATATTCAGTGGGTTTGGATTGCAGCAATATAACTTGTAATAAATCTAGCTTTCACAAAGCCTGTGGGTTCCCTGTAAGACTCTGTTTCAATTGAAACAAAGTTGTGTTTGCAAATTTTAAATAGTTACACGATTTTGAGAAGTTAACCCTACAAGACTTGCACCAAGTGTTGAGGTTAGGAAAAGAGAAAGCGCTTTCACTGGTGCTGGTAGTTCTATATGCACGTACTTATACACATCTGCCTTGGTAAATTTGGGGAAGAAAAAAAAAAAGTAGAAAAAATAATTAATGTATGAAATTGTAAGGAGGATTCCTCTTAAATTAGAGCTGTGCATAGGCAGAGTAGAAAAGAAATGTAAGATTTTTATTAGATACTAACAACATCTAATGGTATGTCCAAATACATAATATCCTGGATAATAAGAATCATATAAAAAGATGTGAAATTTTACATTATGGGTAGCTGAATAAGCATTTTTATACACAAGCATGTGAGTTTCAGTTTGATTCTTATTTGCTGTGGTAGAGGAACAACGCAAGGAAAGTCACCTTTGTATATCAATTCTACATATATTTTGCTGGAAATTTCTAATGTGGATTTTAAAGAAAATTGCTCCCCAAGGGAGAGGGAGAAGAGAAGAGAGGACGACACAGTACGTTATAAATAAGCTGGAAAGATATTTATGAAGGGAAATGTTACTGCCATAGAAATAAATGTCCTCGTTGAGCTTTATATTGTGCATGACATCTATTTGCAGTGACCGTGAGTAAAGGAGGAAAACGGAGCTCTGCGACTTGGAACGATGTGGCTGCGCTGAGGGAGAAAATCAGAGGGGACAGAAACACCAAAGCAGTGGTGAGGTGGAACCAGATGCCAGGAGTGGGGTAGGGACCGCACTTGGCGTAGAAGTATGGAGAGCTTTTCCTGTTTTGTTACTTCTGAAATCTTAAATAATGTCACTGTCCCGCCTGTGTGACTGGGCTACAGAGTCTCAGCGTCACGGAGTTGTGTAAAACGTTCTCACAAGTCACGTCCCAGAGCTATCTTTGATGTTTTGTAACTTGAGTTTTGCAGTATGAAATATTAAAAACTGGGCATTTTGATGTTCCATAAGAACAGAGGAGATCTAAATATCGGTTGTGTCCTAAGTCACTTCATAAGAGGCACGTGTTAAGAAGAAATGCTGAGATGACCACAGGAAGTGCTGCAGAGGCCATTACATCAGTTCGCAGGTGGGAGAGAACGAAGAGACTTGGCCACAGTCACAAAAATACCTATGGCAAGGTCAGTAATTAAACTTGGGTCTTTATAGACCTATGCTGGCTTGGGTCTTTATAGACCTACTGGCCTTCAAAGAAAACATTAAAATATGTCTATAAAAATGAGCTGCTCTAGGGAAGAAATTTCTTTAGTAAGATTGGGGAAGGTCTGACTTTAGGTATTATGTGTTCCAGTTTCAAATCTGATGTAGATGTCTATCATTTATTCTTAACATTGAATCTACAATTGCAGTTGCTTTAAGATCATGTTGTCAGAGTATGACCTTCCTTTGGGAAGTGTTATTACTTTAAAAAGTTGACATTAGATTGCAATGCTGGATTCCATGGAATATACTTTTTGATACTCAAACTAGTATGTCTCATAAATTTAGTTGAGCTACACTGTAAACTGAGGAAAAGAATCCACAGTCTTCCATATTTTCTATAAAATATGCAGGTAAATAGACTGCAAAGTTGTATGTAAAAGTAATAGATTAAAAAAGCAAGATGGTTTAGTAAATTGAAAGTCTTATCCTACTAAACACATGATACATGGTGCCAAAATGGAAGAGGTTCTATATAAACCCTTAAATGACTGTGGAACACCCGCCAGATTTGTAATATCTCGCAGCGTTCTCCTCTTCACCTTTTAGTACACTCTGAGAAACAATATAATCTGTGCTTGTAAATCACAGGGTAATTTACTCATTGTCAGTTAAGGTCATAATAAAAATCTACTTTGTTTAACAGCTCATAAATCTGATTTCCCCCTCCCCGTAGCTGCATTCTCAAGGTAAGGAATAGATGGTATGGAGGGAAGAGAAGAAACAAAACCTCAGAACGACCAGCCTCACGCTGCTCTGTGTAGCTATTTTAAATTAATACTTGTCCTACAATACACATTTTAAGTGCTAAGTGTAACTAGCAGGAATCTGGCCACCAATATTTAAATGTCAGGTGTGTGCGTGTATACACACACACATATGAAAAATACTACTTTTTGTGCCAAAATCTTGACAGTTTTCAACTGTGTCCTGTTCAATATAACATTTGGTATTGTTACCGGAAAGCTGGAATGCACTGATATAAATAATTTTTCTATCCGTCTGTCTGCCTTGGGTAATGTTTGTTTTCAATGCCTAGCTATGCCCTCTATTTCATTCACATTTAAAATGAAATTATTATGCATAGTTAACTGGTAGAACTTGAGCATTTGAATGGATTAAAAAAATTAATGACAAATTAGATTTTAAATCACAGGGAATTTCAGCTTCCAATCCTATCAATTCCACATATGTAGTTTATTATATTCCTGGAGACAAATGCATTTAACATGCTGACAAGTTCAATTTCCTCACAGCTTTATTACACAAATTACTTATTACAAGGAAAAAAATGTCAAATGCCTACTCCTCTAAACTATGAGCATGCCTTTTGAGCAAAGCCACAAGGGAATTAGTAGAAAAATCACGCGGTTTGGCGTTGGTGCAGGCACCAGCGATGCTATAGCTACTTTTTTCCCTACCCCAGTTGGTCTCCCTCCCCCCATCATTCAGTGCAATCACTCTCTCCCCTGATGCTTGTTTAGAATTTATTGTGACAGTTGTATCCTAAAATATGTAAGCTACTTCTGGATTTTTCTTTGCCAATCGATACCTTTCAGAAATTTGCCTTAATAACCATCTGTCAAATATAACAAGCAAAACTCACTAAGGCATGCCACAGTTGCATGAAATATATATTGTGTCACGTACAGTTGACGTGAATAGCTAACTTGTCTGGTGACCCAACCAAAGTTAAGAAAATATCTAGTATTTTTTGAGGGTAAATATCTCAGCGTGTTCAACGCAGTCTGAATAGCGTATTAGCTTTGGACTGACCATTTGCCAGAGCTGTTGGGGTTCGTTCTGTGGCTGTAAATTGATTTTCAACTTTAGTGAGAATTCAGAGTGATTTATTGTGAAAGCTGGATTCATCCGTGATCCATTTTGGTAGGAGAGAATTGGGTATCTGGTGGGTTTGGCCTCTGTGTCGCCTACCCAGACTGGGAGGGCTGACAGTGTCTTGCCAGGGGCTTTCCATTAGCAGAAGTTTTTAGTCTTAATTATCTCCTATTTTGTGGTTTTGCTATTCTAATATGACAGACAAAACCCCCACCTACCTAAAATGTGGAGAAACAAAAATTACATTTGCACAAATTTAGTGAAATCTCTAAATTTCTTAAAAAATCTGATTTGGATTTCTTTCATATTTGTTCTCATTTACCTATCCATAGCCTAGCTGTTGCTTAATCAGTGCTCTCTCATCTGAAGGGTAAAAGTCTCGTTTAATGATGTTTCAGTTAAAATGGAAAGTGTGTTCCAACCAGGATTTATTGAATTCTATGCAAAGCTGTCCATGGACAAACTATTCTTCCCCAACCGCTGCCAAACTGAATCTGATTTAAGGAAGCTTAGAAATGAAGATTGATGGCAAATGCACAGAAATTGCTTTTTTAAAAAACAAAACAAAACAAAAAAACCAAACCAAAACAAAAAAAACCCTCACAGCCAGGAAGGAGAAGGAAATGTCAGTGTTGGGTTTGTTTCAGGTGAGTAGTGGGATGAGTTTGGTCCAGCTGGGGTACGTGCTGGTGAAACCAGCTGAGAGAAGATAGCTGGAATGAGCATCATGATATGCATCATGAGTGAAAAAAGTCTGGTTTACTTTTGAAATATTGTTGGGGCAGTTTACAGTCTGTTTAAACACAACACAGCACTGGGATTAAGCTCTTCAGTTTGCAGGGCACAAACAATACAGCTTATTTCACTGTACAGGTTTCAACTTTGATGCTCCTTCTGAGGTACACTGCTGCTTCGCACCGCTTCAGTCGGAGGTACGCAGGCAAGCAGTGTTTTCTTTAAAGTCCAGAGACAATCCTGGCCTTTCAGTGCAACTCTATGCAATCTGTCAAACCAATTGTCTCTAAAGTAATGGAATTTTTTTAAAAAAGGCTTTGGTTGAGTTTTATTTTTCTTACCCCAAGTCATGATTAAATTGTGTATTATCTTAACAAGAATTCTCCCCAATACAAGTGATGGAATTTTAATGATGAGCCAAACATATGGTTTAAAGAAAAACACCCCCCACACACACAATCCATCCTACCATGCAAGAATTAATCCTTAGGCATGTCAAATTCAGTGAGATGGCAAGCAGCAATATAATGCCTCTATTGTCACCGAATTGTCTATCACTGTACAACACAAATTTGAAAGCGATAAATGTCAAACTCAGTAACAATGTATATAAGGGGGTTTTGTTACTAAAAATTTGACTAAATTAAAATTCACTGAGCATCCACAAGAGTATAAACAGCACCGAATTATGATGTCCATCTTAGGACTATTCATGAAGCTGCATGAGGCTTCCTGAGAAAGGGAGAGGACAGGGAGTCCTTCCCGTTCTTCCAAGCAGGATCAACGATGCCTTGGTTGTTTGTCTCCGACCCGCGCTCTGTCAGGGGTGCCTCCACACAGATGCTTTAGACACTCTATTCCAGTCGTTCACTAGTCTTAAAGTTAGGAATTAGCTTTGTAATAGCTAGTCTAATTTTCTCTTGCTGCCATTTAAACTCCTTCCCCTAGACACACTGGATGTGATGAAACAGGTGATTCCCTTCCTTTGTCATGGAATTCTATACGTTGAGAAACAGACGTGCCAGTTACCATCATACTTTTAGCCTTCTCTCCGGTTCAACGGCCTAAGCACGCTGAGTCTTGTATAACATGTTGCGTTCCCGCTTGCTGCTCTGCTGGGGACTCTGGGGTTGGTTCTCATCGCTCCTGCAGCACGGGCTGGGAAGCTGGATGCCGTCTGCTGGCTGAGAACACGTGGCAGCGCAGGGGAAGGTTTGCTTCCCGTCTCTAATAACCATCCGCGCAAGGGGGCCTGAAAACGACAGCCAGATGAGTTCACCTGAAATGGCTTCTCCCCATTTTTGCCAGGTAGTTAATTAAATCAGATGCTGATTCCAGGGGGCATTCAAACAGGTTGTGATTTTCAGTAAAAATAGCAACTAAAAGCATGTCTAGAGTTTAGTTTTTAACAGGCAAGTTTGCATGTCAGTCCTTCTAGCAAGCACCTAAAGTACTCATAAAAACAGCTTTTAGACTAAGTAAATGATTGAAAGAACCCTAGTTATGAATAACTTTAAAGTAAAATGCTCTCAACTTTAACAGATTAGGGCTAACCTGTACACAGCATAATATATAATGCAAGTCAACGAAGGACTGATGATATGTAGCTTACTGATCAGGAGCAACTTTAAACAGGCTCCTTCCTTCAAATCTTCTTTGCTTATTGTCTGAATCTCCTGGTGGTGTAAATTTACCTCTGTTGAGGTCAGAAGTGGCAATGGAAAAATGCACTTTCATTTCTTCGTTTTCTGGTCTTGCAGAAAAGCTCAGCTTAGAGCAGATCAATCTATCCAAATAAATGCTCTGCTTCAAAGACCTTTAAAAAATTCTCAATTTTGAGAATCTGACGAGAACTTACTTTGCACAAGTGCCCTGAGGGTGGGCACTGAGGACCTGGAACACTTCATGGACCTGTATTTGAAGTATTTGGATGTGGACGTGGACGTTATTAATGCGGTGAAACAAACGTTCATCCTGTTAGAGCACTTTCTGCCACTTACTACCTTAGATATATATGCACTACTTAAATATAAACTCAGAGGCACAAAACGAATTTGCACGAAAGTGGTTTGGTTTTTTTCTTTGAGTCATGAGAATTTCCTGGAAACGATGAGAGGTAGAATCTGAGGATGGCTATTATGGATGTGAAGATTCAAAAAAAGGGGAGGGTGGGCTAAGTATTCAGAAGAGTAAGATTTTTTAGCTGTTCTCCGCTTGCATCCCTTCTACAAGAGCAATGAAGCAATCACAACTGAGTGGCTGCTGCTGAAGAAGATGACGTTATTTTTTCGGGGAGGCACCTACACATTTTCCCCTCTAAATGCACAGGACTCTGCTCTTGTAGGGAATCTCCCTCCATGATAAAGTCGGTAAAAGTTTTACTTTACTGGGAATTTCTGGTTCGGGTTGAGCCTCCCCAGGCTCCCAGATCTTGTAGCTGGGAGCAGATTTTCAGGTGTGTGCTTTCCATTCAGGCTTCTTAATGGCAGCATGGACAATCTCGTTATTTAAAATGGAAGATCCTTGACTTTTAAAGCTTCTGCCTAATATTTCTAAAGAGATCATCTGTCTGTGGAGGTCTTCTGTAAAGATGATTGAACTTTTTGCTTAAGTGGGAACTTAATCTTTAAAAACCTCATTCATAATAACATTTGGCATGATTGCTTCAGAAACAAAACAGCAAGAACAAGAGAAGTTGATCAGAAGTAGCAAAGTGTGAGGAAAGCTTTGGATACTATTCAGATTTTGTACTACAGTCATCACTGAGGGAAAATCATTAATAATTTAGGCAATATTTTATTATTTGATCTATTTCTATCAAGGCTTGTAACTGAGCAAGGTTCAGATGTTGAACAGGGATAATTAATTGAAACCTAACCTTTCTGCTGAAATCAGTTGGCCTTTCATTAGCAGTAACAGACCTGTCCCGCAGTCTTTGAAAAGGAAAAGAAAAAAATCTACATTTTAGACCTAGCGTGTTCAGTCATGCAGTCGTGTTTAACTGGGTGGTTATGGAAACATCCAAATACACTTTTTTTTATTTCAATTTAGGAAAAGCTGGATTTTTACTGTCATTTTAGGCCTTTGTTCCTAGCATATAATACGGATGAACATTTTGTAAGCAACTGAATAGATTACTGAAAATCTAATTAAAGATCAGATTTCTTTCCAACTTTGTAAGAAATCAATGGACCCAATTTTTATATCCTGTTAAGTTAAAATCATTTTCAGGTGTGTTATGATGATTTGCATGTGTGTATTGTAACGGCATTCTCAGATGTTGCTGAGCTCTTTATAAGCATGATTAAGGAGATGTTAGAAGTCCAAATTACAGACAACTATGTGTCCTTTGATCCAAACACTGGCTCCCCCAAGTAAGTTGCCTTCAGAAATGAGTGTTTGTTGTTCAGATTGCCAGCAGCAAGAGCAGCCAGCACAGAAGCTCAAATACATCTTAATTGTCATGATTACTCTCTCCTGATTTAGGAAACACTTGTTCCCAGCTCTGTTCTATTTAATGTGGCAGAGAAACATCTTCCAAGTGCTTTAAAGCATGAAAGGAATACTGTTGCTGGACTTCATGTCCCTACTTTGGATCTTTCATGACTGACGCTTGAAAGAGAAGGCTACTGAGGGCAGTGAGTTAAAATGTGCGTTTGCAGCTACAAGTGTGTTCAAAACTCTCTCATCTTTGACTTGCTATGAGACAGCAGAAGGCAGCCTTACTTGAGGCACTGGATGCCTGAGATTAACCAGGGGAGTTCCAGTGGAGAGTATAACTACTCTGAACTTCAGCCTTTCCTTTGAACACCTATCATCTTACCGAAATGGATGAAAATTTTAACATCATGGTTCCCTTAAAATGTCACTGTTATAGTCTCTAGAGAGGTCCCTTTTGCTCACTTGGAGCTTTTTGAGACCTGTTCTAGATACAAAGATTTTATTGATGATAATTTTCAGACAGCTTCTCCAGGCTTTCATCTCTCATCTCACTCTCTCCTGCCTTTTAGATTCAACTTGCAGGAGAAGAAAGTGAATATGTTCAGGCCCTGAATCTGATTTACCTTTTGGTGGTGCAGACCCAGCGCTGTTTTGGGGGTTAATTAAAGGAATATGGGGGTAGATTCTTGGCCAGCCTTGGCAGGTACACCACATCGATGATGAGCCTCAGGAATATTCGGTAACCTATGTTCAACTAAGTTGCGGGGAACGGACTCCATGTCTTGCAAATATGTTGACTCAGATGGTAAAATCCTGGTGACTGATGAATTTTCAAAGGCAGGATGTGGCTGAGGATTGAAGCAAGCTGTATGATCCAAATAATTTTCCCCTAGTGCCTGCATTAGTTTTCTAAAGCAAAATTTTACCTTTCCGTGTTCTAAAACTGTATCATGTTTATGTAGTTTTCCTAATTTTTTTTTAATGTTGGGTTTATTATGATGGTTTCACTTCTCTCTTTTGCAGTTAATACTAGAGATATCCAATCACCATACATTGCGTGAATATGAAAAATATGGCATGAGAAATCAGCATGGTATGATACATCATGTCTTTGCATACAACAGCTAAAACACGAAGTACATGATCATGAAGCTCTATTTATAATGCATCAATGCGGTGTTTCTGTCATCTGTTTTTCCAGGGGAAATTCATTCTTTTTTTCCCCCTAATGTCACCTTTCTAAAATGTGGTAGCCTTGATCTCCCTGGCTTCTTTCCTTGGAAAAATGTATGAGGGCATGCTGTTAAACATTTGTCCCTTTTTCTGTTGGTTCTTTTCTTTTCTTTTCTTTTCTTTTCTTTTCTTTTCTTTTCTTTTCTTTTCTTTTCTTTTCTTTTCTTTTCTTTTCTTTTCTTTTCTTTTCTTTTCTTTTCTTTTCTTTTCTTTTCTTTTCTTTTCTTTTCCTTTCTTTTCTTTTCTTTTCTTTCCCTCCTTATCACGTATTTCAGAAAGGATCTTGAACTGTTTCCCTGTAAGATTGACCTTTCTGAGCAGTGGCAAGCAGATAGTGTTCTTTGATACACTCTAACCTAATAATCCAACTGCCCAAGGTGGGTTTAAAATGAAATCTTGGTTCCAATAATAGAATTGCTGCTTTAAAATATACATGAACAGGCCAAAGATTCAGCCTGGAACACAACAGAAACACAAAACAGAAGAATTCCCTCGTGTCCTGCTTTATTTTACTCCTCCCACCTCCTTTTCTTTCTGTATTAGACTGTGTGATCTAATAGGACACAAACGCTGGTGGTAACACAATGCCATAGCGACTGGCCAGGTGCTATGAGAATTACGTGCATTTGTGGGTATTGATGATGAAATTGTCCAAAACTTTGAGAGATTTCAGGAAATGTTCTCTAGCTGATTTCACCAAAGTATAAATGAAAAACCACCTAAGAAGCAGAAGAATAAAAGATGCCGATGATGAGGTTTTAGTGTTTCTGCTCTTTTTTTGTGCTTGGTGAATGATTTGTGGTTTTTACCTTTCTTCAAATAATGGCAAAATGTACAATGATTTAACTCAAGATTCAAAATAACAATTGAGCTATTATAGCTGTGGTTGCTAAAAACCTTCTTTTTATAATTTACCTTGAAGAGCTACACTTTTTAATTTATGTGAAGCTCAGAAAAGTTGGATGAATTTCTATGATGTTTAAATAAACAGTCTAGACAATGTGTTTGGGAGAGTAGTGGAGCTGTTAAGCTCAAGCTGTTAAATCATCCCCCATGATTTTGGGGTCTCCATTTTCCTGGTTTATCTTGCGATCTGGTTGTCTAATTAAATCAGCTGAATCATGAGAGAGCAGTTATAGCCAATCTGGCCTTCCTCCATTTCCTGATGTTTGTTTTGGATGCCAGTTTGCAACCATCTTCTGCATCTTTGCCACCACAAGGTCTGATGCTGCTACAGCCCCTCAGCAGAGCTCTGTTGCACATTTGTTTGGAAACATCCTTCATTCAGCTTTTCATCTTCTTTGGAGACCTGAGTACGTGTGAACATGTTAACAGCTCTCAGCTGTGTTTAAGTAACAGCCTTTAAGAGGGCAAAAGTGAGGCCATCTGCCTTAGGTTGCCTTTCTTTCAGTGGGGGAGCGTGAGCGGTCATTGAGCAACATCTTGGTGGGAGAAGGTTCCACTTGTCCTTGCTCCACGGTAACTGATTTCTCCGTCATTTTTTCTGTAGGATTTACCTACTTTTGTTGGTCACTGATTGTTTTCTACGTCACTCGAGCTGATTTCTAGCACAGTCTGTTATCATGCAGTGGCACCTGCCTTTGGGTTTGCATTACCTTTCTCCTCCTCCTTTCTTCCTAACCCTTAGGAAAGCAAGTATTAATCAGGATTTGTGTCAGAATTTAGACCACTGGCCCAATGTGTTTGTTCTTTCTTGTTTAATGTATTGTTGTGAACTTGAACCTTGATCTGAGGGAGTTGATGGAACTGTTTATTTACCTGATTTAAAAAAAAAAAAAAAGTCAAGGGCTCTCAAAGCAATTTTTTTCTTTTCTGTATGTGTTTGTACCTGCTATTTCAATATACATAAATCACTGCTGCCTCACAGAAACTGGTAAATGAATGTTCTTGTGCACTGGGACTCATTGGGGAGTGGTACTAGATAGTGAGGTAGGAAGCAGGCAAGGGAAGGAGGCTTGTCTCCGTTATTCCAGACATATGGATGAACAGAGCGAGAACTTCATTCTTAAATTTCACGTGGCTTTTCCAAAGATGGCATTTGGTCTCACTCATTTCCAGCAAAACACCCAGGGCACAGGAGAATTGTGTAAGTAGGGCTGTACTGTGATACGCCTGTTTACAGTCACTGGTACAAGTAAGAGTTTTTCTCTGTCTTTAAGGGAGAAGAATCAGACACCTAATCAGCTAATTGGCAACTTGCTTAATGTTTTGCCTGCTTAACTCCATTATTAGGGAAAAGATCCCTTGCAGTGTGTATTGATGTGTCTAAACAATCAATAAGTGAAACATCTAATTTAAAAAAAATCCATTTATATGGCACACAGCAATTTAATTAATTGTAGTTAGGAACAAATTGGGATTGATTAGTGCTCATTGTTACTTAACACTATTTTCTCTTGTTATTACTCAGTAATATTGTTGAAAAAATTAAAAGATGGAAAAGATCTATTTTTTTTTCCCATCATGGCAAGATAGAGATCTTTTCCAATAAGAGTCATGTCAAAATATGAGGTTAGCAATATTTTTATAGCATTTCATAAAATGTTCAAAAGCACTATTTATGAAAATTAAGTATACAAAATTTGGATATAGCTTTTTTCAACAGTTTAAACACCTGCTTAATCATCAGTTGATTTTATGCAGCTACATAGGGAACTAAGGGAAGTCTAGAGTATGATGAATATTTTATAATTGTCTATGTGTTCAAACATGATAATATACATTTCAGGTATATGTGAAGTCTAAAGCTTCAGTGAATATTTCAGAAGGCCTAATTAACTTTCACCCAATTTAGTGGAACCTTTAGCTGGAATGAATTTGATGCTTCTGAAGAACATTCTTCCAAATTTCCAAACACTTTTCTGAGGAGGTTAGGAAGCTTGCTGACAGACATGTTCTGCTTTCAAGAGGATGCTGCTAGCTTCCTTTCTCTGCTTATAACTATAACAGACACTGAAAAAAAACCAGCCCTGAAGTGGGAAATGAAATTCAAACTGTAACGATAACTGTAAGAATTTGATTAGTTGCAATTACTCTTCAAACTAAATAAGTACTGACTTTTACTCCTGTCTCCTCCTTAAGGAAAGAGGGCTACTCCTTCAAACTGGAACCCCAGTTTTCTTCTTTTAATTTTAATTATTTTTCGTTGAATAATACAGAAGGCTATCAGATGGAGTCAAATATCTTCATGCTAGAGCATTAGTTTATCTTACTCTGTACTGAGTTTCCAATAGAAATGTTTCCTCGGTCATGTAAAAAAGTGCAATCCTTGGGTGGGAAAACTTTGGTCGCTGTTGTTATACATAGGAATTGATTCAATCCAAGAAAAAATAGCAGTCACAAGATATGAAATTGCTCTTTGGGAGTGGAGAGATTCCAAAATTGTCATGTTTATATGTCCCAGAAAAGACGAAGAGAAATTCTAGAAAACAGCCAAATGGAAACCAATGGGCTAATCTCTGCATGCAAAGCTGTGAACATTGCTGACCTGCTGTGTGCATGGAGGATGCCACCCTAATTCAAGGGTTGCTGGAGCAATATTTGGCAGAGAACAGAAGTGAAGGGAAGCTGGTGAGAAGAGGTATCTCATATCTTCTTTCCTAAATTCTGTGATGATGGTTTTAAGGATAAAAAGATGTAAAGGCTGGACTTCCTTGTGTGTCTTTAATATTCATAATTACAAACCCAGTTTAAATAAATTGCGATAGTTTTGTTTGCTTTACGGTAAGGCTAAAATTATATACTACTTTGATTCCAAAGCAAATTATGTATTCAGGCTTTGATTTCAAGCATGGACTGTTCCAGTAGTGTTTATCATGCTTTATCTGACACTGCCTTTAAAAGATACATACTGTCTTTAATGATTGTATTTTAATGTTCTTTAAATACCCATCACTATAATTTATATGAATATACAGTTGGTTAGTTTTCTTTTTGAGCTAGAAGAAAAACGCATTAGTTCTTATTCACATCTTTGATGAAATATCAATCTATTTCTTTCAGCTTTCACAGCTAATAAATGCTCAGCATCCTAGGTCAGGTAGTAAATGCTAGTTTAAGATTCCTGCTGCTTAAATGCAGATTTGTATTTTTGTTCTGCAACGCTGTTACACTCTGGTGATATGCTCATTATTTGATAATAGCAGGTTCACCAGGTGTGTTTATGCATAACTTCATTTTTGGGAAGCGGGGGAATGAATAGAAATTGTGAATGCCTGTTTTAATAGATATCTGTAAACAGATGTTGTAAAAATATAGTTGTCTCCCTTACACACTGCTAGCTTGAGACACTTGAGGAAATAACTATTCACAGCAGTTTACTGTAAAATTCATGTATTTAAAATAAGAATTCCTCTAGCATATCTATAAATAAAGGAATCAATAATGAAAAAGGATTGATAAACACTTTGATGTCATAATCCTTGGTCTGGTTGGTACTGAGCGGATCAGTCACCAGTAAAACTGTGCATCCGAGTAGGGCTCTGGAGGAAAGAAGTGAGGTGGTGGATAACCCATGGGATGACAGTCAAACGCATGGTTTATTGGCTGCAACGGGTATCCGAGGTTGGTGCCTGACACTCACCCATGTATAGCTACATTGGGAAGGATTAAATAATTTTTTCTTTGAAATGTTTTATAAGGGCCTTGGCAGCTCTCATGCGTGCCCTTCTGTGGACTTGCAGGAACCAAAAGATCTGTCCACTTGAAGACAATTAATTTTAATTGCATGAGATAATTGAGCTATAAAATAGTACCCATGTAGGACTGATTTTTCTCCAGCAACATACAGGGAACAAAGAGTTTGTTCACATGCACTGTCAATAAGTTAACTTCTGCAAAGCAGAGACTTCTTTAATGTCCATTGCAGTGAGACATTGTGAAGGATGCAAACTTCTCATGATGATTAGAAAAAGATCGTGTTTGAAAATAAACTCTTTTCTACTGACATACTTTCAAAATTGATTTTTGTTACTCCTGCATCCCACCCGTAGAGAAACTCTAAGCTACAGTTTTTAATGTTGGTTATCAGTTATCAACATTGATTTGAATAATAAAAGCAAACTTTTTTAAGGGGAGTAGGATTTATTTTTTTTCCTATCTCTAAAGGGCACTGTGTATTTATATTAGAGCAATGAATAATGTTTCTTAAGAATAATCACATTTGGCATTTTGAAGCGTGCTGATGGTAGAAAAGATGTAATGAAAATACCTTTGATTAGAAAGTCCGTTTCTTATGGAGGAGTTCAGAATATAGTGGAAGGTGCTTTATTGAATTTACCCTAATATTTTTAGAACATGCATTGGAATTGAGAGTAAAAAAGTGCTATTGAAATGTATACATGTTCTACTAAATGCTAGCAAGTATACCAACATTTCTGCAGGCTAGTCTTCCAGCTTGCATAATTTTCTTTCACAAAAATAAAACTTAAAAATACATTTGGTCATTTTTTTTTTTTTTAAGGAGTGCAGCACTGCATTGGTAATATCGAATTATAATGGTAGCGTACCCCCAATAAGATTTGAACAGGTATTTTTCCGTTGGGTTACAAAGGCAGCAAGACAGATGTGTTGGAGCTGCACACAGAGGGGCCCGAGTGAGGTCTGGGATGGATAAATATGGAGGCAGACGTAATGTGATTTCCACGTAAAGCTCAAAGAGTGTGACTGCCTTTAGGGAGCAGCGGTTTTGCCGATACTACCCGCTGTCAGAGTGGCAGCGCTGTTTCACGGGGGTCCGTGCTCTGGGTGACGTGACGCAGCCCCCGCTCTGCGCCATACGAGTGGCCGTACTCTGAGTCTGCTCTGTGCTCCTGGCTGGGAGTTGGTCTTTAATTTTCTCCATTTTTCCCCTCTTCCTGTGGCTGTTGATTCTTATTATACGCTGGATCCTACTGATACTGAATTTATCAGCAAATCTGACTTCAGGGAGAGCAGAATAAGGCCTTATGTTCTTCAATTAGAAAAGTGCTTTCTGACCTTATTGCCTGCAGAATAAAGCTACTCGGCACTCCCATACAACCCTTCCTGCCTCACCAAATGGTATTGTTACTTTCCATTACTCTGCTTTCTCCCCCAGCCCAGGAGATCAGTTGAAATGATGGATCTGCGTGGCACTTACCAGCGGTTGTCCCTACGTCTTGTACCAGTCGAGCAGCGCTAGCTCAGGGATGACATCAGGGATGTTGTTCTGCGCTCCTTTGCGGGCGGCGTTTCACGTGGCATTCCACGGAAACGCCTGGGCGCCGTCCTCAAAGAACATAATTAGACTGAAAAACTTGTCAGTAGGCTTATTCCAAGCTTTAGTGACACCTCTGTGGAAACTCACTGAAAATAGACTGAATGCAACAAAAAATTGTCAATTGTTGATTAATATCTCGAATAGTGCCCTCTGGAGCTCTATTTACAGTAATTTGCTGTGTGTTTAGCTTACAGTTAAAAGGCAGCTTTAACAAAGATGTAGCTGGACTCTTGATTCTGTATAATTTACTCTGCTGTGGTGAAGACCATCAGATATCTATTGGAAATCTAATGGAAAAAACAATGTGCTAAATAACAGCACTGGTAAAACCTTGTACATAGTAAGTTATTCATGCACCTGTTTCAAAAGGTCACTACTAACCTTTGTTTTTTAACATTCCAATGTTAGATTTAGCATTTTTGGTTTGGCTGAACTTTTTGGTAGGACTTCTCCCTGGATGTTCCAGAATTTGGTATAAAATAATTACAATTCTTAATAGAGATAAATGCTAAAATTGCTTCCATAGCAAGCATAAAATGAATCTGAATATGTATGGCAGTCAGTTTTTTTACTTGTTTCTGTATGGGGGGGGGGGAATGATAAGCAGTATAGAATGGATAAATACATTTATAAATGCTAAAATTATCAGTTCTAGAGAGTGAACACTCAGTAGGGCTTGGAAATTGATAAGAAAGTATTTCCACGAGTCACATCCAGTAGGAATTTTGGAGGCTTTTTAAAAATTGATCAAGTGTTTGTATCTTGTGTATAAAAGATAACAGACACAGAACAAAGGGAAACAAATATGACAGAAACATGGCAATTTACAGTGGACAGAAATGTGGAAAGAGGTACGCTGGCTGGTTGTAGGGCTTTACTTACTATAACATTGCGGTAACCAAAAATTAACACCTTTAAAATTGTTGCATGATTTCTTGCTTCATGTAATGATAGCCTTTAAAAGTGAGGATCATTTTTGGTTCATTTTCAGGGGTACTTTGATTGAATTTTTTTTGCATTCAAGGAGTGAGAAATATAGAAGTGATACAGTGTTCAAGTTCAGGACTTCTACTACTAAATCCTTGGACCAGTAAACCTATGCCAATACTGAACTTAAAAAAAAGCTGATGGAGTTGGATGGAAAATATATAAAACAAAGCTTTTATTTTAACACCTCCTCCTTTTCCACTTAGTTGTCAGTGGTTTTTTGCAAGGAAAATGCTAGTTTCACAGAGTCTTTAAAAGATATTAAAAGATGGGCATGAGCTATTCCTTCTGGGGGGGAGAGAAGTTCAGATGAGTTGGAGCTCTTGTTGTTAAAAGGTTGACAACGTTACAATATATTAGAAGTCAAGACAAGACAAAAGTGAGGAAAAGGATAGGTTTGAAGTACAGCTTGCTCTTATTTTCTTGCTCATCCTGGGGCAGGGCATAGTCGAAAGACTTTTCATTTTATAGTATCTCGTTTCTGCTGCATTTACCAGATGGAACACACAGATATACGCTCACTTTGAGATGTTCCTGTTGTGCACTAAAATCCACCCACCTTAAGGGTGAAAACGCAGCAGCTGTTCCTCACTGGTATTGCTACAGGATCATTTCAGAGCACAGACAGTCCTGGAGAATATACTGTAGCATTCCTGTACACTCTTCATGTTATATCCCTGCATAAAAAAGGGGACAATCCTTTTTCAGAATTAGCTGTGTTTGAATGAATACGTTTTGTATTGCTACTTTTCAAATTATGCTAGTGTAATATCAAGTTTTTCAAAGCACTTATTTTCTTTATGGAAATCTTGACTTCACGCATTTCAAGTAGACAACATGTCCTTTTTATTGAAGTATGGCAGATGTATGTTACAGTAATACACTCTTATTGAATCATCCATTTTGCATTACGTGCTGAGTGTGTCTAATTCTTCCCGTGGCAACTTACTACGCTGCAGTCCTGACCCTCCTGGAGGATCAATTTCTTTGGCAGTATAAAAAAAATTTCACCTTTGTCTCTTAAACCATCTACTTTCCCCTTTCCCTCCAGCCTTCAAACAAATGGCTTTACACTGAACGGGAGGGTGGGAGGGAAACATCTTTGGGCTGAAAAGTAGTGGAATGATTGTATTTAAGAGTGAATATTTTACTGAGGTCAGGATAAGGAGGAGGGTTGATAACCACAGGCAAGGAGGACTGTGGTGAGTGCTTGCTCAGAGAAAAAGCAGGATGGACACTGTTTAACTTGATATGAAGCCTTGGCCTCAAAGGAAAGTGGAAATATGATTGTGGAAGAGTATTTGAAAAACTTTTTTAACTATCAGCTGTCTGGTCTAGATATCCCTTGAGCTTCTTTCAAACCCAAATGAACGTAATGTTTCTTGGGCTTATTTTATGCAATAAAAGATGGAGGGGTTTATACTGCAGTGTGCTGAGTGTTCCCAGCCCCCATTTCGCTTGCCTGGATTTCACAAAGTAACTCTATTGACTCTTTTTTTTTTTCTTTTTTCTTGTTGTCCAGTATATTATGTGAGTGAAATACTGCTTTTTGTAGTGTAACTGAGGTGGCAAAAATAGCAGAAACATTGCCGTTTCTTTGCCGGGTGGTTGAACCTCGAGCTCCCCTCGTGCTGCAGGTGGTAGGGTCTGCACTCAGCATCTCTCCTGCCTGACAAGGGAGGTAGGAGCCAGGTGGAGCCGGTGTGTTCCACCCCCCACAATCTGGTTTGAACCAAGTCAGGTTTGTGCTGCTGCTCCAGCAGCTTCGTAGCTTCTCCCAGAGCGGTTGGAGTGGATTTTGAAACTCTCCTCCTGGAAGGATTTCCCCCCCCCCCAGTTGCAGCTCCTTCCGAGGCCGTGGGGAGGCAGACCCTCAGCCTTGGCTGTGCTAAGCGCCGGGTACGGGTTCATCTGGCTTTGAAATGGGTAGCTGCAGAAAAGCTAAATAGAAAGACTTTGGAAATTTTGGGTGCTGAAAACTTCTAGTAAAGACTAGCGAGAATCCCTGGAGGGGGAACAAGATTGAATATGTAGCTAATTACGTTGTTCAGAGATAGATTTAATTGAACTATAAGGTTGGAGGTGATTAAAAAAAATGCCTCTGAGCTTTCAACTCCTGTGAGTGTTCTGTGTGCAGAATTTTTTTTGAGGAAGAAGTGATTTTCATATAAGATCAGTAATGCATGTAAAGATGTGCCAAGAGAAATGATGTCAAATGCATTACCAACAGACTGGAATACAGAAAACCCAGGGTTGCTTCTTAAGCCAAGGCACTGGGGTTTTGGCATAGATCAAAAGTAGTGAAAAGCAAACTCATTAATAGGGTATGAATTGGAGTTTAACATGTGCGGACTTTCAAATTGGGGTTGCCACTCAAAAATCTGTTTTTCCTGGTGTTACAAAAGAGCAATGACTGTTCTCCCAGAACCAGTCTCTGAGTCAAGATCTGAAGTGGTGTGTGACAATAATGTATGGATGGCTGTAGCTGGAAAACATTTGACCTTCTGTGGAATTTCAGGATTTGGGGCTTTGGAATAGGCAGTTGCTTTACTGAGTTTTAGGCATTGACATTATTAGTTTGATATGAGACACGTTATCTAAAACTCCAATGTTCTACTAGGAAGAATTATTGAACTGTGGTGGTGTTTTTTTTTTTTTTTAAAGCAGCAAAACAAACCCTCAAAACCCCAAACCAAACTCTTTTGGGAGAAGTTTTGGAGAGAAAAATAAAGTTTGTTGACAATACTAAAACCTTTGAACAATCAAAGAGGCTATTGGCCATGGGGTAGATTAACTAAAAAAACCCTCCACAAACAACGCTCACCAGGAAGTGATTGCCTGAAAGTTTTTGTCAGTATTCAGCATCACAGAAGTCTTGTACTGCATAAATGCTGCAGTGTGGGGAATTGTGCCTACAGTGGCAAAATTAAAATTCGTTTGACAATAGAGAGTATTTAAAGGCACTTTCTTACTTTCAGGTACTTCAGTTTGCAACTCGGCTATGTGCGTTTGATGCATGGAATCGTAATAGTTGTGCTACATATACATGCAGCAGCTGGGTGTAGACTTGAGTCATCCTTTATAGCTCAGTTTCTTCTCAAACAAATTCAGGGTTAAATCTGGAACTTACCAAGCATCCAGCCGTGGAGCATACGATGCATCGCTGTTAGGTCTATGCGCCTGCATCTCAGGTCGTGGTTTGGTATTCAGACGCTGCTGAATGAAGTTTTCACGTTAAAACACTTTGAAAAATTATTCCTCTCCTATTGCTCTGGGACTTAAAGATTTTGCAAGTTTTGGGATGTAGAATGTTGGCTGGAAGTTTTGATTTTTACACTTGTCTCTCATTGCTTTTGTGGTGTTGGCTCCTGGGAATGTGACTAGGAAATCACCACATAATTTACTGAGTTCTGTTCAGTGCAGTGGTGTTCCTGGAGAAGAAACCCTCCGAATGCCTCATTTTTCCATAGAATGGATTTTGACAAGTGCCCAGAAATATGTCTCAAACTTTAACCTTCCATTTGTAGGCAAAGACAGATAACAGCAATACAGATAAAAATGAGATGGTGACTTTGAGCAACACGACAAGAGATCATAAATCTCAGGACTGGCCTTGTGCTGCACAGGAGATTGCAGTCTTAATTAAAAAGTTTTTGAGTGGCTCTCTAAGTGAGCCAATGACTTTATTACAGTTCTTGTGCATCGGGATATTTGCCTGGGAAGCCCGGTCAGTCTGTCCTGTGTCTGAATGAACTCTAAAGCGGCAGACAGGTATATAACCTGAACACATATATCACAAGGGATGCTTGGACCTTTAATCCAAGCCCAACTATTTCTCTCAGTGTGGAGGTCAAGCCCACGTTTCCCACAGCCTGAGCAGATGGACCCGGCACGGTGGGGCGCCCCGTCCTGCTCGTTGAGGTGCTGCCTCGGCGCAGCAAAGCAGTCGCAGAAGCCTTAAAACCCCCGTGAGAGCCTGGCTGTTGGCCTGTGGTTTGGGCATTCGGTGGGGATGGGGGATGCCCAAGTTTTGGTTCCCACTCCCTGGGGTGCTAATGGATTTTGTGGCACAGGCCCAGGCTAAAACAAGTAAATCGCTTCTCTTTGGAGTAGCGTAGTAGTAACTAATACTTGTCCTGTAAGGAGGTTACCTGAACCGTGGTGTATTTTACAGTAGGGTTGTCTTTACTTACTGGGAACAAGTTTATTGAAAAATCAGAACAAGGCTTTATTTTGTCTATCGTTCTTGTGGAAAGAGCTAAGAGGAGATTTAGAAAAGTACTGTCAGTAATTGCTGAGAAACTTAAAGCACTTTGGAGTGCAGAATAATTTTAGCACAAGGCTGTTCATTTTTCACAAAAAGTATTGTGATATTCTGGTTCTGCTGAACTCAAGAGAAGTTTTACTTCTTTCCTTAAAATGATGAGGATTGCAGACAGCGCATTCTATAAATCTGTCCTTTGCAGCCAGAGTTTACTTTGTGGTTGAGGGGGAAAGTAGGAGTTTTATTCCCATCCACCCATCTTGCCCAGATTTGCCACAGTTGGGGCAGAACACACGTTTTTCAGTCACACAGTCTGGTTACAGAAATGTGCACTGCCCTGTTTAGGACAGCCCTCAATTTTCTTCTGTTTTGGGACTCCCTTTGAAAATGAGGTAGTACCTGTTCAGGATAGAATCATCTCTATGTGCCATAACACGCTTTTAAAACAATTCTAATACATACCTGTTATGGGGGGGGAGGATAAAGTGCAATCACAGTGAACACTTTTTTTTTTCCCCGGAGTACAGAACTGGCAGACAATCTTTGATATCACATGCGGTTAACTTTCCTTTACCTTATTTTATGTTTGATCTCATACCAATTAAAAATGCTTTTTTAAAAAGGGGGAATTACTTTGACTGGCTCTGCTTGGTGAAATGGCCTTTGGAGCCTATGGTAAAGATGAACTAACTTGACACATCCCCCAAATGTCACCCTGAGAGCTTGAACAGAGCTGAGAAATAAGTCAAGGAGAAAATAGTGTGAGATTAACATACAGGTTATTTTACACACTAATGCTTTGTGGCACTGATGACTACCTTGTGCTGTGGAGCCAAACGCTCCAGGTTTGAGACAGGACAAGCAGTTTTACTGCTCTCCAGATAGATTTTTAGCTAGTGGCAGAACTTGACCTGCGTGGATATCGAGGTATCGATTAAAATGGAATTTTGCACTAGTGTTATTGTGCTTTTAAGCATCCTTTTTTCCCCCCTTTGTTTCAAGAAGCTATCTTGTCCATAGCATATAGCCCAGGTGTGTGTGATGCTGCATTGAACTGTTGTGGCCGAGTATTCCAGGACTATTCATCCTTCTGTTTTGCTACTATGTACATTAATTTCTATACAAAATCCAGTGAGCCCACTAGTTTGCCATGAGTTTAATACCTTCTTTTTCTGAGGATCATGCCATGTGGCTGTTTCCATCTTTCTTGTGTTGAGACTGCCAATGTAGTCTAACAGTTCTGTACTGTGTCTTTGTGTTTGAAGAGCTTATTATGCATTAACCAGCTTGAGTAAATACAGATGACTAGTCTTAAACTAATTTGCAAACTTATTACTTGGGAGTTGAGAAAGTTTAGCAGCCTCGGTAGTTGTTGTGGGAAGGTTTAACATCTGGTGCTGGACCACAGCTGCACTCAGCTGTGGTGTCATTCTTAAGTTGGCTGCCTTGGATCTCCCCACCTGTCCTGCTGCCATACCTTCCAAATATAATTGATTTGTACTACTGGTACATAGCTATGGTATCCTCTTTTGCGTTTGCTTGTGTAAGTTTTAGAAAACTCAGTGCTCTTCCTAAATTAAAGGCACTTTCTGAGCTATTCAATCTAAAAAGCTATCTGTAAAGTGGTGCTTCCCTTAAAGACTCAATTTGTAGACCCAACCTCATCCTCCTTGATAATTTTCTTCTCCTCTACTAAGCTGTCAGGTCCCAACAAAATCAAACCAAAAGCCATTTCAGAGTTTTGGAAATGAATACCTTACCTTCACTGTTTCCTGTCTTTCCATTATGTACTGTAATAATACACATAGCATGACTTTAGACTTTTGTTTCTGTCGGAACAATTGTTGCAGCAAGGGAAAACAATGACTTGGAAGATCTAATTATGTACAGTGCTTAAAAAAAAATATCAGTTTTTCTCAGGATCTCTACATCCAGTGGACTGATACAAAAGTGCAATTCCTCCTCAATGTACCTTTCAGTGAAGTTCAGCTCAAGTTCTTTTTGTAGCTCTGGAAGTACTACAGCTATGGCAGAAGTGGTATTGCTAGAATAGTTTATTCAATGAGTACTCTGACTAGCTGCTGTAAAGGCACAACATGTCATATTACTTTAAGGAAATACCTAAGTGAGAAGGCTCATACAGCTGTTAAATATCATATTCCTAATTCAGTTCTTGCCATGATGCCATATTGGGAAAATTGCAACCAAAATGACCGAACTTAATGGTAGATAAAGCTAGGCTAGATCAGTTCCAGCTCTGAGAATTTTTGAGGTATAGTTAAAAGTGCAAATTTTTGAGGTATAGTTAAAAGTGCAAGTTTTAAATCACACAACATTGTTTTGTACAGCATACAGGGCTAGAAGGAGCACTTCCGTATGGTGGGTTTGTTTCTTAAATGTTTAGTTAAATATTATCAGGCTAAAGATTAGTTTATTCCCACAAAAGGTTCTCTGGATGGCCGTTTTACAAAAAGCAAACAGTATTTAAGAGAAAATCAAATCGTAGCTGATACTATGATTCCCCGATGGTTTTGTATGTAGATGAACCCTTAAACCACATACGATAGCTGAGTTGCTGGGGGCAGATGCTTAGAAAGAGATGCGGGGTGTTGTGTGCATGTTCAGAATTGCAGATCAGTTAATTGAGTGCTGCTGGCTACAGGCAGAGAATAGATGAGAATTTAAATGGAGTAATAGTGCAGTCTGCGACCATGAAAGCATAAAGGTGGAGAAGCAAATCACTGAGAAGCACACAACTCTTACTCATATCTCTGCATGCAGGAAGAAAAGATATAACCTAAGGCTGAGCGATGGCGTGTAGTTGATTTTTAGAAGTTTAATGCCAAAACGTATGAATGGTTTCTTCCTCTCTTTCCTCTTATTGCTCTTGCAGTGAATCTGAGCTTAGCTTAGTTTGCACTGCAACAAATAGCAGCAAATGTGAATTTTTTAATGGGCACATAACCTGGATAACTGCTTTATGCCCTCACTTGTTTTTAGTTTTTTGTCCTTTGTCAAACAGGTTAAAAGTCCTGCTATGTTGGTGAGAACTGTTAGCTAAAAGCAGAATTTATCTCTTCCTCCTTGTAGCTTGATTTGAATGGATCTGAACTTGCTCTTTCCACTCAGGGTTTCTGCATCAACCCTACATGTTATGGAGTTGCCTCCATTGAAAATTAAATTGAAAAACAGTGTATCCTGCTTTAGAATAACCATCGTACAGTTTTAGTAGGTGGATGCTTTTTGTGAGGAGCTAGATGCTGATCCACACTTCTTCAATCCCCATTAAAGCACTCATTCTACATGAGAGAGAGGGGCTATGACATACTGAGGTTTATTTATCAGGCCGCCTTCCGTGTGGTCACTACTGCAACTTGGAAAACCCAAGTGGAAAATGTTATTGTGGCTTTGAAGTCTGAAATGTCAGACAGAAAATACAGTCTGCTGCGGAAGGTGTTCGTTTCTGTTTCTCGACAATGTGATGCGCAGGCAGGGCTTTGGAGAGCGGTCCCCGTGCCTGGTGCAGCGTCTCCAGCACACCAGTTACTGTTCTTTGTGCCCGAGTCCTGTCATTGTCACGGGGCCAAGGGGTAGTGTCAAGCAGCACTCCACGGGGGTTACTCTCACCAGTAGCATCCAAGTTTTAGCAAAAGCTCTATAAAATACTTTGTGACAAAGATAAAACTACCAGTTTGTGAATTATACCTGCGTGTTATAGGTTCAGTTCAAAAACCTGCTTAAAAAAAGAGTAAGAACAAAGGAATAAGAATCAAGTCTGGTCAGCAGAAATAGTATAAAAGTGATGGGTCGTTTCCACTGTTTTCCATGTTTTGTGTTGTTTTGAAAACAATGCAGCCCATAAAGTATGAGCTGTCTTTCAAGCCGGTGTCTCAAGGTGACCAATCTGCACTGAATTTGGGATAATTCTGGTTTTGGTGACATAGATGCAAATGGCAAAAGCTAATAACCAAGTTTGACTTGCTAGAAATTGTGCTCAGTCATGGGTTTCTACTTCATTTCAACTATTTCTTGTTCTGCACATGAGCCTGGGATTTAGAGTTCTGTTTAAGACCAGTAGTCATTAGAATTTAATATGGAAGAATTAATTGTTTGGAAAATGTTCATTTTTATAAAAATATTAGCTTTTAGACGGACAGATTGTGTGATCTAACATAATCATGCCTTGTATGCCTTCATCTGTCAGTAATATATTTTTATTATCCTTATTACAACGTTGCCTAAGAAAAGGGAGCAAAATCTGTACCAAATGCTGCATAAACACAGAGTACAATTATTCTTACTAGATGTCCAGTATGTCTTATTTTTGGGAGGTATCTGAGTATAAGATTGAAGGTGACACAGGAAAACAATTTGCCTGGATTGGCATCATGCCTCTAGTATTGAGAGACTAAAGTTATACAGATAAAATTTAAATAAAAACTTAAGATCGGTATAGGCCTGGTATGAGAATAGAAGTCCTAGCTGGCATCGAGAGGACTCAATTTTGAGGATGCTGTAAGACCTTATCTGTATGTCATTCAGGCCTAAAGCAAATCATGCTTTTATGCACATTAAAATGCATTTTAAACACGGAAAATAACTTCCTCAGTTGCTATTTGCCTAATGAAAGTTTTTCACTCAGTACACTAGCCTACGAGAGCCTTTTAGCCAGTTTTAGCAACTGAAATCCCTGCAGAATTTCGGAAAAAGATAAAAGCTACTCTTCTCCACCCTAAAACAAAATAAGGTATTTTTACACAGTGTTTCTGTCAAATCGGCCTGTATTTCCTAAGATTTTTACTTTCCTTTATTTTTCTTTTCAAAGTCTGGGTAGATATATCAGTGGAATTGCCTAGATCTTTTTTTTTTTTGAGCTGCAATGATTAAAGGTCATTTCATCTTCTCCTCTGCTACCAAGCAGCATACAGTCCCAAGTTTGCTTTCTTATTATAGCTCGTAACAGAGGTTCAACTAGTTAAGTTTTGTGACCACCTCTAGAAAAAGCTTTGAAATTTTATTTATGTGTTTTTTCCCTTCCTGGCTATATTTGAGTCATAAATTGCATGTGCAGTAACAATACTGCCTTAGGGGCTTTTCTTCCAAGAATTCGGAATGCTCTTTACAAAGTCAGTTAATGGCATGTGATGTGCCTCGCACATAGGTGAGATGACTTACCTCAACCATGTCACAATTTAAATGACAAAGTTGACGAATAACCACAGGTATGGAGATGCTTAGATCCCTTTTCCTCAGAAACTGTACTTGCCTATGGGCCTGCTTTGTGTACTATTTCACTCCAATGTAAGTAACAGCAGCAAAAAGGAGCGTATTTTTGTGGCTCCCTTTAGGAAGGGCACGCTGTAGACAAGGACACTGCACATTAGGACATTAGGAGATGTGGACAGATGTGGTTGGACCCACAGGTAGAACCAGGTCCCCAAGGAGCTGAAGCGACCCCGGACGCGTTCGGTGCAGCGCCAGGGCAGCGGGTGATCCCCGGGAGGATGGACCTGGTGGGTGGGAGCCCCTTGCAAGGGAGGGCCCTGCGTAGGGTCTGTGTGAGAGCAGTGCCTTGCTGGTCCAGGGAGAAAAAGTATTCCCTTAAATAAATAATGTCACTATGGAAATAGTCTTATTGTCAGATTATTTTGTAAAGAATTCTGCATTTAAGAAACAAGGTATTTAGTGCGTCAGTGTTTGGATAAATAGAGCAGTTGCTACTCTTATGTTACAATGTTCGGATAAGGCTGGTTTGGGTTTTTACAGTCTTTTCCTGCCTCTGTGTGCGAATAAAAATCCTTTTTGAGTTTGAAGAAGTTTTAATGCAAAAAATGTTGGTAGGCAGAGTCTGCTGGTATGTGATTACAAACATAGGATTTCATCTGCGGGTCCAACTACTAATTTAACCAAGACAAATAAAACTAGTGTTCTAAAATAACTTTTTTGTTGGCTGTCTGATCACATTACACCTTGCAACTCTCCGTCTCATCCTTCTCTTTTGATCAATATTGAAGTACTGTTCCTTTCCCGTATTTTCACTAGCAAAACCCAAAATGCGAGAGGGCGCAGGTGATCCGCCTTTTCCGGGAGCGGAGCGCTCCCCTCTTGCAGGTGCTGGAGGGACCAAAGCGCGATGGTTTGGTCATTACTCTGTGCTGCGTTTTGGAGAAGAGCACTGCTAGATGGCCAATGGAGTTTGGAAAAAGGGACCCCCAAAGTCTCCCTTTTCTTCTTAAATCACAGGACTCAACAGAAAGGGAATTACTCCTAAAATCAAAAACTTTTGTTGGCTTAAATCTATTGGATGAATTTATAAGCAGTAGCTTTACTGCAGCTCATTAGCAAGGCTCTGTTCAGCACACTTTACTTTTATTAAGTGATCAGACAAAAGCTGGGAACGGAGCTGGATAGGAGGTTTGATGGCTTGGTCCTATCCCCCTGGCCAGAAGAAATTCTTTCAGGTTAATGCCATCTGGTTTGGATGTGCGACTTGTGTAAGTTGCTCAAGCTTCCCTGAAGCCGGTGGACCTGGCTCCAATACAGCCAGGTTGCTGTCTAGCTGGGTAAGTTTGGTACTTGACCCTCATTTGAAGAGAGATTCAGAGACAAAATACGGTGTTCAAAAGGCTCCCTCCTGTCCCCAGCATCCTCCTGGGGATGTGTTCCGCAAATGTGCACAGGTTACCCTGGTCATCGGAAACTTGTGATTACGAGGTGCTGTCACGTACTGGAAATCTTGGATCTTTCTGGCTTCTTACAGCAAGAGTCGGTCTGACTGTTGGATCAGCTGTCGTGACCTGGCTTTGTGGAGCGCTGTCAGTAGTTAATTATCATTAAATTATGATTAACTATCATTGTATGATATTTCAGTTACTCCTGGTAATTCGGGGTGTCATATGAAGAGTGTTTATGAATGTGTTGATACCCCCCAGCTCTGTGGTGAGCTGGGACTGACACGCCTGGCAGCATCTTCTCCTCTGCTCCATCTCTTGCCTTAGGACAGTAGAAAAAGTACACAGCGGGAATCACGTGGGGTGTTTCGTATTTTTCTGAGGAAATGGAAGGAAGGAGAGTGAGCTGACGTGAGTAGCAGGTTTCTGGGGAAGGGAAAAGTAATGAAATAACTCTCTACTTTTAAGAAGTTTTTTGAAATGGAGGATTGGACAGTACTGGGGCTAGTAATGAACAGGTTTCCGGTACGTTCACAGACCAAGAGATGGCATTTCAAACAGTACACGGTGCCTCTTGAAGTGTTTTTCTCCATTACAGCCAATTCCCACATTCTGTTTATACAAAAGGCTTCTCCCTGCAGAAGAGCATCTCGGTGAAGCCTGTCACTGCTGCTGACTTGCTGAGACCCCCCTGGGGATAAAGTGGGTGACATGGAAGGCGGACAGGGTGGCCAGGACAGATGCTGTCTGGCTAATAGAGACAATGTCCCCATCTGTTAGGAGGATTTCCTGCAGTTCTGAATGCTTGGTCCCCACATCCTCAAATACTCAACAGATGGTGGGTTACAAATGTGTAAATCACTTTGAAGTTTGGATGGGAAAAAAACATTATTTTCTGAAATGTGCAATTGTTGCTAACTCATGGAAGGGTCTTACTGAACTCTGAAACTTAGGTTCTCTGTGAGCAAAATTAATTTTTTTTGCTTATGTTTCCCAGCCAGTTCTGAGACTAAACGGTACAGAACAAGAACGATATTCCACAAGCACAGCCACATATGAAAAGTTATTATTTGCCAATAGTTGCCACCTCTCTGCAGATGTGCATAGCTATTTTCTATTCTAAATGTAGGGGAATAAGGCCATTATTTTCCCCAATACCGGTACCTGGTAATCATAGGCAAACACTGTCTCTTTTCTTCTTGTAAGTCACTCGGACATCACCACACGCACAGACAAGCCAAAGTCATCTGAGCTTTACACCGTGTATGTTGACAGTGAACAGCAGTGAAGGACAGAAACCTTTGGAAAGAGATGTGGGGGGAAAGTATTTTTCTTTCTGATAAGAACTGCAGTCGTGGTGTCCTTGGAGATCAGAAAGAAGCGTGCATGGTAAACTGCAGAGGGAGAGGGAAAGACTCCTTCAATCTTCCAGAGGTCAGACTTGCAGTTCGAGGTCGTGGAAGTGTCCAGCCTACAGCCCAAAGACTTTTGGGGGTGGGGTGGTAGGCTGTTAGGTTGGAGGGAAGAACTTCACAGAAATGCAATAAATATATGGATATTTAACGGAAAATTGGTATGGGGAGAGGGTCTGATCACATCTTAATTTTCCATTTTGATATTTTAGAATAAGATTTCATTTTTTTTATTTTGAAATGTTTTAACATATTATATGCATATGTAAAAGCCAGTATTACAAAGAAGTACCCTTCCCTTTTAAAGAAATATTTTTTCACTTTTTTCCCCTGTCCCTTAAACATTTAAATCCCTCAATGGTAATTTTGTAACAACTTGGTTTTAAGTCAAGTCACTCCTTTATTCACCAATGTTGAATTGTCATGTTTGTGACGCAGGGCTGACCGTGCAAAAAACAAGCTGTAGAATTAAAGTACAAACTGTGTGACCGAAATGACTACAGAGAAGAGATTAGGACAAAGTGAGACTCATCAGCTTTGTCTTTTACCTTTCAAAGCCATATTGCAAAACATAGAATGAATACTAGCAACAGCTCGGAAAAATAACTCTGGATGCAAATTTTTTTTTAATAAATATATATTCTCTGTTCTTTTGGTCTTAAGTGCACGACTGACTCCTGCTCGATCCTTATGACTTGGACAAGCTTCCATGTTGAACATCTGTAGATCAGCAGGTCTGTGGTGTGGACAGATGAACTGTTCAATAACTGCAGTATAATCTTTTCTTAGTCTTGATGGACAGGATTAAAGCTTGAAGTACAAAGAGCCAAAGCTCATTTTACTTGGTGAAGCAAACTGACTTGTTTGAATAAACAAAGGTGGTGGTTTTCTATGAGAATTTCCCCTGATGTAACCTTCAGCTCAGTGATAACTAACGTTCAGAAAAATTCAGATACCCAGTATTGGATTGCACTATGAAAGATATTGTCCAACTCTGCAAAGAGTGGTATCTTCTTAAAGCACTGTGGTACCCAGAATTGGGAAGGACTCTATTTTAAAATCATTATTTTCACATACTGTGGGGATCCCTGTCTAAAAAGCTCTTTTCATATTTTGAAACAAACAAACAAAAAACCCCCAAAAAACCAAAACCCAACCAAAAAAAAAAAAATCTCTTTCCTTAATATTTATTCCCTTTGCACCCAAAATTAACTTCAATTCAGGATAGGAGTTCACCACATGGAGAAGGTGAAGTATTTCATCCCAACTAAACCCAGCACCCCAAAGGAACGCCCGTACCTTGCTGTCAGATGCAATTAGGGCAGATTTGAACCGATGGGCAGCACAGAACCATCTCGGGGAGTCAATACATCACCCGGATACCTCAGACAGTCCAGGGCTGTAACTCCCAAAACTTTCAATCCCACTGAGAACTAGTCCCCTGATGGTTTGTATATAGAGTCGGTTGGTAGGCGGCATTCTTCTGTAAAGTAGAAGTTAAAAGCAAGTTAGACAATGGAAAATTTATCCTGCGAAAGTGGTACTGTCTTGCTGAGGAGTTTGTTGCTCTACTGCAGATCTGTCTTCTTAAAAGTCATAACTTGCTCTAGTAAGTTTTTTCAGTTGACTTAACTGAGAGTGAAATTAGTGTTTTTTTCTTTCTTCTGGGGGTTTGTTTGTTTGTTTTCTATAAGTCTGGCTTTGCAAAAGCAGAAATATTTCCTGATACTCAGAAAGTGTCTGAAGGACTTTTAATAATCTTTGGTGGAATAATAATGGTGCAAAGCCTCTGAAAGAAAAGTCATTCTTGTGTGCTATCAGCCACGCTGAGATTGTTTACTAAGGATGCTCAGACACGATGGTATTGCTACATTCTGAATATATCCCTTACAGATATTAGTTTGTGCTTTGGAGCACTTAGTTGCTACTTCTGTCCTTCCAGGGCTGATAAGCTTGGTGGAATTTGATAAATTATGAGAATTTTGCCCATGACATCCTGCTCTAGGGTACAGTACAACAGGCTGATATTTTTGACATTTTGCCTCAGAATCCTACCATGATATTAATTCAAAATTTAGTCTGTTTTCCAGCAGGTATTATTTCCATAAACCTGCCAAGTTTGATGGAATTCAGCTCAGGAGTGATTTAGGTTTAACAGCCAGAGAAGAAACAATAAAAAGGGAGAAGCTTTAATGGTGTTTGTGTGTGTGTGGTTTTTTTTGTTTTTCCATTTCTTTTTTTTTTTTTTTTAAGGAAAACATCATGTGTTCAGAAAACCCAAAAGGTCTAAATAGCTCAGAAACCCTTAGAGACAACATGTTATCCATTTCATTTGTTTAGACTGGACACTTTGAGGTTTACAATGGCTGTTTAATTTTCAAGGGAGGAGAGAACATCCTATGCTTACCTCAACACACTTTGGTGGGTTGGATTCCCCCCCCCCCCCCTTTTTTTCCGCAGTCAGTCAAGGAGGATGGAGGGGGACTGTCATCATTGTGTATATTGATGAATTACAAGATTAAGCTTAACACTGAAGTGTCTCGCTAGTCCCAGTGAGCCTGCGTGCCGGCTTCACCGGGTTGGTCCTGCAGGAGCGTCCCTGGCCGGGGCAGAACCCAGCCGTGGTTCCCTGCGGGCGCTGGGGGCCAGCTTCGTACGAGCCCCTTCCGCAGAGAGGTGCGGGCTTGCTGCGGCGTGGGCAGCCGAGCCTCTCCTGCTGCGGGCTCCTGGGGCACCGGGGTCTGACTTCCGACTGTCGCTTCGGTGGTGCTTAATTCACAGTCTGTTAAATGAATGGTGCCTTTCAACTTGTGTAAAGAAAAGATGTCACTGCAGTTATGTTAAATCCACATTTTATTTATATTTGAATCTAAGGAAAGCGTAGATTTGTTTGTTTCTTTTTTTTTTATTAAAGAGAGATTTTAATATTATTGCCAAATTTCCATCTATCCTCCGCAAAGGTGCGGGCAGCTTGTATGAATGTATCCACTGTGCAATCAAATTCCAGAACGCACAATTTAAAAGTAATAGTGTCTGCTTCTCTGCTATGTCTAAGTGGTCCAAAAAGCAACGTGAATGCATAAAATTATCTATAGGGGCTTTTCAAAGATACAGCCCATCAGATGAATGTGAAATTGAGAAAATTACAGCAATAAAAAATTTCAGTTATACTTCAGACTACTATGTCAAGCAGCTGTGTTCTTAGCAGTAGTATGAAAGTGGATTTATAAAACTAAATGTGACTTTTGCTGAGCAACACTGAGGAAAATGAAGTTTATGGCTGCAGTGGAGAAGTTGACAGGTGCTCAGTAATTTTATGCTCTGCTTAGCAGTAGGAAACAGTGTGACACAAGATTTACTGCTGCTAACTTGTTTAAATATTGGGGATTATGTTCAGTCAGTTAACGTGAGCTTAGCAAATCCCTCCCGGGACTGATGAGGAGGTTGTAATGTCAATGAATGTCTCCAATTAGAGGTCCCTTACCATCTGTGGTGCAAGAGGCATGCTGAATAGGTGCTATGAGGCTGGGTATTTCTGTAATGGGCCAGTCATTACATTAAAAATTGTGTACGTTTAATGATATGTCTAATTATGAGGCGAGTATAGCTTTTTAATATGATCTTGACAAACTGCATCCAGGTAGCAGCTGCAAGATTGTGAATCTCTCTCGTGTGTCCCAAGACACTCAGAAACCTGCTTGAAGGTTTGAGTGTTCTTCAGTTGATGAAACGAGGGCAATTGCAGTAACAGTGGTTACCCCGAGTCACCGAATTGTCATTTTTTGTGGATGCGTTCATCAAAATATTAAAAAAAATAGTTGGAAAAGTGGGAATCTTTTTCTTTTTAAAACAGACTTGCATGTAATACTTAAGAAGAAACACAGAACTATTTGTTATTTTGAAATATTTTAAAGTTTCACAATTTCCTCCTGAATATGTTTAAGTCAGTAATATGAGGTCAATTTATAAACCATGAAGTTTTCATCTATTATTCCATATAGTTTGATACAAGTCCTCTATGTGTTTAGTTTAGTTTTGGGGGTTTTCCCTGGGTTTCCCTTGAATTTTATTTGATAGAAACATATTCATCTTTTCAGTTCCCAAAGGCGTGTATGCTAGCTAGGCTCTGCAGGACCTGTTAACTGCTACGTCAGGGTTAAATCAGTGTCTGCGGGTTTGCGTGTGTGTGCGTGTCACAGGGTGTACCTTCATTGTGAAATACACTGACGTCAGGGACAGGTCTTAAAGAAACTGAAATGTGGAGTCAGGTTGCCCACTTCCCAATCTATTTGAAAGCTTGTATTTAGAGATATCGTTCTCACAGTGAGATATTCTTACTTAATATGGAGCCTTGTTGTTTGGTTTTCCCCCACAAATATTAAATCTCAATCTCTTTGCAATTAATCTGGAAATTTTCTAGTGTCTCTCTCTGTACCAAAATATTATTACACTTCCCTGGATTGCGTTGACATGTTACGATCGATGGTGTTTCCCTCTTGTTGCAATAAATGTCAGGTGCTCTGCGAAATACCTCTGCTGGCTTAACCAGAAAATGCGTCGCTGAATGCTGATGCGGCGTTCGCAGCCGGCGTGATTTACTTAATGCTTCTTGCTGGGTCAGTCAGGGAGGGTGGAAAGGGAGGTCAGGTCCTGCTCCTAGAATCAGGGGAGATTTTCTTATGAGGTAGTATTTAAAAAGCAACCGTTGATCAAGATTTGATTAAAAAAAAGTATGCATGAATCTGGATGCTGTAGTCTGGTGCTCGATTTCAGCCGTAGGTTAGGTGATATTGCTCCCGGATTAATTCCCTTTAAGATGACTAAGCTTGAACATCTAGCATTGCTGTTTTATGTGCCTTGAGTGAGTTTCTTCACCGTAGGTTTTTTTCACACCCCTAGAAAGTTTTAAATTATGGAATCAGTTTAATAATAATTAGTCCCATATCACCCAAGCACAGAGAGTATCATCAATATCTCCATTTATTACCTTTGTGCATCTTTAATTTTTCATTTTGTTAGTGTAACTTTTCAATAGATTAAAGTAATTTGATCTGCGAAACAAATACGTATTGGAAGGTGATGCGAGCGGCTCAGATGTGACAGCTGATGAGCTGGAATGTACTCGTCAGGACTCTCTTCATGTAATTATTAATACATCTTTGTTTTTAATTTGTCTGGGACCAGAGCAAGAACAGCACTTTTGTCTCTGCTTACTGAGAAACAAAAGCAGCAATGATAAAACACTGAAGGTAGATATCAAACAGAGCCCACCCCCAGTAAATTACTAAAATGCACAGTTTCTGTCAAAGGGCAGAAAATGAGCTGTTAATGCAGATCAAGCCAAATGAGCGCTTCTGTGTAGGGGGGCAGCCACCAGATTTTTGGGGTGGTGGAGGGAGTGATCACAGTTAGTGGCTTTGTGGGAAAATGAAAATCTCATGATGTATAAGAGAAAACTTTTGGGGAAAGGTTTGATGCCTTCTTTTTTCTTTTCCATTTTGCTTTGCTTTATAGATTTAAAAAAATGCAATCTCAAAAGAAAAAACTCTGAGACAATTTGATATTACAAACATCTCTTGCCTATTTCAATTTTAATAAGTTTAACCACACAAGCTATCAAAGTTCTTATTTAAACTATATTGCTTTTCAGTGAAAAAATTCTGAATAAACATCTGCATGTGGAATGTCTTAAACTGTCATGGTTTTCCATAGCTTACATATTTTAGTAGATATGCCTACAAATAGGTCAGTATTTTCCTGCTTGAACTTCTTTTCATAGCATAGTTTTAAACCAGTATTATTTTGTTCAGTTGCTTAATGATGCTGAGTTATATTGACTTTCACTTAAATGATTATCTGTCATGTCATATAAGCAGTCAGAAATGTAGGTGAAGTACGTTAGGAAGATCCTGGCCTTACCAATCAATGTAATTCATAGTCTCTGGTAACACTGCATTTCACTTTGCTGCTCCCACTACGTGAACCAAACATTATCATTCTACACAGAAACCAACACTACTTGGAAGGGGGGAAAAAAAAAAAAAGATTAAAACATTCTTGAGATTTCCAATTAAAAAATTCCAAAGCATTGAATTTTAAAAAAATTGAAGACAGTCATTTTGCATTAATTTTTCACTTGACTGAAGGGACTCTACTTCTGTGTTACAGACATGAGGCAAAAATATTGTTATTGTTTAATAATATACCTTAATCTTTAAATATTTTCAGAACCCTGTCAGTCAACAATACCCATTTTGAAATAAAAAAGGCTGTGGCAGGTATTCCATCAGAAAACATTCAACTCTTTCCTGTTCCAGTTGTGTGATGTTCCTTTGTTACAGTGTTTTGATGCCTTTGTTATTCTGAGCTCAGATAGTCAGGGATGCGAAGGGGGAGTTACATATATTGTCCAATTATGCTGCAGAAAGAATGTCAAAAAAAGAAGAAAGTGCAAGTCAAGGGAAGACTAAACTCAGTTGTAAGCTTCCACAATAGAGAACAACATCAAAATAACACCAGATAGTAATAACAGCTGGGTCCTGATGTTTAAAAGCAGTAATGATATGTCCTTGAATAAAGCACAATATGTTTCACTAACTTGGGAGCTCATCGCAGTAATTTCCCCCCTAAAATGATAACCTATCAGTTGGCAAACTTCTACGAAAAGAAAACAGGGGCGCATTTCTTTATCAAGGAATGCCTGAGTCAATACCAGGTGTGCTACTGGAAAGATGATGGAAATTATTGCGCGGACCTTTCCGAGGTGAAGGCAGTTCTCGCTAACGTGAGTGCGAAAGGCTCCGCTCGTCTGGGTGCTGTTCTTGCAGCCCAGCTGCAGAAAGCATCTAGAGTGCATGTGAAAGGGGATAATCTGAGACTTGGTAAAACAGGGAACAACTTGCAGAAGACTTTAAGCCAGAGAAGCGGGGAGGTGCCTGCTCATCCACGCAAGTAGGCGTCAGCCATCTGTGCGTGTGGTTGGACTGGATGGGTCCAATTGAATTAGTATGGACTGGAAAAATTTTCTCCAAACTTGAACAAAATGATCCCTGCTTGGGAGGTAATACTCACTCCTTTTACTCAGTTTTTTATATTTAAATGTTCTCTCACCAGAAGTTTTTCCACTCCTGGCGACACTTGTATGGAATTATCATCATTCCAGAGATGCCTTTCAGGCGCTTTAGAAAGCGTGTGGGGAAAGGGTGGAAACTCCTCCGGCTTTTCCTTTGTAAAAACAAAACTCATTTGGCTGAAGTCGTCTTCCTAAAGAAAGTAAGCAAAACGTTATTACTTTAGTCATACCCTTGTTACTCCTGACCTTACCTCCCTAAACCATCAGTGTGGGGCTGCCTGTGGGAATCCCCTGCCGCCTTGGTGCGTGTTAAGCAGAAGGATACAACCACGTGGGCAGCTTTGCTAAAGCGGAGCTGGTAACGCTCCAGAAAATCAAGTGAAGGACAAGGCACTGAAATCCTGGAAGCTTTCAGATAATCAGAATTCTCGTTGCTCTGCGCTGCTGGGACAGCTAGCTGATCTCTGCTGTACCTTTTCACCAGGTTTTTGCAAGAGGCTTGGGACAAAAAAAGAGATAGGTTACTACATCCCTTTCTAACAGGAAATTTCACCTTCTTGTTCTTGTATGCTTAGCTTGCTAGCTAGCTCAGGCTGCCTGGTGGTTTCTTCCTTTTTATTAGTACAAAATACTTGCAGAATTCACCTCTTGTGAACAAGGAGAAAGACCTTTTAAAAGGAAGGGAAAATACTACTGCTTGCAAGGTGCTTAAAGTTTCTACAAGCAAATCAGAATCCCGTGTCCATTAGTGCTCCCTGTTTTAAAGCAAGTTATGGGCCAGTCGTGTGTTCCAGATGTGAATCTGGGTACTAAACCACCACAGATCTCCCCTGCAATCGGTTCCCTGGGTGCTGTGGACCATTCACATCAAATCAGTGATCAAGGCTGGAGCTCACTGGCTCATTAAGTCAGGCTGACGAGCTCCAGCGCCGAACAGGGCTGAGAACTGGGAGATGCAAAAGTGACTGTGTCTCTTCACTGGGAGGAGACTTTGTGAGGAAGCATGATGTGAAGTTGTCTTGGACTAAAACGAGTCCATCCCAACCTCCTTTTTTCTGCTATCTGTGAAAATATTTTATATGTCATGAATAGTTTACCTGATGAGACGAGCAGGGTAAATCTGAGTAGCTTCCCAGGATCTGCTCTGGCACATGGGAGATAGGAAACCTAATGTTTTATTCCTTCCCTATTTACCTGTGGATTTTTTTTCTCTCTTAGTAGTTACAAAAATGTTGAACAAAGTATGAAAACAAGTCTGAATGACTGTAATAATTTATAATATCGGTTAGTCCAAAGCAATAGTGGTTTTAAAGTATTGTTGTGTTTCTGTGTTCTCCCTGTGTGAGATTTCTCACAGTGAGTAGAGATGACTTTTCCAATTTGCTGTGAACTCAATTTTTTTTAAAGTGTGTGTTATATATAAGCTTATATCAGCATATGGTTTGTTCTCTGTATGCTCTGATTCTCCTGCCATTTGAAGAAAACAGATTTTATTTATTTTTTTTTAATAAGAAGTTAGAAATTGCCAGTGTAGTCTTCTAACAAATATTCAGGTTCTGCATCTCCTGATGTGCTCTCCCTTGGAGAGTCTGAAATACTCTCTCTCTTCTTACTGACCTTTTAGATGAAAACCAGTCTGTGTTGCTTATTAATTCCATACAGCTTTGTGGATGCCTGTAGATGCTGTGGAAATGTTGAAGATAGCTGAAGTTAAAAAAAAAAAAAAAAAAAAAGCTGCATAATATAAGACAGAAGTAGGGAGGTTTTCAGAGATACTGCTCTATGTACTGTGTCAATCTACGTAACTGAACTTAAACCTCATGCGAAATGTTCTCCGTGTCTTTAATATGCTGGGGTTCAGGCAGGAAACACTGTGCATGCAAATTCTTGCAAAAAAATTTGGACAGTACACAGGCAAATGTGTAAAATGATTTACTTTTAGAACAAAGTATGGTTAGTTGTATTTTTTTTAGAGAGTATTCAAAACTCTTTTTTTTTTCTGATCTAGTTTACTATTGATGTGTCATGGATTTATCTGTGCGTGTGCACTAACATACAGGCGATGATAAATTTACCGATACTGCGATAAATAAGGCAGGTTCTAGTGTCACTGATGCGCTTTTGAAAACTTTTACCCTTGGGAATATCGGTGGCAGTATTGTTCTCATATTCAGAATTATTTGATTGGATTCAAGTCCTCAGTGTCAAGGTCTAGTCTCCGTCTCTCATACACGCCTACACGTGTACACACGCAGTCTCAGGACATTTCTAATCTCACAGCTTGCTTTCGAAGACCCCAGTTTTGCCTGGTATAGCGTGATTGTTTCAAGCTCCAGTTGGTCGGCAGCAGCCCATCTTTGCTGTAAGACACTACACACACGGAAGGAAAGAGAAAAGAGAGGGAGGAATATATTAAATCTACATGTTCCCTTGCAATGGTAATTTTTCTTCTTTAACTTGCAGGAACACTGTAGCCAGAAGGCACTGAGTATGTAAGATAGTTCTTTATTGGAAGGAGCCTTGTTTCTTACATCATTATCCCTAGTGTCTTCAGAATCAATATAGACTATAATTTTTCTCCTCTATCCAAGTATTTCTATGAAAAGAGCTATATCTCATATTTTATAGCCTTAACTCTCATATGATCAGCTCTTGCTGCAACAAGATGTTAAAAAAGTTATGTGGAAGTCCCAGCATACGCTGGTCCTCACTTGAGTGAACCGCAGTGCTTCAGAGGTGAAGTGGTTCCTAGACAAAATGAATTGGCTTTCCATCTCTAATTTCAACTGTTTAATAGCGTATAATACAAACTCCCCTTTAAAATTCTGCACTGGTTGTTAACTTGCTGCTGGACACTTGCCAGTGCCTGCACCTGCGTTACTTCCCTGCTAATATTTCAAAGTGTCAGCTCAAGTGGCCTGAGAACTGCCTGTGGAAGTGCCGTAATTGCTGAGATACGCTTACTCCAACTGTGATAATAAAACACAGGGATGGACCGGGGAGAGGGAGAGGAAAAAACATAACAGCTGGGATTTATGCTTCCAGGTTTTAAAAGAAAGCTTCTACCTAAATTTGATGATGAACAGAATGGTGGTGTGTACCAATAAAAGAGAGGGAGGGAAGTCTGACGTGAATGAAAACACAGGAATGCATCTAAACTCCAGGCCTCTGCAGGCACCTTGGAGAAGTCATTTCCCCTCGGCTGTACGCAAACTTTGTGAATACCCGGCAGATCATCTGTTCCCCTCTTCTTGGGATGCATAGGAAATTAAAGATTTTTTTTTTTTTTGGGCCAAACATCTGCACCATTTTCTCTTTGAAGAATTTGAAGCTCTTTTCTAGACAAAGATATTCAGTATCGAAATGCTAGATTCGGTTAACGCAGGAACTGTCTTTGCAGGCATCACACACATACACAAAAAAATGCAATCTAAAAATGAGGTGAGATACAGCAGTGGAAAAGCGAGGTTGCATCTCAAAATGACTGATAGACTGTAAAGCGAAACATAGAATTAAATGTAAAAAATATGGACCGGAAAGAGGGGAAGATGTTTATTAGTACTAATGTTGGCTGTTTGTTTTAATTTGACTGTTATTTCTTGATGTGATACTTGCTGGTTGTTTCTCCAAAATCTTTACGTGCTTGTAAATTCACATGACAAGAGGACCATTGACTTTTGTATTTTTTAACATATTTTGTGAGTTTCAGGTTGCACTAGGGTTGGAATGTCGTACGTTAATGCATTTCCAGAGCTGTTTATTTTTAGATATAAAAACATGGATTTTAAACTGAATCCTTACTTAAATAATTTAAATTGAGTTAAAATATCTTACACAGTACTGGATAACATTTTATATATCACATCTATTTCAGTGCCATTTATTAATCTGAAGACCACTGTTCTACTTGTCAGGATAAATGAAAAATCCTGCTGGATGGTATAGAGGTGTTTGTAAAAACTCACTCACGTATTCCTTACAGAAGCTTAGAGAAGAGTATTTCTTAAACTGTCTAGAGACCAACCTCTTGTTTCCCTGCCTTAATAGGGCCTCCAAAACACTCCTTATTCATCATCTCAAAACCAAGTGGGGAATCAAACAATCTTCCAATTTACTCAGAGGGAAAAGATGCATATTCAGCCTTAATTTTCAGCCTTAAATCTGCAAGAATGGCTAGAACAAGCTGAAGAATCCATTCATTTTTCTGTTCTACAGCCTCGCTTCTAAGCTTATGTATATGTGCTAATTGGTTTTCTGTCCTCCACACTTGGCTGCATCAAGGTTACAATATTCCCTGGCTCCCTCAAACAACTTTCATTTTTCTTGAATTAGTTTAAGTTTATATTAGCCATAAGAAAATGTTTTACATGTGACCAAGAAATGAATATTTAAAGTAAAAAGTGTGGAAATCATGTTTAGATCAGGATTGCAAGTCACATCTTGGAGCACAATTGCTGGAATCTCTAATTAGCATATTGTCATTAGTTAGCAGCTGAAACACAAACTACAATATAGTTTACGCTTTTGCAAAAAATCCATTAGAATAATGTTCTCAAAACAGTCAAATCACTGGGAATTATAAGCAGATGCCATCATCTCCAGAAGTGGCAAGCACCTGCTCTTCCCGTTGGCATTTCAGGTGAAAGTTTCTTGGGGATTTTTCATGGATCAAAAAGAAAATGAATTATTTTTTTTTTTTTATTAGCAACAAGACTTAAGATGTGGACTGAGTGACGGCTGGAGTGAAGGGATCCTGATTTCCCTTAGCTACAGAATTTTGGGTTCAGCTTATACAGGGGTTTAGGGAAGTTGGTGTAGAGATGTTACACAGTGATGTTGGCTGCATCATTTGGTATCTAACCTCACTGATAATAATCCTTAATACGGGGATAGCAATTTCTTTTTTGGTTAGAGCACTGTTCAATCCATGGTTAACTGAGAATTGTAGGAAAATTGCAGAAAAGAAGTTCTGAAACAGACTTAACAGATGACCTATTCCACCTAAACAAGAAACAACTATTCCTGCATCATACCCAGCAGTCCGTCCATCCATCCACAAAAATGGAGGATCCCAGACCAGCCTACCTGAACTATGATGTCTCATTATCTTTTAAAATGTTTTCCTAAGGTCTGACCAAAGACTCCATTACAGTAACGTAAGCCTCTTACCTCTTGTTCCAGCCACAGTGGATATGAAGAACAATGTATTTTTTTTTCTTTGCAGCTAACTTTCTGTATTTGAAGATTGTATCTGAAAGCACTTTCTGAATTTTTATGAGACACGTTTCCTATTCATTCCTACAAGGTAAATAGTATAATCTATGAGGGAGTTACTCACAGAATGCTTAAGCTATTTCTGTGTTTATCTTTGGAGGAGAGAAAGAATCAGTAATTTTATCCGTATATATCATAGCTTTCTAGCTTGATTCTGTGAACCTGAGTTTAAAAAGAAGTTAAAGCTTCAAGCTTTAACTCTTGCTCCTATCAAGCTTAAACCTATCATTACCAGGCTTCTCTTACTTTTCATTAGCATTTTAATATATAGTAAAATTGTGTATTAACATAGTCCTAACTAATATCTGGTGTCTTCTCTTAGTAAAATATAGATGCACATATTTTTCAGATGAATTAGATTTTTATCAGGATATTTTTTTGTCATGAGTTTCTGTGTAGTGTTATCAAAAGCAATCAGCGTTCCAGAAACCCTTTCACTCAACCTCTACTCTGAGGATCATCGCTGCGAGAAGCACTTAGTGCAGGGGGGGTGGAAGTAGGGTTTTACCCCATCTGCAGATGATGCCCCTGTTACTTTCACTTCAAGCTTTCCATTGCGTTTATCGGAATTACATTTCAATGAAAAAGAAATGTTTGAAGGGACACAGCACATGTTGAAAAAACTCGACACGTTTTCATCTGGCTAGAAAGAACATTTTTATTTTTTCCATGAAAAATATGTTAGTTTAATTTAAGTCCAATCTAAAACTCAGTGGGATAGATACATGGAGACACTTTATCACTCTTTTCAAATTATCTACTGCTAAGGTATGGTTCATAGGGAAGCACGTAAACTGCAAGATGTTAAACTTAAGAAAATGAGAGAGTTAGAAAAGTTTGAGGTTTTTAATATGAAAAATCTACTTGGATAAACTAACATTTTGTTTCAGTCTCTTATAACAAAATCCACATAAAATTGTCTAGCTTAAAGCTGTGGGGGTTTTGATCTTATGCGATTGAATATACTAGATTATATGAAAAACTGTGCTGAGCCTTTTATTTTCCTCACTTTACCCATATTTCTTGTTCTTGCAGCTACTACCTCAATAATAATAATCTTTATTATTACCATAGCCAGACTTTAATGTAGATTCTTAACTCAGCATTTCACAAATCATCCAGGAACAGCCTTCCCCCTCCCAGCTCTACGGTGTGGATTAAATATGTAGAATACAAGTGTATCCCGTCTTGGATTACAAGAGTTCACACTCAAATAGGTACTTGGTAAAAACAACATTTGGGTTGTGTTTAGCAAGGTACTGCAGCGTTTCCCTTCCAAGTCGTGATTCGGGTCTAGTGGGATTGTGCTTCAGTCCACGAAGGCGCAGCAATAGCGGGGGGGGAGTAATGCCAAAGGAAGGACGGGCTTGTACCAGCAGCAGCTGGGAGCAATTAGGGTGAGAAGGCAGAAGGGTAGGAAGGGGAGAAGAAATACCTTGCTACAGTTGTATTCATCCAGCAGCAAGGCAAATGCAATCCGTTAGGATGGAAATCAACAACCTTTATATGTTATATTGACTAAGCCAGAAGTATGTTTTTCTCTCTGCACTGATTCTTCTGCTCACTAGGCTGTTTTTCACTCAAAGCACCTGTGTAAAGAAGACAAAAGAGGTCTATGATGTCCTCGTCAGTATTTTCTCTCAAGTGGTGCCATCAGATGTGTTCTGTTAACATTCACTATTGCACCCTGAAATGTTGCTGCCTGCTCAGTAGTAGCCACCCAAGCTCGAATTTCTGCTTTAGTCTTCTGAAATAATTTACTACCACTTAGCACAGTGGAATACAATCTCTCAAAGAGCAGCTGTCCGTCTGGTAAGTTGACTGTACGAAAGATGATGGAGTATATCTTGAGCAATGAGATGTAGAAAGTAGCTGATCAGGAGTGAGACTTCCCCTGTTGTGTTGTTTTTCCTAGCTATTATTTATTCGCTTGTCAATGAAATTCCATCAAAGAAAATTATTCATCAGCTCTTTCAAAATCTCATTTGTTGCGTACGTTTTGCCCATCTGTGACGTGCTGCATGGTGATGCTTTTCGACACTCGAGTTAGTTAAGTGGTATCTAAGCATTTCACGAATTCATTAGTCATTTTTATTAAAAGAGAAAAATCTGAAATACCGATATGAATTAGCTACGAATGCCCTTCCTGAAGCCCTGAACGCATTAACACAGCTTTCTGAGCTTCCAAAAGGGTGAGGGACACTAGCAATTTTTTTCACCTTTCTGCCTTTCCAGTTGTGGAAAGCATGATGTGAAAGTAGCTTTATACTTTTTTTTTTTGTACCTTGTTCAGCCGACTAACGCTCCTGAGGATGTTCTTGCTGTGTTTCCGCCCTATGGCTTGTGATCCTCGGTTAATCAAGAAGCAGAAACAATTTGCACTGTCTGCCTTGGTTTAGATTGCTACTAGTAATACCAAGATAAATTCTTTATCAGAGAGATTTTTGGTTGATATTCGATATTAGCATGGCTAGTAGCATCACTACTTTTGGAATACAACATTTAACAATTCTGAACTGAAGAGTTGATAAAATCTGCTTTTGAAAGGGAGTTTTCTGTCATGAATATTTGTAAAATATTGCACAGTATTTATGGGCAGACCCATCTCCCAGTGAAGGATCTTTCAGATGCTGGCATACGCATAGCAAAGCCACAAAACAGGTGGTGAATTAATTTTGAGAAAAATAACATAAACCAGTGCATCACTAAGTAAATCTTTGACAATCTGTTTAGTATCTTAATTAAAAAAATTTTGAAAATATACCTAACTTTACCATATAAGCAAATGAAATTGAGTCTAATTTACATCACTCATTTGGCTACAGGTGTTTAGAAGATTTAATGCATCTTTAAACTGTCCAAATGCCCTCAACAGTGATCCAACAGCTGCAGCTTGTTATTTGTCTCTAGCATCAAGCCACATATTAAATCATTGTAGTAGAAAACAAATTAACTTAATTTTAGGCGTATGACTAGTTTATTTCTTTCTCAAAATGTCTAAAGCTTGAACACAAATTTTCCTGTACCCCACACACAGAGAAATGAGTATTTGTGCTATTGATACCATGTTGTTGACAGATGGAGAAAATGGCATTGCAAAGCAGCCGGAAACCATTAATGCCTCTAAGCAGTGTGTGGCTTTCCAAGGGTTACAATTCACCTGTTCCTTTTTTTTTTAAAGTTATGTCCTCCAAGAGGGTGAACAATAATTTTGCCAGATGCTTTGCCCAAGAGAAGAGAGATCTCATATACCTTAAATCCTTAAATATGTGAATTATAAATATCAGTAGGTTGGTTTTTTACTTTGCATTTTCCCTATGTACAAGGAAGTAGCAAATTTAAACTGAACCCAAAGTGTGTTGCCCTCCTCCAGCCTGCTCCAGCCCCCTAAACCGGCCCACTATTTTATCTGTGGGCTCATTGCCATGGCTTGAAGGTTATTACTCTGTTAAAAAACGAATGGCACAGATTCACAGTAATTTGTTCATTGGTAGGAATTAAAAACAAAGACCTGGATACAAGCTGTAGCTCAGGACATCCTTAAACTGCTGATTGCCAAAACCAGGAGAGATGTCCCCGTGATGTTAAGGTATGGCTCTAGCCTTTTTTGTCCAGTGCCTTCCCTAAGTGCACGTCACCACGTGGTCACTCTCTGTCCCGTGTTCCCAGAGATCACAGGAAGTCATGGACACAGTTAAACCAAAGTCTCTTTCCAGCTTGCATCATTAGATGGTAAAAAGGGGGTTAGGTTATGATATTTATTTCATTATCCTTCAAAATTCCTGTAACTAGTGAAATATGAGTTTCTAGTCAACTGGGATTCAAATGATCTGCTTCTGGATATGCAAAGTCAGGATGAGATTTTTAAGTTATGGAAATAACTAAGGAAAACAGAAGTCTATAACAACAAAAAGTTTTGCATCTTTGAACTATTCATCCACTTAGTTTAATAATGGTAAAATAAATCACATATGGTCTTTCATGGCTCATCAGCCTATTTGTAACAGTCTGCCCTTTATTATGACAGATTTTATGATATTTTGTGATGACCAGTCATGGGGAAAAAAATGTTTAATGTGCTGACATCTAATTTTATTATCTCTGGTACCTATTCATTTTCTTAAAGCACTTCTTTGAATCTGTGCCAGTTTAAGCTACTGTACTTTTGAAGTTGGGCTATGACAGGATCAAGAGCTAATCTAATAAATCAATAAAGGAGTCAAAAGACCAGTCATAGAGACAACTGCATAATTCACTGTTGACAGTAGTAACATGTAGAGCCTAGCTAAGCAATTTTTCTATTTATTGCTAAACTTTATCTTTCTAAAGTAAAATGTCCATTACCCAAATGTGTATTCCAGCCTTCTGCATTTCTGCTGCTTTGTAATAAATAAAATGTGATTTCCATGTCCAATTTATATGAGGGATTCTAGTCATGGAGAAGCAATTTTTTAATTTTTTTAAAATTTTCTAAACTTAGTGAGCTGTAAGAGGCCAGCTGATTATTCCCGTTGTCTGGTACATCAGGGTGCTCAAAAGACAGCAGAACTGGAACCCCGAAGTTCCCGCTGTTAATATTTGTGCAACAATCTCTTGTCTTTCTGGGAGCATCTGTCTGAACTTCCTCATGTACAATACACTGGGGCACTGCTGAATTTTACCAGGTGCAACATGAGACTTGTTCAAGCAACCATGCTCGTTCTCGTCCTGCGGCGGTTTATGTACAAAGCATATAAGCCCTAATGCATCATTGCAACCGCTTTGTGTGTGTGTGTGAATTTAGCTTTAGTGGAAGCTACGTTTACGCAGTAGAAGGAGACAGCAGAGCGATCTTCCAACTCGCTGGTCTAAGCGTAGCCCAGAATATAAAGCAAGAAAAACTGTATATAATATTAACACAACAATACCTTTCCTCCTTTCCCTCTTCTTCCCCCTCACCCTTTTTCTGCATCCTTTTGCTGGTTTTTGTGTAGTTAAGTATCTGCGTTTGCTCATTCTTTCCATAGGCTTGAGGTTACATGATCTAAAGGAAGCTTATTTAGATGGAACATAAAGAGGATATTTATTAAGGATAGTCCATTCCCTTTAGAGAGGAAATGAAGTCTTATTTTGACCTCCATCACCAAACCAAGTGAAGGAAATTTCAGTAGCTGCCCCCGTTCTAAAGACATGCATATGCAGCTTTTGGAGACAGATGTGGCCCAGAGGTGTTCCCCATCAGCATCTCAAGGTTGGTTAAAGGAATGCTAGATCAGAAAGCGATTAACGGTGATATACCCTCTTCCCCGCATGCAGTATCCATGTGAGTTCAGAGAGGAAAGAGATGATAAAACAGGAGGGTGAATTCCCTGTGCAGCAGCCAGGCTGTGCAGGACACGTACCTGAGCCTTGCCAGATTTTTGCACTAGCAATTCTTTGTAGCATATGAGGAGCATAAGGCAGTGGCTGTGCAGCTGTGAAAACTGGGATTTTTCTTTTTCTAGTGCTGATTAATCTGAAATCTACTGCTCATGTTTCCATACTTGCTCTTTGATGTAACAAGACTGATTTCGAAAAAGACATCATAGCTCTAGATGATGTGTAGTTAAATTGTAGTAATGCTGTGCAGCTCTTGCAGATTTATGACAGGCAGGTGGAATGTAATTGAAATGTCATTTATATAAAATCTGTAAATCTTGTGTAGAGCGGAAATGCAATGATACCTTTTTAATATCACGAGTGGGAAAGGTTAAGGTATGAAAACTATAGGTATAGTCTTCACAGCTTGATGCAGAGACTAGCAAACAGTGACAACCAGAAAAGGGTTAGTGGATGGAAAATAGCTGTGCAAATAATTGCTATAAGGAGTAAATGCCAGTGTTTTCCTACCTTTTTTGATTTGACTCTGGTTTTTTTTTTTTTTTAAAAAAAATTACAGTTCATCTGTTTCATGGCATTTTCCCTGACCTTTAGAAATTCTTACTAGTGGTCAGGGAAACAAGAGTTTGAAACTCCCACTTTGTCATTTCGTGCATAGAGTACATAGACAATATAAAGCTAAAATCAAAGCCAAATAAGTTGTCCAGTTCAGAAGTAATAAATGTGACTGTTGTATAAATTAACTTATTCACGATCAGCCTCACACAGTTCTCATGGCTTTCATTGCTTGCCTCCTTCAGGGCTAATTGCATGGAGCAATAATAGAACAAACTTCTTCTGGCAAGCTGGGCTGGGTCAGGATGTATTTTGCCTTTTGCTCTCGTACCAGATGATCTGGCTATTTGCTGTGCTTCCTAGGGGACAAACGAGATGACTTCTTAACTGTTTCAGCTTCACTGAAAGATACTGTAATTCCAAGGGGATGTGCAAACGTATCCGCCTCAGAATACTGAAAGGAAATTACAGGCAACAACCCCCCCCACTCTGAAACAAAAGACAGACCAAAAAGCACGGAGCAACAAAAAGTGTTCTAGCCATGCACAGAGGAAAGTGTGAAATAAGGAGGAGATGTCCTGTGCCCTCCCAGTCTACCAAAGAGGAAAAGTGGGAAAGAACAGCAGGATTATACCACTGGATTAAAAGAGAGATAATTTGAGAGACTAGCTTTGATGAGTATTTACTGTTTTATAAACAGAGGCTGGACTTTTGCTTCGGAGGCTGACTTTGTTTCTGCTGTTAGTGAAAGTCTGACGTTCTGGTAAACCCTGTGGTCTGCAATGTCATTCTGGATGAGGCAACATGAGAGTTACTGTGGTGCTTCTCCTGGCAGATAGACAGTAAAGATGGTTTTTAATACAGAGGAGAAAAGAAGGATGTATTTCTGTATTGCTTTCAAATACAATTCAGACTCTCCTAGGAAGGATACCAAACTAAATTAGCGCAGACAGCCAATGAAAAATGAGTCTCTACTCTATGAATAAGACAAAATCCTCCCCTGAGTAACCACCACCACATGTGCAGCAATGATTACACGAGCCACTTGACGCAATATAAAATTCAGTCCTAGACTCCCTCCTGTCCATCCAATTCTATACAAAATTTCTTGCATAGAGAAGTCATATATATTCTACTCAGGTATGGGTATTGTCCGCAAAAAATCTATTCATTAGGTGTCAGGTTGGGGTAAATGAACGACATAACCTTTGTAGAATTTCTCCTTCTGTTATTTGCAATTACTCTATGATAAAAGCAGCCTGAACACAAACTAAAAGTGATTCTTCCTTTGTCAGTCAGTGAATCAAGATGCACTTGAGAATATCTAAAGGGAGTCTGTATTGCTAACCCTATAAAACAAGTGGTCTGCTGCTGTTAATTTTAGTGCACTAGAGCTGAGGATTAGTTATCTCTTCAGAACTGAAAAGGAGAAAAGCCATATATGTGTTATTAAACACCAGCAATTCAAAAATAAAATCAGCAAATATTGTAATATTATAATGTTTGCAGACTTTGCAGCTGACGATTAGATGTCTAACCAGTGTATACTCAAACAGCTAATGGCATTTTCAGTGACCATCAACATGGGATTAGAGAAATATATATATATAGGTGAATGAATATAAATTTAATTAAAAATGTGCAATTTATGCATATGAAGCTCTGAATTAATTTTTTGGCCTCAGCCATTAATAGTATGAGCCAGTATCTCTTAAACTAATTAAGAGAAGGATAATTTCTCAAGCTCCTGTCAATTTTCATAATTTAAAAATTAGAACTGTGTTTACAACTAAAAGTCCTTTATTTATCTCAAGCCATTAAATACCAAAAAAAAAATCTCATACAAATTTCCAGTTAAGTGGATCGTGTGAGGGTTTTTTTTTTTGGCCCAGCCCATTTGTTCACCAAGCAATTCACTATTTCATGCAGTGACGTACTCTTACTTATTTGTATAGATATTAATAAAGTTCTCCCTCAAGGATAGACACTCTTGAAGTGGGATAGATGAATATTAGGAAAACGTTGTCTCATGAGGTAGTGGGCAGGGGCAGAGTAATTGGTATGTTCTAGAGTATCTCTGGTCTATCGAACGTGCATCTCTAATGCCTTTTCCTCAAAAGCTTGTCCTTGCTGTCTTTGATGAAATTTTAGCCTTAAATATCCTGTTGATTGACTTCCTATGGGTATTCAATACTGCCTCCTAGAATTTCATAAATCCTGGTAAAGTCACAAGTGCTCAAGTCTGCACCTGACAAGGTAAAGTCCTTTGTGATCATATGTCAGTAAAACTATTGTGATCTGTAAAGCTGAAAAACTTCATAGAAGAATGAAAACTCTAATCGTCCAAGTGCATTTGAAAGGGAATGGTTTATAGAATATATTAAACAGCCTAGATAGCATCAGGTAACTCTTAGCTTTTCTCTTCAAAGTAAAAACTTCTGTAAATTATGTAATTTATTAATCTTCTCTAAGTTTAGATTTATACCAAAATGTGTGTGTGTGGTGGGTGGGCAGGCATTACTGAACTCTTGTACCCTGTAATAGTGGGTGTTTCAGTACGAGAAATAGCCCTGTTTAAATTGACTTCATTTCCTCAAATGAAAAAGGATCCACATGCTCTCCTGTGGGAAAACGTGTTTTCCTAAAGAATTCACCGAGGGAGGGAAGGAACTTGAAAATTCACCTGCAGCCAGTGATTTGCCAAAGCTGCAGAAATAGGTAAATCATATCACTTTATTGTCTGCTTTGAGCAGATGTAACCTATAAACAGCACTTTTTTTTTTTTTGCATGCCTGTAAAAATATTTTTATTAATCTGAGATTTTTAATGAGTCCAGGTTAAGATGCTATTTCCCCATGCTTTTCTTGAAAGAAAAATTGTGAGGTTCCCTTTTAGGTAGCTTCCCAGAGAGCAGATGTGCAACAGTGTGATGAAAAATTATATTCACAAGTACAACCAGATAGTTAGTGGGATATAATCCTAACTGTGATTAATTGTATTTATTTCATTCATTTGAAAGATTATTTTTCTTACATTGCTTTATATAAGTCAGAAACACAGAAATACTGTCCTTTCCTCCAGGTAATAACAAGACAAACCGCCCTCACCCCAGCAGAACCAGCCACATCTGCATTCCAGACACATCTCTGTCTGTGCTGGAACAAAACCACTGGGAATAAAGAAATGAGAGCTTTACCTTGCCTGATGATTTTTTTTTTTAAATACACGGCATGTCTATGAAACATTGATTACACAAGACCTTACTATTTGAAAATGTACGTACTGTTACAGCATTTTCCATAGTTGTAATGTGGATACAGTTCTCGGACTGTGGTCCCTCCCTTCCACACGTGCTGATGAGGATGCCACATCTGCCTGGTATTTCCTGTGCAGAAACACGTCTGCAAACGCTGCGGGTAACCTGCCCTGTTCGGTCAATCTCTTGTTCTCAGGACTTATCTATTAACAGCAACTGTGCCGTATGGTAAATCTGATGCTCCTCATGCTTTGCTGGACAATGTTTTGTAGTTTTGGGACAAAACCAAACCCGACCAAGTCCAAGTCCAAACGTGCTGTTTAATTATGTGTGTGCAGAGATTACTTGCATCAGCTTTTCAGTAAGCCCAGCTTCTCCTGCATGGCTGGATTTGCCATCCGTGAGCAGTAAACACAGTCAGGATTTCTGGAGGACTGGTAACTCAGATGAAATGTGTCCATCTCTAGTATTGTTTCCAGACTGGGTTTTCTAGGTAGAAAGAAAGCATCCGGGGAATCCGGGATATGTTTGTCCTACCCGTAACTCAGCTGAAGCTTCTCAGGCTTAAAAGTACTTTGAGGTTTAAACTCAGCATGGTTCTTATTTCATAATTCCCTCAGATTCTCGTTTAAGGTAAGCCATCTATTTCAGTGAAATCAGCCGTGTCTATAGAAGCTTGTCATGATTTTGTACCCTTACTATAGTTCTCCCAAATGATAATATGAATTGTATCCAATTGCAGTCAGGTTCTATTCTGCCACAGAATTTGTTGTAAAAAGGGTGACATTTGGACAGAAAAATTAACTATAAACTAAACACCTTTCCCCAAACTCTTTTTCCATTCTTTCTACATCTCTTCTGTTATTTTAGATTATTTCATTGAGAAGTCAACTCTATTGTATTTAACAACAATATAACTTCAAAATACTTCTCTAATTTCCAGTAATTCTGAGGCACTGTGCCCCTTTGATGTTACCCACTGTGGTGAGACAGAGTTGGGATGAATCTCATTTTAGGGCACAGGTGAACAGAGATGTAATGTATTTTCCTAACCCCGAAGGCAATCATCTTTTCACTTTCACATTTATGCAATGGGGATTAAAAAAGAAAAAAAGCTTCCTTTTTATTACCACATCACCTCATTGGTCTGTTTACAGGAAGTGATGAAAGCACCATACATACAAACTTTGCACACATTAATGCTTAATGCGTTTTCCATGGAGGGGCCCATGGAAGCTCTGTCTATGGATATTCCTGTTTAAATACATGTGTGCATAGGTGATGCTAACTGCGATAGGCTTCACCAGAGGACTTCTAATCTTACAGATCCCCCCAAAAAGTGGTTTTGTTTTCACTGTTCTTCCTGACAATTTTCCAGGTGCTGACCTGGATTTTTCACCAATTGGATGGATGCCAAGCTACTGCATATTTAAATTCCAGAGGAATTTATTCTCATTAGTATCCCCATGACACAGTAAATGATCAAAACTCTTTCACACAATAATGCAGTCATTTTTGTTCCTGAGTAAGCTCCCGAGGGTAAGATTTTGCTCTCAGTTTGGCAATCTAACGTGTGGTCTTGCTTTTGCCATCACTTTTACAATAACCAAAAGATTAGAAAGGGGAAGGAAAATTGAAGCACAAGCATCAAAAAACATTTGACAGAACTTTTGTCCTAAGGCTGCTGAAGTGACACATTTGTCCCCGTCTCACATTTCCTTTGGGTTCTGCTGCACTTAGTCTCCAGCTGGAATGACAGTAATTCTCAATCACAAAAGTAAAGTCATAAAAAATTATGCAAATCCTGGAAGAATTACTTGCCTTACACACAGGAGCAGGCAAACTGGTATATATGTATATAACAGGGCCAACTTGAAACTTTTCAGGCCGAAGTGCCTGTTGGAGGGCCATCAGCTTTCTGAGAGAGGAGCTTTTTGAATACGTAACACTGAACTTCTGTTGTAGTAGGGAAATGTTGAAAACTAAAATGTAAATCTGTTGCTTCATATAAGCTTTATTAAATGGTCACAACTTCTTTTAATGCTGCTTCTGTAACACATTTTGCAAAGGATTAAGTGGCACATCGGTGGTGTATACACATTTTTCTCTGTATAGGGGAAGTTATTCCAAATTAAGGCAGGAAAAAGTGGCATTTCCAGCAAGAACAAAAAAAAAAAGTTCAAAGAAAGCACTGGTATTTTTTACTGACCCAGGTGGACGACTGCTTAGAGATATTGTGTGTATAGATAAAAAGAACAAAGAAAAGTTGAATGGATAATTTTCACATCTTCCCCCCCCCCCCCCCCCCCCCCCCACATTATTGTTCTCACAGATTGTTTCAGTGTGGTGGTGTGTTTTCTTGTGGTACACGTAGTCTTTACCAACTTGTTACATGCTCTATTGGATGTTATGCGATCAGATTAACGTGTTCCTAGCATGGGTGAATTGTTTGTTTCTTCATTTTGTTTAATGTCATTAGATTATTTTTTTTTCTTGCGGTCTAGGAAGTAAATTAGAGCTACAGGAAAACTTATTTACGTATGGCCTGCAAATCAGAGGATTAGGGTTTTCAACATCTGAAATCACTTTTTAAGCATTTTTTTTTTTTTTTAAGAGCGTGATGCATGTTCTGGCTTCTGTGTGCATAGGGCATCAACCAGTTCTCACTGATTTTGGTGGATGCTCATTCTCGGGTGGCAGATGAGACAGACAGTGAAGGAGCAGAGCGTTTGTGACTCTGAGCTCTCATTAATTTCATACCTATGATGCTGTTGGACGTTGCAGATGATTCCAGAATTGCATGCAGATTCTGCAAATGCTGCCATGATTTCTTGCTAAAATACCGTGACTTCTCCTGGTGCAACACAAGGCTGAAAAGTTACTTTTGTGAATCCAACTTCTGGTGTTCGTACTGTGTGAAGGAACCTTGTAACTCGAATTCTGAACCAGAACGGTCCTTCCGCTGTGGGCAGTGGTTGAAACTCGCTCGTAGCTGAGCTGGAACTTCGGGCCACGCTGTGTGGTTCGAGTCCCTGCAGGGTACATTTGTCAGCCTCTTGAAAGAGATTAATGAAATGGTGACCCATTTAGCACAAGCCTCGGTTGATTGCTAATATGCTTCAAGAACTTCACAAAACCTTTTTAAAGAAACCGCAAATGTGTCGTTAAGAGACTTTCCAAGGACTCTGGGGTGCTCCATGGTCAGTAAGGGGCCTTGTCGGGACAGCTGAAACATGCACTTTCTTTATTCAGCTTCGTTAACAGTCAGATAATGTGTGTATTGTCCCTGTTGGAATACTGTTTACCTTGAACTCCCTCAAGTTTCAAAGTAAACTTACAGGGAGAAATTAGAATATGATTTTTGTTTGTGCTGCTGTGCTGGGTTCCTTAGTGGGGATGTTCATGAGGAACACCAAGTGTTGTCATCCATGATTTACTCTTCTTCCTGTTTGGCTTTTCTCTCACGTTCTCATTAAATATTTTCCAAAATCTGCCAGGATATAAGCAGTCTCCACTCCTCATATAAGGTGTAGGGTTTTAATCTCATTTGTTTGGATTTCCAGGCTGGAATAGCAAGGTCGGTCATAGTGCAGGTACTGGGCTTTTGCATATTTAAAGTGCAAATCTTTAGTGAGGTACTTCTCATTAGAGAAAACAGTTTTTCACCCATTATTCTTATGGAGTGGGAGAAGAAGTCAGCAATGGCAATCTCAAGGGACCAAGACTGCAGCTGCACCTCCGGGCCCTCGGGTCCATCTTCAGATCCCGCTGCCTTCTGCAGTCCCTCCATGGGGAATCCCGCTGGACTTCCACCAGCTGAGGGCTTCTCTAGCTCACGTTAGCTGTCACTGCACTTAACTCCGGTGTCCTGAGCTGTTCTCTGTGGTAGATTCTTCAGTCTGAGGTTTTTATTTTATTGATTTTTTTTTTTTGTCTTTTAGTCCCCCAAATTGCCAAGTTCCTGTTTGCCCCAAAGAAAAATGAATTACAGCTAGAACACGATCAAGCAACTGTTGGAGGATGGTATTGCATGTCTTCTAATTAGAAGGCTGAGCTAAACTGTGGCCTCCTGAATATGTAAGGTGAAAGTGCTGGAGGTTATTAATCCGCAAATACACCTCTTTGCACAGTAAAAACCTGCGCTGTGCGCTGAATACATTATGTCAGAACCCTGTTTCGGCACAAAGCAAAGCTGCGTGCCCGACCCACGCTACTTGTTTCTTAAGGAATGCAGAGTGCTGTGTAAGAACACGATGGCTATTATACAATGGCAATATACTTGGGAATTTCAGGATGAGTTGTCTGTGGACTTGACATACTCCCTCTGTGTGTCAAGTGCTTCTATTTCACTTGAAAATTCAGGGAAAGGAAACTGCTTCTGTTCTTGTGCTTACTGGAAATTTGAAAGTAACATTCAGGCAATTCTAATCTATCCACTGGTTTATACTGTGTTATCCCAGTTATAAACCTCCCGTCGGGACCCGTGACGTCTCTGCCATCCAAGTCCGTGACAGGTTGGAGCACGGTCTGGTGGCATTTACAGCCATTAAAATTTGGGCCATAAGGCTACAGCACTGGAAAATTTTAGATATCGTTATGAGTAAAACGAATATCAGCAATGTAGTCACAGATTTCCAGTCTAACACCTGACAGCTTCACTGGAGTAGCGATTTCAGTCCAGGAAGCCTTATCTTCTTGCTCAAGTTTAGCCCCTTAGTTTGAAAATTGGCTTTATTTAACAAGTACTCCAACGGAGGGACCTGCAAGGAAATCTGTTTGAAGGTTTCGGGCTTCGATGGGAGAGCAGTCTCCTGGCATGTCATCGCTGCAGTGTCCCTTATCACCAACCTGCCTCCTTGCTCTCTTGGATGCGTCCTCTAGGTTATTCTTTCTGCGATACAAGAATAACTACTACTTCTTCCAGAACACAAAGTACAAAGTTATGTTTCCAATAGTCTTTCTACTAGGTGTTCAGCTTGCTTGGGACAGGCTCGTCCTTACTTTCTCTGTGGTCACATGTTACAAATAATGGAAGCAAAATGCTGCAGGAGTGATACAGCAAAGCGGGGGACTGTCCTTCACTCCGTACCACTGTTGTTGTGCCTTCAGTGGAGGAAAAAGTGGAAAAGTAGAAGCCAAATGTACTTGAAACTTCTGCAGGAAGACACCGATAATACATGAGACCATCTAAGTATGTACTTCGGTGTTTATGTATGCTTCTAATCTCACTCTAGCGCGACTATTTTCCATGTTATCTAAATACATTTCAGACTGTTCTATTGACCTTATGGATTTTACTTTCCAATAATACTGGATTATACTGTAAATCTTTGTGTAGTGAGAACTTCTTAAAAAAAAAAAAAAATCCTCAATCTGGTAGAGTGCTAAATCTTTTCCTTTTTTAGAGGTTTTTTTTGCAGATTTCAATCACCATCCAGTGTGGTAAACTTTTTCTGGAGTCCTCATAAAGCTGATACAGAGGTGCCTTTGAAAAATAGCAGGGGATACTGAATTTCACATCTGAAGAGAGATTATTTTTAAAATAAAAAATCCAAAGAGATTTTTTTATGTGTTAGTGAGCTAATAATGTAAATGAGTAATGGTTCTAAATTGGAGAAAAGCAGCTAAGAAGTAACAAGAGTTGATACAAACCTGACAAATAATGGGATCTGTTCTGAGGAAGCAGACTTTCTTCTAATTGTTCCCTTTTTGCAGATCTCTCTTATAAATAATGGCAATCCTAGAAGTATGTAGCTTTTTGTATGTCATCTAAATGCAGCTACGAATGAAAAATCTTCCTTCCTTTTTGAATTTCTTAAAATGTTTTTTCTCAATAAGTTTGCTCTTTGGCGAAAAGTTTTAGCTAGGGCAGATATGTAGATGTAGGTGTAAAACTCATAAAATGGGGATTTACTAAATAAATGCCAGTGGGCCCCTCTAATAAAATTATGCAGTGTGCCTAAGCAGCCAAATTAATTAGAGAACAAAGCATCTATTTACAAACAAATATTTTGGTAACCAGCAGTGAAAGCACAAGATTAAGGTGGCCACTTCTCTTAATTATCTTCCAAGGAATCGATCTGCTACCTATCAGTAGCTTAATTTCCTGAGCTACTGGTACGTTTACAAGTCTGTAATAAGAACTTTGGTAGTTTATTTTCCCTGAGATGTTCAGTGTCCCGTTTGAGAAAATACCGAGTCCTGTTCATGCTCTGTTGTCACAGTGGCACATCCTTCACTCTGCATTAACCTGGATTTTTATTCTGTCCTGATTCTTCTTTAGCACCTTTTCAAGGACCGTGGAGACAGGTATATTTTACAAGCCTTTTGCAGACTGATCTTAAAAGAGGAAGTTGTAAAGTGTTGTTCTTTTGCTCTCTTGAAAACAGCTCCTTGCCAAGTGTTGCCATCAAAATGAATTAGCCCAGTAGATGCTAGGAATCATGACTGTGTATTTAAAATCTACAAGCTCTTCAAATGCTGTGCTACAAATGATTTTGGTATTTTCCCTGTGACCAGCCTCCCAAAAATGCAGAGCTCTGGAATGTTTTTGCCAGGCAAACCAAAAATTACCTCTCTGCCACTTTAGCATTGTTGGAATCTTTTCCATAGTAACCCAAATCTAGTGACTTCATTCTTTGTGCACAGTTATTCTCAATTTAAGCTTTACATACACATGTGAATATGATTAATTGTGGTTATGCTATAAGGTTGTTCCAAATACGTACCTAGAAGCATGTGGTGTTAAGGATCTGGAGGAGATTCAGTGATGCTCCAGAGGTTAAACCAGCTTTTGTCAGAGATAGGAGCACCCCCAGCAGCTTTCTGATTTAAAACAGCATTCAGATTTCCAGCAGCTTCCTGGAGGCTGCCTGTGAGCTACTCTGTTGTCTGGAATATCCCCGGATTTTCATAATATTTTAACAAAGACATCTGGGGGAGACCGGTGAGAGGCCGTTTACCATGTAGTTGTGCCGGCTTTGCTGCAGGACAGTTCCTTGCCCGGAGCCATGGTACCAGCCGGTCGGTCCCGTTCTGCTTGCACGCTGCCAGCACGTCCCGAGTCCTGCACCACTATTGGCGTTATACAGATGAACATAAAGAAGCATAAACATTTTAACGGCACGTAGTTAATGATTTATTGATTTATAAGTAAAGGATGCAGAACTAAACTTGTTTAAATTTAAAGAGCTATCTTGAATGTCTCAAAACCTAAATGGGGAGATCTTAGGTAAAGAACAAGTGGCATTTTGGGACAGATTAAGATCTAAATATTCACACTGGTGGTTTAATTAGTAGTTTGAAAAATACCAGACAGGTTTTGCTTTTCTTTGCTCATAGGCAGCCAGTGCTTTCAGTTTGAAAGATGTGTTTTCCCCTTTCAGCCCAAATGGGCATTGATGCTCTATTGGGGCTGAAGTAAGGTCGGGGCTTGGTTGTGGGAAGGACCCATCTCAAATACGGTGAAAGGCAGAAGTTAAAGGTTTCTCTCATTACACTTCCACCCCAGCAACCATGATCCAGGAATGTTTATGCTAACAAGGAACAAGCAAAGTTCAGGAGTTTCCTAATACAACATTTCTCTCTAATTACAAACTTTGGCAAGTTAGGGAGAGCAAGGTAGGTGTGACACGGTCTGCGGAGAGGTGTTTTGCTGAGGTTGTTGAAGGAAGGCTTCTTGGCTGCTTTTGCAGTCACGGTGTTTTGCTAGAAGTGTAATCCTTTACACTGACACACTTCCAACTTCTTTCCTGAATGTTCATATGCTCAAAAGAGGCTAAAGCTAAGAGATTTTTCTCCCTGTTTTCAATCTTCACTATTTATCTTGACTTCAGATATGTGCATAACACTCCATGTCTGTTCCCCATTGGAATGAACCCTGGTATAGTCACATTTTGCATTTTCATAGCATAAAAGCCACATTTTGTCTCAAAACAGATGATCGCGTTCTCAGGAGGTGAAATGCTGCTGAGTGGCAAGTGTTTTCCCTTTGGATTTGTCTTGGAAGAGAAGTGTTAGCCCGTTACCGGAGCAGGAATGTGCATTGTTGTGATGCTCTTTCTACCGCTCACCTACAGTGTCAGACGCTTGCCTTGCCTGACCGTGCTCGCTCCCTCAGCCTAGCATCCTGATGTCATTCCCTGCTGTGTAGAGTCATATTTGAATTAGATCAGCTAATTTCTGATCATAGCGGTTACTCTCAGTATCATAACCGGAATGTTTCTGGCTAGTCCTGACATTTTTTCCCCTTTTTGTCCTCCATTGTTTGATGTGAAACTTTAATTAGTCTGTACTAGCAATCTGTGGGGGAACCCTGCTTGTTTGGAAGATGGTAACAAAGATGATGATCAAAGGCATATATGAAAAAATTCTCTTGAAAAATTCTTATTGGAGTATATTATTTATAATCTCATACTTTTGCAGAGTTCAGAAAAAGGCTACTATTCCATGCCACGTTTTAAAATACAAATATATCTACTCATTTATTTCTCTCTTGGTTTGTATAGTGTCTTTCCACTTTATTTTGCAAAATAAATGTGTAACACCATGATCTCTTTTCATTTTCAGATATTTTTCCTAGAATTCTGCAAATATTGGGGACTGTTGTTCCTAGTGGCGCTATCTTCCTGACTCCTGCAGAACCAGGTATGAAATCTGCACTTTAAGACAGACATTAACTTGCTTCCCTCCTTCAGAAAACTGCTGAATATTACATAGGCCCTATGAGATTTTTTTTTTTTAAATTCTTATTTGAACGTGGTAGATGACGTGGTGTTTCATCCTAGTGCCAGACACGTTAATGTCAGCAGTTACACCGTTCTAGCGTAAGTCTTCCTACAGCCTCATATTTCTGAAAGGTGTTCCTCACAGAGGACATCTCTTGGTTCAAAGAAGGGTCAGCGGGAGTTATTTTCATGAATTATTTTGCATTCATACAGCATCTTTTATTCACTGATCATTTAGAGTTAATTACACCTGAGAATCCCAATGGGTAAAGTAAAGCCCGGCGTTCAGTGAGGACGGTATCAAAGCAGCCGCCAGCTGAAGGATGGGGGAGTTTGTCACTTTTCGGTGACACAGCCTATTAATGAAACTTTGCAGTGGGAGAGATTCCAGTTTGAGAGTTGGTGACTAACCAGCCGCTCTGGTTAAAATTTAAATTTTGCACGCCTAATGAATAACAGCCACCTGAAAGTTGCATTTTAAAATTCAGGCCCTTGGTAATATGCTAAAAGCTATACAGAAAGTCAGTGGTGAGTTAGGAAAAAGCTAAAATCATGAGTCTGCTACTTTGAAATTTTTGTAATGGTTTTGCAGCTGTTCAGGATCTATTTTGATTTAAATGAAACTTGACATTTACATCATAGAAATATTTGTTTTGTACACAGTCGGAACAAGAAAAGCTGAAACTTTCCAATATTTCTTTGACCAGCAATTTGGAATTATTTATGAGAAAAATGTAATATTTCATTTTCATATTTTCAATTAAAGCAGATTGAAAGCAAAGCTGTCCAGATCAATTCAGTGAAAAGAAATATACTGACTCAGGTTGACATAGCCCTGAAATGAAACCTTTCATTTATTCTATTCCTTTTTGTGTCTCATTGATTTTTTTTTTTCTTTTTTCCTTGTCTGTATTTTCTACTGGAGAAAAAAAAAATAATAACAATGTTTTTAATATTGGGTTTTTTTTCCTCAGAAATTGAATTCTTATTTAAAATATTATGGCTGGAAATAATGACCATTTCTAGCTCAGTCCATCTACAGCCAATGATTCTATACAGCCTTTTGGAGTGTAAAGAAAAGTGGTTTGCACTTATCTGCTGCTGGGTGACACCAGTCCCTGCCACAACCTACCTTTGTCTCATCCATAGCCTTTTTCCTCCTTTGGTTACACTGGTCTTTTTAATTAAAAAAAGTTTATGTGGTATTTGAACAATACCTCATTTGCTTGACTTGGGGAATTCCAAACCTGTAGTCAAATGTCAGGGCGTTTATATTAGTGTTTGAGTTTCATATTCTGTTGCATACGTTAAGTCCCATTATGGTTCCCTTTGGACGGAGGCATGCTTTAGATATATTTTTCACGTACTGTTTTTACGAAGAAGCTATTTTCCATTGTTCCCACAGATAAAAACTCCTGCCATAGCTTCATCTCCTCTAAAATGAGCTGCTAATGCTGGATTTAAATTCTTTCCTGCTGCGAGTTGCCAGGCAACTGCCACACAAATTCACCTGCGAGCAGCTGGTTTTGTCCATTGTCCCCTTCTCGGGCGTGGAAGTAAAAACTCCATCCAGACACCTTGGCTTTCGCCAGCCGGGTGGATTAAGCCAGCTGAATCCACGCAGAATGGGGCTGGAAGGCACGCCAGTCCCTCCGCCCGGTGCCTCAGTTTCCGCGCTTGGAGCAGCAGCAGTTACCTTGCTCCAGGCAAGGAACAAAGCTGGAACCAGCTGATACTTGTGCTTCTACCTCCCGTGTCTGAAACACTAAGCATTTTATCCTCAGTGTTTTATGTGTGAATATAGTTGGATAAAGTTGCCATTTAACTTGGTATTTCTTGCCTTTTTGTCAAATGCATGCTTTCTTTCTCGTGGTGGGAATGGGAAAGTAACCTTCTGAGAATACTTACCAGTATTGATTTAGTCTAGCTCGAGTTGATGATGTTCTGAGTTGACTTGTGTCTTTTAAGCTCACCAAAGGAGCACAAAGCCATTGGCGTTATTAGCAAACATTTGTGAGAGGCTGGGCTTTCTTCCTCCCATGTCTCTAGACACGCATTCTATCCTTCTGGTTTTGAAGGTAGCTTTATTTTTTTTTGGTAGCTATTTTGATTTTGCTTACAGCAAATATGTGAACAAGGTTAAAAGTGCATCCCCTTTTTATGGTTCCTAATCAGTCAGGAGTGCAGGGAAATTACCTGGGAATGGGACTGGTTACTTCACCAAACTGATGCAGGATTCAGTTTTTCTGAAACTGATGCTTGGTACGTTTGTTGTATCGTGTGGTCAGACTTTCTGTTATTCTGGTGTGACCTGCGGAGAAGCTGCTCTGTGGGACAGACCTGACCATGGAGCAGCCCTCAGACATGTCGTGTGTGGGCGAGATCTCCTTTTTGAGATCTCCATCTCCATCAGACTAGGCTGGTGACTTGGTTTAAACTTCCCTAACCTGTCCCTGGCGTATCATGGTACTATTCCAAAGCTGGACTTAAATGGTACCTGCTGGTAGTTTCACCATTCTTACGTCTTATACAGTGCTGACATTTGAAAATATTACATATTTGGCTCTGAGGTACAGCAAAAAAATGAAAGAATGGCTCATGGTTAGGCCACTTACAGGCGGAAGAGGAAATGTCACTGTGCAAAAACATGACATCATCCTGGTAAAATATGGGGTAGTTGATAGCTGTAGCTTCCATTGCATCTGACTGGTGTTGCCTCTTTCCTCAGCTATACAGAAACATTAGGAACTCAAGTATATTACCAAAATTTTGAAATCCATAGCCAGTGCAATAAATTTTACTTCCACGTTGACACACCAAATAACTGGACGCTAATAACTGGTCTGACAAATGCTACGCAATGAGCAGAATCCTCGTGCTGGAGGCTTTAGTAAAACTAGAATACTTTCCTTCCTGATGCAAGGCTGAGTGTGAAATCAGACCGGTCAGCCAGCACCGTGGCGTATGATGGCACCCACCGTATTTCACGAGTCCAGGGGCTCTGAGGATGCTGCCAACCCAGCACATCCACATCAGCCCACGCCTGGCTGCCCCATCTCACCACGCTCCTCTCCGGTGGGGTTATCGTACAGGTGCTGCATCTCCCACCGCTGCCCGGGCACAGGAGCTGACAGCCAGCCTGGTGCTAATTACTGAGCGGCTGTCTAAAACTCAGAAGCCTCTAATGGCTAAAAAAATAATTACAGACTTGGAAACGAGCACGTTTGTTTCCGTCCACTGAAGCAAGATCTTCAAATACTATCAGAGAATGTACAACAACAACGACAGAATGCCAAAGATGGGATTTTTTGAACTAGGTGTTTACTTAGTTCAGGCTTTGAAGGAAATAGTGCAGTTTTGAATTTACGAATATTTTGCTTTAAAGAGAAAAAATAGCTTCGGTTTGTATCATAAGTCGGCTGAGCAATGAGATGTATCATTCCAATGCATACTCAGCCTGAGGGCTATAGTAACTAAAATAATTTTTTTACTTAATACCAAGCACCAATAAATAATATTTTCCACATTCCCACTAATATGTAATTTATATAATAATTCATAAATGTGCAGACCTGGAATAATACTTAAAGCTATTTAAATGGGTCTGCTGGCTTTCAATCTAGATGTTATTTTTATAATTTGCTCTTATTCTTAATCATAATATACATGTTGATCACTGTATTGGCCAATGGCTATTGTGCTGCAGTTTCACAGTCAGTTTATTATGGAGAGGGAGACATTAAAATGGATGGGTTATATTATCCAAGGACTTCTTTTGGCAAACATTTTCTGGAAAGCTCCAAACTTTCTGCAGGGGTCTGTGTACCAACCTATTTTCAAGACCTAGCCTTGCGCTGAGTTGATTCTACTCTGTAAATCGAAATCTCATTCTGCAGTGCATAATCACAGCTAATTTTGTGAATTCATTTAAAGAATCGTAATAGCATAGATTTAGTCAGGCATGCTGTGGTGTTGCTTGCCATTTAGATTTTTAACATGTCACATTTACTTTATTTGCTTTTTAAAAACTGGTTAGTGTTTAAAAGCTGTTGGTATTTTTTTTTTCCACTGGATAAATGAAACTTTTTTTTCTGAACTAAATGAAAAATTCACACAGATTTTGTAAATAAAATATCTTTTAGCACATTTGGGAACATTTATCAAATCACTTTCATTCTTTTCCTCATAGTTAAGACACTTTTCTGTGACTTTGTTTTTATTAAATTTTCTCTTAAAAAGCATAGGAACGTAGAGGAAATTTTCTAATGTATTTCAGTCTTTTCAGTTTAGTATGTGTTTTGATGTGCTTCAATAGGTATAAGTAATTGATAAAAAAAGTTTCCCTGCAAAATCAGGAGATTTGACAGTTATGTACCCTACGTGATACAGAGTGGAGGTGGGAAATAAAGGACAGAACTTAGAAAAAATTTCTAGTAGATTAGTATCTTGATCCTTTTCTGCTTTAAGCTTTAAAACTTCCACTTACAGAAAAGGGAGTCCCGCAGGGATGGAATGGCATTGCACCTTGAGCGGTAAAAATGCCAATGAACTGTGTTCTATGTTCTCTGCTCAGAGAAAACGAGGAAGCTATAGGAGTTAGAATCTTTTCTTGTGAAGCATGCTAATTTTTCTTTTTTTTAGCATAAACTATCTATGACAGCAAACATTTTAAAGAGCTTGGAGTTAAATATATGAGGAATATAGCAGGAACTCCATGACTAAACCAAGGCAGGGACTTGTAATTAAACCCGAAAAGGTTGCTGACAGCAATGATGTGCCTCATTCCAAATTGGGTTTTGTTTCTGCTTCTGCTGAATGAATAATTAACACTCTGAACTTGTACTATACCTAGCGTCAAGGCTATGACACAGACTTACAAAAGGACTGCAAATCCATACTAATAAAATGGTTATTACACCCTTGACCTCTGTGTAGTGTAAATAAAAACTGAATCTTCACAGGGTTAAAAGCTTAATCTCAGTTAATTTGGGGCTTCTGAGGGTTTTTGGCGTACAACCTTCGAATCGCTTCCTGCTGCCGTTCGGCTGCCATCTCCGCCTTTCTCGGTGTTGCAGCAGAACCAGCCGGCAGGTACCTCGCGGCACGAGAAGGGTACGGCAGATGATCCCATAACGTAACTTAAACTTAGGCCTGATCCTCATCTCTTTTCAGCTTCATTTTAACGATACCTCCCTGTCGCCAAGTGTACTTTTTGTTCTTCATTTTGGATTTCTTTGGGGAAAAAGTCATGAGAAGCTGTGCAACCCCTCTCTTCTCTTTGCTAATCGTACATATTGTTCTAGTTTGTTTAAACAAGTTATTTTTTGAGCTTTTATGTCACTAGCAATCCTCAGCTACTTGTGGTACTGTTCCAGCAAGGATCACTTTAAAGATCGATAGCTTGATGGTTGGTAGCTCTAAATAGAAAAGGAATGAAGGATTGTTTCCCCCCATCAAGAATACAAAATACAATAATTTCAGCAAAGGCTGTCTTGAGAAACATCTCTGCCTGAGAATCATCAAAGAGTAGAAATGTTTTGGCAGAGAAAAATTCAATTTTCTGAAAGACTGCGGCATGCAAAGAAAGAAACTGCTTTACATCCTCCTTTCATTTCTAGAGACGTTTCAGGCGGGAGGAGTTTGTCTCAGTTTTGAGCTCGGAACTCTGACCAGTGAAGGAAGTCTCCCGAAGCTCGGGGTGCTGGTGGGTAGCGGTAAGGCCCCTGACGGCAGCTGAAGCTCTTTGCTCAAGAGCGCTGCAGAAAGGGGCATTGCAGAGCGTTACTGTAAATGTTCCACTCCTGTACAAAAAAACCCTAACGGAGCTACAACCTGTCTTCATTTTATACACCCTGTTGGAAGCGAGCACTGAACTTAATTGCAACACCAGGTTTTAATCAGTGAAGTGAGGGTGGAGACTTTCAGACATAGCACCGAAGACAAACTGTCTTATAAACAATGACCTGCTAGGGGAATAGAATAAAAACTTGCCTTTGTGTGGGAATGCACCTCTGTTTGTGGGGGAAAAAACCCCACTTGCATGGACAAATCTTCTGAACTAAATATTTATTGTTCTAGCAACATGTTGAGACACTCATGTAGAAAAATGAAGTGCTCGATATCTACAAGCTGAAATATATGTCTGTGTGCATGTAAAAAAAAAATCAAATATCTGGGAGAGAAAAACTTGCTTTATTAGTGGTTGATCAGTGGTTGATTTGTCAGTGCGGTAAAGAAAGTGCAGTTAAAATAATCTATTTGTAATTTATTATAGATATGTTCTTTAGTTACTTGCAGAATTATTTGCTCATACTCCCATGTAAGAGTGAAGATTACTTAGCTTTTAAAAGAATGAGAAACATCACTTTCCAATGGAAATTCGCAGGCAGCGATTCCCAGGTAGCACGCAGTAGCGTTCACATTCCCAGCACACAGGTCTGATTGCCATTACTTAACAAGTACTATTTATTCTGGCACATTGATGCAAATGCAGGCAGTGCCAGCTGGTGCCTGTTGCTTCTGTGTCCGAAAGTCCCTTTGACATCTCTGGCAGGGACCAAACCCAAAAGCCTTCAGGTCAGGAGGCCACTCCGGAGGCTCCCAGTCCACCCTCCTGCCCAAAGGAAGGACCACCTTCAAAGAATGACCAGGTTTCTCTGGCCCTTTTCCAGCTTAGCTTTGGAAATCTCCAAGGGAATCCTTAAAAATGAAGGGTCTTCTACAGCTAAAACCGGAATCCGCGTCACGTGCGCTGCGGAGGCAACGCTCTTACAGTGAGCCCGTGGCACTTGGTGCTCAGTGTGAGGCAAGATGGGTGATGTGTGTGTCTGTGTGCAAATGTGGGCTTTTAGGAGGAAGGGTGGAGCATGGCCAGAGGTGCGTTCCGGTGATTAAACGTCCGGGCAAGCGGGCACCCGCAGGGGGTTTGCTTTGGCAGGCTCCGAGACGCGAGTTCCCTGAACCCAGAGCTATGCACTTGCTCTTGCTCTCCCTTCTTGTGAAAAATGTAAAGATAAAGCTTCTTTAGTCATTTCAGAAGAAAAAGTTTTTTTTTTTTTTTAGGTCACAGTACAAGATTAATGTTAAATGAGTTTACCATTGTTGAAATGTTGTAATATATTAGAAAAAGGCAAGCACGTATACTTCCATGATTATAACTTTGAAATGCATAAAAGGGTACTGAGGAAACAAAAGTGGAAGAAGTGTGTTTAACCCATTCCCTGTCTCTTCACCAGGATGTTCTGCAGTGCAATGGGTGTAACAGAAATGCTTTGCTCTTCCAGATACCCACCCAGTCCCGACAACACTGATCCCAAACTTTCCAACAGCCAAGAAGCAGAAAATAATATACTTTGTCAGTAGCAGATATTTGACTGTGTTCTATGTTTAGGAAGGAGAAAAATCCTTTTGCTCCTGGTGTTTTTACCCCCATTCAAAAATGCTGTGGGCAGAGGGAAGGGGTGCGGCCGCAGGGCGAGCTCTGCAGCGGGCAGGCTGGGGAAGGGAGTGCTGAAGGCGAACTTGCTTCGCCACACAATTCATCTTTCCAAAGTCTCTACCTTTGCTGGGTTCATTTTGTCATTCACAAAGGTGCAGCAGCGAGGCACAAAGGTTAGCGACTTTCTCTACAAAAGAGGTATTTATGAGCTTTTAAATAAAAAGAGAGAAAAATATTTTTATTAGAGGGAGGCTGCCAGGAGGGAAATTGATTCACTGGCTCTGTGTGAGAAAGTAAATATGTCCCTTTCACCTTAAATTGCTGCATCAGGCTCTGGAAAGTCCAATTATCTTGACAAAAATGATTTAACAAATAACCGAACAATAGGAGTGGAAGGGAGGAGGCGGAGGAGAGAGGCTCTGGAAGTGGGCAAAGTTACTGCAGGAATTGGGCCGGAGGCAGCGTGTGATGAGAACAACTCGGAGGTGGAACAGAAGATAGTCCTGGAGGACTCGGTACTGCTGGAGATTTATTTGGCAGCAGCATCCCTGTGTTTCACATTTAATAATAAGATGTATTGTTACAGTTTCTGGCTTAGAAATGAATTCTAAACCATTTCTGAAGTATAGCTGAAGGCATATCTGTACATTTTAAAAAAGAAACAGTTATTTCTTTTTCTTAAGCTTTATTGAAGTTATAGTCTTGCCAAATTGTTCTTAAACTCCCTAACCTGAGACGGTGATTAATGGGCTGAGAACAAAAGAGGCTGTGACTATCGTCAATGCTAAGTGTTTCTTTGCTTTTATTTACAATTCTCTGACTTGAAAGCTAGGCATGCTGTTGTCTTAATCAGGCTGGTAATTAAAGTGCTATTTAACGATGTCTGCTTAATGAAGTCACCTGGAAGTATTCTGCATGGGCAGACAAACATACTAGTCAGGGCTAGCTTGTGAGCCTTGGACTGTGGAGCAGGGCTGTGTTGTGTCGGGAGTGAGTAGGGGAACCTGGAGGACTTGGCCAAAACTCCCGTTTTGTTTTGGTTTTCGCGGAGTGGGGAATGGTATCGCAATAGAATGAGCTTAAGGAATAGTAAGTTGGAGAAATAATAATGTACTTGAGCTGGCTGGAACCAAAATATGCAGCAAGCCCTGTGGGTACTTTTCATCTAGTTCTGTAAAGTTTGCCTTTCTCTTGATAGGGTCCCAAAAACAAAATCCCAGCTGTGCACGTTAGGCTCCAAGACTTTCCAATTCATGGTGGGAATGGTGTTGCTTGAGCCGCTCAAATTGTATTGTTTGTGTTGAGTTTCCGTTTGGTGCCTGTTCCAGGTATTTCTGATAACGAAGCTGCCATTTCGGAAATGCAGATGGCCTGTGGGTTGGTGGGTGTGCAGTGTGCATACTGGTAGTTGGTTTTTTTTCTTTTCATATTCCATTGTGCTATCTGCTTGGATAAATTAATGAGATTTAAAAAAAAATAATCTTTTGGTAATCTGGACTCAGAGTGGGGGGAAAAAATAACTTGGGTGCATTGCACCAAACACAACCTTCTGCATCAAATATAATTTCCCTATCATGTGAAGCAATCTTGCTCATAAAAATATTATGATCAGTTTTAAAAACTCAGCTGGGTTTCCTATCCCCACTAATTCTGCCAAGAAGCTGTTCCAGAATCTTCCTAATCTGATGGTTAGAAATCAATTTGTTCAATGGCATTTTGCAAGCACAGCAATAAAACAGAAATGTTGCAATGACCAAAAGTATATTTTCCTGATGCTGTGTAATCATAAAAGGCATTATGAAGTACAATTCTCCTATTTTATTTCTAATGTCTCATTTTTCTACATGGCTAAAAGAAGTAAACTCTCCCCTTATCAAAGATGTTCTTTTCTACTTTCTATTGAAGCTCTTTAGAAAAGTTGACTCTTATTATGCAAAATAATGTATATTCTAAAATTTGAAAGTTATTGCTAGAATTAAGGCCTTGCTGTCCTAATTAATATTTTTTTAATGTTAATAGAGTTTTCTGAACATCTACCCAACCTCCATGGACTTCATTATACAACCTAGTTGCAAGCCCATTTTATTGCTCCCCAGTCTCCTGTGCAATTCAAATAACTCCATCATATTTTACCATATATTAGAATAACAGAGAATTCCTACTGTGCTTTTTTTGTAGTTTTGTGATTGTCAACATGTGAGTGCTTGAACATTAGCATTTTGCATTTAGTAACACAGCCAACCTGCCTATAGAATAAATGCATAATATTATACACTACCTGTTTATTCCTCAATATCAGCAGGACACTATTAAAGTTTCTAGGCTTAGATCTGTTTCATGCCAGTTTACACTTCATTTGTACTTTAAATAAATCCACTTCTTATGCTTTTGCTTTAAATTTTACTTTAGTGAGCTATAAACTTCTGCCAAAATCTCCCCGAAAGGTAAGCTGTATGTATACCAATTCCATCTGACTGAAGAGTCAATGCAAGTCACCAGTGAATTATAAATCTGGCACACAACCACTTTTGAAAAACTGAGACACTGTAAATTTGGCATATATAGGGAAACAAATCTAGTTCCACTATTTTTAAAAACTTTTATCTGTATGATAAAGCAAACTTGGGACACTAGCTCTTAACGTAATCCCCGAGGCCAGCGTATTATTTCCAATATTTGGTCAAATAAGAAATTGGGTACTCTTTTGCTATTAAGTCACAGAATCCCAGACTGGTTTGGGTTGGAAGGGACCTCCCAGCCCACCCAGTGCCACCCCTGCCATGGGCAGGGACACCCTCCACTAGCCCAGGTTGCCCAAAGCCCCATCCAACGTGGCCTTTGTTTCCCTTTGCGCACGCTTTGTGTTTTGATTCTGTTTGATCGTGTTTCTGCGACCAGTCTAAGACGGGGACACCATGATATCCACGGGGTACAACTGGAGACGCTTCCCTTACCCCCGAACGGCTGCTCTCAAGTTCAAGGTGAGACAGAGCCATGCACGTGAGGAGGACTCGGAGCAGATGGGTCAGGTAGATATAGATCACCATCTAGATTCACTGATTAGAGAGGTGGCACCCGGGGAAAGATGCGGGTGGCTGATACGAATACTTTGTCTTTGTAACGAAGACAAAATCCCTTCTCCTTCCAGGGTGAATACTGTATTTATAAAATGCACTTCTATATTATCAGCTTACGGAGGGTATTGTGAGTTAATAGAGCATTTGTCTTGCCTGTATAATTTGGGTTTATTGTCTACCATCGTCTGTGTGTGGTTTTCTGTTACTGCTTAACTTGAATACATAGAAATTTCACATTTTATATGTAGAAGTTGCTCTTTGGAGAGAAGACCTTGTAGTGGTTCTGAAAGGTTGTTTTTCAGAGTTCTTCTGTGTTTACAGTATCTCCATAACTGTTAATGGGAATGAGTTGTAAACCTCAAAATTTTGGAAAAACACCTGGAAGATTTTGATGTTCATCGTAACTTCGTAGAAAAACTCTCTGAATTATGGGTTAGTTTTGTTGTTCTCACGGTGGCAATTACAGGATTGAATATTCTCATGAGGTTTCTTTGTGTTTTCTGTTGTCTGCCTGACATGAAGACTTTCTTACAAGGTGAAAAATTTCTGAGGATATATTTACAACGCATCATTGGCAAAGTCAGAAACACAGGTATGCTATTCTAGCCCCCATGATTTTTGAAAGCCTGACCAGTGATGTTACTCTTTTATTTCAAAGTACAGACTGTATGCCTTTAAGCGCTTCTCTGCCATCCTTTAATCTATTCCTTAAACTGCCGCTTAGTTTTGATGTCTCGCCTCTTTTTTCTCATAGTCTTTATCTCTCCCACCAAATTCAGTAGAGATTTTGTACAACCTCGTGTCTGGAAGAGCGGCTGGAACTTTGCGGTGGTAGTGTTGGAGGTTTATAGGCAGTGCTGTGCGAGTGCGCCCAGGTGCTGATGGGGAAAAAGCCTGCCCTGTGACAAGTAATAGGGCTTACTCGTTTGAATAACTGTAGAAAATTCACAAAAGGAATAAGAAGAAAACTGCGCTCAAACGTGTTTTATGTGTTCTGTTTCCTCAGGTTTAACAGACCATACTTTTGTTTTGAAAGGCTCGTCCTCTTTTGCTGTTATAATAGTCTCCAGATTTCTTCCTTCCATGAATATCTACATGTATATTTATAAAAGTAAAGCGAGGTGATGGGAAGGTTGTTTCTTTGAACCTGAAAACAAGAGAGACTTTTTCCTTAGCCAGGATTGTGCAGTGCAGTAGTAGCAATAGGCTTCTGCGAGGAGATGACAGGCATTTAACGCATTAGCTGTGTGCAATCTTTTCCTGTGAAGCACTCCAAGTGTATGCTTTAGCTATATTTTGGTACAAATGCCTTATAAAAATCCACTTGTCTTGCATTTTTACCAGATGTTTTTTCTGGCCAGTGTGGTACTGTGCTTATATAAATAAAAAAAATAAGCTGCTGTGTCAGAGACAGGCTTTATCACCTGGAAATAATCACATCTGTGCCACTGAACCAGTGCGAGCAAAACAAATGGCTCTTCCCTTTATTTTTAGGTATGAGTTTGTGTGCCCATGGAGAATGCAGAATAATTTCATAGACTGGAAGATACCTTTATCCTGATTTCTAGTAGATGTTTTGCCAAAATTTCAGGCTTTCCATTGACCAAAGAGACTCCCTCGTCCCCTGTGTCAGCCCACAGTCAATCTGCAAAATAGTGGAGGGGGCAGTGGGATGAGGGAAGGGTAGAGATTAAAAACGTAGCCAGGAAAAAGCTTGAGAAGAGAGAAAGTAATTTGCTTTGACCTAAGCAATAAATCTACCGAGCAATAATGACCATCTCCTGACACTCGCAGTGACATTGATCAAGTGCAGTGTCCCAAACTTTTTCCCCTCCATTCCCTGACGAGTTTCCTGATCATCTGTGCCGCTGTTCGAGCAGGGTCATCAAAGATCAGCTGTAAGCAGATGAGTAAGAGGCGTCTCCTACCTTAATGTGATTACTTGCTGTGCTAATTAGGAATGCCATTCTTATTTCTGCGGAGAACACAAAGTTGTGTGATCCTTCAAACACACACACAAAACTTAAGGCTCAGCTAACCTCAAAGATTTGATCTGAACAAATAAGCAGAAGGGGACACAGAGGGATTCAATTAATGAAACTCCATCCTTAACTCACCTACTCTGGGCTGGGTTTTACAGCAAATATTGATCACTGTTTGGAGAACTTAAAGCAAGAGAAGAAAAGCCAAAGAGAGCTGACATTTGACCCACAGGAGTTTTCTGAACTTTTCTTCTCTCTGCATAGTGGAATAAAGTGAATGTTTTGCTTTTGAGAAGAGGCAGGTGGGTCTCTTTTTAAACTCTAGAAGACATTTTAAGCTAGGGATTTTTTTTTTTTTGGGGGGGGGAAGGAGTACAACAAAAATAACGTTTGCAGCCTACTTGCTGAAACATCACGATGCCAGTTCTCAGTCCTGCAATGCGTGAACAAGGTAGGTTTTAACCTTCTAGGGAGCAATTATTCTTTATCAGCAGAAGTAATTCTGAATATTTGTGTTTAATATAAATAAATAATGAGCTGCATAGTTTCAACTTTGACCTAATATCCTCTGGAGCCAGGACACAAGCTACTTTCCAGAAATGGGCTTTTCAAGGTGGAGGGAAATGCAGAGGAGCTAATTTCTGCTTCTGATGCAGTACTGCTCAGCTCCAGGGCCATCTCCATCCCCTCTCCAGCTATGGATTTTTTAGCTTCCCTTGGGGTTAGAAGACATTTTCTCCTCTTTGTAAGGACCAAGTAATCTGTGTTCAGGCTTTCGGTTCAGCCTAGATCAGAAGTCCGCACCCTTTACCTTAATTACAAAATGAGTCCTTGGACTTTTTCTTAATGTGCTCAAATGAGTTTCTTCTACAAATTGTGATTCTGGCTGGACATCCAATTTAATCATAGAGCAAGGAACTGGATCATTTAAGTGCACAAATTCCATGCAGAATTAGAGGATCTGTTTTTCGAGTAAAGCAGCAAAACAAATGTAAAGTAGTGCTTTTGGTATCCTAGTGTGTCTCTTTGAAAGATGTTCAGATAAATAGGGTTACTTTTTTAATATCTGTCAAATGATTTTTCTCCCAGCTCTGACTTGTCCTCTTTCACATCGCAGTGCTTTGCCCAGACCATGCTGTAACCCTGTGCAGATAATGTTTTCTCATAAAACACTGACAGACCCACATCCGAGCTGTGCTTCTCTCTGCTGCTGTATTCTGTTATTAAACCTGCAGCAGGAATGCATAATTAGCCTCCAAAACAATCCTGCCTCTGGAATGATATTGCCTTCCTGGAAAACATGAAATAGAAAGAACTTATCCCTCTCTATAGATTGCCTTTCAGATAAATGGCATCCCAAAGTGTTTTACATACACAGGAGCTATAAACTTTTGACGTTAGCTCTTCTAATGAAATGTTTGAAAGTAGCACTTTATTGGCATTCTGGTGGAAATCAAATTGAGTCTGAATCAAAGAACATGAATCTAATGCAATTCTTCCTTTCAGGCATGTCAGACTGAGGCATCGGGAAGCAAAATTAAAGCTTGTCTGCTGTTCCTTGGTGTGCATGGTTGTGCAGACAGGACCTCTCCTCAGCTGTGTAAAGAGCAACTGTTTTCTGAGATGTAGCAAGAGAAAATCCTTGTTGCAATGCAAGGACTCGCAGGCAGTCAGCTCTCTTGTTGCGGACTCCTGAGCCCATCTTTCACGGTCGCTGTAAGCTCAGATCAGTCTCTCCCGGTTGCTTGGGAGTCTATTGCCTTGAGGAAATTACGGGGGGATAAGATGCAGCAGATTTTCCCCTTTTTAGTGCCAGCGTAATTAGAGGGAAGCACAGGGTGGCTCGGAGCAGAAACGAGGGGAAACTGGTCAAAAGCTATGCACGTGTATTATTTAACTCTGCTATTTAATCCTGCTCTTTGCTGCGTGTAGTGACTCGGCGTGATGAAGAGATTTCCTGAGTGGCAGTGTAGTTTGTGGTTGATAACCAACGTCACCGTGATACAGGAATGCATGGGGGTGTGTGTGGGGGGGGGGTGTGCAAAGAAGCAGCAAGTCTTTGTTTTGTGCTGAAATTAAAAAAAAAAAAAAAAAAAGCTGCTGTGAAACGCCGAACAACTTTGTGAAGCTGCTCACGAGTGGATTTCAAAGAGCTATAATGGGCATATCTTGATAGTCTTCGTTATCAACATGATCAGACAAATCTGTCCTGAAATAAAGCTTTTGAAATAAAGTAACAACAAACTATCCTTCAGAAGCATGTTAATAGCCAGACAGTGCTCTCTGAGCTTGATTACAAGATGTTTTAAGATGCTCATGAAGTTCGAGGAGTAGCTTGTCAAAGTGAATTTTCCTCCATGGGTATTACAGGTAAAGGCTTATTGTTTCTGTATGGAAATGTTATTTTCTTCATCTCCACTAATGTTTTTTGGGCTGAATCTTGGTAAACGATAAACTCTCTGCATAAGTAGAGCTACAGCATGTGGGCTAGGTAGAATGATAATGAATAATTCAGTATGACAGATGAATGAAATGATGGATGGAGCGCACTGAAATTGTTGAACAGCGATGTTTTGCCTGCCATTGCCACGTACTTAGAACAGATGTCTCCCGCGTTAAGTGGGATAGCAAATGCTGGCAAGCGCTTATGTTTCCTTGATCAGGACTCAATAGCTTTAGAATAAAAGCTACACTGGATTTTTTTTTTTTTTTCCCCTCTCACCATAGCATTTACAGTCTCTTCCCATTCCCTGGCCTTTCATACAAGCAAGGCTATCACTCGGTGGCAGGACACCAATCTCTACGCTGTTGAGCTCTGGCCAGTTGTTTTGCTCCATAACACCAAACACAAATGGATATACAGTAGTGACAGAAACAACCAATATATTTCCCAGTCTCCTAAAGTGGCAGGGGAGTTGCACCCTGTGAAGGCATTTGTCTTGGAATGAGGAACATTTCCCATCTTCTGCATTCCCCTTGGTCTTCTCCTGAGCTGGTGGAGCAGATCTGTGTCTTCCTGCTCACCCGCCCATGGCTGAGGAGGCTGATTTGCTTATATCCATTTTTTGAGCGATATGGGTTTCCGGTCATACCTGGTCTAATGAGCTGGACACTGGAAGATGTAAGAAAGAACAGTTATCTGCACCTCCGTTACCAGCCCCTACGCCTTTCTCCTCCAGGTTTTCCTAGTACTTCAGGGTAATATCATAAAGTGGCAATTACTCAATATCAAAAGAGTTCTTAGAAATGATAAATAAACAGTCCCTAACATGTTTAAGTACCAAGAGAGTGTAGTCCAGACCCTGGTAGGGAAATATGTTTGCTTTATTAAAAGTTGCTGCTTTAGGGTGTCATCATTGTGACAGAATCTTTAAACATCCGTAAACTGAAAGCAAGAGAAATAAGTTATTGATTCTTCACCAACGTGGTTTAATGTATTTTGAAAGATATTGGCAGACTTTTAACTAAGGTCTCTTCATATTTGCTAGGTTTTTATTGAACCGTAATAATTTTTTTTGCTATACAATTCAGGGAGAGTCTTTTTTACAGTTAGCTAACAACTTCCCTACACATCAAACTACATTTTTTAAAATTATTTTTATCATGCAAACTTTCATTCTCTTTTAAATCTTTATCCCCGTACTACGTGGGAGGAAAAATCACCTATATAAAGTAGTTGTTTTCTCTCTCAAGTAAGTACAATTTGAACAAAACTATTGGATGTGGCTGTAGCATGACTCCCGAGACAAACAGTCCTTAGTAGACAGTGAAACTCAATCCTCTGAGTCTAAAATCAGAAGTTTTATTTATGGCTGAACTCAGCTGGCAGGATAGGCTTCTGTGTGATTTTGGGTTTTCCTGTAGGTGATAAAACCACTCCATGGCACCATGTTATCGTGATGTTCAAAGTTGCCTGTTTGCCTAAACAGGATTAGTGGAATTATTTTTTCAATCCCATATACTTTTCCTATTTTTACCTATGGGAAAAGATTTAATGTTCACAAGGGGTGACTAAGAAATAGGCAACGGGAAGATACATTTTCTTATTTGTTGTATCTAGTAGTATTGACTCAGTGTGTGAGTTCCCGTGGTTTTTTTCTGATATTAATCAATTGGATGAGCAGTGCTTTCTGTATGGTCTTCGTTAATCTGAGTTATAGATCTGAGGTTTGATTTTTCTTCAGATGGCCTTTAAACTATTTTATCTTTCTGCTATATGTCTGTTGTCGTGATTGTTCTTCTCACATATCCCTGTTTTCAGAGTATACACTTCAACAACATAATTTAAAAGGTAACTTTTTTACTCTCTAGAGAACTTTACCTTAAAAACATTTCCAATTTGATGTTTGTTCAGATGGAGGGTCAGAGAAGCAGAATGTGACTAATCCAAAAGCAAACAAATTTGAATATTTGCAACCTATTCTTCAAAAAGAAACATCAATAACACTTTCAGTTGTTGCTCCACAATAAATCACTTTGAAAGGAACGTTACCGAGGAAATTGTGACCAGTCATAACAGGAAAAAGCAGAAATTGTCCGTGTAAATATTTGTCTTGTTACTTATTCCTCTAGCCCTATTTTTCTGCAATTCATGGTTTCTGTTAATTGGATTTCTGAGCATTTAATAGAAGATATTTTTATAGTTTTGCTATCCTTCTGCACAGACCTAATCTGTGTCTCTTCCCAGTGAGACCATAGCGTAAAACTGTGTTCACTATAGCACAGCAAAACAGCCCTTTCTTCATGAAACCGCCACTACCTTGGCAAAGGGAGTTATTTTATTCTGGCTTTTACTTACAGTGCAACTTGAAGAAGAACTCAAAATAAAGGATATCTTTTTAATTAAGGCAATACACAATTTAACAACAGAATGTAATCTTGGCAGCATAATTATTGCTACTGAGAATGTTGGCTATTAAGAAAATAGATATTTTACTTGCTGCAAGCAGCACGGGCGATTACGCATTGCGTTCCTGGAAATGCTCTAGCTCACCCCAGGTGCAGCTGTAACGCTGAAGGTCAAGTGACTTGAAATACTTGAGCAAAGCAGTGATTCCTAGAAAACATTCTCTAGAGCTCCTTCGTGTGGTTTTGGAGAGGAGCTTTGTTGAGTAGCAAAGAGTATTCAGGGCTAGAGCAATTTGAGGATTCAACCTGTAGTCGCTAAAAGGCTTCCTGAAATTTTATTGATAAAGTCAGATTATCTCAGAGCTGGAACCCCCATGTTATGACATTGAGTTTGAGCTGCAGAAAAAGGCTCTTGGGGAATGGTTCACATGATGCCTCTCTGGTATTCAGATAGTCGAAGATCAGGATTCATGACATCATTCTGAAGACATAAAAATCGTAATTAAACCCAAACAAAATCAGGGATCTTGTGACATTCGTAAAGTTCCTACGAAACAGAGCAAGCTTAATAACATTTATTTTGTCTGAAAATATAAGTATTTGAACAACTATTTGAAATGCACGCAGGCCAGAAAACGTATCTGCTTCAAATACATTGCGAAATTAATGTGCAAAATTGATTTTTTTTTTCAACTCATATTCAAGGTGACCTTGTCTGAAGTTTTTCGCCTTTGTTCTCCTGTTCATTTTGCATGTGTTCATTTGCATTTACCCCAAGAAAACAGCAGAGTCAACCCTGCTGGAAAAAATCCAACTCTTGGCTCAGCAAAAGCAATGGTAGATGAAGGAACCTGTCACAGTTCTGTTGTCATTGTCTCAGCTCAGGATATGACGATGACTTCTTTGTTCAGCTGTCAAATGCTTTCTGCAAAAGCTACACAGCAAAACGTGGAGAGAAAACAAGCTGTATTTGTATACTCTAAAGAAATGTGAATGGAAGATGCAAGTTCCTTGCGGTCTGTTGTGACAGTTGAAATAATTGAAAAGTTTATATCCTTTGTGAAGAACCATGTATACTGCAGGTTAGGGGACTCAAAATTTCTAAGCAGGATGTTGCAGAGTGAACGTTAGTGCTTATGATCATCGGAGGAGGGAACGAGCATCCTAATCTCAATGACATGTCGCTTTATTCAAACTGAAGAAATATGTAATATCTGTTACTACTTGTTACACCTCTCACTGCTCCACCCATACCTTGCCCATGTGTCTTACTGGTAACGACAAGACACTGCTCAGCAGGACAACTGTGTAATTAGGATGCTGTGCTGCTGATCAAAACCCCTTGTGTTTTACTAATCAAAGCCATACAAACCACCAAGTAGGTTACCTTTTACCCATCTGAAATCTTTGGAGGATTTATGGTGGCAGATATTAAACCTGCTGAGGATTAATTCTGCAGCTAATAAAAACAAACAAGAAGAAAAACATCAGCTCAGGGCTCCCATACATCTACGTTAATAGACAATACTAGCTAGTCATGCCTATGGGAAAATCTCTGTTAATATTAGATGTATGTAGAAATGGCTACAGGCCACGCTACTAAACTTCCTCTAATGGGGCTGCGTTCCTCTTCTAAAGCACTGGCATCCAGCTGAGCACGGCAGGAAGTAAGAGGAAGGATGGTGCTCTCTGCCAGGCAGAAGAATTTACATTCCTTAGCATATTGCCTGCAGATAATGTGCTAAGTTGGCTCTGAGGTTTTTTTCTGCTAACAGTGGGAGCTGAGTGAACTAACTTCCCACGGTACTTTTCTAGAGTGAGACGTGAAAGGGCAGCCAACAGCCAGAGGAGCGGAGAGGGACTGGGGATGGGGAACAGCAGAGCTGGGGTGGGATTCCTGAAGGCAAAAGCGCGAGAGGAAGTGGGATAACTGGCGATGGAGAGCGTGATGGAAGGATGTAGCGAAAATGCAAGAAAGGAACCCTAAGAAATAGAAAGGTGCTAAAAATAACGTCAGAATGGAAGAGAGAGAAGCAAGAGGTTTCAGTGGAGTATAATTAACAGTTAGTAGGATCGATGCAGCTGGGCTAGGGACCCAGGTGACAGGAAAGCCGCATCGGTGACGTCGCATGGCAGGCAGGGAAGCGACTTCCCTTGGTGCTTGGAGGAGAAGGAAATTGTGATGAGACGGAGCCAGTAGAAGAGGAGAAAGTATCACAGTCTCCAGGGGGTGGACGAGGGCCGTGACAGCTTGTGAAGGAAAGCGAGTACTGTCCAAGCAGAAGGGGAATGTCCTCCCCGAGTCCTTTTCGGAGAGAGCAGCAGGTAAGAGGAGGGATGGTTAGTGAACAGCCTGGGGCATGGCAAGACCAGAAAGGTAGGAGTGTTAAAAATGAGACAGCAATGGAAGAACGCGATTAACTTTTAAGGGGTGCTTCTTTCTGAAAATGCTCACAGGTCACATCCCTGCCTTTGCGTTGCTATAGGCTTTTGTTGTGGTTGTTTTCCCCTTACTGAGCTCTGTGTGCAGGAGTCAGCCAGGGAAGGAGTGCATGCAGCAAGTGTGAGAGTTAGTCTGTGGTGGGAAGAAAGAGGCTTCTAAAGTCCATCCGTCGAGAAGAGTAGATCGTTTTGTTTGTTTACGTTATTTTGTTAAAAAAAAAAACACCACAAAACAATACAAAAAAAGCATCTGAGCTGTTCTGCTTTCTGAGGTCATTGGGGGAAAAGTAATGGACTCAAATGTGAAATGGTGAAATTTGGTTTTGCCCAACTTGCATAGACAGAAGTTATTGTGGTTTATAAGTCCCTTGACAGGCACTCAGAGATTGTTAAGAGAAGTAATTTCAGGGTAAATGGTCAGTTATGAAGAGGCAGTGTTTAGAGTCCTGCAGAATACAGATAAAACTTTACTGCTGGGTGAAAATTATACTATTTTCCTGGATGAAGAGCACTGAACGGCTGATCAGTAGTTCATCAGAAATGCAATATTAGCCTCAGGCACTGTGGTAAAGCTTCTACCTGTAACTGTCCTGTCAGAAAACGTCTGTGTTTTGAAAAGGAACACCTAGAAAAATGAAAAGGGAAAGAGGTACAGGTTTGTACGTTTGTTTTTCTATCGGTTTAAGCAGCTTTGACTTCATCCCGTTCCGCAAGCATCCTGGCTCAGTTATCCCTCGTTACACTGGGAGAGGAGTCAGGAAAGTGCAAAGAATGAGCCATGTCCCAGGCTTGTGGTGGGCACGTTACCTGGGGAGGAATGCCCTGGGCAAACAAGTTTAGAAAGGCTAATGGACCACGAGTCATGGGCTGCTGGTTCCCTTCTGCTCAGGTGAGACTTTCACCCCCGTCCTTACGGCTGCCAGTCTCGTAAGCTCAATGCCCGCGGCCGCCGGCGTGACCTGGTGCATACAGCCCCTTCCAGAGGTTAAAAGCATGATGTGGTCATACGTCATGATCACAGGAAGCCGAGAGATCTGGACTAAGCTGTCAGTGTTATTAACATTTTCAGATCGCTCAGTGAGCATTTTATGGGAACTCTTGCCAGACGGTGGGACGGGATAACTACTCACTCCAAATTACATCGATAACTTTGCTGTTACTTGTGATGTACAGTCTGGTGTATGAATGTATTACAGCCTGCGACTGGCTTAGTGAAATCTCTCTACAGTGAAAACACATCAAGGCAGCAGCAGGAAGGTCTCAGACCGTAGATAGCTCACATAAATGGCATTTCTTACAAAATCACTAACATCTAGGGTTGAATACAGCTTCAGCACTGAAAGACCAGAACAGGACCACTGTCCTGAAGGAGTGCAGAGCTCCCCTGTAATTTGTGATGCTGGACTTGCTGGCATGTGGGAGGCAGGACCCTCTCCTCCTCTCCAGCGCTTCTAACCCTGCGTGCTCACCCAACCTGCCCCGAGAGGCTGCACGGAGCAGCACCCGTCCGCCCCTACGAGAATTACGTTGTTGTGGGCCACGATACAATAAATGTTTGAAATGTCTTTCCAGCAATTACTCATTGAGTTCAAGATGCAGGCATGAAATGGAAGCATTATGAGATGGCAAATATGTAACTAGTCAAGGGGTTGCAGACCAGCTGATAGAGTTTATGGGGCAATGAAGATTATTCTCTTTAGAACCGTTAAAAAAAGATGTAATAACTTCCGCGTATTTCATTCGTAAAGATATTGTAGAAAAGAAAAGTACACTTAAAGAAATAACTCTGCCACATGAGGACATAAACCTTTAGTTCTGTGGAAATACAAATAAATGTTTATGAACCGTCAAATTTCAAACAGGATTTTAGTTGAGGAAAAAAGCAGAAGAATCCATAAACTTTTTTTTTTCTTCCCCCAGCAAACACCACTTTTGAATTTTTTTTAGCTTTCTACATAGAAATCAGGGCCCTAGTTACTCAGCTCACACTAGCAGATGAGCTTTTACCCATTAAAACCCCAGCCTTTGCTTGTAGGAAATAATAAGGCTAACTTAACAGTCCCCATGAAGAAACTTTGATTTTGCAGTAAATATGTCTTTGTGTGTTCTTCATGCTTCCTACGCTCATGCCGATAGCACGATGCCCCCGTTGCAGTGATTTTGGGTTTAGGTTCGTGGGAGAAGCCGAGTCGTGTTTCCCCAGTGCCAGGACAGATCCCCTCTTGGCACTGCTACCTCCGACTGGCAGTTGTGCTGGTACGATCCTTTGGTGCCGTGGTGTGTAGCAGAAACGAACCCAGTAAGCTCCTCTAGCGATTAAATGGGTTCTGACAGAATCATTCTTCAGCCTTGTAAAATTTCATGGAGACTTGGATCACAGAAATGGAATTATATATGAGGATTTAAAATTTCATTTCAAAGGTTGATTATCACTTAATGTTCCCTAGGACTCCTTTCATTCAGCTTGTGATACATGCTCGGAACCAAACCAAAGATTTGTCAGTATTCTTTCACACTGATTATATTCTGAAAGAGGTTAAATTTTATATGTTAGTAGTTTGGGAGGAAAAAAAAGCACACTATAGGTACTCTGCTGAAAGCAATAACATTTGATTTGCAATAAAGTATATTGTATGAAAGTTTTTGTATTATTGGTTTCAAACTCTTAGATTAGTGACTATTCAGCTCATCTTTACCACCCCATAGGGAAAAATCATTGGCAATTGAAGTATTTTGATTTCTGGTGTTTATACAGTCTGAGCATGTATGCTTTGAACACAGAGCGTTTGTGCTGCATATTACTAATGTCCTCAAAAATTTTTTTTTTTCTGTGAGAGACCTGACTAAACTTTCCTCTGGTTTAGATTCTGCTTTTGTAAATTTTTGCCAACTTTTTTTATTTTTTCTATAGAAATTCATGATTCAATAGTCTGGCCCAATTTATTATGTCTTTTAAATCTGTCTAATAAGTGAAGTTAACAAATTCTGATTGGAAAAAAAAAAAGTTTGGATATCTCAGTAACACTTTCACCTTGTGAGCAAGGAAGAGCTGTATTTATTAGTGTGATTAAGTGCAGGTTACAGCGATATAAATGCTGTTTCTCAGTCACAGTGTTCAGTTTGTGAGGCACAATTTTGATATTGCATATGTACTGCTAACTGCAATATTTTTGCAGCATGTTTCAAACTCATCAGGCTCAAAAATAATTGTGAAGTTTCCAGGATCTTTTTCAAAAAGTTGTGTTAGCCCGAGATAAGCAGCAGTAAATAATGCATGTGATCTTAGTTGATGTGGTTTTAAGGCTGTGTAAACAGGTTTGTCCTGAAAAGCTTCGTTCTTGTAAATGGATGAAGAAAGAATGAATGAAACAAGAATTTAATGAACTGCATTTGTTACACTTGTCCCGTTCTAATTATAATATATGAAGGATTTTCCTTTAACCGTTTAAAGATACTACGTGGTGAATAAACAAATGTTCCCAAAAAAAGGAACAGCCTTGCATTTGGAGTCTTGATCCAAACATCAGCGGTACGTCTAGGCTGGTAAGCAGCGCACAGCGGTAGAAGCAAATCACATCTACTTCTTCCCAAAGGGGAGTAAGGCCGTGAGCGCTGGGGACGTGATCGTGTACATAGCGGAGGGCGGGCTTTGCACTAGCCCTGGACATGCATCAGTGGTTGGAGTGCATTAAATGCATTCCTGGGGAATATTTTCCAGGCTATTTTTGTCTGTTTTCTAGGCAGAATGCTTTTCGACAGTCTTGACCTGTGTGGGTGAGATTTGGTTTGTGTATTTAACATAATTGGTATGTTTTAAGACATATAGCAGTGCTACTGGAAAAAGAGACAGGACTTCTGAAGTGGTGGCCTTCGTCATGTTATTTTAACATTAAAAGGTTTAGTTGAAACATTTGTTCTCTCCATAACTATTTTCATCAGACAACAGAAATATGAAAAGAAAATGTTAAGCCAAAACTATATTGGTTTCATAGTTGAACAGGAAATCTCTGGAGTTCTGGTTATTATCTCTTTCAGCTTTTAATGAAAAGTTTATATTTTCTGAGTTAATAGGTATTTCCTATTATTTCCAGAACTAGGTTACCAGTGTTCCTGTAACAAATACCTCATGCCTTTTAAATTATTTTTTGTGCTGCTGTCTTGGCATCTGTTGTTTAATTAGCCACAAACATACATTATTTGTGCTTCTTACTACTTTGATTATAGGTGAAATCAGGTAGCTGATGGGCACAATTATTCTGAAGTGTAGGTAGGTTGCAGGTGAGAAGGTGAAGTGTCAACAGGGGGCTGCCAAGAAGGGAGGTGATGTGAAAATTGAAACTTGTAACGTAAATGGTGGATGTACAGAGGAACCTAGTTTCAACCAGGCAACTGTAGCCGGTGTCTTCTAGTGAAGAATTCCCCGATCCTAAGTGGAAAAATCAGGACATTTTCTCTCCTCCTCAGACTAGAGATGAGCCATTGATCAGTCAGAGTTGCTAGTAATGGACATATTTTTTGTTCGTTTTGCATATGCAGAAACTGGAGACCTTCAGGAACATATCTTTTGCCAGATGCCTAAAGTCTTTTTTTTTTTTTTTTTTTTTTCTTCTTTTGCCAGAATTAAGAGACCTGTGCTGTCCTGGCAGTAAGCATTTTGTCTGGCTACAGACTAAAGGGGAAAGCAGGGTGTAGAAGAGATTGCAGACTCAGCTACTAGTAGTTGTATTCTACTTAGAAATACAATTTCATGGAAAAAGTATAATTCCTTACTTTTAGACAGTTAAATCTGTCTACAATTTTAAATGCTGTCACATTTTGCTTTAAGGACAGTAAACTCATTATCTGAGTTTTCTGCATCTCAGGAAACTGGGAAATATAGTCTACCCGTAGCGAGATTCTGAAGCAATATGAAGTAGACTTCATACGCTTGCATGTTGGGTGTCTTCCTTAAACTAGTTGTCAGCTCTTTGGTATATGAAGAGGGACAGGCATCTCCAGGAGGCAATTACTTCCATCCTAAAAGAAACCAGACAAATCACCCTCTAGAAACATTTTTTCCTCTCTCCATTGACTGTGGAGTGGTTTCCCTTTTACTATATGCCTCTCTTAAGTGGTCAAAGTGAAGGAATTAATCTCTGTACACCTAAAGTAGGTTGCACAGACTAAACAGATAATCGCACATCACTGCAAATCTTGTTAGACATATTTACTGTAGTTTGCTGCTTTGTGCTTGCAGTGCAGACCGCTAAGTAGGCTTCAATAAGTTGCACCGATGTAGAGTTGCCTTTCTTATTTTAAATCTCCATGTTTACTTGCATGAGCTCAATGACGGGTTTTTTTCTGATGCGTTCCAAGGAAAATGCTATATCCTAGCATGCTATTTTATCCATTCGCCAGAATTCTTTAGGATTTAATGTCTTTTAACAGACTTTGCAATACAGTTGAAACTGTATTTTTAGAGTTACACACTCATGCTCTCAGATGTGTCTAATGCAGATCTAAGAGACCTGTCCCAACTGCAAAGCAAAATTCACCAATTTAAAAACAAATTCACCAATTTGAATCTAGGATGGACTTGAAATTCGTGCGTATTACATGTCACCAAACTGAGGGGAGGTAACTACTGGAGCATTATCACTTTCCATATGTAACCTTCCTTTCTCTACCGGACTTCGCAGTCTGTTCACGTATGGGTGCTGCACAACCATATACATGTCTTAGAGATGTTGAAGTTGAAAGCTTTTACATGTTGTTCCTCTTCTTTTCCTGTTCCCCCACTCATGAAATTCAACCATATTTTCAAGAATTAGTAGTCCCTCAATATAATGTTGAGAATCCTAGTTTGAAACATGGAGATACAGAGTGCTCAGTTGTCATCTAACTTTACTTCGATGCTTGATTTTGAAGCTTGCTTTGAGTGTTTCTATTCAGAAAATTTTATCGTATACAACACTGTAAATAGCTGCAGACTTTTTTTTCAGCTAAATGTTTGCTTTGGTTCCTCAGAGTAATTTTCCAAACTCGCTCTAAACTATCCAATATTTTAAGAAAGGTCTAAATCTACTCTAAATCTTCTACGATAGTACTCTGTCTCCCTTTGTTCATTCGTGTTACTCATCCCCAATCAGTAAATTGTGCTCAAATAGCATTGATCGTCCCTCAGCCTTAATGCTGCCATTAGTCAGGGAATGCTAAAAAGAGCCTTTATGAACATTTTCCCTGCAAATACTGTTTCCTGCAACTCAAAGTGTCACAAAGAAGTTGTGATCCACTCTGGGGAGATGAACGTAGAACTTGTTTGATGAAATAGAGAGACTTGCACTTTAATGGGTTCCTCAGGAAAGAACGTTTCACAATAAGAATTCTTTTATCCTGCTATGATGACAGAGAAAATGGGATCATGGGATTTTCAGCACTAAGTAAAATACGATACGGCAATATTTTTATTTCCAAAGCTTTACATTATGCACAAGTGATTCTGAAAGCATGTCCCATGCAACTTGAACACATTATGAAATCAAAGTGTTCCATAAATAAACTTCTTTTGCAAGAGAGAATAACTGGCAGGTTATAGTACGAAGTGTTTAATTGACACTGCCTTGTACATATGTGTGTGAAAATTCTGGAGAAATGTTCAATAAGAAAACAAAAAAAACCTTTCATTTTTTCTTTCTAGCAAGACTGTATTGAAATCAACCAAGCTTAAAGATATGCAGGTTGTGCTCTGTGGTCAGGTGTGCCGTTGTGCATGATAAATGATACGGAATGTTTCCCAAGATCTCTTAACATAACTTAAAACCACGTGGGTTTTTTCCCCAGTCACCTCTTTTATAAGACAGAACCAATGTGCTTGGTGAGATATGGGGCAGAAAAAGGGAAATACATGCCAGCCCTTGTCCACACGATGCACGTGCCTGACCTTTGCTCTAGGATGGACAGATCAGATCTACAGATTGGTCAAAAAAAAAAAAAGATTATGTTGTCCAAGAAATTGTAAAATAAAATGTAAACTTGCACCTAGTTGTTTTTGTTATTCATTCCTTTAAGTTAAGAATTAAAACCTTCCTCCCCACTGAATCCACAACTTACTGTGCTTTCTTCAGGCTGACATTTACATGAAGCTTGTAAATACCCTTTTTCCTCACCAAAAGATTCTTTTAAACATGTATGCATTTTCTTTAAGGGTAATTAAAGAAATAACATCAGAAGAATAAAGCCTGCAATGTTTATTAGGCTGTCTCAATCATTCATGAAACGGTTTATGCTTCTTTTGTTCGTCAGTTAAATTATACTTGTTCCAAACTGAAGCCTCCACTGAACAAGCTAAAGAATAGTTGAGATAATGTATAAGTTTTCAGCTTAAATTTTTCCTTTTATATCAAAGCTAGTGTTACATATCTGCAACCCTAATTGTGAGATTTTTTTTGAGTAATAGATTCCAGGATGCTGCTCCTGAGGTAATTGTTTCACCCAAAGACTTGCTGATACTATCACCTGTCTTTTGTAACTGAATATATTAACACTGATGACTGCATCTTGTAAAATCAGCTCTTACAGAATCATCATAATAAAAAAGTACCGTCTGATTCAGAGGCAGGGCAGAAAGCTTGTGTCTTACAAAATCCTGTGGCGTCTGTTGCCCTGTATGGGTGGATGCAATTTCTGATAAATTGTCCTCAGTCGCTTTTCTCTGGGAAATCATTTTGAAGACTTCATAGAGACAGATTTTGAAATGGCGAAGTTGAAAACAGTGCAGCCAGATGAACAGATCCAGGAGTCTTTCAATTAAAATCTATTTAAATTGAGATTAATGTAATTTAAATTATTAAAGGGCACTGTGGACTTTCATTAGCTTCTTTATAGTCGACATAGATTTCTTACTTGTTAATAGTGTATTCAGAATGTCAGCCTTGATTTAAAGAAACAAAGTCTAGGAAAGCAGATTTTTTTTCCCACCCACCCATTGTAGTAGTTGATTTTCATTTCTTAAAGTCACTTCAATACTAAAAATGATTCTGCTTACATCTTAAAATATACGTCATTGCATATCTAAAACACATTTGAGTTATGCCTGATTTTATACTATATTATAATAAGAGACTGCTTGTAATGATTTCATACCCCAGAGACTTGTTGAGCTGACACTTGGTCATGACATGGGTGGGCGTCCACGATCACGTAGTTCTGCAGATCGCCTACGGCTGAGGAAAGGATGACTACTATTCTTTTCTTTTTAGAGAAGACTTTTTTATTTTTTTATTTTCCCTATGGAATTTTCTGTAAATTCTTTGGTAGATTCTCACATAAAGTCCTGGGTCTGAAATGAAAGATGGAGGAGAATGAGGAGGACATTTCTGTGGTTAAAAATAGATCAAAGCTTACAGTTTGCCATAGAAAACCTTAGCTTGAAAACTTTGTATTATTTTCTTACAGATTTTTATAATAGATTCTTGACAGAGTTTCCTCAAGATTTTAAATGTTCAGTTGTTAATGTGATACCAAGATTAAGTGGAAAAAAAAAAAAAAAAGAGTAGTTTGTGTAGCAGGTAGATTATGGGACTACCTGTCAAAATTGTCCCTTTGGGATCACCGTGGGACTGATCCACTCCCTCTGAGGTGGGTGAGCATTTCTTCATTGGCTTAAATCATGTGTATGGAATTGGCCTCTTTTTTTTTTTTTTTTGGAGGGGTCAAAAAAAAGATATTCCATTTCTAACCTTGTAATATTAAGATGTTTAACTGTTGAGAATGGCCTTTATGTCAGTATTCAGAAGTTGTATCTACCCTTTAAAGCATACTGACAGTTTTTTTAAAAAATAAATTGAATGTCCCTTAATTATTTGTATTCCAACACCACCTGAAGCACCAGGCTGGAACAGTCCTTCGAATTTTCATAGTTGGACACACAGAAAGTGAAAGGATGGTCTCTCTTTTAAGACCTTAAAATCTCTTCCATGAGATTTGAAATGACTGAACAAACCCAGACCTTTTGTTTAATTCCTGGAGTTGGGTTCAGCTGCTGCTGACTCTCTCCAGCGCCAGCTTTTTCAGAGAGGGCAGCACAGATTTAACCCATTTCCTAAGGATTAATGCACGGTCTAATTACGAACTTGGAAGAAAGTCTGTTTCTAACAGAGACGTTACCTGCTAAGCTGCCTTCCCCACCATAACCCCCGCAATCTTTTACCAACGAGGCTTTGACCTGGCCATTCACCTAATTGCAGTTCACTGATGAGGTTTGTCTTCCAAACCTTCCCTGGACTGTTTTGGGTGCTGCATGCTAGCAATATCAGCCAAATATTCCATGTCTTCTCTCTCGGTCCCAGCCACACCTCATACAGACAACTTCACTGCAGTTGAAGAAAAATTTTGTTGGTTCTGATGGTTTTGGGATTAAGTTGCTAAATTTCAGTATTTTGGAAAAATCTGATTTATTTGACAGAACATATCTAAAATGTGAGGTTTTAACTTTTCAAAGTCACAGCTCTTGGTGAGAGGGCAAGAACTCCAGGGCAGTCGGGACATTCAAGAAGACTAAATGAGAAGGTAAATTGCAAGCTAATGCCTCTTCAAGGTTAGTGGAGCTGGCTTCTAGTATTAGCAATTTCTGTTGTTGTTGCTGAAGGTTTCTGTCCCGCCGGGAGAAATTAAGCCTGAGGAAGCTCATGGAATTTAAATTTTGGGATCTGGAGTTTTGCATGCAAATGCTTCATTCCTGCTTGCCCCACCGGGTCAGCAGCAGACGGTGCTGGGTCAGAATGTCTGTCGTTCCCTCCCCTCCCCTTCCCTCTCTCTTACTCCCGCGTTACCCACCTGGGCCTACGTTGTCGTCCTGACCTGACAAGGAAGTTTTACCAAGCAACCTAAAATTCTAACAGCTTTTTTTTACTGTGTTATGTCTAAATGAAAATTCATATGAAAACGTGATTAAAAAAGGGAGTGCTGCAGAAATCACAGTTAATTTATACTCTGCAGGCATGGCCGTAACACCTGATGAGATGCTGCTAACTACATTCAAATGACACTGCTGTAGTTTGAAAAGAAATTCATGCACTTTAGCAGCACTTGACAATGGCTGTTTAACAACCCAGCTAATCAGAAGTGGATTATAGCAACAAAACTAATGAAGCACTAAAAGTCTTTAATGAATAATGGAGGATTTTTCATTCTCTTATGCTCATGTGTTTATTCATTTAAAAACAGTTTGGGTAAGAACTGAAGTCACATACATTGGTTTGATATTGGATTTATTTAAATGCTGTATTGGTGTGGAAATTTAATTTTTAGGTTCTTTAGTCTTAGCTCTTCCCTAAACAAGACTAAAGCCCAGGTGCAAGTCTCTTCAGTCTGCATTTTGTTTATACGACGTATAGTTTTCACTCTCGTATATCAAAGAAATCCCGGATGCTGTGCATACATTAGGTTTCAGCTTTAGCATGTGTATAACCATGTCTAAACAACAAATTTGGATCTGTAATCAAGCATGTGTGTTCTTCCACAGGCTTTCCACGCTGTGATTTCTGAGCTTGGGTCCCTAAGGGAGACTAAAGTTGAAGTAAAAGCTTTTCGTCCTTGTGTCCCAACTGCTCTAAATTTAGCGAGTTTCAGAGACAGGAATATAATAACGTAAAATGAATACGCTGGCTGCTGACTTCAGTAGAGCTACATGCACCTGAAAATCTGACTCTCCCTTTTGCACTTCTCTTTTCTCTTTAACCTCATTTCACCAGATGTGACAGAAATACGTAATTTTTTCTACTTTATGAATCTCCCAGCTTGGAGGTTTATTTGTCCTCATTGGCTGTGTGACTTTTGCAACTGGGAAAATATCCTAATGGCACCTCTGCCAGCTCTTCTGGCTACAGCACCGGTGGCAGCTCCCTGCCAAGACGAGTGCGCTCGTTCCCCTTCCCTCTTCTCCCTTACAAAGCTTTAGTTATCCTTTTGATTTCCGTGTCTTGATTTCCTTAGGATAGGTCATTTCACAAAAAGATTTCCATAAGATGAATCTGAGTATAATCCTAAAAATTACAGAACTCAACCAGGAATGGTTGGAGAAAGTGTTCCGGGCTTCATGCGGCAATAGCTGTACTCATAGTATCCCTGGATATTTCCCATCTTTTGCCTCTTCCAGATTTTTCAATAGAATTTTAAAAATTTGTGGAATTTTAAAACTCTGGAAGGGAAGAACAGAATGTTACAGGTGTCCGGTCTAAAGGCTGAAATAAGAGTTTCACAGAACAAAATTTACATCATTAATTTGGCCATCTTCAGGTAACAAAACCCTTTTTCTAGATTATTTACAAAGGAAATTGATTCTGGCAGTAAGGTCGAGCAGTCAGATTACAAGACTCACGTTTTCAATCAAAACAGTTTCTGTCTTATACGTACACAGTGCAATGATGCAGAGCAGCAATTACTGTGTGAAAAGTACCATTAATTGATACTGATACAGAAACTGTGAGAGGTGCAGAGACAATTAAGACAATTAGTTACATTTACATAACTGAATATTTTCTATTAATTATGGCTATTGTTGCCTGTAGCATTCATTTTTGGTGAGAGAAGGAGCATTTCATTCGTTAGGGGCAGCACTCTTGTTGGAGCTAATGGCTCAGGACCTAGTTCAGACTTTTTTCTGGTTTGCTGCTAATATTGGTTTGGAAGCTGCTGGGACAGAATATGGAAAAGAATAACCAAAGCACGTGCGTATACAACATCGGTGTCAGACTCCACCTTTCTCTGCTTTGTGCCAGGAGTCTCAGCGTTCGTTGTGCACCAGCAGTTTCCGTTTCAGCAACACCGACACAGCGGGTTTTAAGCATTGAGGATGGTGCTCCAGAACAGCCGAGTACATGAACCCCCCACTCCTTTGGGGTTAGATTTAAACAGCAAATGGCTTTTTGTTCAAGATACAGTTGCAACAAATTGGCTTTTTGTGTATGTTGTTGTTTTCTCTAAGTAAGTTCCACAATTGTGCTCGCTGCTGTCAATGTTTTGCTGTAAACTCTGACCCGTGATTGTCAAGGTAGAGTATTTTGGGGTTTTTCCCGTTTTTTCTTGAGCAGGAGCAATTAGATGACCGTACTATTTTGTACATCTTCATTTGGATGTGATCCTTACAGATTTGATCTATGAAGACTCTAACTATGATTAAAATGATTATTGTGTTTATTATTTGCTTTTCTATTGCAAAGGGAGCTGGTTTTACCTGTAGGTGTCTGGGATTACATTATAAAAAGAATTGTGGAAAAAAAATCCTTAATTCCTGCTGGTGAAACTTACGCCTAGTTATAGTAGCACAAATACTTGTGAGCATATTTCTCTCTTACTTTAGAATAAGGCTGCATTGTTTCCATTAGCTTTACACAGATGCGTGTATCATATTTGTTCACATGCATGTGCAGAGTATTATTATCGGAACTGTGTTAACAAATATCACAGAATCCCAGAAAGAAACCAGACCTGATTTAAATCTCTAATTCCAGGGAAATGTCCATTTAGTACACAGAGCCACCGTAAAGATAATAACCACTTAAACCTTCAAAGTGGGACTTCTGTGGAACTTAATGTTTCGCAGCGCTGCAACGCTTTTTGGCATGTGGTTGAATCTCACCCCAAGCAGATGAAATGCTGATCCCATCCCGTGTCTGATGGAAGGACTGTCGCTGACTGTGATGTGGACTAATAAACAAACTAACAGATGTTGGTACCGAAAGAATTTTTTGATCTAAAGAACACCACCAATTGGTGTCCCAGTCTTTTTATTTCTTATGTCATGCTGAGATAAATATGGCAATGATGCTCAAATAATCTCTTTCTGATGGAGAACAGCTGAACGCATACCTCAAAACCAGAGATGCTTCCTATAATCTTGGTGGACACTGTTCCTCTGATGTTTCACATATTGCTTCAGCGCCTGAGGCAGTCTGCTGGGATCAAACTTACTCTGCCAAAACTCCAAACAAAACCCGTACCAACAAGTTCCTGCACCTCTGATAAAGCTCCTCTATGGTCTGTACTAGAAGTAGTATAATTTATCCCTTCACGCTCCGTGTAGATTTTAGGAATTGTCATGTAAAGCTGCGGAGTTGTGGGGATATTCGGTAAGTTTTTCCTGATGTCTGTGAGCGGGCACACGTGCTGTTGCAGAGCTCTGATTAAACCACGTGTGTGCAGGAAAAGTGCCCTGTGTAAAGCCCCGCGTCAGGGCTGCCCAGCGCCCAGGCTCCCACGCAGCGGCGCAGGCGCGTTCCGGCTGATCCAGTTTGTTTCCAGCCTTCAAGGCTGGATGTCGGAAGCAGACTTCTAAGTGTTCTCCTGGCCACTGGGTTTCGAGATATGGCTTTCTTGTGGTGTGTGTTAATACATCACAACTTGTGATATCACATGATCGTTTTGCCCAGGATTTTATACTGTTTAATGCATTCGCCACTTCTTGTGCACCATCTCTTTCTGTTCAAGGTCTCTTTCCGCTCGTCTGCCTCACTCTCTGAAAGAGAGCTGCTCTGACTCCCAAACCTCCCCCTTTCTTTGAGCCTTCACCTGCTGCCATCTAACACCTCTTGCCCAGGTTTGCTTTAGTTTGTCTAGGAAGCCGAATAAATATTTTATTTATTCTGAATTTTTCCCCTGGGATTTTTTTTTTTCTTTTGAACTAAGTGCAATACATTATTTCAAAGGAACTCTGAAAAGATCAGCAGCTGAAGAGTGCTGCATATTTTATGTGAATTTTAAACAATGTCCCCGGTCTGTGGAGGGAGAACGGCTCAATCATTTGTATAACTTTGCTGAAGGATGTCATGTCCATATCTCATGGGTAGATAACTTGCATACAGAGAAGAGTAAAAGCTGGGTATGTGTCTGATAGTCTACTCACATTTAGGTTACTGGCAATTCCTACTTTATGCTAATGGGCAAGCGTCAAGAGCAGAGTATAGATTCGTCTTTGCTTGCTTGAAACTCATTGTAGACTTTGGATGAGCATTTACAAGAAGCCCTTCCGAGGTTGTTTTTTCAGCATTACTGAGAACAAAGGAGTATGAAGAAATACCCTGTTACTAGATAGCGTACTGAGTTGAAATACTAAGTCTTACCAAATCTTTGCTATCTTTTTTAAAATACAGATCAAAGCTTTATTTAAGTCAGCAATCTCAGATCAGAGAGGAAAGGAAACGGGGGGGAGGTGATCGTGTGTGAGAACGAGAAGATGACAGTCCACTTGACTGCCCTGGGATGCTTTGGAAAAGGACAAGGTTGCTTTTATTTGGGAACTTCCCATTAGTTATGTAATTTGGCTCTAAAGGTAAAGTGTAGTTAATATTTTCTAAATTAAATCTAATTTGTTTTGTTTATACAAACAGGAGGAGGAAGTCAGCTTAGGACATCGAGGGGTTTTTCCTCTATTATATAATTCTTCTTTAATCTTGAATTATCTGAACTCCCTAGGTGTAAGTCCAGGCTAACTCTAAATAAACTAGTTCAGATTTTAGAGCAATGTAGTCATTTCAGGACTGCGTTATGTCCAAGTTAAAAACATCTCATCTGGATTGAATCAAACCAAAGTGCTCAGATAACAGCTAGCCTATTTCTGGAACCTTAGCCGAGTCGTGTCCCAGCACGGTGCTGGTGGGACCATGAATTCCTTCGTCTGTGAAGAGGGGGATAAGAGTTCTTCCCCATTAGGACCTATAAGAATAAATAGAGTGAAAGCTGTAAGATGCTCTGTCAGTAGGATAGATTAAATGCTCAGAATAGATTTTAAATGTTTATTGTAATATGTAGCCATTTATTATAAGAATTTGGAATGAAGATAAAGTATACAATAAAATCCAGACTGTTTCAAATACCTTTTGTAAACATTAATTGCCAGTACACTTAGTTTGTAAGGCTTGTGTGCAAACGGACGTGCCTGAAACAATGACTGTGGTTCATGCCCATATTTAAATCTGTGTAGATCCACACCAGCTTGATTGAAATCAATAAATGTGATTTGCATCATTATTGTAATTGTTATTGCAGGTTTTCACCAGTATAACACATGAGATAATCTAGTTAATCGATGACTGTAATCAAGTCCTCTAATTTTTGTGTTTATATTCTTTATTAGCAATTGAAAGCAGAATGATTATTTTTTAAAAATACAATGGCAGAATCATGAAAAGATGAAAAAGAATTTATTCTGGTTTATATTTGATCCTTTCCTTTTTTATTCAATAGAATGCCACACAAGCATTAATGTTTAAAACATGAAAGCTAATGCAGAAGGACGTATGGATATTGCAGTAACGTGTTCGGAGTTCTGTTTCTGGAGTTTGAGAGCAGTGTCGCAGCTGTAACAGCAAATCTAAGCACTTGTTAGAAATACTGAGATTGACCAATGACAGTTCCAGTCTTTTGAGAAATAGGTGTGATTTTCCAACAAGTGCTGCAAAGCTATCTGCCGAGGTCTTGCCTTTCTGATTCCGCTCCACAGGTTTGTGTCTGCCTCTGCTAGATAAGAGCCCAGAAGGTGATAGAGGATTCCTGAGCCTGTCGCCGGCCCCCGGTGCAATGCCGGTCAGTCCCAGAGGCACTCGGGCACTATGGCGATAGTAACGATGAGCTGTTTGCAGCGCTCTGCCTGCTCTGTGCACGTGAGAAGGCGCTTACGTGGCTAAGGGGTCCGTTAGACAAGGATCGAGGCTGTTGGTGCGCTGAAAGCTCTTTGAATGGCTTGGGAAGGCGGTGGTGCCCGAGAGCTGGAACCCCACTATTGGCCTTTCTGCTCCCCAGTTTCGTCATAGGCGGAATAGGGACTCTGTTTCTCGATTCACAGGAAACTTTATGGCTTCGTTCAATTAAAGTTTGCAAACCATTTAGTGAACCATGGAAGTAAAGCACTCCCAAAGGACAAGACCCGATCCAAGTGCAATTGTTGCAATGTTTAAGCCCCTTTCCTCCCTTTCCCTTGCTCTCCTGCGGTTCTGCTCCTGCAGGCTATCTCTGATTCTAGCCGAGCCCTTCGCTTTCTCAGGCCTGTGTTATCTTAATCTCTATGAAATCAGACTGATTATTGATCAAACAAATTAATTTCCTAATGGTTCCACCACAGCTTCTTGCATGTAGAGTGGAGTATCGCTACAATAATAGAGAACACATTGTGAAAACATTCTAAAAGCAGCAGAGAAATAAGAGAATAACTGAAAATTCAATTATTTTGAAATGGCTGCACTGTTTCTAATTAGCTAATTGCAGCCAGAACATAATTAGGAAAAATGATAAAGGTTGAAATTCTTACTTGGAAAAAAAACCCAACAAAACCCCCCAAAAAACAACAAAAAAAACCCCACCATAAAAACCCCCCCACCCTACTGTGGAGAGAGAAATATTCCTGAATAAATGGTAGCAGACAGCTGGTCAGAAAGGTGGACCTGACAAGACAATATTATTTACTCTTCCCATATTGACTGAGATAATTGCAGTAATTGCAGAGTTCATTTTCATACCAAGAGTAGAAACTGCTTGAAATCAGTTTAATCTGGAAGAAACGACATGTTCCTCGTATAGAGACAAAGCGTTTCAGGCAAGCAACATTTATTTCATCAAAAACTTGTAAAGTAAAGAAAGCATTTTGATTTAGCTACCAGATGGATGCAATGAAGAACTCATTTACTAGCTTATAAAGATAGGAGATATTTAAAGAAAAAAAAATATCTACAGGATGTGCTGTAAAAATACAATTTCTAGATGAGATACTCTTTTCAGACCAGTGTGATCCCAGAGAGAACAAACTCTTAATTTTGAATGGAATCAGAGAACATTTAAGGTTCAGGAAAGGTGGCAACCACATCAGTATTTAAGCAAGAACCAAAGGATTTGCTCCGTCCCAGCGTACTGGTCCGTACCCCAAACCAGGAAGGTGTTTCACCAGACTAAACAGTGCGGGTTCCTTTTCAGCTTTTCGTAGGACGATGCTCTACTTAGAGGAAGGGTTTTGTCCTGGTGTAATCTATGAATTTTGCTGGAGATGTGAGACCATGGTGACCAGCTACGGTTTGCGAGTGAGCGGGTATGGGAGAGCATTCCTTAGCTGAATTCACCAGTTGAGGAGGTATGTCTTTGCTTGTGGTTGCACTATGTATAAACTAGTAATCATCCTAGGGTAGTTTTTTTATTCTCTCACATGCTTTCTTCTTGCCTGTTTTTCAGCAATTAATTTAAAAATGTAACTGCTGTAAATACAGATTACTGAAAGAATAGATGTTTCTTTTATTTTTATTGAGTTTGTTTTAAATTAGCACTGTTTATATTTTTCTTTTGAGATTTTCCTTTCCAAGCAGTTTCATTCGACTGAAAATACTGCTTATTATTTATGAGGCATCTTTTCTTTCACTGACAGACAGCTGGGGAGAACATGCCATTTTCTATTGGTTTTGAGAGATGAAATATGAAACAAGTGCTGGTTAATCCTTGAGCTTCCAATCTGACCTCTGCTCATTCGTTAGATGTCAGCAAGTTAAAATATATAATATGGCCACATTAGACAAATTTGTCAAGCAGGCCATGTTGACTAACAAAAGGACAAGTTCTTCCTTACACAAATCAAATCCTGAACCCATAAGAAGCACTGAAGGCCTTGGGAAGAATTGTGTGAAAACAATTTATTTTGTTTTTCTGCTCGTGGGACAAGTCGAGCAGCCCCGTGACTTCAGCAGGAGCTCCTTGTAGGAGTTACTGATATATGTGCCAAGTCTGGGAGGGGAAAAATAGAGGAAGATAACTAGATATTACCTATTAATTTTGAAGAGGAGTATCTGATGGGAAATCTACATTAGGAATAATGTAGGTTATGTCTGTTTGGTGCATCTTCAGAGAGGAGAGAGGGGGATGACAGCTTTAAAACATGGAATTTGGACAACATGCAGTTTTGGTACCTACCTGACTTGGTGCAGGAATGGTTAGAGTTGTGATTGCTGTTGTAGGTGCCAAACCTTTTTGGAGATTGAAGATCTCCTTGAAACATCTGCTTCGCTGGAAATATAATACCTCAAGCAAAAATAGTTTGGGGAAATTCTGTGATTTCTTGAGCGGCTGCGTCAGAGGTAGTGACAGCCCAGGAGGGTGACTGGAGGGTTAGAGCTCTCCTGAAAGTGAGGAGCGAGCGCAACCTCCTGTATCCCTGGGTGATTTGTAATGAAAACTTTTACCTTTGTCATGTAAAGAGAGTTTGAACCAAGCCTGGAGTGTCAGTTTCTCTGAGCTGAAGGGAAAAAGGTAATTGGGTAATTTAACTGGTTTCATACTTTCTTACTGGCTCAGGTCTTAAACCTTTTAAGTGAAACTGGAACAGCTTGATGGTTTTGCAGGAAACCTAAATGAAACATGTTGATCTGACTGATTTAAGCATGAAATTGTGTTTCTTAAGGGTTCTAAACAAAATCTCAGACTCGTAGAAAAGGAAGAAAATTCTCATATGAGTTAGCACAAAGCAAAAGCAAATTTTTACCTATTTTAAGACATGGGTAAATGATGTTCTAGTTACTTATCCATGTCCAAACCAACCTTCTAATAATTTGATTACAAGAAAAGTGTTAAAATTGCGTAGGTCTGACAAATTAAGATTGCATTATCTGGGTAGTGATGGCTTTGCATTCTGCTCTGTTTCAGGTCAGCACAATCTCTTATATGCACAAAATTCAATTCGCAGTCGGTCTCTGTCTAGACATATTCTGGTATTCCATTTCCCAGACGCGTTAGCTTGAATGGCTGGTGCTTGTACAGATCGTGCAAGGTCTCACTGCCCTTGGCAATATTAAGTGTCGTCTTTTTCATATAGATGAACAACATTTTTTTTTCTCAGTGTATTAAATGAAAACAGGCTTTCCTTCAAAATTAGGTTTCTCTCCAATGATTTAAATGGTTTTGCTTGGCACTTTTGCATTCCTCGGTTACCATTTTAAGAAACACCAGGGGCAGTTGATCGAGTGGATTTGCTAATTATTTCAACATCCTCCTCAAAGTAATGCCACTCTAGACTGGATGAGACCCTATCTGATGTCACTCATTAGTTAACTTTGGGGTTTAGTGACTAGATGGGATTACCAAATTTCACCCCTTACCCCTCTTACCTTAATTTAATGATATCTGTGCACCTGACACATTAAACTAAAAAAAGATGAATATTCTGAAGTGGTATGAAAATTCTCTTTTCTAGTCAAAAGCTGTGCTCCTTTTACCTCAGAAGTTTTTCAGAAGATTTATGTTTGATATTTAGCTTCTGGATGAAATCTAACTGTAATGAAATCAGGGGCATAACTTCAAATGCATTGAATCCAGGCTTTCACAAAGTGGTTCTCCACTGCTATAAAAGACTTCCTCCCTCCCAGGACAAAAAGAAGCAAGAAGATGATGCTTGACAGTGAAAGATTTATTAATAAATTCTCTGTTCATCTTTAACAGTATACTCTGTTAGCACACTCCTAATTAACAAGCAACCAATTTGATTTTTCTGGCTAGAGCCGGGGGGGGGGGGGGGGAAATCCCAATATTTCATGAAAACTTCAGAGTGTTTTCAACTTTTCCCGATCTCATTGTTCATGCTAGTGTTTCCAGCCTGCAAAAAAAACCTGTCTTGAACCAACCTCCATTTAACATCTTCCCCCTGCAAAGAGGGCAGACGGTGACCTACTTTTCCAGCTTCGGTTGCCATCAGCCAGTCTGCCAGCCCAGCTCAGCCACCCAAGACAGAGGCAGAGCTTCCTCCCATCCTCCTCCTCCTCCTCCCCCTGCCCCATGTTCCCCCTGAAATCCAGCATCCCTCACTGAGCTGGTCCTACAATAAACTTTTGCAGGTGTTATTTGAAATATTGCTGAGCAGTCACCCCACGGAAGGGGAAGCAAGCAGCAGAGGGGGAGAGGCAGGATTCCTCAGCTGGGAGTGTGGATTTTGGGGGGGACAGAGATGGGGAAGAAAGAAAAGGGGAGTAAGACCTCCTCCCTTTGGCACTGGGCAGCCACTCGGGTGGTCTCGCAATTTGTGCAACCACAGCCTTCAAGCAGCTGGTTTACACTCAGTTTTGTCTCTTATTTCAGTTGCAACATCCTGTGAGAAAAGGGCATTTGTTCTTTGTTGATAAGGAGGAGACCCATGGGCCTTCTGAGTCATTTCTCTTGTCTAGTAACCCCCGTTTGCTGACCCTCATCTGATGGCACTTGTTAGCCCCAGTGAGGAACTTTGAGTGGGAAACACACTCTTGACTTGGTTATGTTATATATACATATGAGTAAAACATTAGATTTTAATCTTTGTCTGAAGAAGCCTTCTGCTAGTCTTAAGATTTTTTTTTTTAATAGCACAGATTTTACCCTCTTCTATAGCAGTATCTATTTTTTGTCTGCATTCTTCTGCATTTTTCTTTTGTATTGCTGCCGCCTTTGTCTTCTCTGGCACTCTGATAGTAACTGTCAGGCAGACCCAGATTTGTATTGGTTCTGTTAACTTCAGCTCAAGTCTTTACTCTCTGGCCTGACATGCTTGCTCTTATTTTAATGAAAAATACTTCATTTTGGTGGAACATCTGTTTGTATTGATTTCTGCAGCCACTTATTTCCTGAGGTTTTATCCATTCTTTTGAGCGAGACACACACTGTGCAGGAACAGTTCTTAATCCTCAGATCTCCCTCCAACTCAAGCAGGGTTACCAGGAGAGCTACTAACTACCAGCCATAAGAATTTTACAAAACGGTCCTAAAGCAGCAGGCAGTGATTGTGCGTTAAGTTGTATCATTTGCGTGACCTTCGGTAGGAAGCCTGGACCCCTTCGTTATCTTTGCTGGGCAATGAGAGAGCTCAGTGCACACAAATGTTGCACTGAAAGTAGCTGCTGTCGTAAAATTGCTGAGTAACTATAACGTTTGCTACCGTAGAGGAAAAAACAGGCGGTTGTTTTGTGCTCTTGTATGATCCCATCTCTGTCCTGAGCAAATCAAAAGCAACCTTCACCAAGTTAATTCCCCATGTTCTGTATAGAAAACAGAGGCCAAAGAAGCTGGAAAGCTGATAATCTAAAATTCTCAAATGAATATCGAGGACGAACCCCAAATCTAATAATCTAACACTAACAGCAGGTGTAAATAACTCACTTCTGGAATGTTATGATCTACAAAACTCATAGAGTTGCTGCAACCATAAAAATAAAATGTGGAGTGTTGAGTGGGGATTTTTTCTTTTTTTAGCTTTTTTTCCCCCCCCGGATGTCGTGTAGGACTCAGTCTTTTCCACTCAGCTAAGAGCTGTGTAAATCCCATAGGGTTTGTGCCTTGTCTTCCAAGTTTAAAATAGGGACCATAGCGTTTTCTTCCTTTGCAAGGCTGTTATGTGAAAACTACATTAAAAGTGCGGCATATTCACACCATAGAGTAATATAAATACATAGAAGTCCACCAGGTGAACACACACACAGATGCTCACTGTACTCGGGCATCTCAGCTTGCTAAGCCAAAAAACAGCAAGGGCCCAAACCAGAAAATCTATCATTAAGAGCAGAGGGGTTTCCTGGCACAGCGAAAGCACAAATGAGCCAGAATCCCTAAAAACAAAGCGAAGATTTATAACGTCTTCACCAGCAGCTCTCTCCACGCCACCAAAGACGTGATTGATGCCTCGTTAAGGAAGAAGTGTTGTGTGCAGGATGATTGCAGGGGGACTGCTGCACGGGGTTACGGCTTCGCACGCTTCTGGTGGTGTGCACTGCGCTTTGCTCGCGTCCTTCCCACACGTGGGTACCGCAGCGGGGTGGTAGCAGAGGAACCTGCACTGATGGACTTTTTTCAGTTTCTCAATTCGCATCCAAATTTCAAAATAATGGTGAATGCTCTACCGCTGTGCGTTGTCTAAGTACTTTTTTTCCATTCTGAAACTTTCTGATTTGATTTGTAAGCAGATGTAGACTGCAATTTTTTTTCATATGTGATTATAGATCCAAATTCTGTCTAGCTCACTGAGGACTATTTTTTATAAGAAAAATATGTCAGATTTGAGTCTCTCCAAGCAAATTAGGCAGTGAGGAAGCTGTCTGCCTAGCCACCTGTAGATTCCTCAGGTATAAGGGAATTCCTCATGTGGTATGAAAGCATCCGTATAGCAAGAATTAGGAACAGGGACAGGTCTCGGCGCCTTGCCTAATTCTTATTGGGAGACTGCATTGTAGAAGGAACTTCCAATCAGCATCAGCCTGACCTCTGACTTTCCCAAGCAGTAGGTTTGCGTTGGTGGATCACTCCTACTTCTGCTGACTCTCTGCAGAGCAGGGGAAGGATTCCTTGTTTGTTTCTTGCTGGTTTATGAAGCAGGAAAGTGAATTTTTATTTTGTTGGGTGTCATAAATGTTTTGTCATAAGTAGTTGTGGACTGTGGAATTATACGGCTTTTAAATATATCTGTGCCATGTTTGGAAGTACTGTCAAGCCTGGAGAAGCCAACGCAGTTTTGGGATACCTGATGTCTGTAGGTTAGCATGTTCTGTAAATATTCTTCAACCTCACACTGCCTGTTTTTCTGCAGCATACTGAAGACAAATTGTGGCATTGTATCCTAGAAGCAGAACACATTTTTGCAGAATTTTGTGAGTAATTCCTTTCAATAGTTCAGAGCAAAGCCACTGAAGCCGGCAGCCACAAATCACAGCAGCAGTATTTGTTGGCTGGTGAGGTAGCGTTATTTTGCAGACTGCTGGTAAATCTCTGGGAAGTTTCCTCTGCACCCAGCTGCTAGATGGAAGACATAATTGGTGCTCGTGATGGGCAGACCCTATAAAAGGCCAGAGGTTTGTAAAAACGGCTATAAAATCACTGGGTTGTAGAGAATTCTATGAGCGATATATCTCTGTTTGTTTATACTACGGAGGCTGAATTCTGCAAGGTCCTTTCCAAACCCAGAATGAAGAAAGTCATAACATAAAAGAGCTTTTGAAGGAAAAAGTTGTGAACCGAAATCATCCAAGTAAAAGGGTTCAAAGCAGGGCTTGGAGTAGGAAAGAACAAAGCCAAAGGATTAGGTATAACACAACTAGCCCTCGACTTCAAAGGCTCAGAGCAGCTATGGTTAGCTCAACTGATTAATGAAGCTCATCTAAAACCAAGCAGGAATAACAGTCCTTCTGGCCTCAAACTCTGCCCTAGCCAGAGGCGAAGGGAGTGGATGCTTCTTTGAAAGGCAAATCTGAGTGCTCTGGCAGAGCGTTCCCAGGGTGCAGAGAATGGGGACTGGAAGGCACTTTGCTACCTGGCTGACCTCGGTGGGCTTTCCCTTTCTGCGTGGGTTGATATTAACATTTGGGTTACTAGCCTGTGAGAACTCAAGTCTGGAAAGCTTTGAATAGTTGGTGCAAAATCCTGGATGTCCTTGGCCTCCTAAAGTAAATGTAGGTTGGCAGCTTGACAGCATGCAGTTTAGGGAAGAGGACGTGCAGTATTGAACATTAAAGATGGCGCTGGTGGTGAAAATGAAATTTTGGTGTGAAAGGAGAACATGACCCTTGGTTTGTATATGCGTACCATCATCATCATCAAAGACCTGAATTCTGGAAGACATCTGTAATATTCAATGGGGATTTTTTTGACCTACCAAACACCCTGTGACATTGTGTACCAGTAGATGCTTCCTTAGGATGCTTTCCTGTTAACTATTTCTGGTGTGTATTCATGGTTCCCTTCTGCAAAGCAGCCTCTTTAATGTGGTGCAGTCTCCACCCTGCACAAGATGAAAATTTAGCTAAAAATTTCAAACTTCTCACTATTCTGGCAGATATGAAGTGGTATGGTTTCATTAAAATAAACTGAATTATTCCTCCCTCCCTTCCCAGCTTAGGGGTCTAGACAGTTGTTTGCATCAACTAGTAAGGCAAAGGGGAGGAAAAGGCTGTTGTTTTTTGTTTCTGTAAGAAGTTTAGGAGGAGGCTCAAACTCTACAGTAACTGCAGTCTTCTGAGGAGACTTAGACATTATGCACAGCTTGAAATGTTTGTAGCCAATGTAGCATTTAAATCTTCAATCCAATTAAGTGTAATTATTGAATGAAAGGTAATACTTTTCTTCAACAATATGACGGTTAAATTTAAATTGGTTTTTAAATTAGAAGGTGACACCTACTAACTGTCAGTCAATTAGGTGTTTATCTGAAGACTGTTGGCATGAATTTTTTTTTTTTAGTGTGTGTATATATATAGCCCATCTATCCTACTGAAGGCTGAGTAGGTTTCTGTATTTTGTGCAGAGACAGTAAATACACAGAGCACATATGAATAAATGAAAAATGAAACAACGGATTTGCTTTCCAGAAAGTGTCCGGTTCTCTTAATAAGTATTGATAAAAGCTTTCTATTTGTTCTATTCTATTAACTATCAAAATTGAACTCTTAGGCTAATATTTCCAAAAAGTGTTTAACAAAATAATTTGCCTATTTCCTGTCCATTTATGGGCTATTTTGTCCCATATTGCTACTTCTTCGCTTTGAGCTTTTCTACTTCATATTACCCTCTAAAACTTTGAGGGCATGTCATGGGGTTCAAGGTGCAGATTTACTCCTGTCCTGTGTTCTGATCCATAACATCTCACAGATTTGCTCAGAGAGACAGTGAGAAGTCTATTAATGTAAAAAAACAAACCCCAAAAACCCAACACCCCCCCCCCCCCCGAAAAAAACCAAATTCCCAACAAAAAAACCCCAAACCCAAAACCCCACAAACTTCTTTTTGTTCATTAAAAACCTACAATTTTCCATGGAAATCCTCACTTCCTGCAGCGTATACAATAGATAGGTTTATTAATACACAATTGCAAGATCATAAAATAGAGAAGTTTCATTTAATTAAATGGCAATTTGAGGTTATAATTTTTGTACTCCAAGCTGCATTAATAGATCGTCTCAGTGATTGGAATTACAAGCTGCTATTACTTTTAAAAATCAAGTATTTTTTTCTCGTTTCTTCTTGTGGGAGAACTTGTTTGAGGTCTTTCTGTTTGTGACAGCTAAAGAAGCATAAATTAATAGTTTCAGGAGGGTTCTTTTTGTAAGCAAATGCTGATAACTTTTATTTTGGCATTTATGGTAGAAAGAGAGAAAACCATGATGATGTGCAAAGGCATGTCAACAACTGAAATAAACACCTATTTTGAGAGCGCTTGACACAACAGTATAAAGATTGTATTTACATGATGAAAGATGCCAGGTGACATGGCGATGTGGGTTTTAAAAGATGTTTTCCTCAACTTAAAAGCCCCGTCAATCTCCACACAAACACTTTGCGATTTGTTCAGTGATAGGAAGCTACGGCAAGTAGCGACAGAGCTTGTTTCCCTGTGTTACAACTGCGGGTAATTTTTAAGTCTTAGTTGCCTTCTGCAACTAGAGGCTGAGAACGTGCCTGTTCCCTACTGCAGAACGGCTTCCACCTGCCTTCTGATCGTAGTGCTGTATTTATATCTGGGTCCGAAAGGAAGGAGATGGAGCTGTGTCAATCAATCCAGTTGAGCTAGTAGCTTCTTTTCATCCTGAGCTGCTCTGGCCCACGTTTGTCAAAGCTTTGCTAGGAAATGCTGTGAGGGGTGCTGGCTCTGCATCGGCGTTGCGCTGAGACCTCCCGCAGCATTGCACCGCAGCTCCCGCTGCTCGGTGAGGCTGCCCGACTGCAGGAAACGTGATTCCCCACCAACAAAACACTTAACGACGCTCTCCGGCAAAGGGCTCAGAATTGGCGGTCTGTGCTTAGCCAAATGCTTCTGTGCATTAACAAAATAGATCAGAACTCATCTTCCAAGCGTTAACAGGGAAGACCAATGCACAGGACATGAGGCATCTCTAACATTAATATTTCGTATGCAAAGTTGGTTGGTTGCATATGCAACTCCTGCTGGAAATTTGCAAACATGAAATGCCTACTTTGCATGTAATTGCATGAAAATGTAGTAGTAATCACATGAAAATGGAGACAGTTTTATTCTTTTTCTTTTCCAGTCTCTACCAGAACCAATATATAAAAGACCTTTTTTCTCTTTCCCTTTCTCTTTCCCTTTCCTTTTCCCAATATTCAATTAGTAGTGGTTTAAAAAAACCCATGTTGATAGTTTTCTATTTCTGCTAGTCTTTCTTTTTTTTTGCTCTCTGACCTTCCAAAGAAATTACTACACTACTTCATCATACAAAGGGGAACACTTAAAACAATTATCTCAGAAATGCTTCTATTTACTTTCCCTTTTAAAATGTTCAGCCTTTCAATGTTACAATTATGTAGACAAATGTTTCTGTTGTACTAGAAGACAAAAAGGAATAAAGGGAGAGGAGGGAAAGCCCCAAGAACCACACAACCACTTCAAAACTACTTACGGTATTATGTACACTCTATTTGAGATCCATTTTAGACATTGGACTAAATCCTGCTTTCAGGCACACATCAGTAGCTCTAACAAAGACTTTGACTTTGCTCAGACGTTAAGGGCAAAATTTGCTACCACGAGCAAATTGGTTTGGTATGTAACAGGCACAGTCATCGAGGAGGATAAGTGGTATAATTGTAACCCTGACCCATACAACAGTGTTACGTTATTCAGGCATTTAGCTGTGTTGTAGAATCTGCTGGAGGCTGGTTGTGTACCGGGAGAGCCAGGTACTGTGCAAAGCTAACACCTTGCTTCATCTAAAACCAGTCAGACTTTTCCTGTAGCTAAGCCAGAATGAAAAATATTGGGTTTTTTTTTTGTTGTTTTCTTTCTGATTATTGTCTGTTTGGTTTGTTGGTTTTTTTCCCTGTGGAAGGACCCAACAAGCCTTTGTAATGCATTCGATTGATGACAAATCAGCATGCACGCCGTGTTTTCCAGTAAGAGCAAAGGCAAAAATGCAGTGTAGGGAATGAAATCACGGGCCATTTCCAGCGTCTAACGTTCAGGCTGTGCTGTCAGTAAAACACAGCTCTCGGCCCGTGCCCAGATGCCGGGTGCCACCCTGCACTGGCCAAATACCATGACTGTTTGGTCTGGGTAGGATAAAAGCTGTGGAGCGTGCCAGAGAAGAAGCAGGCAGCCCAAATGCATCCAGTACTTCACAGTGTGGGGAAATAATGCGGATAGACTATCCGTGAGCTGCAGGCTGCTGTGCTGGAAGCTGCTGACACAAGGATAGAAACGTTAGAAAGGAGGGGTTTTCACTGCATGGGTGATCTAACAGTGGAAGAAGTTGCCCAGGTACACTGTGGAGTCTCTTTCCTTGGAGGTACTCCCAACTTGACCTGAGGTTGGCCCCACTTTGAGCAGTGGGTTGGACGAGATGACCTTCAGAGATCCCTTCCAAATTAGATTGTTTTGAGATTCCACAAATCCTATGAAATAACCTCAAACTAAAGTTGGTTGTCATGGTAATGGAATTTTCTATTGTTTCCTTATGTACCTGCAAAAGAGCATGTGGTGGTCAGATGTGATGCCACCCAGTCCATAACAGATCAGATGTAATCAAGTTTTAGAATAAGCCCTTGATCAGAAGGGAGTATTAAAAGTACTTGCTCTTGGTTTTGGTTTTAGCTGAGGATTCAGCCCCCGTGTCTACGTGGTGGTAAACGCTGCCATCTGGTTCCTCCTCTGCTTCTTGTGGTCCGTGCAGTTATACTCACATGGTATGTATAGTTTCTTATCGGGAGAATTTTGAACCCTAAAGGAGAAGTACATGCAGCTGCATGTCTGGTGGAGGGAGTGACTTGTTGAAAAAATACTTTATTGCAGTATTTCTATGTTATAAAATGTCATTGACTTTGCTATTGACCAACTACGTCCTAGTTTTGACAGACAGACAATATTGCTATTGATTTTGTAATCAGAGCAAAATTACAAAATCTCTGAAGCGTTCTGAACCTGATTAACATGGTATCTATAGACTAGAATTAGCACAAAAGGTTAATCTTAAGAGCTATGAATTACTGAAACTACCTTGATTGCCTGAGATAGATCATGGGAACCACCAATGCTGCTTTAAAATTCCATTTAACAATTCATAGAGAAATTCTATGCTTGCCTATGAAGTACAATAATAATAATAATAATTTAATTACAGTTCTAGTATATTAAATTTTAAATTACTTCTCAGTTTCTTTATGAATGTGCCCTGTAATAATTGGCAATAGCAGTACAAACACTGTACTGTGTTCTGTTACAATCTGCCATCAGAGATCTTCTGTGTTCCTTCCAGAGGTAGCAAATTAAACTATCAAAGCACAAAAGGTACAGTTCAGTTACAGCATCAATAGCTGACTTAATTTTCTAGATATTAAACAGCTAAATTTTTTTCTTTTAAAAGTGTGAGAGAATGGAATTACAGATGTTTAAAACAACATATGACTTTTACAGTGGAATATTCTGACTGATGGTTAGATTTTTTTGCATGGGAAGAATTTAGATTGAGAGTGCCTGTATTTAAAAAAACAAAACCAACCAAACAAACAAAAGAAACACAAGACAGAAAGAAAACCAGTATTTTTTCAAAACGGAGCAAATACCAGGATGAGAGTCATCAGTGCAGGGTAATAAATTAAAAGGACTGGCTCAAGCTTAGCAAGAGTTTGAAGAATCACTATTTGTGACTTGAATCCTTCACTCACTGTGTTAGAGCTCCGTCTGTGATATTGTACAGCTGTTTAATCTGACAAAGCGTGAAAATGGCACTAGCCGAAGGAGAAATGGTTTAAAAAGTTCCAAGGTGCTGTGCATTACCATTTGGCTTTGACGTTGGCCTTGCTTTGCGTGGGGGTTGGCCAGGCGCCCTCCAGGGATCCCTCCCAAACTAAATCACTCTATGATTCTGGGTTTTCTATTGGGGAGGTATCTTGGAAGTGGCATTTTTAAGGGATATATTTCTTGGTCTGAATTGTTTATAGGAAGCTGTCCAAAAATAAATGGATTTAGAGACCAACAATTCTTTTGGAAATGTGCAGACAATTTCTATATTTGGCTTAAGCTTACTGGTTTTATGATGATATCTGAGTATTTAATGATTCTGTTTGCATCTACTGATTGATCTATTGTCTTTTATGCAGCCCTTTATGGTTGGAAAAGGTCTCCCAAGCATTTCTCTTACCACTTTTCTTTTTTTTTTTTTTTTTTAAATTGAAGTCTCTTGCAAAGAGCTATTTCCTCCAGACCCCCCAACATAGTGATAGGAAAATGACTCATAGAAGAGAATAACAAGTTTGTGGGGTGTTTTCCTTCCTTCCATTAGACTTTGTAGTGTATCTCCCCTCCCCCCCCCCCCCCCCCCCATCAGTCTGACTTTTCCTCAAAACTGTCAGCTTAATGGAGAAGAATCTGGTTTTGTCTTGCTCAGTGATGACACTTGGAACAATGTACTTGCTCACAGCCTGACGCTCTCTACCCCAGCTCAGGTCTCTCAAATGCCTAAAATCCACACTTTTCTTCAAAGGTCTCTCTGTTCTTCCTACATATCAAACCCAAACATCTAATAATTAGGAGAGTCATATCTCTCTAGTCGACTTTGCAAGGGCTGCATCTCTCCTGACTATTGATGAATTTGGGTACCAGGGTTTCCTTCTTGAGCGGCACGTCAAAGTGCTTTAAAACAGAAGCTTTCAACATAAGAATGACTTATGTAAGTCTGTTTTGGAGGAATAAAGCTTATCTCTACACTTAAATAATAAAAAATCATTTTGATAAGTCTACAGAGCAGGGAACTGTTACATATCCGGGAGGCAGCAGCCACTTGTTGGTCCACTGAGAACATGAACAGTATTTCCATGCTAATAACAAATCAGTGTTCTGTAGGAATTTATTTTCCACACCAGATATTACAATGTGTGACTAGTAGTTCAATGGGGTAAGAAACGGGATAACTGGGACTAAAAGAGAGCAAAAGTACAGACAGACGGATGCAGTACTCTTGAACAAAATACCGTATACCATTAAACTCTTAGTTCTGGGAAGGAGTTTTAGTCAGAATTACAGACCTTGTTCCACTGACGGTCTTGCTGTCTTTGGTGATTGTCACATTGCAGGTAAAATTAATGCTCAGGTCTTAGTTGCTGATAAAGACTTTTGGTCATACCTTAGCTTCTTTTTTTCAGAAATAATAAATCTTTGACAAATAATGTTGGGAGGTTTTGTCAGTTATGCAGAAATCAGGGAAATAGGAAGAAAACTGTAATCTTGAGACAGAAAAGTTTAGAATTGCCATAGCTGACTGGACAGTGGCCAATACATTAATGAAGTTAATTCTTAAAATCATGTGCTACTTCAAAATACTGGAGTGACATTCACTGAACCACCAGTATGTGATGAATGCTTTTTATAAGCGTTGCTGAAATGTGAAGAGAATTATTTCTCAGAGCTCATAAAGAAGGGATATAAAAAGCAAACAACAATATGTTAGCAGAGACACAGTTGATCTAAGGTGTCTACTCCTGGAGGCAAAACCAAACTAATGGACAGTCCTGCCACTTTCCCATCCTCTGTACAAAATGTTATTGCCTGGTTAGTTGTCCTAATCCTACCTTTCCTGTTTGTTTAAGCTACTCGAAGAGTTTCTCATCTCCCTTGTTTCAAGCTACCTTGAAAATAGCTCCACTGAGTTACTGAATTTGAAAACAATTTCAGCAAAATGTAGTTCCTGGATAAAAATCATTGAAAGACAAAGTTTGTGGAAAACAGGCAATTTAAAAGAGGTCAAGCAGTGGGTGTAAATAGGGATGAACCATCCTGTCGATGCTTCCACTAGACGCTGCTGGAGGTTCCCAGTGTTTGCTCGGCTGCCTCTCCTGGAGTCTCCAGCACTGATTCCTCTCGGACTGGTGCTAGAAGAGCTCAAACCCAGAAAGCAGCTCTGGGGCCGATCCAGGAAAGCCCTCTCAGAGCCAATTTCAGAAGCTGCCACTGGAACAAAGTCTGGAATAGTTTTTGGATATTTTCTTTTCATAAAACATAGAAGAGTTTCTAGGACTGTTTCTAGACTAGTATCTAGACCCACTCTTCAAACATTATGTTAAAAGAATTGTTATTTAAACTTGCTATTTCAGGAATGATTGTTCTTCTGCAGAAGCATGTGAAGAACAAATTACTTGTGTTATTTTACACACTTGAATTTCTATTATTTCATGTGGTGAATTTCTGTTATTTCACATGATATCAGACCCAGGCATAAAAGGCCAAAGAACTGATGATGGAAAAAAAAGGAATTGGCAGCAATCTGCTAAAGTGAAGAGGAACTTAGAGTCCTCAAATTTAGGAATCCCAAGGTTGATTTTACTATATATATATATATGGAATGTTTTGATAGCTAGAGTAAAATCTTTTGCTGAAAACTTAGAAAAGAATTAGTCCAGCATTGAATGATATTTTTATTTACTTTTATAAAGATTAATTCTAATTCAAAGCCAAAAGCCTTGGTGCTGTCTGTACGTTGACAGCAGCGGTCCGCACTTTACGTTCTGCTGAGGTGGCTGCGAGTGACTATGCCTTACCATTGCAAATTCCATCAATTTTACAAAACTCCTATTGTCAAAACAATTCAGACTCTCCTGTGGTAAATCAGATAATTGAGACTATAGTAAACTGGCAGCAATTGCTAAATTAATTTGTGAAACAGTTTTAAGTAACAAATAGATGGGAGAAAATCACAATCTGATTATAGATATTGCAGAAGTAAGAAACCAAATTAAATTCATCGGATAAATTATTCATTGTGAATCACTTTCTCAGTACTACAACTAACACCCCAGGGGAAAATGCAACGTAAAGCTTCAAAGCGGAGTTAGAGCACCTTCCTTTGATTTCTAATAAAAAGTTTTAGATGACTGCAGGTGCCTTGGATACCTCCTTGAAAGTATTCCAATTTCAGTTCAGCATAGCAAAGGCAGCAGAACTGAGGGTTATGGAACGATATAGAAAGATGAGGCTGGGAATCAGATCTCTTGATTCTTCTGGTGCTCTACCACTGGCAGCTTCACGTATGGGCGAATCCTCATATCTTATTGCTTAAATTTCCTTCTAAAAATCAGAAGGACTACAATACAAAATAACCAGGAAATATTACTAAAGTTCTTAGAAAAGACAAGTCTTGGCTTCTTAAGGAGATGCGAAAATGGAAGAAATATATTACGGGCTACTTATCCAGTTACGATCGTTAAAGTTGACCATGGTCAGTGGAAGATGGAACAAAAAGTGAGATGAGATGTTTGTGCTTCCTCACGCTGTTCTGCTGAAGCTTTTGGCTCAGCTTCCTGAGCATTCATTCTACTGATCATTCTAATTCAATTTCAGCATTATGTACTTTATTTTTTATTTCTTTAAGTAAATGCTTAACTGGCCTTCAGAATCAAGGCCATAAAAGGCTTCTAGGGCTGAGGCTTTGATTTACTGTTTCTAATTGGAAATTTCAAGCATATATTTCAAATTAATATGGGGGGAGTAATATGAAGACTCATTTTTAATAATATGAAGACTAATTTTAAAACACCCAGTTATAAACCCAGGTGCAATATGTTTCTTTGAAATTTGCTTCATTTGTTCATAGCATAAGCTGCTCTTAATACTTATTTCCTACTGTCTTATTTAGGTTTCATCTAAACAAATTAAAAGCAGCCAGAGGCGGAAGTACAGACTGATTAATAAATGCACACCTTTTTGAATTAGTCTCATCTGACAAGAAATCTAAGATGAATGTAACAATTTCCCTAACAAAAACAAATTAATTTTTTTCTGATCCTAAGTACAAATTGCTTTTAAAATCTACCCTGGGATTTTAGCACTGCAAGGTAGAGACAGCCATTGAGTAGTTTTTCTGGAGAGCTGACTGATGATAAGAATTGTCTGTTAAAAGACATGTTGAATATTGTAAGAATTAACACCTTATTTTAGTATCTTAGAGCACTGGATTGAGGATGATACTGAGACACGGGAATTAAGCTGTCAAAGGAACTTTTTCTGTCTTTTGTTGCTTTCATCTACAGCTAGTAGAATAATTAGCATAAAATAATGGTTTAGCTGGACTTTTGTGGTATTTTTAAATAAGTAGTTGAACAAGTATTTTAAAGTTATTCCTTTTGTTACAGAGACGAATAGTTAATTTAACAAATATGCTTCTGAATAGTGTAATTATTAAATCAATGGGCTTTTATTGGCTTGGTATTTTGAGTACTGGACTGATTCATGCAAATAACTCAAGCAGCTATGCTACCAGGAGGTATAGGACAGGATGGTAAACACTTAAGTAAAATAGCTGCTTGCAGATTTTGTGCAAGGAATGCTAAAATTACCCATGACAATTTTGGAATGACATCTGCAAAAGTCTGTCTCCTCTTGTTTCAACTGAAGTATCGGCTGGAAAACGGAAACTCAGATTAATTTAAAACCATAAATAGGTGAGGCAGTCATCTCCAATATTGTATTCCACCTGCGTATATAACTCCACTTACAGGAGGACTGGAATTTCCTCGGTTTGCTAGACTGTCTGCCCTATCTGCAGGTCACGACAGCACACCTCTCCTACAAGTGCGTCCTTGGGCTGGACAGGGTTGCAATGGTTCTCCATCTCCTGTCAGCCTTGCCTGTGGGTTGGATTCTGTCTCCCTCTACATTTCTGGACTTCTAGGTTACTTAAGCTGTTTGTGATTTGACTCTATGTATTTCTAATTGCAGCACATGCACCTTGTAATTTGTAATCAAGTTACTGTGGAAGTTCAGAGTTTAATTTACCATCTTTTTAAAACCACCTACCTGGAAGCTTATGATTATAGAGGCCTCTCTTCTATTTTCTTTTTTTCCCCTCCCTGCATGCAGTTTGTTTCACATACTTACATACAGTAATGACGTAATTTATGACACAGATAATGGGATGAGACGTATGTGACTTGCTACCTCGGTGTTCCTCTGAAGATCACGCAGAGTTGTTTGATCTTCTTCTACTGGCTCTAGGTGTAGGGTCGGTCTCACATCAGACCGGACTGGATTTTCAGTTGGTCTTATTCCCCATCCTGACGCTGTGGACGTATTCATCCGTCAAATTCCCTGCTCCTGCAGGGCCAGTAGCAACATCTTTACTCTTTTCTGTTCACTTCAGGTTTCCATGCTTGTCTTCAGTGTGCAGGGACATAAGCAAGCAGTCTGCGTGGAGCTGCCTGGACTAAACACATCTCGCGTTTGGCCGGTGTGTGCAGAGGATTATTGCTGATGAGCCAAGCAGCCATTTTAGGCCTGAGCTCTTTCTCCACACCACTAGCTTTCATTTATAAACTCTTGTGCTCTTGCTGGAGGACAAGGCTCACTTAAATTGGTATGATTTGAAAGCAAGGGCAGTGCTCAGCTTTCAGCGTCAGAAAGATAAAGAGGCCAGCTCCCTCAGGAGGATGTTGGCCTGATGTCGGGAAGCTGTTTTCAGTTCTCTTTCCTACTGGTGAGATATGTGGTCAGCTTCTCAGTGGATGATAATCAGCGCACTTTCACAGAGAAACATGGTTTTTAAAGGCAGTTGGGCACTGCTTAGAGTTTTCAAGTGTTGATTTCGGAAAGTAAGCAGGAATTTTGTGTGAAGAACCTCCCTTCACCACGACCCTTCCATTAAACTTGTGTTCGGGTCTAAGACCCCCAGTGTAATGCTGGGGTTTCTTGGCTGGTTTTTGCTAGTTTCTCAATGATGGGTGAAAGGGTTGGGATCCTCTTTGCCCCTCTCACCTCGCTGCCCCCTCCCCCCCCCCCCCTATTTTTCTTTCTGGGCCTCTCTACACACCCACACAATTTAAATAGCTGTTATCCTCACGGGCTGGGTAAATTACAGCTGCATCATGGGGGTCCCTAAAGGTGCCCCCAGTCTGGTTCCAATCCCCATTTTATCCTCAACACTTGTATGCTCCCTTCTCACTCCTGTGTCTCTTCCCGATGCCAGCAGTTGCCAAAGACCTTTAGGAAGAAAACTGTGCGTGTCTGCATCAGTAGAGTCATCTGGCTGACTGATCATAGGGCATTTTAAAACCCATTTTATCACTCTGGACCCTTGCAACTGGATTGGAATATAGATGGAAATTTCACAGAGCCCTTTTAATATAATGCTGCCACATACTTTGTCAATTAGATTATTCTGTTCATTCTCTAGGCATTTGTATACTGTTTTTTTTAAACGTTTAAGTAGCTTTTTTTTTTTTTTAAAGGAAAGAATTATGTGTACAACTGTGATTTATAAAAGGCAAGTATTCTCACTTCTAGGATTTAAGGAACAATTCTCAAAGCGTGTCAGAGACACTCAGGAATAAGACTTTCAGTTGAAGGATCATGTGAAAACAAATTGCTCATGTCTGCTGTACTGGACCTAAGGTTAATTACTGTAATGTAGAACAGACTGAGGAAAATGTTGTGTACAGATCTCCTCAATTAACCCCTTGTCTAGAAAGGAAGCATTCTGCAATAAGCAGTAGACCATGTAGTCATTTAAATAGCAGGTGTTTCATTGCAATGGAGCATCAGGAGGGAGTGTGAAATGACATTCCAAGGAATGCTATAAATGCATAGAGAAAATTGTGAAATTGAGGGTTAACCAAAATCCTGCAGTCTAAGACAGATGTGTAACAGAAAATAGCAGAGGGCAAATATTTATAGGACAGCCTTTGATTTTCTGTGTACAGTTTTGCATACTCAAACACTATCCCTTGTGTGTGATTGATTATCTGGGAGTGTTTAAAGTCACCTGCCAGCAATAGTTGTCTAAAACGCATCTAGGAGTGCCTTAGAGGAATACTCTATCGCACGGAGAGTAATTAAACTGTGGAACTAACTGGCAGAGAAATTCATTGAAGGCAAAAATTGGGGCAAATAAATGGATAACAGGCCTGTCAGGAGTTATAACTGATGGTAAAGACTTTGAAAGGAATACTAAACATCGCAGTTCAAGAATTAAGCCTTCCCCTTCACGACTGGAGATGTGTCATATGGGGCAGACGACGAGGCACCTCTCTCCTAAGGTCTGTGCTCTGACCACTGTTGGAGGTGGGATGGTCCAAGGGTTGTCACATATCCTCCAGGGTAACGACCGCTGTGCATGACTGGAGTTGGTTCCCATCCACTTGGAAACTGGCTATTTATCAAGGCCTGTCTATGTACAGTGTTCTTTCCCTTTTTCCCTATCTTATGAGGAGATGTCCCTCTCTGCACTTTCATAGCTATGGAGGATAAACTCTTCTCATTTTGCAGCATTGCAGAAACCTAGACTGAAAATAAGAATAACATTCTTAGTTGCCTGCAGCGGAGGATATAAGGGAGAAGGAGTTATTATATCTGTTATTGTCAGAGTGACTCAATTGGCAACAATATTGCTTCCAAACTGGTAGGTTTTGGGTTACTAGACCGTATCACAGATGATGCTGAACTGCAGAACTGGGGATTGTTTCTGAGAAGAAACTGAGAGAGCAAAAGAAAGAGAGGAGTTAATTGATGATGAAAAATGTTCATGATTCCCTTAGTAGGTAGCACACGTTGTCTTCCTTAATAAGTCCAGAGTTGTGTTCCAGATGTGTATTTTCTTCACTCATAAGAGTAGTATTTTATTTAGAAACCCCCCTCATTTACACCACCTGTATTCTTCCCCCTTCCATTCAGTTCAATAATGAAGTTCAGGGAAAAGTGTAGATTTTAAAGCATAGGCCTTAAGCTAGGCTTTTAGGCCATTGCCAGCTGAAATAACTGGGCAAATTTTCAAACGCACTTAGAAATCTCCTGGTAAATTCGTATCAGATGAGTGCTTTGAAATCCTGAAAATTACACACTGTAGTTAGAAACCTTAATGTTGGTCTAAAAGTCAGATTTTGTCAGTCCTTCATAGATTTTTTTCAACAACTTGACTTTAGGATATTAACTTATTTTGGCACATATACTGTAGAGAAAAAAAAAAGCAGCCTCCTGATATTTGAAAAGTGTCGATACGCAAGTCTAAAGTTTTGCATTGTCAAAACTCTGTATATAAACCCTAGCAACCTTCTTTCAAAATTTCACAATTTTTGTATAATTATTTTGGCAGCATCAAACACTTGCATATTGGGATGTTACGAATGGTGAATATTAGTCCCAAATATGCCAGCTTCAGGACCTGAAAGTCCAGGACTGTTTTTGCTTCCTATCAATCAGCTTACCAGGTGAATTGTGCATACCTCATGAACCACAAGGAGGAATGTGTAGCAACTGGTTTCAGTCATGCAAAGTCTAGTCCAGAAGAGACAACTGCATTCACGTGGGCAGCACCGGTGAAGTCTGGTGGTTAGAACCACGATGTGTATCTTTACCCACAAGCAAAAATCGGGAGATGACTTGCTAAATCCCTTTAAGACTTAAGCTTTTACCTTCAGCCTTGGAATATTATTATTTTTTCAGACTGACAGCCAAATAAATGCTAAGGATAAGCTTGCTGAGGTCAATTTGGAGCTGTACCTGCTGAGCTGTTCAGCGCGGCCGCAGGCATAAGCCAGTGGCTGTCACGTGTCTACTCCTATATAGAAAAACAAATTTGTTGTGAAGAGCCCTGCGATTCAACAAGTGACATGTGTGACATTTTGCCCATACTCATCCCAGGCGCCACATTATTTTTTCTTTTCTGTTCTCACACCATTCCATATGGGCTAGTGATACCCATAGACTTTGTCCTGGGGAAAAAAGTATTTTTTTCAGAGTAGCAAGAGTCAATGTAGGACATTTCTTTCCCATTTCTTCCATGTATTTATAACGAAGCAAGGGATGCTTTAGGTTGGCAGTCTACAGACAAGCGGAGTCAGATGGCTCCTGTGCCAAGAGTAGTGCAACATGACAGTGTGCATCATGGCACTTTTGGAGGTCCTTCCTCATGTGTAGGGTGTGGAGCCAAACAGAGCATGACCTGTGCTTCCTGGTGTCTTATCGACTAGCAGCTGTTCTTAAACTTCCCTTTGGTTTTGCTATTTGAAGTGAATACAACATGCTAAATGTTGAGGCGGTGATTTTGTTCATTAGTTTGGAGTTTTGTTTGGTTGAGCCTGCTGTTTGGGGTGGTTTGGTTCTAACCAAAATCGGTAATAGTAACCAACTAAAGCATGATAGTTTTAGACTTTTTTAGTTCCCGAGGTCAGGGAAAATTATATTAAGTCAGGTTATTCCATAAATGTTTAATCAAGCCTTTTCTTTTTTTTTTTTTTTTTTTTTTTTTTTTGGTCCTGTTGAGACGTCAGGTACAATTTCTTTAATTGAAAACCCTGCAGCAGGGTAAGGAAGATCATGAGATACGAGCACTGTCACTGCTGTAATGCCTTTTCAGTAAGTGTTGGGTTCTCAGAACTACTTCCATGCAAATGATAATGGTGATTAAACAACAGATTGTTTGGTCTTCGTCTCTCAGAAAAACTTCTATGGCAGTGGCCAGGAGCAGATTTCGGGTTTTCTCTGAAAAACGTGTATATATATACACACATATATATATTGCAAGGCAGCTGCTGTAGAAGATGAGCCTAAGCTTTCCACTGAAGAAATTAATATTAATATAAGGGATGTTCATTTTCATCTTTGAAAACCTTGAAGATCTGGAGCAGGCAGGTTTTTTCATATATATATATAAAGTTTATTATAAGAAAAATCAGAATATTTTCAGAGGAAACTGTCTTTATTTTCCTGGGGGAAAAAACCCATTCTGCTAAAAAGCAATTACTTATTGGGAAAAGAAAACCAGTTTGATGGGAAATTGAACACCTATCAAAAATTGATCGGCTTTGCCAGACTGGCTGAGAGAAAGAATTAGCTAGAGAAAGATAGGAGGCAGGAAAAGAAGGGGCATAGAGGCAAAGGAGAGATGCTTATCAACACATTTCATTCCTTATCAGAACCACTGCTCTGCAGCCACTTTACCTACACAAGGATCAATTTAGTTACAGTCCCTTTCCTCCTCTTTGGCTGACTAAATTTGTGCTGTAACTTGACTGTGGTGAGACGCCAGCACCTGTACTCTGCTACGGATTGCCATGTGTTTTCTCCACTGTGGTGGAGCCATGGGAAAACACTGAAGTGAGTCAGAGTTGATGGGGGTTTTTGTTTTTATTTTTTAAGTTCACCCGTCTTAAAATGTGGGGTAGTGAATGTTCAATTTGATTGAGTTTGTCAGAAAATTCTGCTTAGCTCAGTCATTTCTTTCAAGCCATTAACGACGGATGTCATGTACGCTTGCCACTAAACAAGGCTTCGGCTGCCAATCCCCAGCTAATTTATGGTACAGAAATTTCTTGTTCCAAGAAAGGCATATATTTTTTTGAAAGAAATTATTTGTATTACACGCTCTCCTGATTTCTCTCCTTGTTGTTTATATTTGCCTGGTGAATTTTATCTTTTTTATATCCAGTGAGGTAAAATAATACTTGCCTTGGTGGGAGAAGGTTAACAGACTTCCAAGAAGTGTGATATAGAAAACAAAGTTGAATTGTTCAGGGCTTTGAGAAAATGTCAGTTTGCTGATGGGACTAGATCTTGGCAGTTCAGGATGGCAGGGGGACAGAGGTGGGACTCCCTTCCCTGGTGCAAAAGGCAGCAGGACCCTAATGTCGCTTGATGTCTGGGAACAAAAGCGATGGGCAGAAGTAGCCAGCAGGACATGTGTCGTGTTCTCGTTTCTCCACTTTATGGGTATAGGGGCTTTGCAGGGAAGATCCCACTCCTCCTCCCTGAGGTGCCATCCCTCTGCCCCTTCTGCCCCAGCACCCTCCTGCCAGTAGCGCCTAAATACATCTGCAAATCTGTAACGAGAGCTCCTGTTTGGGCAGACTGATTTCTAACTTTGCCAAGCACACAAGTCAGAGGCAAAACTAATTAATGTCACTGTGCTGCAGACTCTTCCCTAATGAATCCCCCTCCTCTTCAAATTAACCTTAAATGAAGCGAGTAACATATTTTGCAGATGGATCGTTAGCAGTGCTATCTGGCACACAGGAGTCTGATATTGTATTTCCATCGCCATTTCAACTGGAATTACCCAAGGCTGTAGCACAGAAAGAAAAATTAAGCCATTGGCACCAACAGTTTCTCTGAATCACAGCCAGCAGTCAAACCAGAGCCGTTGTTGTAGTTTTGCTTCACGATTGTGTCATTGAAACATCTCCTGCTCACTTCGTACCCGCATACTTAACAAAAGCAGCAGTTCTTGCACAGTGAAGGAGTGGCAGAGAGATTTAAACAGGTTTTAGCATCAACTCCACATTTTGTTCTTTTTTTTGTTAGGACCAACCATTGCAGCACATGGCGGTAATATTTCAGTCAGCCTTGATGGAGCTAGCTTGAATGCCAAGAAGCACGAAGACAGCAGCTTGGATTTCAGCGTGTGATTGCTGCCCAAAGAAATACCCTGTGCTTCTCTGTGTTTAAACATTAAGAAACTAATTTCATTGCTGGCAGGCACAGCTCCTCCGGACGAGTTGTGGCAGGGACCTGTTGACAGTTTGAGCATTGTGAAGAAGGAAAGAGCTGGTCAGAGCTGGCAAGACGTTTTCAAAAGAGCTCAGCTGCTGTTGAGAGATCCAAATACCATGGCTGCATTTGGGACTGCTCCTTCCTCTTGGCATCAGTGGAGAATCCTCCACCTTGAGAAGAATGCCGAGCGCTGAGGACTTTTGAAGCTCTGACCGCTGTGACCACAGGGTAGAGATACAAGCATACATAAGCCGGCAGGTCCTGAGCCAGGGCAGGGGGTGGGCACTCGGCACACAGTGGGATTTGTTTAGAACAGCCCACTTTGTATTGCTGGTGCCAGTTAGCAGGGCTTTTTTAAAGTTGCGTTTCAGCCTACCTTTTGGGTTTAGCAGCAAAAACCAAAGTGTTACACAAGCAAGACAAATACCAGGGCTTTGTTCCCTCTGCTGCCTCTGTCCAAATTCTGCTCGTGTTCTTCGCATCATCCGAAGTTACATGTTAAAAACAACGGCAAATAACAAAAACTGGACCCAAGAGAAAACTGAAGCCAATTCCAACAGTTTTGTTATTGCCAGGAAAAATGAAGTGCTTTTATCAATCTATTAAAAAAGATAAAAGGATATTTTTGGAAATAGAAAAGTAAAAGACCATAAAAGTCTCCCTTGTCCCTAAACGAAGAAGTGACCATTGACAACAGGAATATGTGAGCTGTTCAGAAATGTAATGTGCGATGTTGTTGCTTGTCTGGAAACAAAAATCAGTGTCTGGAGACAGGAGCAGGGGAAAAAAAACCCCAACCCCCCAAAAAAACATCTTTGAACTAGGAGTGGGAGGACAAACTGATATGTCACAAAATGAAATCAAAGGTGCATTTGCAGGAAGGAAGAGGACTGCAGGGAGGAGAGAAAACCCACACGATTGAAAGGCAAATAGCATGGTATGGAGAGTCAGGGAGAGACATTGACACTTGCAGATGCATTTCTGCCCAGGAGTTGCACTAGTCTCTTTAAAATGTCAAAAGCAGGTGTTTCCTTTTGAAATGCAAGCTAACGTGGGCATTCAGCACAATCTCTCCCAGGTGCTAGAACAGTATGGGGTTTGGTCTTTCCAAGGTAATTATTGCTGAATCCATTGTGTAGCCTTCACCTGCCAGGTGGAAGATCTATGTTTAAAAGAGGAAGGAGAGATATATTGATAGCATCAGGAGGAAATTTTCTGCTTCAACTAGGACTTTTTAAAGTCTTAGGTAATTTTTATTTAGTTAGTTTTTAATCAGTACTACAGTAAAAAAAAGAAAGTGTAGTTGCCAAACAATTTTTCAAAATATGATTATGAATATACATGCACATAAGAGATGTGCAAACCTACATTTTTAAAAAGAAATTAAAATGAGCCCATGAAGAGCATTGTCATCATAGATGAAAAAGACCCGCTCCCTTCTGAGCTAGATGCAATTCAAGTCCTTTATTGGATAAGGCGGTGGAGATGGGTTTTGGTTATGTATCGTGCAAGGATTGGCAAACTCATTTATGCTCCGGGCATCAGAACTTGGTTAATTTTAAGATATGTAAATCCTTTCTAAGTAAAAAGGAGTTAAACCCCTAAAATTGTTGCAGCATCATCGTTATCCCCGCGCACACTGTAAGTCTGATTAGAAAATGCTGGCAGCTCAGAACAGTACTTGTCCATTCTTTCTTGTATGTAAGTGCCTTGTTGAACTTATTTTCCTCCAGTGAAAATGACTTACCGCAGAGCAGGAAAATGAAGAATTAGCTTGTAGGTGTTACTCATTAGAGATGCCCTAATAAAGCAGAAAGGTTTTGAGAAGTAATTAAGCTAGACCTGTTTGGAAAGGGAAGTCTAAAACTCTCCCAGAAGAAGGAATAGTGAGATGGGTTTTTTGGGTTTGGTTTTGGTTTTTTTTTTTGTCAATTGTTACTGCAGTCTACATTTATTGGGACCTTATTATTTTCGACGTTTGGAGCCCATACAGATTTGATTTGACCTTCTGCTTAGGTGAAAGTCCCATCTGTATTCGTGTGAGGAAAGTTCTCATGTCTGTGGGAAAGTCAAAATTGTTCTCGCACTGCTGTTAACAGCAAAAGAATCTCTGGAGGAGATTAATTTAGTGCTGAGAAGCAAAGAAAATTACAGAATATATGGATTATTTTAGGCATTTTATCTGTTCTGCTGATAAGATTAAAAGTTACTACTGTAATCAGCTGTTTAATTATTGGGACTTCTGTTTCAGAACCTTCCCAGCTCCTCTATGAATAACTCCCAGCTTCCACATTTTTACCTCATACATTTCGAAGTCATCCTGAAGTCTGATCAAGGTACTGTGAATAGGCACCATAGAAATTTGCAGATATTACTCAGATGGATGAAGTATTTCGACAAGTGGAAGCAAAAGATTGTCCAAGAATGGGCAAAATCCCATAATCAAAATTAACTAATTTAATTGAACTGAGCCTTAGTAATTATTACCATTAAGCTAAGTGCTTGAGGGAGATACTATATTGTATAAAGTTGAAAATTATTACTGTACTTAGTTATTCATACATGTGAATATGGTCCTCTCAGCACAGATGGGATACAAAGAGATTTTTGCATTTGTGCCAAATTAGAAAAAGGCATTTCACTGATCAAAGATAAGTTCCAAATACACTGGTTTTCTTGAATTTAAAATCCACTTATTCTACCCTGTGCACCGAGATTAAAATGGGAGTTGCAGTTATGTGCCTGTGTTTTAATAACTGGAAAATATACACTGAAACAGATTGTTATTTAGCCCAGAAGAGGAGCATGTACCAGAGAGAGTCCTTCAGTGTTTAAATTAAGGTTCTTTAAATAGCAGGGCAGGATTTCTGAGTGTTAATGTGACTGCCCTGCAAATACTTGTGCAGATAGGATTATTCGGTAGGATTCCCAACTTTGGCACACTTGGGTTAGATTTGTGTCTAGGTGTAAGTAGAGAGCTACACACAGTATTTTTTGAACTATTTTTCAAAGCAGATTTGGTTTGGGTTCTTTGTCATTTGCTTTTCTGTTTAACTCTGCATGATTTCAAGGATGATCCGGTCCCTCAATTCTCTGCCTGATTCGAGTCTGTGGTTATCTGTTCACACCCATCGGTGGAGACCTTGGGCCATAGGGATGATATTTGCTGGATGTCGCTGCGCTACACAAGAGGTATCGTAGCAACTGTCAGAACGTCCAACAGCCACGTGCAGGCACTGATTTCCAGATTACAGATGGTGTAGGTATTCGACGCGTCGTTTTAATTAGCAGCGTAGCTGCGGCAGCATAGAGCTCAGGCTCCTTGGGTGACTCCCCCATTGGCTGGTTGCTGCTGGGGTCACCCCGTTAGCAGAGCTGATGCTGGGGTGCTGTTAAAGTAATCTCAGGTACGCCTGTCTAATCTGCAGTCTGAGCAGCTGGTGCAGTGCAGACACACGCTTAGCCCAAAGCTATAGAGAGGTTTTCTTTGAAAATAATTACCAATAAAAAAATATCTCTAAAATGCAATGATCTAGCAGCAAGTGTCATCCCACAAGAGCACCGAAAAGTCCCAGTGCCACTGTATGACACAAAGCATCAATAAAGTCCTTAGTGCAGTCTTGCAAACGGAGCGAAATCTGGAAGTCAGGACACCCTTATTCTTCCTAAATCTGTTAATGTTTTGTTTGACCTTGGGTAATTCACTACATGTCTGTTACTGCAGGTTGCTGTCTCTAAATAATAACACATACAGCAATATTTACTTCCGATACAGATTTCAAGGCCTGATTAAGCATTTTAAAACTATACATATTCTTCCAAAGAATGTACTGTAGCTGCTATTATTATTACATCTCTGGTTGTGATTAATACTTGATTCAACCTTATTTAGAGTTTTCATCTATTTCACTCTGCCCATTATTTTGGATATTTTCCTAACATTAGACCTTTGATATGATTTTTAATAGCTTTAGTAAGCAAAGTATATTCATACCATTCATATAACCAGCTCTCAGCACTAGTTAAACTATTCTCCCACCCACAAGAGAACAGACCAAATAATCCACACAATTTAGATTTATTTAATAATCACAAATACTTTAGCTTATGAATATTTCATACTGCCTCACTTTCACCAAGAATACAGTCATGATGAATGTCTATATCATCAGATTATGCAGCGAACAATGGAAAACATATGTTCTATGCAGTTTTTCTTAACAATTTGCTGAAGTGAGAACACCTGGCATGGGTAGAAATAGGATGCAAAGGAATTGTTTCCTTTCATTATTTGCACTCTTGAAATTTTAAGTTGCATCCCAACTACAGTCATGTTTTTTAACTTTGGGAAAATATATTTTAAAAAGGTTTTAAAGTTGTATTTTTTTTTAATTAATGAAAATATATTCATTTCCACTTGTGGTTAAATGCACTGTGCATTCCTCACAGAGCTATGGGGGTAGCATTCAGAAATGAAAACAAAAGCAGTATCTTGCTTTTGCAATATTTTGCTACCTTTCAAATTTTTTTAGTCGCTATTAATACGCCTAAATCATGGATGAGATAGTGGCAACACATGGAAAGCAGTACTCCGTTAGCTGATGGATGGGAAACTCTGCCTGTAGTTCTTGTGACAGCACAGGGCTGTGCATCAACATTGCACGTGACACAGGCTCCCTGTTTTCATGGAGATCAAGTGCATTTAGAAGTGGGTCCACTTCTAAATGGCACCAACAATCTCAATTTTTAACAGTAAACTCTAAACATAAATAAAAAATACACTAAAAAAAACTTTAAAAGCTAAACTAGTTCTAGGGAGAGACTTGCTACCTGTGCAATGTTCAGAATTGTCCAGAAGAGTCATGGGCAAAATAAATGTTTAGGTTTTTCCTGAGCTATTTCAAACGTGCTAAACCAGAGTGGGTTTACTTCTGCTCATGCTCAGTAATCACAAAAGGCATTGTTACAGCAAATTGTGTGTGCGTGTCCCTAAATCCCTGGGATACCACTAAGATACAGCATGCATATGGAAGTTATGCAGACGATCGGTGAACCAGGACCAAAATGAATCGTAAAATGAAAAAAACCCAAGTTTTCAGATCAGATTTTAGTTAGGGAGGGTAGGTGGTAAACTGTCAGGCCGATCTGGCTTCGTGAGAAAGAGTTTACAAAAGCACTGTCAAGTACAATAGCGAGTAAGAAACCCATTATCAGGTTTAATAGCTCAAGTGTGGGTGACCTCCGATGGTATCATGCTGCTGGAGTCTGAAGTGCTTGTGCTACAAGCAGAAAATCTGTTATTCCGGGGAGAATATTTGTGTGTGTGTGTTATAAAATAATGGTAAAATGTAACATATACTTTGGGTTAATAATTCTGAGTGCTCTGAAGATACAGGGGAAAAACTCGGGGGAAAAAAACCCACTCCTACACTTTAATTGTTAAAAAATAATCTCACATGGTAATATTCTTCTTCTTAAAGTTAGACCAGAGAAGCTCCGAGTATAATGCCTCAATGTATTTCTTCGAAAGATGGGTAATTGTGAAAGGTGCTTTGCACAGTGTTTTCGGTCTCGTGAATTGCATCAATGGTTGGCTGAGAACATGGTAAAGCAGAAAAGGGACTCGATAAGCCAGATCACATAAAATCAAATGGCCATGCTGGAGACTCAACCCAGCTTGATGTAGCCCAGCATAAGAATCTTCTCCTCTCCTGATTCCCATCAGACCTTTGGCTTTCTCTTTAGGCCTGCTGTCTCCTCTCTCAAGAGCTTAGTACCATGACATTGCAGAACAAGCTGCAATGGTCCCTGTGAGGACCCATCCCCACCTTTGGCCGTCAGGCCCGTCCTGGTGCCAGCTCTGCCTCCCCAGCAGAACCTGGGAACTGCCAGCTTGGGCAGCACCGCTCTGTCCTGAGCGCTCTCAAACAAACCGATCATCAGGCTAATGAATGGGCACATCTCCCATGCTTCCTTGCCACTGGTAATGCCAGTCTGAATCTGCTGGTTTCCTGCTTTCATTTCAGAGATTTTCTTTATTTGGTGAGCGTGCTCTGTCCAGGAAACCTTTAGCTGGCAGTGACTAACTCAGAGCAGATGAGGGAAGATAGAATTCTAGCAAAAATGATGGCAACAAGCTATATCCATCCCAGGTACCAGTAGCATTACTATGGGTGGTGATGGCACATCCTGAGATACAATCAAATAGAATAACATATTGCTCATGCTTTGCATAGCCAATATGACTGTTGGCGTCACTTAAACAATATTTCTGGCACTAAGAGGTGCCAGGAGGTTACGGATGGTTAAATACCTTTCATGAACAGAGCAATCTTCTAGGATAATGACAATAACGAACTGATTTCAATGTAGAGCAAATTCAATAAAACTGATTAAATACAGATTGCCAGACTGTTTTCTGGTTTACAACTGGGCAATGCTTTAACAGTGCCAAATGTATGTTTTCCCCTGTTACAAAATGTCATGAAATCTGCTACTAATTTTGTTAAGAAGAAAAGTCCTCCAAGTAAAAAATAGCGTGGTTTTCCTCAAGCTATTTCTGCCTTGTAACCTCAGGGAAGTATTTTCATAAAGTGAAAAACATATTGGTAGCTCTTGATTAAAAACCCTGTTTGATTGATTTGGTTTGGTTTTGCCGTGGGGAGGAGAACTAGTGCAAGCTACAACCAATGCTTTGTTTTGATGAGCAAAGTACGATCAGTAGATTTGTAGCATACACAGTGTGATCAGCAGTATGTGGGATTGCTCCTTTGTAAAAGAACGCAGAAAGACATGGGTGTCAGGAATTACTGTTTCTGTACATAATTACAAAGTTTAGCCCAAAGTAGCCATCCAGGTTCTCCAGGTTCTTGTGTGTGTGTTTAGTGCTGTTTGATTCTGGGTTTGATTTGGATCCAAGAAGATTTTTCCTGCAATAATTCTTAGTCTCCTCTTGGCTTCCACTTTCCTTCTTCATAGATGCCCTTGACTCATCTGTATTGGTCTGGGAAATGAGGTAGTGCGTGTGTTTAACTGGAATTAGTCTACATTTATCAATTTATCTTTTAATCAATACGATACCATGCAATAAAGGATGTTACTAGGGTAAACTGCGGGTTCATAAGATTCAGAAATTATATTCTCAGCAAACACAATCAAAATCTTCCGAAACCCCTTGAAAAAATGAAAAGCCCTTATTTTCTCCAAAGGGAAAACACCAACAGACTTCTGTTTCTATCCTGCACTCACCCATGCCTTGATTTATTACACCATTTCCGTGCTACTTACTGCAGGAACAGGCTGAAGGACCTTAGGTGTAAAAGCCCCAACAACTTGTATGCGAGCTTTGTTAAATTGGTGATTGGAATGTGAAATTCCATCTCCATTTTAATGCCATTGGCACCAGTGAAATTTAATTAAATTCTTCTTCACTGGATTTTTATTAAGGACAAGTTTAGCTCCTGAGTTTTACTGAAGAAAAAGACAACATCAGAAAGGCTTCAAAGACCATGCTGAACAGACAGACTAAAGAGAAAAACAAATTCTGAAGAGTTCAATAAAATGATCAGATAGAGAAGAACAATCAGGGAAGCAATTAATAATAATTACAGCATTATTTAATTATCAGTTTTTATCATTAAATGTCATCATCCCTCTCATATCTTTAATTAAACTTAGTTTTGCTTTTCTCTTTTACAGTCTCACACACACACAATTAACCAGCCTAAGAAAATTATTGTGATTTGCTTTATCTCATAAGGATGTTGCATTGTTTTGTATTTGAATATATAAGCAGCATCTTTTAAAGAACTGGAACTTGTTAAATACTTATTTCCTCTCTTTTACCTCTCAACATTTACCATAGGAGCATTGCTCCTAAGTTGCAGAAGTGTTGGACCAAGTACCATAAGAAGTTAGCTGAGTATGCATGCGGTATCTCACCCAAGTACAGTCAAATTGTCTTGGTCTGCTTATTCTGTTCTGCAGGTAATGCACAGATTCCTCACCCTTGTCTCAAGGCTTTGGTGCAGAAAAGGAAGGAACTATGTTAAAATGAAAATACTTTTGAAATGAAACTGTAGCTTCTCTTTTTTGTTCTGTGTGGGTGAAGTGTGATGTGGTGAGATTCAAATAAGCCTTTGCTCTTTCGTTGTTCCAGAAGCCTTCGTAGTGTTTGTCATTTCACAAAAAAAAAATTTCAGGAGACTAGCGATTCCCTTGCCAAAATGACATTTCATTGTTAAAAGGAACAGCAGAAAAGTTTGCTCTAGGAAGATTTTACAATCTGTTTGATATAATGGAGGGTATTATTTTCTTTTGCTACTGAAATATGCAACAAGAAACATTTTCAGAGTAATAATGTCACCAAAATTCTTAGGAGATTATAGGGTCGTTCCCCCCCCCCCCGCCCTTTTTTTTCCCTTTTCTTTTTTTCTTCCTTAAACAATGACTCTGCCTCTTGAGAAAAATCTTACTAAAGTAGTTAAGGAAAAACTTCATATATATTCTATTTCGGTTCTCTCTCGGTGGAGAGGGACGGAAACGTATTTTCTTTGATGAACCCACGGAGCTGATATGACCAGAGCTGTGAGATCAGATAGCAGTCAATGGCTAATTTTTCATCCATGTTTATTCTTTCATTTATCTTTGCAGAATCTGAATCAGTACAATAAGTTCTGGCAAAGACAGAGCTTGGCCCAATGTTTTGTGCAGTCACCACCCAGGGCTTTTGTCTTCAGGAGGTGGCACAGAGATCTTACCCGGTGGTGATGTGATGGGGAAGCAGAAAAGGCCGTTTCTCTCCTGGTGCAGCGTATGGGTAGGGAAGCCACAGAGCGTCCTGTGCCTACGAGGTGACCCTTTATAGGAACAGAAACTCTGATCGATAACATCAGAGACACGAGGCTGAGCCCAACCTGCTGCTCCGGTGCCTGCAGGGGCTCTGGGCAGGGCACGTAGGCCTAAAGGCAGGTAGATCTTAATGTGGGAAATAAGTGAGAATGACTGGGGGAAAGAAAAAAAAAAAAAAAAGCCCAAAATAAACTTCCCTTCTTTGTCCAGAGATTGCTATAAGTATTGTATGTGGCGTTAAGTACTCAATCAAAGCTGAAATCTTTGTGCCAGGACTCAGCAGATCTAAGCGGTCTGAGGCAATAACACGATTTCAAGTATGTGGAGGTGTTTGCACTCAGCGGAAGAAAACCGAGGCAATCCTCTGCTAGTGCTAAATTAATCTGGGGAAGAGAGGGAAAAAGGCACTGTTTGGAAAATAGTTTTCAGGCTCTCTTTTTTACGTTTAAGATATATTCTGAGTTTATGCAGAATTTAGGGCTTAGTTAAGACTCTATTTTGCATACTTGTGTCCAAGGGACATTCCCCCGACACGAATGGCAGCAAGCTTCTGGTTTTCAACTGTAAAATTAAAGTTTGCGGAACTATGCAGGCGCTTAAATTTAGATACCTGGTTAAGTTTTTGCAGGACAGGGTTTTAAGGTATATATGGACTATGACCATGTAAACAAATACACTTTTTATTTATTACTAGCATAAAGCAATATTTCATTGTTTTATATGTTTTCTTCTGCCAACACAAGAGAGCAATGCGTAAAGCTAAGCTGTTATTGAAGAGAGGTTAAATAACAAAGAGCAAAATATTAAGCAAGTAATGACTTCACTCAGGCAATAAAGAGCCTGCCATTCTTCACTCCTGTCCTTTTAAAAGTTGCTATTTGATGGTTCAGCAGTAAATACAATGCTAGCTTTCAGGTTTTGTTGTTTAGCTTTGGTTTATGAAGACTCTCATTTATACCCTTGCCTGCCATAAAAAAAAAAGGAGAGTTATTCTTTACATTTTTTGCGATGTTCAGACAAGTGTCAAAGGGGAAATTCAGTGCACACGCAACTTGAGCAAGCACACGGGAATGTAAAGTTATTGTGTCACAGCAAAGGTCAAAATTCCCTTGGTTGTGGAGGTGAGAAGAAAAAATTATACATAGGCTTCTGGTAAAAGGAAGATGAGTGAAGATCACAGCAGCTGGAGTAAAAAAATCGGGGTTTTTTTAGAATAAACTTTGTACATGGATAGGGTCCTGACCTCCGAAATCTGCACTGGCCCCTTTTGGGAAGCAGATTTTAATGCCATGAGTATCTTAGGACTTGGCAACATCCGGCAGTTTGAACTCTGCCAGAGTATTTATTCTTTTATTTTTCTATTTATTATTAATAGTGCTATTGCCTCACAAAGTTTTGTTTTAGACACTGTGCATTAGCTTTACTGTTTAGCTGGTGGTATATGTGCGTGCATGTATATGTCTCCACATCTAGCTGCAGAACTGGGGGTCAGCTGAAGAAGAATCTGATCGGCATCCGTACTGCTGCCTTCCGGTGACGGGAAGGAGAGAAACCGCGAGGAAAGCTGCCCGTTTGTTCGCAGCTCTGAGAGCATCTGGGCACAGCGGTGCCTTGGCACCCAGTTCAGAAATCTGCAAATCGTAGCTGGTGCAGCAGCAGTGGAGGGCAGGCTGCGGTAACCCTGGTGCCCTCCTTGGGGGGACGTGATGCTGAATAAAGAAAAAACAGGACAGTAAAGTCCCCTTGAAACGCCACCCCCCAGCCTTACGTGCAGGTAAGAGAACAAATTGCATGGAGGAGGTGAGCTCGGGGAGCTCCTAGCCCCGGCCGTAACTGATTGCAACCACTTTACTGGAGGTACGAGAGAAGATAACACAGTACAGCTCTGTATACTCACAATATTCTTTTCCCCTCGCGAGCTCAGGGGTTACACCGATCAGTCCGGTTTCGCTCAGAAGCCCCCAGAGGACAGGCAGCCGCTGGGAAGGAAGCCCATCGGATCCGTTCCCCTCTCTGGAGGCACCCACTGCCGACAGACCCCGAACCCTCCCGCTGCGACCGCGAGCGCCCGCCGCCCGTGCGGCAGCGTGTTTTCCCTCCCGCGCTTGGCTGTTCAGATAGGGTCTGAAAACAGCGCTTCGAGGAGCCAAAGCGATGGATGCCTGCGCCTTATCGAATAATCCTGATTTAGTTATTTCTCTAATGAAAGATCATACAGAGCAATAAAATCTAGGCTCTGAGCAGTGATGGCGTAGTTGAATTACAAATCACTTCTGAGGATTAATAGTTTTGAATTAAAGACAAACAAGTAAACCTCAAAGTAAAGCTAAAGGTCTCCAGGGGCAATCCCACCGCGCTCGGTGGCAGAGGTACGCGCCGTACCCCGCGAACGCTGTTATTCATCGTTTGCACAGGGCGCATCGAGTCTGCGCCGCTTAGGCTGTTACGGGGACTGAAGAGCAGACGCTCACTTAGACAAGAAACAGCATATGTTTTCAGAGATAAAGACGGGGTGACTCTGCTTATGTGATGTATTTGTTGCTTAATGGAAACTTTGGGGATCTGTTTTCAAAGTTGGGGCTCATACATTCACCTGTGGTTTATCTGAATGGGCAACGCTGTACAAACCGGTTGTTGTAAACTTCTCAGAAACTGTGTTTTCAAAGGATTTCTGGCACACTTGACCAGGAGAAGTCCTCCTCACTGGTTATTATCCGTTCTAAGTGTTCTTCTTTTCAAAGCATGAAAAGAGATGGGCAGCCTGAAACTATCAATGAAGGCGAAGATTTTTTTTTTTCCCCCTTTTCTTTTCCTCCCCAGAAAAGCAGTATTTCATTTTGGATTTGCATTCATTCCCGACAAGCAGTATTCATATTACTGCAGGTTTATTCAAAAGTATTTTATACTTTGCATTATCATATTCTAAGGATTTAAGCCTGATTCTGGAAGCTTTTATAGATTTTTCTGATGAATAGGCTGTCTGAAATCACTTTTATTCAGACTTAAGTCAGACAGTACGTAAATAAATGAGAACTGCTGAGAAAAACAGAGGCATTTGAGATCTGTGCCATACCCACTTTGGGTTTGAAATCCTGGCTTTGGTGAAGTGACTGAAATCAGGATTTTACAGGCTTCCTCAGCAGAATTGCTCTGGGCCTGTGGGTATAAGAGGACAGTTTTCACCTGCCAATGATCTGGGAAGAAACCTGAACCCAAGCACACCCCGAGAATGATGTCGGGGGAGCTGCTGCACCAGCTCATGCCTGAAACAACTTCTTAAAATAACCCCTGTATTTTTCTGCTACAAATTCTATTTTTTTTTTTTTTTTTTTGGTGGGGGGGGCAGAGGTGACCTTAGCACCTAACAAAAAGGAAAGCAAAAATCACCTGCTACCAGGTATCTCCTGAGAAGACACTGTATTTGTGTCTCTTGGAGCGATAGCAAAGCATTATTCATTCTAATTATTTGTGCTTTTTCACTGCTTGCTCTGTATAACCGTCTTTAATGAAGATGAAAGAAAATAAACTGGTTCATACAAGAGCTACTGGATCCATCCTAGAGCTTTCTCTGGCAAAGCAACCAGAAAACTGGCAGAAGGAGCTCCGTGAGGATTTGATATAAATTCTGGCAATCCCTGGCTGCTGAATTTCCCCCCTCGCGGAGATGCTATTTAAAGCAGCTCGGGAGCGCAGGGCTCCTTCCAGCCTCCTGGTTCTCTGCCAGACACAGCTCAGCGGAATCAGTGGGGCTGGCACACTGCTTAAATAGCTGTAAGGAAATCAGCTGGGGTGTTTTAATGGGAAGCTTTTCCCCTTTTACTAGAGCAAGGAAACTCGGCATCCCCTGGCGCGCAGGGATTGAGGTCTGGAGGTTCTGGAGTTCCTCTCTCCTGTTTTCTTTCTCCATACATCTCATTGGATCCAGCTTCAGTGCTGTTTTGTAAATTTGCTATCAACATGTAATCAAAAGCGGGAAGGGAGGTCAAGAAGCAAATCAGAACTAGGGGAATTTAGTTGAATTATTTCAAGTACTAGAGGCTTCTTCAGAAGTGTTAAAAACGCACAAAAATTATATTATTTTAACTTTATATGTAATAATGTGGCATGTAGTTTCACTGCAGTCCTTTTAGTATAATGCTATTAGCAGACTGAGGTAATATTTGAAATATTTATTACAGAGAAGTTGCCTGAATATGTTGCATTTATGTAATAAAGGGCTCTGTCTGACATGGATTAACGCTCATGTAAATATTGTATATTGGATGTTTTTGTAAATATTTCCTTGCTCATTCTACATGCTGTTTTATGCAATTTTTAATGGAACCATCAAAAATGTTTACAAATCTGCTTCTAAAATGGCAACTTTTGATGTCTTAATTTTCCCATGAAGTATGGTTGGCCTTCATTAGAATTCAGGATTTTAAGACTCTTGGATATAATCCCTCTGTAATTTACATGGAGCTTAAAGCTAATAAACAAAATCTTTACTATATGGTCTCTCAGAGAACACTGGGGTTTGTTTGTTGGTTGGGGTTTTTTTTGCTTTAAATCTGAATATTTCTGCTCTGCGCAAGGGATGTGCTGTGGTAGAACTGCATAATGAAAAGTCAATTTGATTATGTACTGCAGATGTGCAGAACAGTTTGAAAGAAATTGTTGAAGAAACAACAAAGATTTCATAGACTAGCAGAGCCCGGAGCTAAAGTTTTACTTCTCACTTTCATGGAGGAGATTTGGTTTTGGCACAGTGATCACGGCAAGGTTACAAAACAGAAGTGAGGTAGACCTTCACCTCTGGCTCAGCAGCTGAAGCCATTCCAGACCTACAGGGGCCAGTGATTGCCACCTAAAGAGACGCAGTTCAACGTATAGGGATTAGTTCCTTTTGGACAAGGCTTTCACAAAAATAAAGAACCCCAAAAACCCCCAACTAACTATGGAAGTGCTATTACTAATGACTAGCATCTTTGTCACCTTTATTTTATTATAGGGATGAACCAAACTCTTCAGTCCCGGAGCTCTGAACTTGCTCAATAACATGTTGGTTAGCAAAGCGTTAATTGTATCAGTTATACCAGGGCTTGGTCCTGAAAATTGTTAATAATTTTTGTGGAGTACTGAGTACCTCAGGTTATAATTACTTCATTAGTAGTTTGGAGTATCTGGCACTTCAGAAGATTAAAGGCATCTCCTTGTTCGAAGCATGAAGCATGAAAGGTAGAAGCATGAAAAATACCTCACTTAACCTCCCCGTATACCCAACCTTTCAGGCTGATAAATGAGATTTTACCTAGATAACTTTCATTAATACTGGATCAGGAGATTTTGTGATGAAGTGTCTTACTGCAGAAGTATAGGTATAACAAGCACGTTAGGGATCATGAAGACTATCTGATCCTCCCCGAGGACTGCAGACTAGGGTGACCCAGAAATTCAAAGGCCACAAAGGACTAGCAAATCATCCATCTTTACCTTACCTCTAGTACCATGTGTAAAAAATTGATAGAGTGCTATTTTTAAGAAAGATTATTGTAACACATTTCGTCATCTTGGGAATGTGAGTGTGCCAGAGAATGTGGCAAAGTGAGGAAGGAGTGGACTGATTTCATGCTGACTTTATTTTTATTTTTTAATTTATTTTTTTTTACTTTTCGCAAAATAACTTGCAAAAGTATTGTTCCAGAGTAGCTGAAACAGTTTGTTCAACATGAAATGTTTGTTATTATGTTACTTCTCTTTGAAAAAATGATTAATTCCAAGAAAAGCACCTGTAATTTTGAAACGAAAAGCCAAAACATTTCTGTTAGAAGTCAAAATGAAACATCCCCCTGAAAATTCATTTTCCTGTCAAAAATGATTTGCCGTATTCAAATGAGTGATTCTGATTGCTTTAAGCTTGTGTTTTCTAAATATTTATTATTACTATTCATATCATTTTCAACGATTAGTCAGCCCATCATTTCCTCCAAGAAAATACTTCAGAATTCAGAATTGCCTTCGAGGACACTTTTAAAAATATACCCAATGTCTAGATTAAATTTCTCTTCACTCTCCACAGAGCTACTTAAATCTCTGTCAGCAAAGCTAAAAGATCTCCACTCTCAAATTTATTTCCATGGGTTACTGCATATCAGTGACCACGTCACATCTTGTCTGGTCTTTCTCCTAAGTTCAGCTTCTAATACTCTAAATGATTTAACTAATTTATTTCATTTCTTGATCAGTTCTGTGGCCTTCATTGAACTCTTTCTATCGCTCACGCTCTCTTCAGTCGTGAACTTCAGAACAGGACAAAGTATTCCAGCTCCTGACAATACCAACATTTACAAATAGAAGCGCTATCAACATTCCCTTTCTTTTACTTGACATTCCTCTTGCCAATAAAAATCAAGATTTTAAAGTGCACCGTTTAATCTGTAATTTACATTTAGCTGTAATCCTATCAGAAAGAAATCCCGTATTTCTAACAAGAGCTGAGTCCCAAGAATTAATTGTATGTAGTCCTTTCATTGTTCATTGCTGCAGTCCAAGGTTAGGTCCAGTACTATATCCAGTAATTAACAGAACTATGATTAGATGATTTCATCAAAGAAATCCCAAGAATTTTTAGTCAGTCAGTTTTCCAATATTTAACTCAAATCTAAAATAGCTGTTAAGCAAGCTCCTCAGTCTCTTAATTTGAAGACATTTGAGTATATCTCTATATTTAAATTAGAATGCTTTATTTTAGTAATTGTTGTCCTGACATGTTCCTTTGTTGTTGATGTTTCTACTTTGACCACAACATCGCAATGTGAATACTCTTTATTCCATCTTAGAGAACATATATATATTAATACTTTATTTTCTCTTCCTCATCATTTACATTATTAAAAAACCCAAACAACAACAACAAATACAAATAAAAAAAAATCACAGGAAGACATCTAAGGTAACATTTGCTATTATTTTCTCTAGGGTTTTTCTATTATGATTCTGTCAGCTGGCCTTTTTCACAGAGAAGAAACAGTTTTAGAGGTAAGATGATAACTTTTCTCGGGGAAAAAACCAGTAAATATTCTCTGAGTATTTAGAGATCTCAAAACCAGATTTGAGTGCAGCTTGGGATATATCAGCATAGAACCTCACCAAATGAGGAAAGCTGTGGCTGTAGTTTGCAATTGCTCTGCGATCCTAACATGTGATTCTGAAATTTCTGTAGATTGCAAACAGGAAGGGGCAGGATGCAACTACATTTTTTGATATTGAAATTATGGAGCTCTCTTTCTAAATGTTGGCTGAAAATTCTTAGTGCTCTAGAGACAATTTTATTACAAGCCATGAAAGACATTTTTATTTAAAAAACAAAACAAAACAAAAACCCCTCTAAAAACAAACCACCAAAAAGTAAACCTAAAAAGAAAATAAACAACTTCTTGCCTGGTTGTATAACAGTGAAATTTTGAGGGGTTTTGTTTTGGTTTTTTTTTTTTTTTAGTTGATCTGACATTAGTAGGAGAACAGATTTTGGTTTCATAAACCATGGAGGTGTTTTTGCTACCGTTACATTCCAACGTGACAAAGCCTGCTTGGGAGTGGGGTTAACGAATGGATTTACTGACAGAACAGGCAGTATCAAGTCTCCCAGTGTTCTTCTGATCTACAGTATAATGTCATTGGGGTTACTTTTATGGCATTACATCACTGTGGTTATGGGTCTTCTGTTTAAGTGGGACCAGGTGCTCTGCTATTAACGGACAGCTGCTGAAAGAATTGTCTGATTTAGAAATGTACCAAAACTAAAGAAAAGCCAATTGAAATGCAAAATGTAACACCCAAGAACTTCAGCTATTAGACTTGTAGGCACCAGGAATGGAAAGTACTTTGACTCCAAGGGGCAGGCGGTATCCCATCCTTTCTCTTGATCCTGTTTAAACCAACAAGACTTTCTCCAGAGTACTCACGTGTTTGAGCTCCTCTACTCTGAGTGAAGGCGAGAGGTTTAAACTGGGTCTCCTGTCCGTACGTTCAATAACCTATTCAGCAAAGCCGCACGATATTTTCCCGGGCGTCTCCATCAAACTTCTGCAGTAGTTAAGCCTGCTTGTATAAAGCGCTGAATGAGCTGAAGAAAAGTGTGCTTTTATAACCTGGCATTTCCCAGAATGGGATGGTCCCTTTCTTCTAATTTGTACAAACAACCATTGAAGTAGAACTTGTGGGCAGGAGTTCATCCCACAGGAGCCTCCAGGTTGGGCTCTCTTTGAGAAGTGGGAGCTGTGAATTTCAGTCTCAAAAATAAGCAGCGATTGAGCCTGCCCCGGGTGTTGAGTGCCAGCTCCGCCTGGGAGAACAGCCAAGTCCCCAAGGCTGCGTTTGGTTTCAGAGCAGAGATTACTGTAACTTTGTTGTTGGGAAGTCCAAATCCCTTGCTCTCATAATTTGATGCACGTATTAAGGAATCTGATTAAGGAGACAAAACGGCTAGAAAGGCATTTTTTCAGTGTAGCATTACCTGGAATTAAGGTTTTATATTTCATGTACTTGTAGGCTCCTATTTCTAATTTTGTGCCTAAGTGCCTAATCATAACGACTTATCTCCGATGTAACGCAAAGCATGTTTGATAGTGAGACGGAGCTGAGAGGGGACGAAACCAGTGAGCTCCGGGTGGTTCGCGGGGACGGAACACGAGCCACGGCAGGGTGTGCAGGGTCCTCCGCAGGCATCACCCATCTGGGTGGGAAGGTAAAGCCGGGGAGAGTTTCAGGTGTGGGCCCTGGGGCGGATCTGCCTCGCGGGCACAAAGCAGCTTCCCTGCCCCCCTACTAAAGAGAAAATAAGCAGCAGGTAGTCCCAGGCCAGCACCGTGAGAAATGAATAGCCGCAGGCCATATTCTGATAGGCTTTTTCATATTGATGAGTACAAGACACAAGTACCCCTTTGGGTTTTCGTGGGTCTACGCATGGAATAACATATTTCTCAAGAAGAGTAGCAGTTTTAAAGTCTCTTCCCTGAGTTCTCTGTTCAGCTTCATGAACTTCATCTTTCAAGCTCGTTATATCTCAACACATTACACTGGTCACACGCCTAACTTGTTCTGAATTTTTCCAATTGTTTTCTTGCATGCGGCTTAACAGTGAATAGATACAGCTGAACCTCCCTCAATAGGTCTTTAATTATAACCAGTGGGGTTTCTCTCTTTGTAGCTGCTTCTGTTTCCTTAATAGGTGGCATTATTAAATTAGATTGTATTTCATTTTTTTCAATTATAAATAAGTGTTCCTAAGAAACAGGTTAACTAGCAAATGAGAACATTAATATTTGCTGTGATCATGCATGAAAGCAACCTTTTTCACAATCAAGACTTTGAAAAGGATTCATGCAATAACTTGTTTTCTTCATTAATATAAACTTCAGCTGGTTCGTTCCTTCTTTTATGAGGAAAGAAAATGACCTATACAGTAGTTTTCTCACTGAAGTGGTTAGCTATCAGAGTTAAAACAGCTCTACAGATGACTTGACTTTATTTTTTAAATGCATAAGAAGGCTGTGCATTTTAAACATATGCGTAGCAAATGTTTTCCATATTTAAAATCAAGAAAAGGAAATATATTCAGTTTTCTTCACTTTCCTCTCCCAGCACTATTTTTGGTGGAAGATAAACACTAATTATTTTATTTTGTATATCTTTGTATCGGTGTATTACACAGACAAAATAGGCAAACGAAGGAAGGAGAGATTTCCTCAGAAAAAATAATATTTTAAAATGAGGTTTTATACATTGAAATATGAGAGCTTATTTATTGCTGACCGGAGTAGTTTGAGGTGAGGGGAAACAGGGATAGAAGTTAATGTTAATGTATGAATTCCAGAAACCCCACAGAAAATGCCAGCCCTCACTGATGTGAGGCATGCAGACTGTCAAATAAGGGAAATAATGTTCGTCTTCCTTTCTCTGATGGTTAATCGGTGACTCACAAACACACCACAAAATGTCATGTTCAGATTGTTTGTATGACATGATGATTTCAGTAGTTCATCTGACTTCTGCACTTGAAGGGAGTTTGGGTCACTTTACCTGCTCAGAGACAAGACGGGGGATCATGCTCTTCCTTACCGACCGAAGAAACAAACGGCAGCGAGCTTATCACTCCGGGGTCATTTAACAACACGCCTAACCAATGCTCACTGCGGGGTCGGTGGTGGCTGGTGGCAGATACAAGATCTTATCTGACAAGCAAGTTATGCAGATGTAGATGTGAACAAACCCTGTAAATTAGCTGGCACTTCTTACTATGCCAAGAGGAGACGAAAAGAAAGGAAAGGAAAAGGAAAGAAAAGGAAAGAAACTAAGAGAAAAAAGAAAAGAAAAGGAAATATTTTCCTTGTAAAGAGAAAGGGGTTTGTAACCACAGACCCTTTGTATTTCTCTCTGGCATTTCTCCCAGCTCAGCCAGGGGCTATTGCCTGTAAAACTGTGACCCTTCTCAGTTTGATACTCTGCACCTAGTCCGGTGAAACGCACTGGATTGTCCCAAATAACATTTTAGACAGAGGTAACTTAGCCTGAAGGTAAAAGAAAGGAGGAGCAGACAGACCAAATGTCTTGGGCAAAACTTCGGAGAACCAGGAATGGCCAGGGAGGTGCTGACCAGGGGACTGCTCTGCAGCTCCTGCTCCCTCCGCTTCCCCGTGACCAGCCCAGGACCCACCTGTCCTGGGGGGTCTCACCTTGGACTGATGTGTCTGATGTCCCGCAGCCATCATGCCACATCCATTTCTTGAAACTAGAAAGCCAAGATAGTTCTAAGGGCCAGATTCTCGGTTCTGAATCCGGGGAGCTGCTGCTTCTTTAGCTGAGCTAATTACTTTCTGCTCTCCTCCCTTGGCTAGTGACATTTGATACAAAGACGACATTGACCTAGAGAAAATTATGCAGTAGATCCATATTACATATACATATAGATAAATTATATGTATACTTGACCCTTCTCATGAGAATTTTCTCAGACTCATGCACTTTTCATGCAAATTTCCCCTTTTTTGTGACATGTGTCATCCCAAAGCACGTTACTCCTTGACCAGACCCAAGGAACTATGACATGACAATTTCCTAATTGCAGCCATGGTCCTGAGGCACTGAACACCATCCGTTCCCATGCAGAATTCAGCATCTCCCCAAACCAGCCTCCTCGACCCTGCACTGAATAACTGATGCGAGCTCCAACAATACTGTAATTCACCAAACCACTGAATGTTGCCAGCCTATGATATGCCGTCTGCATTCTTTGAGGGGATAGGTATAGCGAGAGGTTAATCACATCATATTTCATTGTCAGAAAATATTTTAGCGAGGTCCTTTCATAAGTAGAGCGTCAGTTAAAAGCAGATTACCAAACCATGAATTTTAAACAGTGAAACAGAACAACGGTGTAAGGGTCAGGTTGTGGGTTTTTTTCCCACTCCCCAAACCATGAAATTAAGAACCTTATTCCAATTAGTTTAGAAAATGGCTGTCTCTGAGCAAAAGAAATGTAGAATATCTGTGAAACTTGTCAAGTTGTTTTATATATTCTGACTGCAACTTCAGGACCGTTTTTTTAATCAAATACTTTCCCCCACAATGCTGTGCAGTTGTGCCCTATAGTGCATGAACAGCAGATACGTGTCACGTTATATGCTACGTGTATGAATGTCTTGCATATTTAGTTACTGAATGCTTTTACTCTTTTTATATACTGATTCCACATTAAATTACGCACCAAGATGATTTTGTTGGGAGAGAGAGGAAGAAAATGACTTTTTTTTTTAGTGGTGAATTGGAAATATGACATTAGGTGTAATTTATCTCTCTTTCTCAAATAAAATAAACATATTTCAAGATATAAAAGCTTTACTGATGGCTCTTGTTAAAAGCTGAAAATAATTTCAATTCATCATTCCTCATCTGCCTTAAAATGAATTTTCTGTTGTATTAATGGTAGCCAAAAGGGTTTTGCTGAAAATAGGGGGGGGGGGCAATAGTTCGGCTTGCCCTACTCTGGCAGAACGTATGTGCAAGTTGTCTAACAGAAAACATCATTTAACAGCAGAAACAACAGAAGAATGTGCAATAAAATTTTAAGCTTTTATGATGGGCTTAATGCTGGAGTAATGAGACACTTACAGAAACGCTGCCCTTCTTATTCAGGCTGGACCAATTATTTCTAGAGTTTGTTCTATAATAATAAAACATAAGACCAAATTTTGTGCTTTTGTTTTTTCCCTTTTTAACAAATGCTGGAAGAACAAAAGCAATAATCAATACTAGAGAAGAATTTACTAGTGTAACCTGTCCTAATGCATCGCGGTAGGTATGTCTCTTAAATATATATAAAATCATGCTAATATAATATCTTGCATTCACCTTCCTCTTGAAAGATTCATTTAAATTAATTTCCCACAAATATTTTTCTTCTTTCTCAGTCGATGTTCAACTTATTTTGAGTTCAGGTTTCAATCTTTATTTTTTATTTGAACACAGAACCATAGTGATGAAGGAGTCATTTCGAAATGTGGAAACCTGAGGTTTCCTGGTTTTGCAGAAAAGTAAAGCTCCTGGGGTAGGAAATCTACTAAAAAGAAAAAAAAAAAAAAAAGAAAAAAAAAAGAAAAAGAAAATTGTGAAGATTGTGAACCAGTAGAAAATGAATGGGAAAATCAATTACTTCAATTTCTTTTTTCTGAGGTTTGTTTTGGACATTTTCTTGTTTTGGAACATAGAGTCTGGAACTATCCCAACCTGGAAACAGAGTTAACAGAAAATAGACTTAAATAAGAGATATCTGTGGGTATTTGATTCCAACACCGGTGCATAATTTCATTTATTTATTTATTTTAAACCAACAAAAAACCCTATCAGGTGGAGTGGTTCATTGTTATTTAATCAAAATTCTTCCCTGCACATCTCAATGATCTCAGTAGCCTTCTGCACAGCTGACTCTCCCTGCCAAGATCATCCGTGTAGTTTTAAGAATATTTTGCCCTCAGGCTCCTGACAGTGCATCGATTATACAGAAGTGGCTTTCCCTGGCAACCCTACCCATATGCTTTGTTTCATGCTGTAATTAGGAAGTGCTTGCCTTTTACCAACAGAGTAGAAGAAAAGGGGTTACATCTCCTCTATCTGCCCCAAGCTCCAAAGACCTAGTTCTCTGAGTGCTTGGAGTTCATAGAGTGACAGAAACACGGACTGGTTTGGGTTGGAAGGGACCTCCCAGCCCACCCAGTCCCACCCCTGCCATGGGTGGGACTAGCCCAGGTTGCCCAAAGCCCCATCCAACCTGGCCTTGAACACTGCCAGGGAGCCAGGGGCAGCCACAGCTTCTCTGGGCACCCTGTGCCAGGGCCTCAGCACCCTCCTCACAGGGAAGGATTTCTGCCTCACATCCCATCTCCATCTCCCCTCCTGCAGCTTCAGGTCCTGTCACTCCCTGCCCTTGCCACCAGTCCCTCTCCAGCTTTCCTGTAGGCCCTCTACAAAAAGTTAAGGAAGTTTGATTTCCTGTGGGTTTGTGCTTCACGATTCGACTCTCTGGGGTGTGACAAGAGTTGAGCTCTGATGGAAACCTCCTTACTGTGGCAGTACTGAGTGGGGAACCTCTCATTTAGTATCCTGCCCATTGCAACTAGTGTGACCATAACTTTGAGGATGCTCAGAGATATTTGGTTATAACTAATTAATTGAACAAATTAATGTGGTAAAATTTGGTTGTAATTAGCCAAGAGATTATAAAGAGAAGAGGATAGAAAGAAGACCTATGCATGTAATTGGTACTTACTAGTTGTGTTTAGGGACCTGAGCTAAAAATAGAACGTGTCGATTTAAATCTTTCTTTGATTACGTTAGCTTTGCACACCGCAGTGTGGGGTTCGTTAACTCTCTATAGATTCAGCAAAAAACACAAGGCAAGAACAGTCTAAGCACATCCTTAAAGTTAAGTATCTGCTTAAAGTGATTTTCTGAATCAAGGATTTATATTGATGAATGAGGAATCACTGAAAAATTATGCATGAGTTGCTCTTTTGGATTTCTTTCTCCCATATTTTACACTGAATTTCTTTTGATTGAGATTTATTTCTTGGATTTTCTGCTAATTTTGAAGACCCAGACTTCCATTTTGAATAAAGCAGTGGTTGTCTGAATAAACTCCATTAGCACAATAGTTTTATATCTGTATATATACATATTTTAGGGAAAATACATTCTAATATGATTAATTTTTCATTCATGATAAAGCTCTAAAACTGCCATCATAGAATCTACAGATCAGGTGTATTTCATTCTTTATTGAACAATTTAAGGAGAAATGCATTAATATTATTCCGAAAGCAATCATAGGCATGCTTTATAGTTCTTTTATACCGGTATCAAATGAATTCCCTGACAAGTTAAACATGGTAGCCTTTAATCATAGGAAACTGCAAGGTACTTCAGCTGCATAAATTAGAGACAATTAACTAAAAAAACAAAATGAGTTACACACATGCAGCTCATTATTTTTAATTTGAAATTTTATTTATGCTGGAGTCAGTTGCTATCTAATACACCAGATGCCAGGTTAAAAAAAAAAAAAAAAAAAGGAATAAAATATTGGCTCTGAAGTCAGGGTACTGTTCTGCCGACAAGCAGGACTGGAGCAAGTATATGTTTTGAAACTAACATCAAAGATGAGAAATGCCATGTTTCCTTGGGTGGATCGTCCCCAGTGTCTCTTGATGAATGCAGAAGCATGCAGTTGCAAGCCAACATGTGATGCTTTTGGTGCATGTCATAAAATCACTTTATCTTCCCCATCTCCTCTCACTTTGTGATCATCTGTTCTGATGGCTCTTCCATACCCTAGAGTGCTTCTGGCTGGAAACTCTCTGTAGTCATCTTTCACTCTGGCATGAAAACCATAACGATACTTTTGGTTTACCAAGTCTGAGCCTTGTTCTCTGAGCTCTGGTGCAGGGCAGACCAGGTGACAGTGCTTGTTGGTGGGTGGCACTCATGGGCCCCTCTCTGCCAGCTGGAGACCCAGAGTGGGACTCCTTGTACCTCTTGTGGGACACCACACTGGGATTTACAGAACTGGATTTGGGGGAGCAAATCTGTAAGGGCACTTACCTAGTTAGATGCTGCCCTCTATTTAGCAAGATGGTGAATCTGAAGACCGTTCTACCCTGAAAAGCAGAGAATATGAAAACAGCGTTTTGTTATTTGGTAGAGCTAGATCTGCTTGCCTTAGAAACTGGCCTCTCAGCGGCATACGCCCAAGGTCATACGCTAAAGTGTGATCGCACAGGTTTCTGCAGTGGGACGCAGCAAATGTCAATTGACAACAAATAGATAAAGAGATTGATCAGAATTCTTCCTACCACCTTTTCTTGATAGCCTTGTACTGTTGGCAGAAGAAACGCTGTGCAGGGGAACCTGCAGGCAGGCACCAAATGTCTCCATGATGCCCACAGTTGCTGGTGTTGTCTTATACATCCATTAGTTAATTGGTTCAGTCTAGATTTTCCTCAAAAATGATCTGGGAATGCAACTTGGGGACCATTTGCGGTGGTTCCAGAGAAAATGTCTGAGGAAACAAGAGAGAGCAGTCAGGGGAAATGGCAAGGGGTGAGGGCCTCGGCGAGGTCCATCCTGCGAGGTCCACCAGCCGGAGCCGTGTGGTGGGACGGAAGGTGAGAGCGGGCTGGCGTCTGCAAGCGTCTTTGGAGAACGGGCCAGGCTGGCTGAAACATCCCGCGGGCTCTCAGTGAGACCGTGATCACCTAATCAGTTACTTCTTGTTTCCATTTCTGTGGGTTTATTTCTGTGGCTTACAGAAGGGATGCCTTGGGTAAAAGACCTCCAAATCCGTTCTGTGAATAGCTTCCATCTCTGTAACACGCTTATCAGGGACTAGCATTTGCTCTAAAATATTTCTCAGTTCGAACGTGGTGCCTGATAGGAAAATTAAGAGTGACTTAAAGCTGGTTAGATTCTTTTTTCTGTACATGGTATTTAGAGGTGAGAGCATTTCCATCTAAAAAAAATTATATGTCTCCTTTCAACTCTCATTGAAATAATTTATTAAAGTAACCACGCCCTTCCCTTTCTGTAGGGCTTCCCCAGGGACAGCACTTTGCAAGAACAAGCAGTTTCCGTGCCGCTAATGTTACTTATTCCAATTTTACCAGCTCCTGTGTATTTCTGGAAGTGTCTCATAGTGTTAGTGTTTTCAGCATTTATATTGCTGTAGAGAATTGTTTTGCCATTACATGAGAATTTTTTGAGCTCTCAGAGGAAAAAAGGAAATGTCATTCAGGATCGATATGAAAATTCAAGACTCAGTATCTTAGAGAAGTTAAGAAAAATTTCAGTGTATAGTTTTTAGTTTTTCCCTTTTAAACCTACTTTTTGACAAATTTGGAAAGGTCTTTTCACTGGAATCACATTAGTTTCGGTTTGACAATATTGAAATGTGGAGGATTTGTCAAAACTGTCATAGGTTTATGAACAGTCTCAATTTTCATACACTATCATGTTAGCTAAAAATAGTTAATTGAAAAATTTTCAGCTGTCTGTAATTGTGATTTTTTTTCATCAGCTCCAAAATTGGATAGAGAAATCACAGCCCAGACAAGCTGTCCCAGCCCCTTGGTGAAGTGCAAGGTTACCATCTCCAGGCTTTCAGTCTAGGGACTTTCAAATAAGCAGTAAATCAGTTTGGTGGGTTGTTTTGGTGTTTTTTTAATGTTTTAGAATATGCATTACAAATCCTCCCTCAGCTGAACTCTTTTCAGGGAATGTTTCCTGACTATATATCTTAGCATAAGTTCAGAAGGTGCCCATAAGAAAAAAATGAAAATATTATTAAAGACATTTTCCAAAAACATCTTTCTATTCCATATCTCGAAAATCAAGGAATCCTCCAGTGGAACTGTCCTTGTCTATGTGTTGCAGGATGCAAATAACATTGCAAAACTGAAACTGAGCTGCCATGAATTATTCAGAGCACCAGAAGCAGCAGCTGTTATTTGTATTTGTCTCTAATTTTGAAGGGTGGAGAATTGGAGGCCTTCATTGACAACAGAGGGGAAGAGGAGGAGACGATGGGAATGAATTGCTGCCCAACACCTCAGATGCTTCAACATCTGCAAGGCTGTGTTTAATTTGGTAATCTAGACTGTGGTCCCTTCTGTTAGCAACAAGGGCAACAAATTGGTTGTGTGAAAGTCTGCTTCTTCCGACAGGTAGAGAAATAGTCAGCCCATTTCGAGTGACAGAACAAATTCTGGTTTAAAAATGATCAAAGCCAGGCAGAAAAAATATCTTTATATCCATGAAACAGCTCTAGGGAGAGAGATAGAATTTAGAGATGTATGCAGAGTACAACCATTATATTATGAAAAAATACTGATTTTTTTTTTTTTCCCCGAAGTGAAAATGTTTTGAGATGGGATGATTGGACTATTCCATATTATTTTTATGTATATACTCTTCATAAAGTGTCTGGCTTCTGCAGATCCTGCCTTTTCTCCTTCCATTGCTGCAAACTCAGTAACTCAATTAAAATCAATATGAAAGTGGCATGTTCAAGAGGAGATGGGAGTTTCCGTGCTTTTAGTTACTGTTAGAAAGATCAAGTTTTGCAGATTAAGTACGAATCTACCTTGAGGAAGGAAACAAAATTAATGAAAGATGACTGCAGTTACTCACGAGTATATCGTAGGTGGAATACGAGAAGCTGTAGGCCTAATCCTCCAGTACGATGTAGTATCGCTACTACAGTACAGCACAAAGGAGTATGCAAAACTTTTTTATCACTGTTGCAGGGACAGCTGTATACTTGATAGAAACTCTGATAGTGTATTTCCATTAGAGCATTATTTAAGCAATGATTCACTCTCTAATGCAGAGCAGAAAAATTTCTTTGGGTACAAAGAAATCAATATCAGCAAACAAAATGTTAAAGAGTTCAGCACTTACTCTGAAGCTCCAGCACTATTTACTCTCCTGGGATAAACCCCAAGGTCCTTTACTCAGGCAAACTCTCTTTGATACCAATGGTGTTTGCTTGAATGAAGATAGAATTAAGAAGCTCAGGATCTGGGTCATGAGATTTGGCTCACCAACCTGTAAAGACATTTAGCAAGGATTACACAAGCACAGAACTCACACAAAGACCCCATTTCACTAAAATCAATTTTAGATAGGAAAAGCCTTTTGATAGGAAATTCTTTTCTTTTTTTTTTTCCAGAGAGCAAGAAAATGGCAAAAAATACAAAGTTAAGATAAATTAACTTACATAACTTCCAGACTATAAACTGACGTGCAGCTCTGCAAAGAGGAATAGAAGAGGGTTATAGCTTTATATGAGAAAAGAGCCATCTTTAAGGATACTATTTGTTTGCACAGTAATATTGGGCACCTAAACAGGGTTTGCGTGTAGATAACAATAGACGTATTGGCAATTTTTTTAGTATTGTGGGATCAACCCCAAATCCAGGCAAGAAGAACCTCTAACGTAGTTAATTAATGTTTGTAAAAAAGAGAGGACGTAATTAGCAAAAATGAATAGTCTATGGCTATTCTGTTTGGAAGGTTAAGCTGAACTTGGTGCAGAAAGAAAGGTGCTGTTCATCATTTTATGGCAGTGACAGCAGGAAACCCAGCTTAAATGCAGCTACGCGCTTGGTTTGGTTTTTATTATTTTTTAATTTTTTATTTCAATGGAATTGAAGACTTAGAACAGGGGTGAGCACCCATCCCACTTTAAGCTCTGTGGGGAAGCTTCTCCAACACCATGGTTTTTGTTCCTGGGGCTCCTCTTGCTGCTGCCGGCGCTGAGCCGCTGCCCCGACCCTCTGGGACAGGCAGATCCTTTGCATCCCCAGGAGACTGCACAAAAAGTTTGTTATCCCTCACTGGAAACCGATTTCCATTAAATATAGTCTGGAGATCTTCTGTAAAGCCTCTCATATTAAGCTCTACTCAATAGGAGAAGCGACGGGTGGTGTTCTCATAGAACGGCCAGGGATGAGGGCAGGGGCAGAGGAGCAGGACAGGGGGTTCCGAGGTGGCTGCTGCTCCCCCACCTCTGTTTTCCCCCGGACCTGAGCACGGTATTATCACATTGAACACAAACTGTCTCCCATTCCCCTGGCAGTCCCCAGCACAGACAGCTCACCATCAGGTTGATAATTAGTCAGTTAATCCACGCCTCGCAGCTAACCCACGGAATCTATTAATCCAGTTTCCATTAAAGGGTGCTCAGCCCCCACACGTGAACTGTCCATCAGTGCCACCAGCGCCGCAAAAGCTTTTCTGTGCACAGAGTTGTAGTCAAGGCTGTGAATGGCTTGGGATGTTTCTGAGGCGTCTCAGCGTGAGGATTTCTTCCAATTTATGGCCTCTCCGTAATGAATTTCAGGCATTCGGGGAGACAAAAGACTCCAGCGAGCGCTCCTGCCAACGTGCTGCTTGAGCTGCTCAGCTGCAATACTCCGGTAAGCAGTTTTTAAAATAAATTGCCGAGGGTTAGATTGTTCTTCTGGGAAGTGGAAGCACAAGGGTGCCTTTCCTAAAGGGGCGCCTGGAAATGGGAGCAACCTGCTGCTTTTCCCCCTTTTCTCTGCCAGGTGAGGTACCGCCGTTCCCAGCCCCCAGCTCACTGGCTCGGGGTGCTGAGTACAGATTTCCCTGTTTCTGACAGTCTCAAGTGGGGAAGAATGAGTAGGTGTGGAGCTCCCCTTTACAGCGTGCTTCGATATCCCCCGACAAAAAAGCCTGCAGTGGTGGGAAGGGAGAACCCGGCAAAGCTGGCCCGAGCCCCAGCTGGAGGACAGAGCATCCCAGCGGTTGACTGAAAATCTCTTTGCTGTGCAAACGCCAGTACGAGGAGAGGCGTTTGCAGGAGCAGGAGTGGAAAAGCTGGGACTCTGTTAGAACGCTAAAAGACTTCCATTTTCTTTCTTTGTTCTTCCCTGTCTGGGACAGAGTGGCTGAGGGTCAGGTCAGGGTAGGAACCAAGAGGGCAATACAGGTAAAATCTAAGTTAACAGAAAAAAAAGAAGCCAAACAGCTACATAAACATGTGAGGCATCTCAAACACATTTACAGTGACAGCACACAATAAAAAGAAAGAATAGAGCAATAAATTTTCTTATCATGATATTCAAAGACATGAATTTAAGAGCAAGTCTTTTTTATTTTTTATTTTTTTTTCTGAGTATGAACTTAAAAGCATCCAGGTCCTGCGTCCTTGCTGACTGGGATTGCCTTCATCACATAAAGGAAAAGAAACCACTATGAGTTTTTCCAGTTTGGTGATTTGGGTTCTTTTAAGCAAAGATATTAAGTATCCTTTAACAAATGTATGCATCAGCTAGGAAAGCAGGAAGCGAAGGATAGAAATAGAAAGAAAAAAGAAAGACTAAGGCCTGTGGGGTTTTTTTTTTTAATACAGAAAATATTGACAAGTTTATACTGGACCTGTCTGTATGTTCTGCAGCCTCTAGGTGAATGAATAATCTGAATAAGTTTACTTGCACTCCTAAGTTAGCCCAATCTTTGCAGTTCCCAACAAAGCGCGTGTTTAAAATCAGATGTTACATCAGAATATGGAAGAACTTTTAGTTTAAAATTGTTTCAGTGGAGAAAAATGGCTTTTTTGGTACTTACAGAGAAGTACATTCCATTCCCCTTTTTGTCCTGCCTTGCTGCCCTGGCTTTTAAAGCCACTTCCACTTTGCAGTGAAAAACTGGAGAATCCCTGCATAGTTATATAAATGATCTTGACCTTCCCCCCCCCCCCCAAATTTTTCTTGGAAAACTTTTTTTGATCGGTGTTATAGCATGATGTCCCAGTGTATCTCTAAGTAATTGCACACTTTATCATCCAGATCACAAAGCCGTAAAGAAAATAGAGGAGACCTTTACCTGTAGGATGAAGGAGGGATCAGATGACTGAAGTGGAAGCCCAGTCAGTGAGCATAAATACAGGAGTTTGCCCTGTCGATATCTAGCACCAACCAAAGCAAGCAAAGGAAATGGAAATGAGCTGTGAAGCCAAATGATAAAACGCTTCTCTGCTTACTCTAAGCAGCCTGTTGCCAGTTATCCTTACAGCCACGGTTAGATTCATTGTTCAGCGGCCCTCAGTCAATAGTCTATTTATCATTCAACAACAGGAGTGGTTACAATCCTTCATCCTTGATAAAAGAGTAGAAATTATTGATTTAATTGGGAGCAGGGAAGAGAACTTGGTTCGCTACCTTCCTGTTAACTCTGTAGCTTACTGTAAATTACTGGAGGAAAAGTCTGTTTGCTGTATTGCTTGTACCCATTTAGTTCTGTTTTCAATGCTGCTTGAAATTGCTTTCTCCCAAAAGACATAGAGCATCACCAAGGAATTCACGGATTAGATCTCCTTCAGCTGAAATCAGTCTATGCAATTGTGATCACGGTTATTTTTCAGAACAGATTTGTGTATGTGTCTGGGTATTTTGAGAAGTACATTGTTGATTACTAAAGCAATCAAGTCCAGACAGTGATTGTGTGATTCACTCCAGTGACATGATATAAATACCGCATATGAGCTTTTCAGTTTCATTTATAACCCTGAACACCCACTCAGCTGCCTTGCTGAGATTTGTTCCGTTGCCTCCAATTCTATGTTTATTGGTTCTTTAAGCTGAAACAAAAAAACCCCACGCACAAAGTAGGTATTTTTGGAGGAAGAGACCGATGGCTCTCTTTGTACCGAAACGTCTTACTTTCTCCTCGGTTGATTTTATAAATTACTGCCCACACTGAACCAGACTGTTTATCACTCTCATCCTCAGCGGCGCTTCCTCAACCCGTCGGTAGCTATACTTTGCCTTCCCAATTTGTTTAGCCCAAGATTTAAGATGGACAGAGACTGCCGCTCTTATAAATCCTGATTTCATTAGTGATGAAGCGTCTGGCAAAAAGACCCTGCAGTAGACGCTCCGCTCTCCATCTCCCGAACAGCCTAACTAGGTCTCCGATGGTAAAAGGAGCGTAGGATGTCCGGGGCCCACGGAAGCACAATAATAAGACTTATGAAGAAAGTGGTCCCTGCGAGGCCTCATTACAGGCGTTTCGAGGGCTAAGTTACTGCTTCGGAGGGTGGGAAAGGCATCTTTACACCAGCTTCCCCAAAACAAAGTGGATCATTTCTATCCGGATCTGCCTTTCATTTCCCTCATAACAGTAGCAGAGTCAGACTTGCTAATTGGTACATAATGCAGTTTGTCATACATTTTTGTTATGCTGTCATTATTTCTACCATCAAAACGAACCCATCTTAACAGTGAGGCATAACTGTCTCCAATTAACTGATGAAAAATGACAAGGGTGTAAATGTGCGGTGTAAAATTGTCCTCATCTATCTGAATACGGTATTTCTCCTTGGTAGCTTTCTTTCACAGACAAACTAAAAGTGAGAGATGGAATGAATTTTAAAAAAATAAATAAAACAGCGCCACTGTTGTTTTCGCTAGGCAGATAGATGGCTTTGTGTAGCTTATATTTCAGTAGGGGTGGGAAAGATAGATGCTACCTATCCTATGATCTGAACAATAATATAACTACATGGCAGAAAACAGCTCCAACAGGATAAAACCATCTAAAAGTAAAAGGAATCTTGGTCATGGTGTTTTCTGAAACTTTTTTCAAAAACAGGAAGAATTTTAAAAGTGGTATCTGACAATTTATCCACAATCATAGTTGGGGGGGGTGTATCACTATTTATATAAAATCTATCTATTTACAATATATTGATACAAACTAAAGCAGGTTTATTGTCAAAATAAACTGTTTATTGTCAGTGGCTCTGGTTAGTCTAGCTTAATGTTTACATAGAGCCTGAATAGAGCTTGGAATTCGGGGTCGAGTGCTTTTAATGGATTTCAATCCAAGTACATATAAACTGTTAAGAGAAAATGTGTAACAGAAAGAAAAGGAAATGTGGAATTTGAAGTTCCTTCCTCCAGCTGCTCTTACCGGCGGGCTACCAAGCCCCCCTGATCCCGGTTACAGAAGGACCAGCGGTGAGCATCGGGGTTCGCGCAGATCCCCGCAGCCGCGGAGGCGAGGTGCCGCTGCAGGATCCGGGAGGACGCAGCAGCTCCCGGCAGTGGCACAAAGCACCTTGCCAGGGTCGTGGAGCTTCAGAGCTTGAGGTGTGAAAGTGGAGATGAGACCCCTCCAGCCGTACGCAGCCGTACAGTGCGGCTCTTCAGGGTTGCAATATGGGACACGTCTGGCACGCGTGATCCTCTGTGAGTGTGCAAAACCGGATGGCAATAGGTGTTTAAACACAAACTTTTCTTTTGTCCACTTTCACCCAGTCCAAACTCAAGACAAAGGTGACCTAAACTCTGGAGAAGAATTTTCTTCTGCCTTTTTTTGTATTTACAAATAAAATGACCTGAAGAGATACCACATTTATGAGCAACTAAAATACCATCTGCTTATGTGTGAAAAAATTGCCTAGTCATATGGATTCAGGGTTAAAATGATGAATTTAATTATCTGAAAGTAAAAGAGCAATTCACATTTGGAAACAGCAAATTTCAGAAGAACTCAATATTTAATTTTATGCCATTCCTTGAAAGTTCAATAGACACTGGGGTTTTCTCCAAAATTCAACGCATCATTTGGAGCAAAACTGTTGAGATGCTGCATTTATGAAGCATAACAAAATGTGGCTTATCACACACCCCATTGTGGCTGCTAATACACAATGGAAAGTTTCCTGTGATTTCATCATTCATACTTTTATGTCCTTTATCGGTGGCTGCCTATATTGCCATATAACTTAGTTTAGATTACCCAAACTCATTTTATTAAATCAAATTCTGGTGGGTTTTTTTTCCCTTTTATTCCATCAAGAAGAGGTGTGCTACATATGGTCCAATATTACGGTTGGTCTGAATTGATTAGAATTCTTTTTCTAGTTATTCTATTACATGAAAAGCATCACTTATATTTTTCCCATCACAGTTTCTTATAGAGGCACATAATACTGGGATGGCAAATAATTTCTCTATGAGAAGATAAAAAAAAAAACAGTTGCAGATGTTCTTTTCTGTTCTGATTAGCATCCACATCACTCTGAAGTTGAACATCTCCTTTTATTTCTCTATGTGAAAGTGCCTTTATAGTTTTGATGAGTTTTCCAGCCATCACTTCTTCGGGTTCCTCAGACTTCATTCTCAGAGGTCCTGCACGGGTACCACCGTGCCCCATCGAAGCACTCGCTGTTACATAACGTAACGCAGCTCTGTAACTCTTTTGTTCCCTGAACGTATGGCCAAACTATTCAGAAATGCATATCTTGCTACATGCTGAGATATGTTCTAGTTTAAGGACATTTTTCTAACTAAAGAAAAAGTATTCTTTTGTCAAGCTGCAGTATTTTTAGGTGCTTTCTCCTCCAACTTGGTATTCACTGAAGTCCTCTAAGATTTCTCTATCACTTCAGGCCATGCCAACTCGGATGAAACATTAGTGCTTCTTCAAAGGCACTGAAAAGCGTTAGTTTGTTTTTCTCAAAGAAAGAAGACCTGCCATACAGGTCAGCCACTCTAGAGTTCCACCAGGGAGCAAGCTGGTAGATTAAAAACACTCTCTAATAAGGTGTTTTTTTCATAATTCATTGTTTGAACTCACTGTTGGGGGAAAATGATTGCAGTGAAAATGGAGGCAAGTGGAGGCACAGGCAGAACTGTGGAGCCACAGCCTCATGACTAACGTTCCTTTGCCCCACCTAGAGCACCCGTACCTAACGTTAGAGGGGTTTCTGGGTTTGATTTCATACGTGCCACACAATGTGTCCAGATTCCAAAAAATATTTTATTACTTGGATGCTGATTTCCAATCCAATTTTTGGATTCTGGATATGGGGTCATGCAGACATATCTAATTGGACTTATGTCTAATATCGGAAATAAATACGCTGTTCGATCTCTCTGGTATACATGTCCTGACCTGCTTTATTGAGTCTCATGCATGACACTAGCTCATGCAATCACACTCTGGGAAAAGGCAGGTTTTGTTGTTGATTTTTTTTGTTCATTATTTAATTGTGTTGATGAATGCTCTTGAGTTTTACCAAGCAATGTAAGAATGTTTCTCCAGATTTGTCAGATGCTTGAATTCAAGGTGTAAACTGGCATAAATCGCAACCCATTCACTGGTAATTGAAAAAGTAACCTCAATATTAGGGGGAAGAGGGGAAGGAAGGGTAGGAAGGTTGGTGGCAGATGTGGTTATGATAGATCATTTTTTGCAGTAGCAAAAATACTTTGGTTTTCTACAAGCTTTTCTGTGTTTTACATTCTCTATATCCCTTATATTGCATTTTCAAGCACTATCCCTCTAATTTCCGTAATACAGTTCATACCTAGTCTCCTTTGCCCAACTTAAAAGAAAACTATTTAAAAACATGAAGTGTTTGAGAATAAGCTATTGTCAGAGAAAAGAAAGGGGGAAAGAAAAGAAAACCCTCTATCTTTCTTTTGGCTGGCACCACTCCTTGCTGATTCAAAAAGCTACATTATTTAAGCTTTCTGTACCTGTCTTCCACATTTCTGGAGAATTTCAGCTCTCATGGGTTTTTCTCCCTTTCTTTTTTTACTGGAGTATTCTCATACTTCTCCATAGGTCTGGTATCTACCTTGCTAATCTCTCAGAGTCTGACACGTCCTTTGTTTGGTATTTCAGCTCTAACTGATCAGCATAACCACGTACGTCTGGCTGTTTCCGTGCTCCTTTGTAAACAAGCTGAAGGATTTTCTCCAGAAGATGGATTATGCACTTTAGTAAGAGTTCTAATTTATCTCCAAGTAATGCTGAGCCCATGATCTCTTCCTGTATCACACCTGTTTAATTTAAGATCAATACTTACATGTCTAACATCTAATACTTGCTTATCACCTTGTTTGGGTTTGGTCCCTGAAAGATATTTTTAATGTTTAACTTCTGGGGTTTCCTTCTAGGATGGTATTGATGGTATAGTTCGCTGTTTAATTGCTCTAGAGGAAGCATCATTCTTTTCCTAATCCTTGTTTTATTTTTATAAATTTAGTAATATACAGCCCCTTTAAACAAGGATAATCCTCAGCTTTTGGACTTAGGAGAAGTTGTTGAAGTTCCCATGCGATCTATGCCCAATTGAAGGTAAAATAGACAAGTTTTTTCCCCAGAGTGGTAAGTGCCTACACCAACGGGCATCTTTGCCACTTTTTAAACTAGATGAATTACACAGTCTTAGCTCAGCCTTTTTTTTTTTTTTTTTCCTTTGTAAAATATAAGTAAGGGATTTCTAATAGCAAAAACGGTCATTTTTTGGGCCAGTTATTCAAATGAATGTGGCCAGTGGATCTAATTAGGCATACATTGAACCAGAAGATAGCATGCCTGTCGGCATGGCCTTTGCTGATACACTTATATGCAGCTCACGTGTCTTGCAGAAGAGGGGAACAGTCAGTCTGAGGCAGTTCCTAAAGACATCAGCAGGAATCTCAGCTGGTGTGTCAAAACTTCTAGTTTTGGAATGTCAATGGAAAATGTCACAGGTAATTTAGCACTACCTCTTGTATCAATCTATGTACGCTGAGAATAAATACTACTTTAGATACACGCACTTTGCATTGGTGAGAATCAGGAGAGTTAAAACAGGTAAGTATGTCAAAATTGATTTTGTCATTAGAGGGATTCGGTTGTTTAGTAAAGAGGTGAAAAAAGTGGGGGTTTTCCTCCTCTAGGATACCTGAGCATTTATACCAAGTGAAGTTGAAATTTGGTCTAAACATCAACAAAATTGCCTATTCCCCTCCTTTTGAAAGGACTACTCAATCTGTGGGAGAGATTTAGTAATAAAGGAGCTCATATTAAACAGGGCTAAAAATTCTCCACAGGTGAAAGCTGCATCTTTCAAAAATAAACTTTACACTGAATTTGCAGCAGAGACTTATTTCATTCGGGGTCAATCCTATATTTTGCTGGGTTTGCACAAGAATAAAATCATGCAAATAATATACTGCAGAGCCCTAAAGAAACTCCCTGGCTAGCTCCTTTTCCTATCACCTTCCCCAGCTTTCCAATGCCTCTATAAACTTGCACCTCTATTTTGCACAGAATTGAAAGGTTTCAGAAGTCTTTTACACTGTGACTATATATTTGGGCAAAATTTCCCATCACAGTTGCAGCATCAATGATCAAACTATAATTGGCTGTGATCTTATGCTCCCAGTAATTGTGTCTACTCTAGCTTGAAGGTGGATAAAACTTCTATTAGACTCTGAAGGACTCAGACTTCAACTCAGTCTTTCTAACTGAAAAATATGAAAAAGCAGAAGAAGCCGAATATGCTCAGCAGGAGCAATATTGCCTTTGAACAGAAATGCTTAATACTTTCAGTTTACATTAGGCCTCAGTCTTTGTTGCCAGTGTATGGCACAGGCATTGGCTTTAGATGCAGTGGAAGGATTACTTTTCCCAGATGGCAGAACGTGATTAGAAATTTTCTGTGATCTTTTCTGATTCATGCAACACAGAGAAACTTGTTCTGTTCTCAGCCCTTACTCAGTGTCTGTCCCAGCGCCTCAAATTCGCTCGGCAACGTGCACTCTCAGAAGTGCGCTCCTTTAGAAACACCTCTACAACTTCATCTTAACTTCACCCTGTGATTCTTTTTTGTCTAAGACCCTATACTGCTCCAGAAAAGAATGGACCCTTGCTCTTCGCTTCATAGCATTTCTTTTTATTCCTATTGTAGGTTTGACATTTTGCTGAGTTACTCTTTTTTTGCATTCATGAATGTGAGGGTACAACCAGGTCCTAAAATGCATATAGGCAGTCCAAGGAAATGCAAACAAATGAACATTAAAATAATCTTTAAAATGTAGTTTGATCTCCAGCAAAGGAAAGGATATAAAGTACCCCTTAGTGATTTCTGCAGCGAGCCAACAGCCACTGCTTACCTGCTGTGAGCAAATACCTATATCAATATCCTCTGCTTGCATACCAAAAGCATCTACTGTAATTAATTTACTGTTGCTTGCCTAACATCACACATTTCCTGACTTAGATGTTTCACAGTAGGACTGAGCTCCTGTCTCCTGTTGCAGGAATGTTCTGTGTGAAGAGCAGCACAGGGTTTAACAAACTCATTAACTGTTTATTACAACTGCTGGTGTTTTGATCAATATATAAATGCTGGGCTCCTCCAGTAAGCATAAACACAGGTGCCTTTGGTTCTGTGTAAAATGCTGCGGAGCCCACACACGTAAGCATTTGCAGGATTGGGTCTGTGGCTAATATCCTTCATTCTAGCTGCCTTTCCATCAAGTACTACCTTTGGAAAGCCCTAGCAGACATTATACCAAAGCATCAACCTCTTTACCCTTGTGTCTTTGGAATGGCCAACAGCTGATGTGGGTCCTGCTATCCAACACCTTCTGTTGCTTGTTTAGTTTTCTTTGAGATTCAAGACACATATATACACCAAACTGCTCACTTTTTTGCTTTCAGTGCTGGAAACTGCATAGAACAGTTTCAGAACAGGACTCTTGATTTCACTGTCTTTGCTGTTTCCATTAATGCTGTCAGCTTTTCTGTCCCCTGCCAGTAATACAGACGAAGTTATCAGTTCCCACTAAGCATGGCCACCAAGCCTTGTTGGGACTGGTGACGTGAATCCTTCTGCTGATGTAAGCGTAGTAGTTTTTTCCTTTGGTACAAACAGAATTTGATTACTTTAGGATCTGAATAACTTATATCAAATGCTGCACTGGTGATTCTTGCATGCAGGATAGGAGACGATTACGTATTTGAAGACATTTCAGCACACAAAAGAATAACAATGTAGAAAATTAAAAGATAGGTCATTAGTCCTTTTGGTGCTGTTATTGAAATGTTACATTTCATGTTACTTTTCCACCTCTAGATCAAAATTAAAAATAAGAAGGCCTAAAAATCTAAGTTCATATTTGCCCCTCTCTGTAGTTCTTTGGTAGGAAGCAACTCGCTTATAAAAGCAGAAGAGAAAAAGAGAAAGACTTAATTCAAAGAAATCTGAATGTGATAGTGTTCACTATGCTGCAAGGCCAAAAGAAGCTTGTCTTCTTCCTCCCAAAGCGCAGTGTCATTGCTTAGAAAAGAAAAAGAAAGTGTACAGCAGAATTACTATGAAGCAGGTAGCCTCCCGTTCAGGTTGAGTTCCTGTGCTCACCTCTTCAAAGAATGTGTGCAAAATAATTAGAGATGTAAAAAAGTGGAACAAAATAAAATTGTAATTATAATAATTTTAATGAGATTTGAAAGGCATTTCTTAATCCACATAGCTATCAAAAAAACCAAAGGACATTTCAATAAAGAACATGCCTCCAAGCAGCTGTTTCCAACTTTTCCATTAACTGAAAGTATATCAGTGCTTTCTTGTTTCATGGTCGGAGTTCAGTTACTTTGGCCCCACTACGTTTCTGAAGTGTTCAGATCAAGCTAAATGGCTTCACATTGTTCAACATCTTTCCAATTTTCTGCTGTAGAGGAACAGATAGAATATATGCCTTGCCAAGTGCAAGAAATGGTAGGATCAAGTGTTGAGTTTCAATCTCAAGTTTCAATCTGTTTCACATCTTGTCGTCTGATTTACAGTATCTCTGTTGAAATAGGTGGTTAAACAGCCTTTATTATAAGGCTTTATGCTGACAATAATGCTAACAGTCCAAAATAATATAATTCTCTGAAAAAGAAGCTTGAAGCTATCTCTGAAATTAGACACAACAGAAGCTCCTTGTCCTGGCTCTCAGCGAAGTAAGGAGGTTGCAAGGAAATGATTGCATTAAACGGTGCTTTTAAGGCACTAAGAAAACAGCATGTCTTTGTGTATTTTGATTATTTTGCATGCTATAAGGAGAGTACAATAAAAGGAGAAAGTTTGATTCCTTTTCTTCATATAAACACTAATAAGATGCAGAGTATTTTGTGAAGGATAGCTCTGTGAGATGCGATGCTTGGCTTTACAGAGAATCTCTTGATTTATTTTTTTTCTGTCAATCCATTCTTTAATAAGGAAAGATTGTTGTGAGGGTCCTGGCGTAGCACCTGCTGCTCTCGTTAAATGGATGTCCAAAATAAACATCCAATTCTGTACCCAATCAATAATCTAAATCACCAGCTTTCCGATTTGGGTTCTTTCATAGGCCAGGACTAAAGGATTTCAATAAGCCCCCCCGTCTCCTGCTGCCCCAGCCACCCTTCCTGTCCCCTCCAGGTACTTCCTGCATGTTGCTGCCGTGGTATTGAGTCTACTGGTTTGCAGCATAGCCAGAACTTCTGTAATTTCCTGGCTACGCTGGAGTTCACGGGAGGATTTTTGTAGCTCTTTCCCTGTCTTTACGCATGTTGCCATACTCCTCCATTGGACCTTTTTCCACGCTGTCCTAGCTGAACCCCACGTGGACCCTAAAAAGCCAGAGGTGAACCAGAAGAGGAAATCTTCCTTATTGGACTGCAAATGGCTTCAAGGGATGCTTCTCAGAGCTGTGTCCTATCCTGGACTGGCTACTTCTGTCATGCTTTTACTACTCTAGGGCCCTGCCAAAGGCTCACTTCATCCTGGGTAGCTGAAATTTTCAATACTAATTTAAATTTAAAGATCACTGAGGTTTAAGTACAAGTTTCTTAGTCTATGACAATTTTTACTATATATTAGGAAGAGAGAAAGTACACTTTTTGCCCTCATGAACAGGGAGCTGTTTCAGATTAAGGGATGCTAATTTTGCCTTTACTCATGCTTTCTTCTTCTCAGATAAGTATGTGGGGATAAGTGTATGTTTTATTTTGTCGTATTATTTTAACCAAGTTAATCCTCTTCTGTTTGTTTCTCCTTCAGTAAGCATTTAATTTTGGCACAACATTTGGCAAGTGACTAAGGGTTTTCACCCGCTGGGGTATCTCTGACTCTGACACCCACATGGGATTTCCATTAATGTCAGCCAGAATTGCGCACACAGAGCAAGGCAGTGTCTCTGACCCTTCTGAGAGAAAGAGGCTTAGTTGATAAGAGGGGGGGGGGGGGGAAGTTACCTGCAGGAAAGAGCAAGAAAATTAATCAAAAGAAAAACTAGGATGCTGCTAAAAGAAGGGGGTTTTTTTAGAAAAAATAAAAGCAAAACTATGGAATGGAAAATCTAGATCACAGTGATGCATAAAAAGGTGGGATCTAATTCAGACACAAGATGAGACAAGATGGGAGTGAATTTTAATAAAGAAAAGCAGTTGCTATAGAAAGGACATTTAGCTGATCTCAAGGAACTATTTAAGGTTTTTAAATGAGTTCAATAGAAAGGAAAGTATCAAAGTCCTTGGAGTAGCGTGTAGATATTAATCAGTAATGACAGTTATTGCAAAGACTGTGAGCCATCTTCTTTTATATAAGTTACCAGAAGTTCTAGCAATGGTTTCAAGTTTTAGTAATGGTTTTAACAGGGAGATAAATGTACGGGGTCTTTTATCTCCAAGGAAAAAGGCAGGCAGGTTAGCTAGCTGGTGACTCTGTGAAATGGTGAGAGCTTTCCTACAGGCATCTGAAATTACTGGGTTTTATACTTCATTAAATTGTCTTGCAAGAACTTGCGCATTTTCTTTCAAGATTTTGCAAAACATTGTGAATCTGGGTAACACAGGCAGACCTAAGAAATCTTGGGAAATCATGGATTGTGATTATTGTAATTATCTTACGCTGCAGTAGTCCCTAAGGATTCTTTTTCTATCAGGCAGGTACACAATCCGCAGGTTATTTTGCGACATCCTTACTTGTAGACTGTGAATCGGTGATGCAGAGCTGAGACAGGACCTTCAGCAGGAGGGGGTGTAAAGGAGCCATTTTTCACTAACAGAGGTAAGCACTGGCTGAATTCATCATCTTTGTCTCTCAGACCCATCTGAAACAATTCTTGCCACTAGAGAGCCAATCTGCTACATCTTCCCTACTCTCAGACAGAAAATTACTTAATGCCATGGTTTATAATACAAGGAAAATAAAGAAATAGATTTCATTATGTTAACTCTTTAGCAGGTCTGTATGCTGTGGTTGATCTCTATCTCTGGGTTTATTTGTGGCTCAGATACTGCATCTGAGGGTTCTTAATTTAGGATTTACTGCAGGTATGACTTTGTATATTTACTGAAATATGTCTGGTTACATTACGGGTAACATCACTATGTTATTACCTCAAAATGCTCTATCTTCACTTACGGATGGCACTTATATGAATGTGGGGTTGGCCTTTCAATTCCCAGGTCGCTCTGGACTGGCAGCCTCACTGTCTTTACAATGTCTCCTCTTCTGGTTTCTGCCAACACAGTTCTCATTGTTTCTGAAAGGAGGAACTTCTCCAATATACATGCTGCATTGCTGGATTCCTTTATACTACATACTGAATAAAATCTATGCTCACATATATTTTCAGACTCAGTAATGGCTCTGTTCACAGTAACTACATGAACTTAACCATTTCTACTTAACATTTAATTTCTTCCTACTCTTCTGACCCCCTCAGATTCTTACCTTCAGAGTTGCTGGTTCACCCATCTCATGTAGCCACATCTTGCTGTGTGTGTGTGACATCTCCAGCGTGTCATGTGCTAAAAGCCCCTCCTGGGTCTAAATCAACATTTTTGGATCTTTCATTCCACTCATTAACTAATGTGTCCAAGTGACAAATCTAAGACATTAGTTTCAGATTTCTGCAAAGGATTCTGTAGAAACCTATATGAAACTTTTATATTTTAAAAGTTTCTATTTTTTAATTAAATATTTATCCGGCTTGCTACCTTACAGCTTCATAGTTTACTCTGTCATCTTAGCCTAACTGTATATCACAAAAGATAACAGTAGTGTGAAATGCCACACCATCAAGAGAATTTCAATGCATCTTTGTTTTCAAGTCCAGCTGTTTCCATACTGATGTCAAAGTCATTTTTAACTCTTCACAAACTCTGCAGACATACCAATGAGATTTTGTTCTTTGCTGGCTTTTATTTTTTCTATTTTGTTTTTGCCCCACGCCCAGCTTCCCTCTATCTTAGTCTTTAGTCCTCTAATGCTTCCATTTTCTATACAGTTTTCCCTTCCCCTGGCAATATATGGTGTTTGAGGGCCTAAACAAAGTAAGCTGGAAGTAGGATTTACATTAGAAAAGGTTTGGTGGAACTATATGTATCTTGGAAGGGTGAAGCACGTGCCGCTGAGTGTATTCACTCAGGCAGTGGCTGGTAGGTCAACATATCCCAGCACTTTCTCCTGGCCCTCAAAGGGAAGGTGTCTGTTCCTCACTGAGACACTGAAGTTAGTGCTGATGTTTTCCTTGGGAGGGTCTTTCACTTGCTATTGTAGCAGCTTTCTGTGGGACATTACTTCAGTTGTAGCTAACGCAGTCCAGGAGGCTGACAGTCATCGCTTGGATTCAACACTGTGATGCTCTTGACCAAATATTCAGTCTCCAAGGTAAACACTTCCAGGTAGAGAAGGTGGGGCAGAATGCATTACTGCATTAGTCGAAAACATTAGCAACTGGTATTTTTCCTACATAAAAGATCATGGCTTTGTAATTCAATGCACTTTTTTGTGCTTGGAACCCAACAGGGCCAAGTGCAGTGTTGTGTGATTGGGCCATAATTACTGAAGTCCCCAGACACAGGGAATGTCATTATGCAAAGGTAAGTTCCTTTCTCTTTTTGTCTACTTGTGATAAGAATACAGGCTATCAAGATTTCAAACCACAGTTTGGAGAGGTCTCGGTATCACCTGTCGCTTGGTAACCAGGTTGGATAAAAACTAAACTGCATGATTTTGTGCAGACACAACGGGGAAGAAGACAATGTTTCTCTGTCCACTTCAGATGGTTGAGCAAGGACCAGTGCAAAGAAAATGTTCAGTCTTAGCCTGAAGTGAGCATCGGTATGGGAGTAGTGCTGGAAAGGAACTGCAGACGGATACGCGCCAGCCAGCACTGCGAAGCACGTGGGAGGAGGAACAGTGGGGGCACACAGGCAGGGCAGTCGACTCTCTCCAGAAAAATCTCGCTGGAAGAGCCCACAAGCCAGAAGCAGAAAAATGTACCTTTCTGAGTTCAGAAACTTAGCAGTTCTGTGCTCCTCGGCCAGCTTTCAGCTGCCATGAATGTGTGAATATGTACAAGATGTATTCAAATACAGATGGAAATTCGTAGGTTTATACAACTTGTCACCGTCTGGCCTTGAAGGAATTCACTGTCTCATCAGGCTAACAAGATACCGGTCATAAGTTCAAGTTATTCCATGAGAAAGATGAGAATATGTTTGAAGAAAATTGTACTACTGCATATTCAGTATCCAGGCTATAAATTTGCATGTGGCCTCCTCACATCACCATTGCAAAGTTTGTGCTTCTTATTAATTAATCTTTTATTGCACAATTAAAATGAAAAACAGTGGAGTAGCCATCTCTAATGCTTTTCATTAAACATATGTGTCACTGATAATATACAGTGTTGTTCTTTTCTTCATGAAAAAGTATTATTTTTATTCACGATAACTAATATTTACTCTATGTATTATTGCAATTAAACCATGTTACAGTGGATAAGCCACGTTCTTCCAGGCGTATCTTACTTCAGAGCAAAATCACTTCAAAAATTCAAGTTCTGAAATATTCCTGGAAAGGGAAACTGTATACTTTTATTGCCAATTCAAATGGGTGAAAGTAGATCCCATCAATCTTTGATTTTCTTTAATAATTCATGAAATTTCGTGAATCAGCAGGTAATTGGTTCTTACAGACAAGCCTCTGAGCATTTTTTCTAGTATTCAAGACTTCCATGGATTTATGCCTCTGCATATAACAGTTAGTGCCTTTAAGGAGGGACATTAAAAAATTTCCACTTACATACAAATGACCTTTTAAACAGCACCTATGATTGATTTGCAATAGGTAAAATAACATCCCTTTACTTCCTGGTATTTAATTTACCTGACAGAGCCGTCTCTCCCAGGTTTTCTCGGGGGATTTTGAGCAAGCTATTCTTGGGGTTATTGTGTATCAAATTACCATCATTTCTAATGAAATAGTAAATTAGAGGTGCTGAGTGGATAACTGTTAATTTGGATATTACTAGCTGACTTGTAAACTTGTCAGTCATTCTCACACTTGCATTTTGGCCTGAAATTGGGGACTGGTGCGGGGAGCAGAGAGAAAATAAATTAGATTTTTTTTAAAATGTCGTAGTGATTTAGAAACCTAAATTACATTGACAATTAATGGATTCAGTGCTTCTGAATGCTTCTGAAAACTAAAATAGGTGCATGGAGATATCTATCTCACTGGAAGTCTATGACAATTAAGCTCCTAATTCTCTTCTGAAAATAGCATCTAGTTGTTAAATGATTTGATAATTTTCCCCCAATCTTTCTTTCTTTTGGTCTGCTCACAGCTTGTACTGAAAACAGGCAGGCTGCCTCCAGGGCAGGGGTGCCAGGCAGAGCTCTCTCCAGGAAGGACTCGCTGCTCTCGAGGTCCTTTCCTTTCAGTCTTAAAAGATCTGTATCTTCAAACGAGCGATAGCTCCCTGCATCTTAATCATCTTGCTGATTAGACAGGTCAGGGTGAGATCATCCATCCGTCCGCTGGACTCTGTGTTCTGGTGCCTACCCCGTGCCTGCCCCGCGGAGACAATGTGCCGGGTCTACAGGAGCAAGGGCAGCGCCCGGGTCTGGTCTCCTGCGAATGCTCCGCCGGGTCGCTCTCCTCCGCAGGTCTTCTGCTGTCTCTTAGGTACGTTCACCCTGCCGTGAACGGCATCTCGCTGCTGCCCCTATCAACTTGATATCTTTTCACTCTCTACTTTGACAAAATTCTGATTAACTTACTAGTTTAGGGTAGCTCTGTCAGATTTGATAGGGTACAAATTTGGAGTAAGAAGTTTTTGGAAGTTACAAGGAGAGCATGTATATACATGCACATTACAATGGTTAAAAACCTCTCATGTCTTTACAAAAATAAGGTAAAAAATATTTTCTTGATTTTGGTCACAAAGTTGAACAGACTCATATGTATTATAAAATAACTGTAGTTAAGAAGCCAAAGCAATTTAATTGAACAATTTCAGGTCTTTAGTTTTACCAGATGTGTACTGCTAAACCAGATTAAAACCCAGATTCCCTGGCTTTAATGTGATCTACCTTGTTCTTCCTTATTGTTATTCACTGTTGAAACAAAAGTGACGGTAGCAATTACAGAAAACAACAACAACAACAATCAACAAATCGGGAGAAAAAAAACCCCGAACAAGACAGCATTAAGACCAAGAGATGTAAAATACCCTGGAGAAAACTTGAAATAATGTGATTAAAATGGCCTTTTCCCCTTGTAAAATTATTTTTCAGTGAAGCACAACCTATTGAAGTAGTTCTATTATAGAAGAGTCTTCATGATAAATCTTGTCTTATAGGTTCATTGATTGAATCAAAAAGACCGTCTTAATGCAAATTCTAATTCTTCATTTGGGTAAAGCAAGGCAGAGGGGCCATGAGGAAAACTCCCAATCCGGCAGACACCAGGACCCCCAAGTTCTGCATCGGACCTCCCTCCCGCAGCCAAGATCTGTATGCCACTAGAACGTACGTCCTGGTCCTCTCCTGCGCGCTTTGCCAGCAGCAACGTAGCTGGTCTAACAGAACCGAGGATGGAGGTGCGCTCCATGAGAACTAATCTTTGCACAAAGGCTGGGGTTGGAACGAGTACCTGTATTTCATAGCTAATATTCCGCACAGCCTTGGCTCTAGAATTTATGTATTCACAACAGTGTCAAATATTATTACTAATGAAACCCGAGGCATGCTGTTAGAAGGGTACGTATCACAGGGGGCATGACAGCGTAACTGAGGATACATTTTCAGTTCTGCGTGTTGCAGAACTGAAATTCTCTTCGAGGAGAACAACTTGCAGTCACAAAATATATCACCAGAAAATGAACTAGAGGCACAAATCAAAGCACCAGTAGGAATAGCTACATGTATAGTATCTTCAATGAGAGAACTTTTCCTCTTGAAAATCTGACCCCAGCTGTAGTCCCTAATCAACATCAATCGCAACAACTGTGTTTAGGGCACATGCCTGCTTTTCTTGATGAGACACCGGCAACAGATTTCTTCATTTGCAAATGAGCTATTAGATTATACCTTCCTGTCTGTATATGCAATACTTCAGAAGAACTTAAAAGGATGTGTAAATATGTGCACCATTGAGTAGGTCTACGCGGCATGAATTAATCTGCTTGCAGCTCATGTGGTTGTGGGATTGTGGAGGGAAAGTCACTTCTGTGAAAACTGATTGACTTGAATGCAGATTCACTCATGGGACAGGCACTTCCACCTGTCCTAGTTGGTAAAGCTATAAAAAACATATTAATGCTTAATTGATAATCACTCTAGATTTATAATGTAGACCCAAACCAGTCACATTCTTACCAAGTCCCATCACTGCCTCCAGACCTGAACTGAGAACCTGTAAATAGTTGCAGGCTCATTCTGAAAAAATCAATATAAAATGAGACACTAACATAAACAGTTCTGGATCCAGATGCATATAGATTTTTCTTCAGCAGACCCAAGCTGGTTTTAATCTTGGGAGGCTGTCTTCAGGACGTTGGTAGGCAATCTGTTTTTTCCTAGTCCTTTTATAGGACTGGGGTATTTTACCCAGGTTGGTATACTGCACCTAGTATCCAATTCTGCAAACAGAGGCATATGACTTTGAAATCAGTGGATGTACTCACACAAGTAAAATTGCTCTCTGTACTGCTAGTAGGATCAGATTCCTAATTAATGAATGTGGGCTTGGTGTTTAGTAAATTAAGATAGAACAGAAGATTGCTGTTGATACCATTATGTCAGGGAGTTTTGCAATTAGTGTTCAAATTTTCATTTTAGTACTTCATTCAACTCCTCCTTCCCTTGCTAACGATTAAGTTCCCTAGCCACAAAACATCCATTACATTGTGCATGTTGTCTGCAGCATTGATATACAGTCCCATCAGCTACTGTATAAGCTCTTATTTCACCTTCATTTACTAATAGAGTCTCCACTGTTGAATACTGATGCAAAGTAGAAAAACAGTCCTCATCAACATTTTGCACATAGTGTAAACAAAACTGATGAAAACTGACTCATCCGTGCCCACTTAAAAGATTAGTGTTGTACAACCATTCTTAATTACCTTTTAATCTTATCTTTGAATTCCTTCCCGACCTGACTGTCTCCAACGTCTTCCATCCTGTAACACAAACTCTTCCTTTTCTGCTGAGCGATCAGACACTTACCTCATCAGCAATGAACTTGTCAGTGAAAGTGAGATGACAAATCTGTGCCTTGCTATATACAATACAAGTCAAAGAGCTTCTCGTGGCACAGAGCTGCTACACAGCCCTCATCAATTATTTATGCTTCTCGCATCCCCACGTTCCTTTTAATCCATTGCCAGCAGAACCTTGTTGTGGTGCCTTCACTAATCACAACGGGGTTATAAGCCCTGAAGATATTTGCCAAACTCTGTTACCTTGTAGGTTCAGGAGTCCTCACACTTGTCCCACATGCGTCTTTTCTTGCTTCCTTCTTCCACAGCTTCCCCACTGCCACAAGCATGAAACTCCCTTTATCTCTGTGCAACAAATCACCTTAGAACCAGGACTGATTTCTTGCCAAAACCACTGAGGAAATGCAGAGGGAAAAAATATTCTGTGTTTGGTGGCCAGACACTCCTCTCTTTGTGGCTGACGTGAAAGTTGAACCCAGGTTTCCATGCTCTTTAGATGAGCATGCTGATAGTAGACTGTCCTGTGCTGGGCTTTCTCTTCTTTTTGCATTCACAGAGAAGCTTAGAAGGGACTTGGTTTTATTCTAAGATGAAAGAAGACTTTTTTCTTCCTGTACAAAAAGGAAATGTTTTTCATTGCAGGGCTGAATATAGACATGATGTCAGTGGGATGAGAAGAGCATCTTTCCATCATGTGGCTGAGGATATGAGCCACAAAAAACAGTGCTAATGGGATGGGGAAGTCCCGCTCTTCTCAAATCTTGCCCAGACAGTTCTAATTGTGCACTGCCAACATCACAAGGCATTGCCAGATTATTTCGCTGTCAAGGTAAAAGTTCATAGTAGAAAGCACAAAACTGTCCAATCCTATTAACAGACCTTTCAAAGTAGAAAGGATTTCATCGAGTGAGAAGGTGCTAATGTGATGGAAATAGTAAATTATAGGCCTATAGTATTATGCCTGCATTTAACTGAAGTGTATCAGAATTGCAAAAGATACCATTTGAAATATACTTAGCAATGCAGAGCATAGATACTATTAATAGCATTAAGGGAATACAAATGTATTTACCCAAATGCCACAAATCTTACTAGGCATGTACAGAATATGCTGGTTTTGCACAAGGATCGAAATTAATAGGCATGACCTTTTTCTGACTTGCCTTTCATCCTCATAAATTCAGCATGTTTGCAAAACAGCCTCAGAGGGATTTGTTTGTGATTTTTTTTTACATCAAACACAACAAAACTTACACTCTTTTTTTAGTCCTAGTAGTCTCTTAAATAACAAATGTTGTAACAAGCTGTATCCTCTCTGAGTCGTGGTAGTATTAGAAGGTTAGCATCTAGATTTATTTACAAGCAAGCATCCATTCTTGGATATGCTGTTCCAGCAGATAGTCTGGACTTTATTCACGGGCAATGAAAAGAGCCAGAACAGGGAAAGCTTAGTCAGAACGAATGGGAGGTATTAATTACCCCGCATTCAGGATGCACACAGCAAGGGCTCCCTGTTAAGTGGTTGATTTTCAGCTTCCAGTATCCCTTGGTCAAACATATGCACACGTATGATGATGAAAAATCCTGCATCCCGCCAGGCACTCATTTAATTCAAGATTTTCTATTCAACAGAGGCCAATGATAATATTTCAGAGAGAGATGCAACAGCTCCACTAAGGAAAATTTTCTGATGCTTTGGAGAGCATTTTCCTACCCCGTGGCAACCAGCTACTAACTAATGTTCTTAATCTCAGCGATTTGCATCTTTTGTATTCTTTTCCTATTTGAAGTTCAGGTTATCTATTTGTACAGCTAGTCCTTTCAGGAATAGTGGTGATCTCTGTGCCTGCATGTTGTGAGAATTGCAGTTTGAGCAATAGGGATTCTGGAGCGTACCTTCCATTCCGCGTGCTTTTAAGATAAGCCTTTCCCTATTACTAACCACCGCTTGTCTTATAGTATGTAAAGAGGCAAATGGACTGACCTCCCTGAATTTCTGAATATTTTGTACAGCTCTTCAGGTGCCCTAGAAGTTTCAGAAGCATTTGGTGTCCTTAGAAGAGAAATAACCAATGCTGCTTCTTCCACCTATGTCGGCATCTTAACATATACCTCTGAAACCACGGTTTTCTAGTTTTCTTTTTCTAGGCAATGATTTTCTGGCAAGCGATAATGGAGGTCCAGAATAAAATTGATCTTCTCCATACAAATGATACTAAAATACAAAGCTGCAGATTTCTTTAGAGCTTGGGATGCGGTAGGCTGAGTAAAGCCATCATGAAAATGCTTCCAGCAGGATACTGGCAGCTTGGAGCTGTGTGATGCTCTCTTCTGCTGTCTTCTGTGCCCAGAGCGAGACCGTGCGCAGAGGAAGGTGAGACTGGCATCACTGGGCCCTTGAGGGAGTAGTTGAGGGAGAACCTGCTTTTAAAAGCCACCAGAAGATCCTTGCTTCAGGGCTAACTTAATTTTCTGATGAAGAAGTTGTGACCTTTTCAAAAATTCTGAATTACAGTTTGGGTCTCATGGGTCTCTGCTATTGGCAATGGCACAAACCACTATCTAAGGATTCCGTTGTACCACAGTATTAACAGATTTCAGAGGTGTAACTTGGAGGCCTGTGAAATACTTCAGAGAAACAAACTTCCTTAAAAACATCTTCTTGTTGTACAAAGCCAAACCTTATACATTTAAGAAAGTCCAAGGCGTGCAGCTTCATTAGAGGATAGGTTTCCTTTTTAAAGTATAACTTTGGCAGATTCTAGTTAAAATATGCACCAAATAGCATATTGCGGGGGGAAAGGGGAAATCAATTCTATGAGTAAGCAGGCTTAAGTTAATATTGGAGCTCTGGACACAGAAATAGTTGTGAAAAGCCTCCACTGGCTTCAGCAGTAAATGAATCAAAACTCTGATGAGGCGTCAGTGGCCAGAGGATCATTGTCCTGACTTGATATCCAGAATGAGTACATGAAAGACTAAAAGAAAAGTTGAGTTAAAATGTTTGCCAGTCCAAGTGTGAACTTTTAACTTGGTAAAAATTTCCTAAATGGGCTTTTATTAATTGCCTGATTTTCAAGTCAGAGTGCTGTACCAGTTTTTGTATTAATTATTGTGAGCGGTAGCCTTTCGTTGCCTAACTACTTTATTTTGAATATTTCTTGCAACTGCTTTGTCCCATGAGACTTCTGTGAGGAGGCGGCGAGGCCAGGAAAAGAGGTTAATAAGAGGTCGCATGAACCTTTCAGCACTTCATGAAAGCCTGACAAAGCTTTTGGCCCACGGAGAGCTTGCTGTTGAGATGGTCATGCTGAATTGCAATAAAAGACAGCAAAAATACAGGGTTGCTGAGGATTTTAAAGCAGATCCAAAGGTAATGATGAATTTTATGGGTGTCAGTCTTATGTGCTGAGATTTTTATTTCCCCCTAGATTACTTACTTTCTAAACCTGTGGCATCGCTACAAAATTATATCTTATGTTACATAACATTACAAAGAGTGCCAAAAATATTTTTGCTAAAGTTAGGAAATGCCAGCATAGAAATGCCAATACAATCTCACTTTGGTCTTTCTCCCTCTTGCAGAAAAAAACGCCACAATTAATTATGTGACTGTGTGCTACTTTTTTCACAAGGTGTTTGCCGCCTTCAGTATCGAGATGTTCAAGCCTGTGTAGTATAAGGGCTTTGGAGCAAAGAAATCCTCTTTCCATTGGAACCGTCGTCACACTTGCACTGAAGCTCTCAAGTGCGATATGAAGCAAGAAGGAGGTGGCAGAGCTGCATGTAGGCAGCTCATCGCTAATTCTGTTTCTCAATTCCTAACCTGATTTTCTGGACCCTGGCTTGCAGAAATGCTGCTATTTCACTCCCGTTATGGCAATCAACTTGCACGAGCAGGACTATTTGTACAAACAACCTAACTTTACCCCACTGGGTTTTGCTACATGGATGTTGTTCTGCCAACGTAGCTTGTACGGGTATTACATACTCTGAAAGCTGGTGCACGAGCATTAAAACTATTATTCTTCTTCTTTTCAAGCTTTTCTCAGGGGGGAAAAAAAATTTTGTTTGTTTGTTTGTTTGTTTTTAAAAAATGGTAAACATTGATGGTTTGCAGCTTGTTTTTTCCCATACAAGCTCTTTTGGATAGAGCTAGATTTTCACTTGCTAAAGAGCTGCAGGATGTGAAGAATTCAGTGTCCCTCAGTCGTTTGCTACAGCCTTCCCTGATGAAAAGCAGCACCAGATGGGTAAGCATCCCTGAATTGTTGCAACATAAAGGAATATGGATTTGATCAAACTCCCTGCTGCAAATGTCTGGCTTAACCTTTTACTGAAAGTCTTTTTCACCTGAAAGCTTTAACCCGTGTAGAAGAATTGCCAAGCTAGCTCACGCAAACCCGCGCTCTGAGGCCGGGTAACACATGCTGCTTGAGCTGTCGCCCAGAGCAGTTACCTGCCAAGCGGCTGTTCCCCGAGCTCTAAGTGATTCTTGATCTCTATAAATTTGTACCTAGGACAAATCAAGGATCAACAGGAGATTTTTCTTCAATCTGTCTTGGAAGAAGAATCTAATCTTTAATTCCAAGCTTGCATGTGCAATTTCAGGTCCGCAAATCTCGTGTGCGTTTTTCCTATCAGCTGCTTTCTGGCCCTGGACCTCTGCACTCTCTGCACATAATCCACTGCACCTAATGAAAAGAGAGTTGACCAGTTTCTCTAAATTGCTCTTGGAAATGCACTGCCATAGTGAACAACAATTGTTTTATCACAGAAAACATCAAATTCCGATTGCTCGGAATGTTCTGATTTCTACTTGATTTGTTGTCCTTTGAAGAGAAGAGAGGATTTCAAATAAACGCTTCTATCAGTGAGAGGAAACTCTGATCATAAACCTATTCAGCAGAAATGGAGAACAAAGACTACAAGAACAATTTATTCTAAAGAGATTGTGCCTAAGGATTCAGTGGGTTTCTAGTTCCTTTCCTGTTAGCAAGAAAAGCGACATACCACAGTTCGCACCCTCCACGAACTGATGTAACGACAGTCCTTCAGTCATGCATCCCTCGCTGCTTAGCTGGTGTGAGACACTGACACAGAACACAAATTGCAAAACATTTAAATAAGTGCAGATATCCATGCACGTGCTGATCAATACGTGATAATTGGTGAGTATCTGCTATTTAAATAAAGAGTGAATCAGTTATTTGAAGAAAAATTAATACAGCAGCTGCAAGGTAGCTCTTGCTCTGGAAATTGCGTAGTGCAACGGATTTATTTTTACACGATGCAGCTCACGGATTGAGGCGTAGGAAAGAAAGTTTCTACAACACCGTATCTCCTTCTTTCTTTTTCTTTTCTTTTCTTGGCTGCAAGCAGTGCCAGCTACCTTTTCCATATTTAAGCGTTACTTTTGAATTGTGTGTTTAAGTGTTTATCAAGTTGGGAAAATTTAAACAAGTTTTGCAGTACATTATCAGAACAATTCTCCAGCATTGCCTAGAGGAGATATTAAAAACCAAAAGTCAAACTCAATTCAAATTTACTTCTAAAGTAGATGAAGTTTTCGCATGTGTGAGTTTTATTGGTTGTAGCTGTAATACAGTGGAGAGTTTTCTAGGAATCAGTTATATTTTCTTGTTTGTATAACTTTTTTTTTTTCGTATATAGGGAAAAATCTGCTTAATCTTACATCCATGTAGCGATCATTTCTTCCAAATTAACACTTAAATCTGTAACAGATAATCAACAGATGCATACTAATAATAACTAGGTATGGACAATATTGGGGTTCTTTTACTGTTACTCATTTAATATTCAGTTTATATTATTATTATTACTCATTTTACCAGGTTTCATTTTATCATATTTTTAAAGGTTTTATTTCTCCTTCTGTTACAATATGTGTAATATATGTTACAACATACTGTTTAATAATTGTTTTGGATAATTTGCACTGGTGGTGAAATAGCTCACGTCAGCAATCCCAGGTGCTTTGTGGATGAATCCATATCAGTCCCATGCAGTAAGATGGGAAAGAAAAGGAGAAATGCTACAGCGTGAACTGGCATCCTTCATACATCAAATGTACCGTGTTGCTGCTGGGAACTCCAGCACTAGTTTGTTTTTATGTTTAAAGCTCAACTTTCATTTCTAACATTGCAATAAATTACGTCCAAGCATCACATATGTGAAGGAAATAGTCCAACTAGATTAGCCTGTCCTCTAGGTCTTAATCTCATTTTTCCAATACTACACAGTTTATTTACTGGGATCATAGGTAATTGTTGAAAACGATGGTGGATAAATGACATTTTTGATAATTTGCAGCAATTCAGATCACCTGAACATCTGAATTTTAAAAGCAGAATGGGAAATAATCTCTAAGTAGGTTAGATCAGAAAGCAATTACGAGATTTGCTCCATTACATTTATAGAGGAAGCCAAGTGAGAGCAGCAGTAGCACTTTAGCTCAGTTAGGTGGTAAAAAACATTAGAGGTAAATATATTTACCATCAACTGCGCATGATGATAGAGCTGAGCGATAAAAGCCATATTTGACTGATATGTATTTTTAGCAAACAAGCTTCCTGGTAGTTCCTGAGATGGATTTCTCTGCTCTGTAGTTTGCTTCTTCCTGGTCCATGTTTCAGAACAGCAAGGCTGAAAGCGCTGGGATTTATCCCTGCGTCCACCTGAGATTCCCCCTCGCATTTCTCCTTTAACTTCATGATCTCCGTCTTTCTTTTGGAGGGGTTTCTAAATGTTGAGGTGTTTCTTCCCACACTCCAGGTACTTGTTAAACATGTCTAATAAAATATCACGGTGGCCCGCTCCTCCTCTCCGTGGGCCTGATCCGGTATGGACTCTACCTACTCGTGTAGAGACACGAGCGTCCCCATCGAGTTTAATGGAACCACTCAAATGCTGGAATTTATCTCCGTAAGTGCTGCGCTGGCTCCGTGCCAGGAAAAGCTACTAATGTGCTAGCAAACAGAGGGGAGAACAACCCCCTTGTTGCTGTTTTCTGGAAATCCTGTTCTTTTGTGAAGCGAAGGCCTTCTAGTTTAAAGAGGGTCATCTCACGTTTCCCGCGGTTTCTCTAGGTCGGGAAGTTGCGTTTGGATCTCCCTGATGACACGGCAGCGGCACTGGATGCGCCTCTTTGGTGCGGCAAGAACGGTGGTACAAGGACAGGCGTGTTTATTCACCCTGACCCGGTGTGTATCCGTGCCTCTGGCATTTCTGGTTTGACGTGATGAAATTGTGTTAATGGATTTCTGTTAGACAGATGGTTAAAAACCTTACTGGTAGTTTGGAAAGAGGGAAAAAAGAGTTGAAGCCTTTTAATGCAACTGCTCTTTGATTTTCAAAGTTAAAAGTCAGTTGAGTCCCTGGGGGTGAAATTGAAATTCGCATTTCCCCTACGGACCATTCGTAGAAACCAACCGTGCGTTTAAAAAACCCCAGTTACCAATGATGCTGGAATACACTTGCACTCCCAACTACCGTAACAATGCATTTTGCACATTGTGTGGAGAAAGCAGCAGAATACACTGAAGGGGGAGAGATATTAAGTGATGTGCCCAAGGGCACAAACCAGGAGTGGGACGGAGTCAAGAGCAGATTCCACCGTTCCTTCCTTCTGGTGCCCTGCCAGGCTCACCAGACCCACCTTCAGTTGAGGGTTTTGCCCAGAAAAAGTGGTTGGTTTTGTTGTTTTGGAGGTTTGTTTTGTTTTGTTTTTCTGGGGCCTTCAAGTTACCTGGGGAAAATAAGAAAGAAGCGTCGCAGCTTTGAAGAGCACAAGCTGGCAGAGTCAGAGGGAGCTTGCCAGCGACGTCAGTAGAGCAGCGCAGTTAAGCCCAGCTCAGGGCTCTTCCCTGGCACCTGGAGGATGCTTCAAGTTCCCACTTCGCAAAGTGACCGCAGACAAAAGCCAAACAGAACTTGCCATTTGTACTCGATGTGTTGCAAACTGCTTTGGAGACGGTGGTGTTAGTCACATAGCGAACTCTGCAAAGAGGCGACCACTACCCCACGTCTCCTCAGGGGAAAAAAAAGGAGAGAAATTTCTAATTAATTGCCAACAACACATCGTCACATTCTGCAAAATTACAGTTCTAGAATATTGTTCTCAGTGGGACCTGCCATTTCAAAATTAAAAGCTAAACCATTTACTAAAAACCTGTCATCATGGTTGTTTAGTTGCCTAATTGCTGCTTCTTTAATATGTACTCACACTGTTACAAGCCACTTTTGCCAAACTAAATTAGAAAGCATATATTACAAAGAGCTGGTGATTTTAAGAGCATCGTTCTAATTACTCTCTCTCATTTTTCCAGTAACAAACACTGTAATTGTTATGGCTTAGGTTTCCTGCAGAGCAGCCTGGAGGCAAACCTTGTGCGCTTATATTTGAGCATAACCTTCCCTCTGCCCAGTCTCATTATTATGCAAAAAGGTGCTGAGAATAACAAAACTTGTATTTCGTTTCCCTGAAACATCATCTATCAGGCTGTGTCCTTGGAGACCCAGGAATAATTGCAAACCCACCAACAAATAAAAAGAGCAGTTGTGTCACATTCTGTCTTTATCAACTCAATATTGAAAGCTTTGAGGGTGTAAAATGTTTAAGTACCTATACATATTGAGGGAGTAAAGTTTAATGGCTGACTGTCACAGAGGTAACTGAATTTAATTTTATTTTCATTCTGGAAACTCGTATTGGGTGTATCTGGACCGTTGGGTAAATGCCCTTCCTTGTTATGAAATAAATACAAATACATAAATGAATAATGTAAAACTGACCTAAAAGCAGCACTTTAGTTCCAGCTCAGGCCACAGAACAAGATGATGGTCTAACTTAAATGCTACCTAATTTGTAGCTGGGATTTTCATGGCAGCGTATTTATTTCTTAACTCTTTGTGCGCCAGTGTTGCATCCTTTCACGATTCAGCACTTGTATCAGTCGTAAGACCCCCGCAGTAGTTTCTGCGCCCTTATTTATTTGTGCTGTGCATCTGTGATCTGGAGCAGATCCTCAGCATGACTTTCTTTTTCTTTCATTGAAATCATCCTTAATTTTATTTTCCACACCCTGTTTCTCCTGGAACACCTCGTCTTTACAGAGAGTGGCATTAAACATAGGAGAGAATTTCCTTGTCTAGTCAAGAGCTTTTAGATCATAATTTTGTAATACAGATAACCGCAGTCATGGCAGAGAGCAGTCTTTTTTTAATGTGTATTTTTGTTGTCTGTTATAGGAATCTCAGACTATCCTTGAATTTGCAGAAAAAAGGTTTTGCTTGGTGGCAATATAGTTTAATGTAATTTATTACATGTGTATGAACCTTCCATCTATTAATTTCATTTTATAACCTAATTTCATAAAATCCTTCACTTGGTTAATCACATTCAGTCTTTCTCAGACATTATGAATAACATACAGTTAAGAGACATAGATTCCAACCATTTCCAGTGCTCTTCAAAGAGAGGTGGAGTGATAGTTCCTTGCACGCAGCTCCAATGTGCATTCACACCATGGGAAATCCATGGAAGCACCGATGCCAAATGGTGTTAGTTTGGGGGATTTTGTCTTTTTTCACTACAATTTTTCCATCATATCGGTGACATTCTTTGTCTGTTGTATATGCGACCCATAAAAACCCTCTACTGCACAAATTCCTGATCACAAATTACCAAAAACACGCTTCAATGTAAGAGGAGCTGGAAGACCAGGGTTCATGGGGGGCAGTGGAAGTTTTACACATATATTTCAGGGAGCTTTCTAACAGGTTGCAGGGTTAGAAGCTTGTTGATTTGGTTTATGGCACATGTACGTGTGAAGGAGAGACTGGAGAAGCAGCAACACACAAGCAAAACACAAAGAAAGAAGCATTTGCTCAACACAACTTTATGTCCACGTGATGGAGCTGAATCAAGTTTTTTCGTACTTCTGAAGCATGATCAGCTTCAGACATGTTCATCTGACGATGGACATAAACCAGTATGTAATAACGCAGCCTTCACATCCACGTAGATTATTGGATTCAAGGATTTTGAAAACGCTTTGTAACACATGTATGAAAAATAACGTTGGGTATTGGAGACATTTGTGCCAGACAGCTGCCTGTGTTCTGGCATTTGAGCTCGAGGGAAGCCGTCAATGAGGTGTGTTAGTCACCCCCAAAGCTGCTCTCTGCTAGAAAACAAGAGTGACTGGAGGCAGGGAAGTGGAAATAGATGCTGCCTGCGTGGGGAATCTGTTGCCCGCCATGTCTTATAGAGCACTCACCGTATTTTTAATCACCATAAGCACAGCCACCCCATCATCTTCCTACCCATGCATGACAGCACTAAGTACTTTATTGCAAAGTCTTCTTTGGTGTCTGCTTATCTAAACCTCTCTCCTAGTTCGCTATATCTCTCTTGCGTCCTCACTTCAGGAGCCGCACGTTTTGTTGCCTGGGTAGCAGTACCTGCGAAGGGATCCCTTAAACCTTCACAGTCCTGGTTACACCTAGGGCGTCGTGACAACTTTCCTGGTGATCTTCTCTTCCACTTCACTCTGCTCTTAAGCTTTCATTGAGTTCTGTGATCTTTAAATTATGATTTTTTTGTTGTTGTTGTTAACTCTTACATGACATATTTTTAAAGGGACCTTCTATCTATAAAAGCTTTAAAAAAATTTTAAAAATCAAAAAAGATAAATAAGTACTTTGTAAAAAAACATGTCACCTCAGTAGAGTACCCTGACCAATCTTTAAGCTTCTACACCAAGTAATCAATGCATTTCTCTCCCCAAACACATAGATGTTCTTCAGTATTCATTGATATTTTTGCAAACATCTTTATAGTGTTTCCAGTGAATCAGAAAGTAAATATTGGAGAAATAAGTAATTTCTTAAGAGTTGATTAAAAAATGGAAAAGTATTTTGATAGAAAATTTAAAGTATTTCTAAACTTATTTTCATATCATGTGTTTTAAATATGTGATAGATTCCTTAATTCATTTTTTTCTCTGCATCTTCTTTCAGCTTTTCCTTTTGAATTTATTCAGAGGGTACTGAGGGGCTAGAGGACAGCTGTTTCCCTTCCTTTTTCATCCCATTTATGTTGTCTTTCTGTTATCTCGTAGCTGAAAGTTGAAGGAAAGATCAGACAAATGTGGAAGGTAGAAAACCTGATTCTTCACATGTTCAGATGGTATAGGTTTTTTTAAAAAATACAGAAAACAAATAAAAATTAGATATTTTGTGGCTATTACCATTATCTGAAATGAAATATATATAAATTTACTGATATGTGTAAATGTATATGCTTTTAATCGCTAGGTATTTTTGATGGTTTCCTGAGAATTTCTGTTCAACAGCAGAGTTCAGCTAATTATGATAGATCAACATGTCAAATTACACACAGATTGTAATTCAGAGGGGTGCTAAGATTCTGAAGATTATGTCAAATGAGGAACCCAAATACATCTGTATGTGGACTTCTCTTGCCAATAATCCAAGGAGCTGAAAGGCAAAAGATACGCTTCTCCATCTCTGATTTCTGTCCAGTGAGGTTAAGGAAAAGTTTTTGAGGGAATAGACTAGGAGGAAAGAGGACATAGCTCTGTCGTTTTGGCATTGGTAAATTTTGCGTATTCAGATAAAACAGCTGGACTCGATTAGGCAGCTTCACGGTGATAACTATCACTGGCATGTGCCTGTGTGTGTGCACAGACACAGGGTTTATCATGACCCTGTTACTCAATAGTGACAGCAGTGATGCAAATCAATACAAATGTGTTTCAGCCATTCCATTATCCCAGCATCTCAAATACCAGGCATTATACATACTACAGAAATGTTTCAAATGTGGTTTAGAGGTTAATTGTAATTAAACACTTTGTGAAGAAGTGATTAATAATAATTGTTATCTTTCCTGTAAAGCCTAGCACCTTTGTTAGTGTTTCTAACTCTACAAGTTATATAAAAAAAAAAAAAGCCTGAAAACGTGACTAAATAAAAGACCTAATTTACACTGAAGAATGTGAAGCTGCTCAAATCTGCCTGCTGAGGCTCACCCACATGCATGCAAAGATGCTGGTTTCTACTGGATCTTGGTTTATCCCTCTTTAATGGGTACAAAACTTACAACAGTTTTAATTATAGCAAACACCTGTGTGTACCTTGGGCTGCCCACAGTATATATGATGCCTCTTGCCCAGCTGTTACTGAGGGGCTTCAAGAGAAAGCCAGGGAAAGGGAAAGGGAAAGGGAAAGGGAAAGGGAAAGGGAAAGGGAAAGGGAAAGGGAAAGGGAAAGGGAAAGGGAAAGGGAAAGGGAAAGGGAAAGGGAAAGGGAAAGGGAAAGGGAAAGGGAAAGGGAAAGGGAAAGGGAAAGGGAAAGGGAAAGGGAAAGGGAAAGGGAAAGGGAAAGGGACCAGAGCTCATGAGGCAGAACTAGAGATGCTGAGGGATGTGGTGGCTGATCCTGCAGAGTGTGACAGGAGGAACGGGGTTGAGGGCACTGGCAAGTTGCAGGGTAGGTTGGGTAAATCCCTAGGGGCCAGGCAAAGGCAGTTCTGCTGCTCACAGGCCAGCTTCAGGTTTTTGTTGCAGTTTGGGTGCTAAGGCATTTGGACTGTGAGTGTGAGCCTTATGATGATGGATTCCCAGTCAGAGTACAGATGAAGTGATCAAAGGTGCTTGATAAATTGATGTGTTCATTTATCATAGGGTTCTCCAATTTATCACATGGGTAAACAACAAGCTGTGAGTGATGACAAAGATTTTATTAAGAATTATTGCTGGTAAATATGGGGATGCTCTGTTATTTGAAAACATCTACCTCAAATGTGAACAACAAAAACTTCCAGTTCTGGTGCATGAACTCTCCTTCCCTGGGCAATCTCTACTCCCTGATAGACACCAAGATCTCACAGACCTGCTTTCCCTTTGTCACTGAACACGAAGGGCAAGACAAGTCCAAGTCTGGTAAGTGTGCACCATTATTGACCTTGTTTTCTTTACCACAGGATCATTCTGGGGCTGCCGGAGGGCCAAATATGTACTCTGTGCAGGTAAAGGAATCATTTAAGGCTAGTTCAGACCATACTTGAGATAGTTTCAGGAAGAAGTTTTGTTGCTGGAGCTTATGGTATTGTGTGGTACCTCACCTTATCCATACCCTTGACATAGCTTGTGTGAATCATGGTGGAAATGGCCAGCACAATCTGGAAAAAAAAAAACCTCCAAGGTGATTTTAAAGTTGTTTTATATTGCTGTAGCAGTAGAAAATGGCTTGGCTGAAGGCTGAAATCTAGTCCCTTGTATGCTGCTAATTTGGGATCTATAATTCTTATCTCTGTTCCTGGCAGGGAGGGTTCCAAGTCCTTTCTTCCAAAATTTATTATTTTTGTTGTTTTGATTTTAATGGACTAGCTCTTTATGCATGTCAATTTTTTTTAACATCAGAAAAGTAGATCTAATTTTACCTAAGCAGTTGAGGTCTGACAGATCTAGTGACCTTTTATTACAACGTCATTTACAAGTATGATTAAATTATTCACCATGGCTGAACTGATACCCAGATTAGATATATTTTTCTCATGAGGCACTACAAAATATACTACCTTACCCTTCGCTGCTCACTCTCTGTCCAGCATTTTTTAAAGATTTCACATTTCAGTGTTCATTTCAGCTAAGGTGACCCTGGTCTGGGTAATTTATTCCAAGCCAGTTTAGAACACTAATTTCTCTCCAAAATGCAGATGCTCTAGCTCCTTGCTGGGGATTTAGGGTGTGATCCTACAATCCCTTTGCTCTTGACTTCCTGCTGAGTTTGTTTAGCTGTGTGAAGGAAATGTGTGATGTTGCTAATATAAGAATCCAGACAGAGCGCCAGCAGGCGAAGGAGGTGGGCGGCAGCTTTGCAAGAAGCAGGCTCAGAATGGATTTCAGGAGTTGTTATCGCTCGTGAGCTTACTATACAACTGTGTTTGAAATATAGTCACAGTGTCACCCTCACTGTAGAACTGTGTCTTAGTATCTCTATAGTTTCTGATTAAAAAAAAAAAAAAAAAAAAAAGACATTCCTTCTTTATTTCAAGAGTTCAGAGCAGCAGCAATGACAACCTCTGCTCCCTGATTTTACCTGTAGCGCCGTATTATTTCCACCCTGCTGCCGCTAAGCGTGGCTCAGGCGTCAGCTGTACCTGTGTCAGTGAGCAGAGCAGGGGATGCTATTAAATTTGGGTCAGTTTTTCGACATGATGAATATGCCCAAATACCTTTAGGGTTTTACTTGACCCTAGTAGCTTATATCCAAACCTGAATCTGCTGTAATTTTGTTGTGCTGTTTTGTATAGTGCTGCCAAGAGATAAGAGCGCTCCATTGCATTAACTGCCCTCCGTGTGGGCTTGCCTGTAGATCCTCCCCTTGTGCCTAACTTCGTGAGCCTTCGTTTGGGGTGTTTGGTTTTGTTCACGTGCACTCTCAAAATAGAGTTGTCTCACGCACTGGCACCTTCTGCACACGCCGTATTTCTAAATGCCTCTATGAAAACTACAGCCACAACATGCTGCAACTCCAGAGGTACCAAACCTAAACATTTCCTTTTCTACCGTTATTTTCCCCCTATATTCTTAAATGAACAAATTACTCTGTGTTCCATTTACATGCATTAATTTATGAAATAAAAGGATGAAACAGGAGATAGTATAGACCCTTCATTTTGTGCTGATTATTGGTTGCGGATGCAAAAAGACTTCAAATTTTTTCAAGCACCTGAGTGAAACTACTGAGCACTGTAAAGGAACTAATTTGGGTTTTTCATTGCTTTAAAAAAACAAAAACAAAAAACAAACTTTAAGTGCTCCAGTGCTCATTTAATAACAAAAGGAAGCTGAAAATTATTTGCAGTATCCTGTGAATATTATTTGAAGTACCATATTAGAAGACTCAGCCGGGATCCTTACTCGAGTATGTTCTGGCTCAGGCAAACACCTAACGCAGAGGAGTCCCTCACTTGCAGAGCCTGTGATTTGGGCAGACTGCAGAGAGTAATTAGTGCATCGTTTTACACAGAGTACGGAGGAGTCTGAGACAGCCATCTCAGCTCCTTGAGTGAAAGGTCCTCTCTTTTCATGTTTTCTTTGGTTTGCACTGGAAATAACGCGATAGCGTCCTTTGTTCTATTGCCGGACGTCAAATCTTCACAATGTTTCCAGAGTTTTCCTTCAAACCTTCTGTCTTCTTGCTAATTACTAAGAGGGTATAATTTTAGTCTGTCTTCTAATGGCATTTCATATGTCTGAATATATAAGACACAGACATTTTGGCTCATGAGCTCAACTATTGTTTATTTCTCTAATCTTCCTCAAAGATAACTGTTCTTTTGTTATTATTTTTGGTATTGCTTATCCTAGACCCTATTTCTTCCCAAACCAATTTTTACAACACATTTTTTAGACAAGCTGTAAAATTATGGAAAAACAAGGCTATTGCTTAAAGTAAAATCCTTCATGTTTTCATTGTTATTGTTGTCACACATGTGTAGATGAAAGATGGAAGCTTCATTGCCAGAAAATATTTCTTTAGGGTGCCATCTAACAGCTAGCAGTCACCTAGCAGAGATTATTGGGAAACAATTACTTTCAAACATGTCACTCAGTGTGAGTAAAATTACTATAGCAGATTCTGTGCTAACAGTTCCAGGCTTACAAAGAATGGCTAATTCCTAAAGAACCTAAGAAAGTAAGAGTGTTATTAAAATCTACAAGATGCCATGGAAAGTCTGGCTTCCAACATCCATGCTAATGCTGTGGTTAAGAACAAGTCTGCAGTGTTTCTATTCATTATCTATATTTTAAGAATTTAAAACTACCAATTACCACACAAAGAAACTGCAGAAAAGGGGGTTTTGTTTGTTTGTTTTATATTAGCTTTAGAGTCTTAACCAAGACTTTTACAATACTTTTCTTCCCTCTTCCACTTTCTAATTAAAGAGGCACTTTCAGGAGATTTGGACCGATTTAGTATAAAATGTTGCTGCTGTGCATTAGAATAGAGTGCTTGGTATTGACCTGCTTTATTTAGAAACCAATAATCTGAAGAGAATTCTGCCACTGTAAACCAAGCATAAAACAGATGAGAAAACCAGCCTCTACAGCTCTCTGAGATGCATTCTGGAAAGAGAAGAGATGGTTTAACAAAGACATCCGAAATCTCTGCAGAGAATTCAAAGCAACAGCTAGTTTGGAGATTAACATCAGTTCTATGTACAGGCCAGCAAGATCAGTTTTCTCGTCTTTAGTGAAAAACCTCTGGCTGAGCAACCTACAGATCTCTACTCCAAATAGTTTCTGAGGCTGGCCTTTTCTTGGCGTGAATCATCTGAAATAAGGAGGAGGTTGAAATTTTAGAAGTGAACAGTGGATTCATGCTTTTGTTTGCTAGGCAATCGTGCAAAAAATCCAGCTTGGTGGTCTTCTAAGGCAGTCGTCAGTTAAATAATGCTCTTTCTGAAGGAAGGTGTTTATTGGCTTGGTCTCTTTAATTAGAGGAGATTTACCTAACTCCTGCAAGACCAGGGTCAGTTCTTTGGCCCAAGAAGAGTTTTTCTTTGCCTGATCCATAGCCAAAATGTAAGATGAGGTTTTTCTTTCTTTTCTTTTCTTTTTTTTTTTTAAATTTCAGCAGGCTTTAATTATCTCTCAATCCACCATTTCCAGAACCTGGGCTACTGGGTGCCCAGATATGAGAATATGAGGTTGATTAGCTCCACGTTTGCCTGGTGTTAAAGGATTCAGCAGTATCAGAATTCTTCATATCTGTATTTTTTAATTTAGTTGTACCAATTAATTTTTATTACATTTGCCTCCTGTAGAAGACTCTCCTTTTCACCCTACAGGAAAAGCTACTTTCTGAATAACAAGGGCCTGTTTCTCCCCGAAATCACTTGGCGTAACATGCTGACCTTCCAAACTCCAAGCAGCAGTGTAATAAATCTGAAATCAAGAGTCCCTATAGGAAGAAGCCCTTTCTGATTTATATTCCAGCTTGTGCTGGTACATCTGGAATGCTTAGGTGACAACATATTTCACATGCCCAATTCTGTTCAGACACATAGCAGCAGATGAATTGGCTTGCTTTCATGTAACAGAAAGTGATAGTATGAAAAGATAAGACCATTTCTTGGATAAATTGGGATTGGAGTAGAGGAGACATGTAGGAATTTGTGACTCACCTACTAGGAACATACTTTCATATCTTATATCCAAACCAACATCTCAGTGTTTCCTAAGTATTGAAGGAACAATTTCTAGGTTTATGCCAGATCAATTCTTTTTTTGGTAGTGTCTCTCCATGGCTCAACTGAAAGCCCACGAGGAGCAGGTTAAGGAGTTCCCTAACTCGGCAGCTTTCCTTCCCTCACAGAAAGGAGGCAGGAGTTTGAGAATGGCTGTGCTCTGGGGACAGCTCAGTCCACCATGGCAGCCCCCAGCGATGGAGAACAGAAACTGGCCTGTAACTGTCACTTGCACTAAAAGTGTATTTTTGTTAATTGCATGCAACGTTACATAGCACCCACAAACGTGATATGGTTACTCCTGGCTTTAGTGTGCTCGTAAAAATCATCAATGTGAGGTTGTTTGGTGCCAAACAGGAGCAGCAAGCACTGGGTGTGATCCTGCCTTGGAGCAGAGATCAGGGCTGTGCTGAAACCTCCACTTCCTCTGCATGTTCGTGTCACTGGAAATTATCCGCTCCACGCAGTCTTATTTGGGTCTACATCCATGGGCTGCCTTAACGGTAATAATAGTTACAGGCAGGGAAAGTAATTAACTTCAGGGTAACGTGTCCCATGAGTAATGGTTGCGTCCACTTGTAACAATGCAGATGTTAAATGCTGTGCAGTCAGTGGCAAAATCCACTGAAATAATAGTATTACTTTTACAATAATCATGATTATTTTTTAAAGAAGGAGAATTGTTTTGCTTTGAAGTGCTTTAAATCTTGCTTTCAAGTTTCTTTTCCCAGATTTCTCGTATCTGAGAATACCGTGATGATGGAACTTCTTGGGCCTGTCCAAAGGCTTTCAGACAGAGCTGTCAGCAGCCCCCTCTCACCTATCTCACGTGTCTTCCATCACGGCACTGGAGGGATTGTCTCAGCTATCTTTACACTGTTTTATAAGCCCTGCTTCCGCTGACACTATCTACGTTTGTGTGAATGCACCTTTTTATTACCTAGTGTAATCTACTTCCCCGGGATCTCACATCATTTGTGAGCTCAACCCCTCTTTGCTCTTTAAGAGACTCATCAGCATTTTATTGGTTTCTCTGGGTACCTTGCAGAGAATCTCTGGCATCTCCACGTGCCGCTGCTTCTCCCCCACGGGTGACAGACTGAGAAACCTCACGGGGCTCCCGCAGTTCTTGGGGAAGGCAATGGGTATGACAGCTGCAGACCCATCTTTCTGGGATCTAGCTGGTGGCCTAGTGTGTATTATTACCACCTCAACCCCCAACAAGCGACATCAAGAGTCTGCTGCAGGCTGGTTAAGCCATCTGCGCAACCTTGGGGGGGGCATCTGTGTTGTGAAGGGGCCGTACAGGTTGGAGCGAGCGTACAGGTACACGGGGATGGATAAATGAGAGAGGTGTACCGACAGAGAGGGAGGTACACAAGGCTCCTTGCCAACAACCATGGCAAAAAAAAAATCACTTCATGCTCTTTCTGCACATTTCAAGACTAATAATTATAATGAGGTCATAAGCGAAATGTGTAGGTTAAGGTCATTCCTGATTATTCATTTCTAGGCTTAGCCATGCCTGTCGTACTGATTTAGACGATTTTGCCTCTAGGCCCTTGGAGAGCCAACCCCTGGGTCTGCCTCCACCAGCACGAACAGGCGCTGGGTACTGGCACTAATTTGGCTTCTGAATATGCTCGCGGATCCTCCGTTATGTTCTATCAGAAGTGAATAACAATGCTACTTCCACACTGAGCTGAGGAAACAGCCTGAGGGCTCAAGAGCCCCAACCACAAGTTAAGACTAATGTAAATCTTATCATAAAAAATGTAATATAAGTCTAGTCTGGGCTTGGCTTATTTATGACTGCATTCCTTCAAATTTATAAATGATGATCAGCTGAAGTGGGAGCTGACTCCCCTCTCAAACCAGTCTCTCTCCATATTGTGTTACCTAGTGGGAACTTTTTAAGCATCAATTTTATCAATGTATAAATTAAATATAATCTTTTTCTTTCAACTTGTGCTATCTTAGTCCTGAGAAGAACTTTTGAACTTTTAAAATCTTTTGGTTACTTTGAAAAATCGAATATGAATTACAGGCAAAGAAAGGAGCAGTCGTAGCGAGTCGAGATTCTCACGTAAGAGGAACAGAAACCAACTAATTTGTTGCTTGTATTGCCAGATTAGAGCTTAGAGCCAGTGATGCTTATTCCCTGCCTCCCTTTATTCCAGCGGTCAGTGAGGCAGTGAAACTCTAGGTAGATCAATCAATCCAAGCTACTACATTTAAAGAAGGGTCTGCACCATTGTCTTCCCTCCTGTTGTCTTTATCATTTCATCTGCTCTCATTGCTCTCATCTTGACTTCTTTCCAAGCAGAAAGGGACATATTTTTCCCCGTTACTTTTCCCGGCTTAGCTCCTTCTGGCCCTTTATCAGGCTGCATTATCCTTTCCTTGTCCTCATGCACTCTTGAAAGCATGGTGACCATTTGATCGTTGCTGGCTACAGCTTTCTGGGGGAGGGCTGCTCAGTACGGAGTGCGGCAATGCTACCTACCGTCATTTATATTCTTCAAGCAGTTCACTGTATCTGAGAATCTTGTTTGCTTTCCTCTGCTGAGCCTCTACAATGAGCAGACAGCTTTAGGGATTTTGCTGTAATCACTTATAAATCTCTTGCCTGGTCAGTATTTTACAGCACCTTTCCACTGAACAGACACTTCCAGTTTCTATTACTACTGTATTGTTGGATTTGAACTCGGTATTTTACAGCAATGATCTGCTACAGATCTTTTGGCATTACAGTTACTGAAAGGCAAAGGATTCATTGCCTCCCAGTTTTCCGCAGTCCACTTATAATGAATAAGGTGGGGGAAACTTGCCAAAAAAATCAAACTATCACTAAAAGTGATACTGGTTTTGAGGGGAGGGAGATACTCCTTTTACAGCAAAATTTTATTTAATCTTTAAAATCTGCTAACTCTTGTCTTGTTTTCCAGGGTCTTCCAAAGGTATTTTTGTGTTTGGCTTCCTCAGCTCCTCACTAAAAAATTGTCAGGAATGTATTCCAGAGGCTGGTATCCCTCTTGGGGAATCTCTCTCTCTTTTAAACTGAAGTACTGCTCCTCTGGTGCTTCCTGTGCATGATGGCAACCATAAAAAATGGGTCCCAAAAGGTTTACCTAGTGCACAGGAGCTAAAATTCAGATCTATAATTCATTTACACTTTCTTTTTAAAATTCATTTAATGTAAGCAAACGAACATACTCTGATTGCAATACATTTTCTATATTCTGACCTGGGAGGAATGCCATCTGAAACGCTCTTAAATCAACACAGTTTTGATGCCTTTATTTTATGCAAAGAAATTAAAGTAAAATAAAGGACCTACGTATGAAAAAGCAAACTGCCTGGGTCAAGAACACCTGTAGTAGCGAACCTGCAGTGACAGCCAGCTTCGTTGCGATTTTTTAGAAAGTGCGGTGCATCAATCACTCTCTTCAGCTGACAGCTGACGGAGCAGATCATGAATTCTTTGCTGATACCTTCCCACGTGAAAGGAGGCCTTTAAAACTGGAAAGGGGACTCGCCAAAGCGATAGCCAGGGTAGCAGACCACTGGGAGCAGAACGGAACACGGCTTGGGGAAGGAAATTCTGTTTGCTCTTCACGAGCAGCTATGGCGTGAACTCTTTGCTGGGGGCAGAAGAAATCGCCAGATGCGAGGAGCAGTCCAGGGTTCCCCCATCGCAACAAACGCCTGACAAGAATGAATGACCCCCCCTCCCCGCCGTCCCGATCAAACATCACCCGTGCAAACGGCGCAGCGGTGGAAGAAGAGAGCTTCTTGGTCCCCGCTGAAAACGATGTTTGAGCCTAATGGACCTGCAAGCACAGGGACTGTAGGTCAAAAAGCAGGGAGCGCATTTTTAGCTTTCTAAAGCTTTTTGTCAGAAATCTCTCTGCAAAGCTTTTTTGTGCCATTTGAAAAGATTTTGCTTGTTTGTTTTTTTCATAGGCCCAAGAATTAATATTTTTCAGTGGTGAGATTTTTCACACACGTTTTGGTCGGTTCGGTGTTCAGTTCATTTACAGCTCCTTCCGCTGAAAGATGAGCACTGAACAGAGTGACCCATCCCACCCAGTACGGAACAGCGTAGAAAAAATACTCTTCTCACTCAGCTGTAATGAAAGATGATCTGTCATTTGCTTTTAACTTCTACACAGTAAGAGTAAGTCCAGCTTATTTTTGTGCCTCTATCTTTCGGGAGCGGTGAGCATTTCATTTATTCCCCCCCGTATAAGAATGTTTATGACTCTACGGTGAGCTCTGTTGAGTTTGGGATCCTTTTAGAGCATCATTTCCTGGGTGATTTAGGTGTGCAAGCTTCTCTTCAAACCCTCCTTCTAACACTATTGACAAGAAAATGAGTCTGGGGTGTAGCTCCCAATGCTGGTTTCCCATCTTCAGGGATTCTTCCTGGGTTTGATTGTTTCTGGGGTCTGGGGATTTATTTTTTTTTATAAGGGTGGCCTATTTGTCGTGTTCTGTTAATTGTGTAAAATAAGTTATGGGTAGTAATTTTTGGACTGCCTCTCAGGTTATTTGTTTGATGTTTATCTGCCTAAATATTAGGAGTTAAAAGTCTGTAAAAGGACAGAAGCTTAAAGGAAATTAAACGATTGTACAAATAAAACAGCTGCAGGTGTCCACTTCCAAAGTAACTACGGGACCAATCGAAACTATTGCAGCGTGATGCTTCTTTCAGGCACTTGCAAAGCAAATTTGGGCTAAGGCTGAGGCCACCGAGCCCCCGTGCTCCTGCCCACCCCACCCCCCCCCCCCGCTCCTGCCCACGCAGCCCCGCTCCAGCCAGGGCCCCAAGGATGCGCTTTTGGTGATCTGAAATGCCGTTTGATGCTTCCTCCTGGCCAGGAGTAAAGGTAAGCAATCCCCCCACGGTCACGGCTGCCCACACACAGTGTCACATCCCCCAGTCACATCGGGGCTGCGTCTGCTCCTGGGTGTTTTAATGTTAATCAGGGCTCTTGCCTATAAAAAGGAAGGTGCAGAAGCAAGGACATTTTAAAATGTGTAATAGCATTTGCCTGATGGACTCCTCTTGATTATAAGTAATCTCATTAAGTGTAGTAATAATGAGGCTGCAAATAAGCAACCTGTAACCCAGGGAAGCCAATATTTGTAAATTGAGAAGTGCTCACTGAAAAAGAAAAAAAGAGAAAAAGAAAATCAGGCATATGCTTGCTAAATCACACCTTGCTGCTCCTGAAAATTCAACATTACGGGTTTTAATTTGTATTTTCTTTTTCTTTATCAGCATAGGATGAAAGGGAAAATTCTGCAAGAGAATGGCAAGCCAAGGGCATAAGAAGCTGCAGCACTCTTCATGTCGTACGCAAGAAAAAAAGCCCGTTAGATTCTTTCCTCGAATCTTTCCTCTTATGCCATTTTTCTCCTTGTTTTGCATGCTGATACACTTAGAAATTCTCTTTATTTCTGTAGGTAAGTAGAAGATTAAGTTCAATGAAAAAGTATAAGGCACCGTCTGTCACTGCTGTGGGAAGACAGAATCACAACATTTCCAGAGAAAATCGCTCTGAAGTTGCAACAGCAGCTGAAAGCACCGGTTTGGGTTGTGTGAGGGTTTCCTCTCAAGGTGACAACGGCAGAGCACTCCAAACTGGGGAGCAGTGACAAAACCAATGTTTATTGTTTTAAAACAACATCCCTGCTAGCCGGATTGGGCTGCCTGTTTTTCAGACCGGGGTGGTGTAGCTTTGGGGCTGTGAATCGCGCCTTTCTGGCTGCTCTGGGTATTCTCACGGAAGCCATGGAAATGGTTTGGGTGGCGAGAGGTCCTGGGCAGCCCCAGACCGCCGGCAGCACTGCGTGTCTGCTGGGCGCTGGCATCGCTTCCCCAGATGTCAGGACAAGGAAAGCTTCTGTGCAGGGAAGGGGATCTCCTCAGCGCACGAAAAAAAAGGGGGATACACAGGTATTTTCATAGGCTTTATTTATATGCATTATAAATCTGCTCTCCAGTTGGTGGAGAGAGCAAACCGAGTGGAAGCAATTTTGGCCACAAACAATTGCACTCAGATCTCAGCTGGCAAAACCAGGCTTTAATAGCGTGGTTGAAACACATTGCTGAAAGACGCATTGCCAAAGGACACATTGTAAAATTTGGATTTTATTTTTTTTTCCCCAAGTATGAAGATGTCTCATTTTAACTCTTCCTCCTTGGTATTAGTTGGCATAAAAGAAAGAAAATAGTTTATCTAAAAATCCTTCTCACAGCAGTAAAATGTAATTTTTAATACGGGGGGGGGTGTGTGTGTGTGTGTGTGTGTCTTTTTTTTGTTCTTTTGTTCTATTATGAATGTTAAGGGAAGTACCATTTCTGGGTCAACCTTGCCTTTGGGTCATCGTTGCATGAGTGTGTCTGTGTGTGCGAATGTGTACGTTTTCAGATCAAGTAACTGCTCTGGTTGCTGGGTAATATAATGAAGTCATAGGATAAAACTTCACCAGCTTGTGAATATGAGGTGGGAACAAATCTTTTCTGTAACAACTCCTCAGGACCAGGGTAGTCAAGGAGCACCATCGATGGTAACACATCAATTGACGCTTGTCACTGCACTGTATTTTCCAACAAATAGTTTAAAATGAGGCTCTGACTTCCAAAGGTCTGGTTTGTAGTGGGATCTCAGCTTCATGAGTAACGTTACCCAAAATTTCTTGTGAACAGCGACTTAAACAATGGAAGTAGCTGCACATCTGCACCGACATGGTTTATGCTCAACCCCTTTGTATGCGTAAGGGAAGGGCAAGTGCAGCTCAGGTCAGTAGAAGAGCTAATTTGCAGGTGATCAGGTAGACACTACATGAAAGAGAAGACAAGACTGAATATCTTTTCCAATTTTAAAATATTTATGTAGCCAGTATTTTCAGGTATCAACTGCATGGATAGACTAGTGCAAAGTAACCATGACAACACAGAAGCTGAGCAGAAATGAGTATAAATAAACAGTAGGACTTACTTGCAAATACAGTTAGCTGTGTTCAACATGTACAGTGGGAATTAAAGGTGAAACTGGGGCACCGAATTGTCAATCAACTCATATATATTACTGTAAGCCTCAGGTTTCGAAGGAGCTTCTATTTTCTGGTAAGTTCATTTTGGAGAGTTTTTCTGACTTTTTTGAGGCTCTTTCTGTTAAGCAGATCAGCTCTGAAGCCATTTGTCAGTGAACGCTTGCTGAAAATTCCGCTTTTATGAACTTGAGCAGATCTGTCTGGACAGATATGTTTTACCATGGATAACAAAATGAAATGGGTTAACTTACACATATACATTGGGTTAGAATCACTACATCTGTCAAAACAAAAATCAGAGCATTCTCACTATCATTTATGCCTTGAGAGACCACAGAAACCATAGTAGCAAGAACAAAATGCTGAGACTATTTCTTTCTCTTCTGGAGCTGTTTAACATAGTTGCAGAGTCTGAATCTTTATTACTTTTGAACAAAGCCAGTGTTTTATTTTGATTGCTGGCTTGTCAGATTTTAATAGCATCGTCCATGTAGCAACAAGTATGAAGCTATTGAAATAGCATCCTTCCTCTGCTTTCATATTTTAATTCCTATGTGCATTTTTCTATTAAGTACAATCCAGCAGGTTTCCAACATCGGTTTATGTACAAGGCATTTCAGAGTTGTGACTATTCACTTTGAAAGGGCCTAAGAGACATCTCAGAATCAAAATATGTCATTTTACTGTAGATTGTCCTTTTTCTTGGCACTGCAGTTCATCAGGCGACCTCTCAGGCTCGAGCATATCCATGACACGACGCAAAGTGTCAGCCACACTAAGCCTCCTTTCCTACTGCTTTTCAACGGGCTCAGAGACCATCAAGAAAGCTGAAATTACTGTGGTCTGACAGTTGTAAAAGGTCACCAAGTTAAATTAATTCACGTTATTTCCAGTGCATCATAATATATGGGAAAGAAATTAGCAGACCTCTCAAACTCAACGAGAACGAGCCACTCCAAACCCTGAGATTTGTGAAGAAAGTGACTACGGGGAGGTCAGCGTTGTCGCTCCCGCTCGGAGGAACGGGAGGCTGGATGTTAGCTGGCCACAGAAAATGTTATTTATTGTGACAAACCTTCGGGGTCTGCATAGCCCTGTGAAATTAGCTTACATCTGATCCATTAAAACCTGAGCTTTTTTTGAGAGAAGTTTGTTTAACTGAGAGCTTATCTCTTTCCTTAGCTCGGTGGGGAGGGGAAGCACTTCAAACATCTTCAGGTATCTCCGAGTTGTAAAGGATTAGGTGCCTCTGGCTGCTGCGGGTAGTTACCTACTCGTGAACGCTTTTATGTTGTTGGTTGATCTGGTTAGATTTGCTAGCATGGATTTGATACTTCCAAACTTCTTAAAATAAGATGTTTCTGTAATGGTGGGATTTTAACAGGCTTTAAAAACCAGAAGCATTTAGAAAAAGCTAACTCAGATTCTAAGCAGGGTTCCATTTTTTTTGTTCTGATCATTAGGACATTTATACGAATGATCAGTTTGGTTTTAAATGCATGCTAAGGGAAAGGAATGCCGGAAAAAGAAATTTTCTACTATTGAGGAAAAGGCTTGACAAATTCCAGACTTCGATGTATTTGTCATAAATTAAAGGGAATGAGTTAGTACCATACAAATATTGAAATAACCATGGAAAAGGCGGGTTAATCGCCTTGCCTTGGTCTCTGGTGAGGCGAGATGAGGCAGCGGCGGTGCTGGCCGATTCCCGATGAGCCTGCTTGCTCATGTCAGGAAAAGGACAATACAGCCTGAGCTCAGCCTGAAAAGACACTGCTATGGGAATGTTAAGTGATCTTTACACCTTGGTATTTCCCTATCCCAGAGTTTTATGTGGGTCTGTAGAGAGCGACTGAGATTGCACTTACATTTCATTGGCACTCCTTAGTGATTTCTTCCCTGGAGGGATTCACAGCACAGGGATTAAGGACTTCCTAAATCACCTAATCCAAGCCTTTGCTATTACAGAAATACACTCATAAACCTCATGGGTTTAACTATAAAGCTTGTGGATTTCTGCCTGGCTCTGTGTCTGACATGTTCCCAGTGTTCAACCAGGATCACTCTCTGCACAGTGTTGGAGGCTCCCAACTGTCCACCAAAGTTTATGCCCAGTCAATGTGTACATGTTTGTCTTGTGCTTTATTTGATCCTATTTTCCTTCAGCTTAAAAGCACTTCTCCCTCCCTTATCTTTGCTCCATGAAAAAATTATACAGAGCATTTTTACAGCCTCTCAGCCTTCTTGTGGCTTGGCCTCTTTTAGCCCCATCCTGTGAGATGTTCTCCATCCCTATGGTCACTGTCACAGCCCAGTTCTGCATCTGCCTACGTATGAATTCACCTTTCCAGCAACCAGCCCCGTACCGGTCCAGATGAGGTCTCATCAGTGCTTGCTACTAGACTTGCTGCTTCCTGTATTGCTCCTTTCAGATGTCTGGGATGGAGATTAATGGGCTTTCTCACCTAAAGCCCATGAAACACTCCGAGTTTTGCCGCCACCTGGGCTGTGGTAACAAATTGCCATACGTTCATCCCCATCAGCCATTCTGCTCTTGTCCCTGCACTGACATCTAAGTCAGCACTGTTTTGTGGGTAATATCTAGATTATCTTTGCTCTTGACCCCATTCTCACTGCATAGCAGGCCACTTTTATTCTTGTTCTCCTTTTATTTATATTGTTAAAAAGCCTTTTACTCCTTAATGTCCTTTGGCAAAGCCTAACTCAGCTTGACTTTTGAGCAGTTTTCTACTTACTTACAATATGTTTTTTTCAAGCCTGTTGGTTGGAACTCTTCCCTCATATTCCCCCAGGCTGGGCTACAGATTCCAGCTTGATTTTACACCTTTGGTTTAAAGCAGTTAATCCTGCATTTATATTCCTGAGATTGTCATTCAAACTTGATTACACCAACAGATTCCCTCTCTTCTCACACTGAGCTCTTTTAGATTAAAAAGTCTTACGGCTTCACCTGTTTTTCTCTCGCTGTTTAAATGACACCGGTGTTTTGACCAGTCTTATTTCCTATTACCATCTCTTCAGCAACAACCAAAAGCTACTGTAAAATATCCTCGCCTCCTCTTATTACCCGTGACAGTTGCTGATGACTCTAAATACCAATGCAATTTCTGGCCATGGTTTCTTATGTCAAAATAATTATCTACATCACCGTGCATATCCAACTTTAACTTAGGAGACCCCTCCATATTCCTAATCCTGCCAAAAGAGGGTCTTCCCCCACCATCCCACCCTACGCTGATTTTTTTCCTATGGTTTTCCCCACCTACCTAAAATTTTAATTTTTGCGATACTCTTTTATGAGAATTTATGCACAATTGATGGTCCATCACTGGTTTTCTCTCTCGCTGGAGTGAACCTGGGGAATTCTTCTGATTTCCAGGGAAGTGGAGGAGACCAGAGAGAGGAGATGGAAGTGTTATCACCTGTTCCACAATTTTCTACATTCAGATCTACCAGAAATCTAGCAGATGGCAGATTATACATACTAGATCTACTGGCATTTGTCCTTCCACCACAGCAACGCAGGATAATCTTGTGGCTCTGAGATTCTTGATGTAAGTAGAAGGTCACTTCACCTTTTGAGGCAAAAGAATAAAAATAAAATGTCCCTGAAATCACAGTTCCACTTAAGGGAACAAACTCACACCATGTCTTTTCACACTTATCATAATTCTCATTTGATCCGATGTGCATTTAATTTCTTAAAGTAAATATCCAAAGGTCACAAAGCATTCTGGCTAGTGCTTGTGCATGTGTTTATAGATGCTTTCTTTTCAAATTAAGCTGACATCTTGATGGGTAGCAGATGTCTGATATCAAAATGGTACATATGGGATCATTCATGTGCCAGACCAAATCATCAGATGTTCTAAGGGATCTAGAAAAGAGACAAGGAACAGCACAGGGAGGGGAAATACCCTCAATAATTTCCTGTCTTTGTTAAGGCTCATGAAATTGCGTTGTTTCAACCAGAGATTCAGCCAGACTTGCAATCCAGGGGAAAAATCCATTGTCCAAGTTCACTAACTTTTGTTAACACTTTATTCTGCCAGTTTTTTGTCCGACGGTCACAAGGACTAAAAAAAATCTAAAACGACACATAAATGTAAAACCCAGTAAGAGGTAGACTCCAAACCAGGCTACACAGGGAGCCAAAGACATGACCCTTAAATCAGACATTCAGATATTACTGCAGGGTATTCTGTTGAAAATCCTGGATAAATGGCACACGGAAGTCCTGCCTTGTGCCATGCACTTTGAACTCTTCACTGACTTAAGGAATCATGAAGGAGCTTAAGAAAAGATAAGCCTGGGCACCACAGCTCTGCTAAAACATGAAACAAAAGTGACTTCTTTACAGCCAAGCAAATTAAAACCCACCTGGAAATCTGGCATTTTGTTTACGATCATCTATCTGCCCTGGCTCAGAAAGAAATGCCGCAGAGCAGATGAGCAAAAAAATGAATGGGCCGGTAAGTGTGAAGGTTACGCTAAACTGCCCCCAGAGGGACCAGCCATCACTCATGCAATATCATATATACCTTACCTCTAGTTACTGCCAGCGTGCGAAGAAAATCACTCACTAAAAGAGACAGCTAATGAAATGGTCTTTAGAAAGGGCTGGAGGGAATTCCTCGAAGCAGTTCTGTGGCTGATAGGGATATTTTTATCACCAGTACAATTGAAGTTCCTAACACTACCAGAATGAACCTTAGTCTACACTATGAGCGGATGAATAATTTGTTTGCCTATCATAATCAGAAGCTGGCTGCATATGCACTGAAGAAAGAAAAGCTCAGCTCTACTTGAGCATACAGTATAAATTAGTATCTATGCCTTACATTACATTTTATACCCATCAGCTGGATTTTACTGCAGTGTTAACAGCCGTTGTGAAAACATAACCAAGCGCAAAAAGACAGTGATCAGAAGTAAATGTCTTCTTCACAAGCTTTTACGGTTCTTTATGCATGCAGGAAAACAAGATCCATGCTTCACAAAGTCCTGTAGGTTATTACCATGTGTTAAATTGTGATCTGCAAACACAAGCTGTTCTTAAACAAGAACAGAAAAGAAAAAGCAGATGGTTTCTTTTAACGTCATGTGAAACTTTTCTTGAACACAAACGTATGTCTTCTCCTCTCCAGCTGGCAATTCCCACATGTAAATGATCTGATTTTATCATTTCAGGAGACTCATAAGACCCTCTCTATTATAAAAAGGCACATTACCCTTAGAGAGAGAGGAACAAAGAATGCCAAGTGCTTCACAAGAAAGCTACTGAAAATATTTTTTCCTCGATTGTCTATTTGAAAATGTGTCCAGAGCTAATGGAAAAAGAAAAGAGAGAGAATGACAGAACGTGAGAAAATAAATAACCGTGACTTCAGATACACCATCGACAGAACTTTTGTGACTAAGAGACTTTTAAAAGTCACTGACAGACTGGCAGCCGCCTCCTGCACGCAGTGGGGCTGCCCGAGGGATGATGACTCCAGGTGCAGAGCAGCAATCTGCTGCTTTAGCCAGACAGAGCATCGCTTTCCTGCGGCTCCCACACCTCACGCCTGAACCTGCAAGGCGTCAGGATCCGAGCCAGCAGAAATGTTTGTTTTCTGCAGGAAAATGTGTGTGCCTGTGTTGGGAGGATCCCCAGCTGAACCCAGGCTGGGGAGGTAATTATTCTTGATGGGTCCCCAGAGAAGAGTCAGGTTTTGTTGTCTTGCTTTTTTTTTTTTTTTCCCCTAGCATTCTTTAGGTCTAAGTTGTGGATAATATTTTACTGCATGGAAAGAATGGGGGTTTTAAGGAAAAAGAAAAATCCATATTCAGCAAGGCAATGGGTTGGGGGATTTAATGTTAGGAACTTCCCTGATGCAAGACAGAAGTGGAAAGACTGAGATTTGCCACCACATTCGTGAAGACAGCTATGCCTGCCATTCTGCGTTCTCTGTGGTACCTCTTCTTTGGACAACAGATGCGAAACTAAATAGAGTTTAACAGAAAAACTCTGTTACTTGTGTTCAGTCTATGCTGACTCTAAGTAGATACATTTTCATAGCTGGAATGAAAGAGCGTGTTAACCAAACCAAGGTCAGTAGTAACAAGGAAGAGTTGCAAGATAGAGATATCACAGCATAATAGTTGCAGGGGTATAATCATTAACCAGGACCCACAAAAGTGGTATTAATTGTCTCTCACTGCAACTGCTAGCACACACTTATGTTTAATTCTCACTTTTCTTATGTCTTATTTTTTCCTCAAGTATGATGTCCTTGACTCAGTCGGAACTTTTCTTGATGTTCCTCAGTGAGAAGAGAGCAGAAATGTGATGTTAACTGTGCAGCATGAGATACTTAAACACCTCTTCCATATAAAAAGTGGTCTCTCTTTGTATCCCAAACGCCACCTCCTCACCCTCCTTCTGCCCGCAGGATTTTATTGGATCACATCGAATGGGAGAAAAATTGTAAATTACCACTTCGGTAGAGAAGGAAGAGGCACAGAAGAGCTGCGACGTGACCACAGAGGTCCAAGAGCGATGGAAACCTGGTGCTGAGCTGGGAGCCACAGATGGTGCCTCTGGGGCGGGAGCTTATCCAAGCAGCTCCAGCTATGGCATTCAAGCAAGACTGTTCATCGTGTTTCTTTAAAGGTCTTTCTGTCAAGAAATGTTTGGCAAATAAAGTAGCTCCGGCGTACAGCATGGTGGGAAATGAGTTTGACTGCACCAAAAGTTTTGGACAGTTGTGTTCTTCCTAATTCTGTGTTTGTCCTTGTCACTGGATTTTTCTGAGGAAGATGAGGAGCAGAAGGTGGCACTTAAATTGTTGGTGTTTCTTCACAAAATATGAGATTAAGACCTAATCCAGAACAGCTAGTAATCCAGTGGTTAAAATTCAGGTGCCTGCATGCATTCAGTTCCCTGTTCTGCTTTTTTGTCTCTCAAAAACACAAATAAAAAGGCCTGACTGCAGGTTGTCAGCTTTCCCAGCAAACACCGTCTCTGTATTTCTTTCTGGAGCTCTTCCACTCCCTGTTTTTAATTCGACATTCTGTTTTGTTTCTTCGCATCCTAATCATTCCTCTTTACATATCAAAACTGAACTACTACTAGGCAGCATTCCGATTCATTTTAAATCTTTCTTTGTGAGCTGTTAAAATCCAGGATATGGACTAATTTAGGGGCCAATAAGTCATCCCCCTCTGCAAGCCATTCTAGGGAGTTTCAACTAGTGCTTACACTTTATCCTCTAGATGTTTAATCTATACTTTTTTAGAGCCAATATTTTTAAAAAGAAGTGGCACTAGTATAATAACACCACTTAGTAATCAAATATTAATGCTTTTCTAAATGTTTATTATGTTGTTAAATTAAATTATTTCCATGCATGGGCAGAACAGATGACTTCTGTTCTGCAAAGAAAATGGCATTAAATCAAGCATTTGGCCATTTAGCAACAGTTTCATTGTCCTCTATTCCCTCCTAATTTACTAAAACTGAAAGGGAAACCACAGAAAAAATAAAAATAAGAGAATTAGAGAAAATGGGCTTGCAGTGAGAAGGGGTGTTATGTGTTCCAATTGTGCAATTATCAGAGTTCAGAACACAAATTGTATCTTGTGGCGGTGCTTATCCTGCTTTACTAACCTGTTGTTGGTTCAAAAGTTTCTTTACTTGTCTCCATGAGTGTCACCTTTCATTTTGGAAGACAATGTTTTACACTCAGTAGTAAAACTCCAAGATCTTTCATCCTGTATCTACAATTAAGTCAACTAAATTAAAGCGCCTGCTATGAAGAGGCTGACAAACTCCTCCTAAGAAGGTACGGCATCTCACCATAGTGCGTTATTGCCTCCATTGCCAATTCTATCCTTTTTGTGCTTTGCCCATCTCAAGGTGTGGATCGCTAATGTCATGATTTCACATGAATGGATTTGGTTTACAGAATTTCTGGTATTCCGGTTTGTTTCATAATTTTTGTTTTAAGAGTCACTAATTTCCACTTCCTTATTAAACACGTTAGGGTCAGAGCTCTACAGAGCAGCCAGAGGAGAGATGACTCAGAATTTTTCTCTCTAGTGTCCTGCTAATATACACTAAATTAAAGAAATTACATAAAAGGGTTGGGTGAGGGGGGGAGACAATTTAGTTCTCTTTAAATATTAGTTTTTCTGTGGAGACTGCCTAAGATTTATGCCCTTTTTTTAAGAAATTGTTTGGAAACCTTTTGATAAAATGTTTTTGCAGAGGGAAATAATGGATTTGATGTGATCACATTCATCAGCTAGCTCTGCCGAGGAAAGAGCCCCACTGAGGGATCAATTCATTAATTGATCTAGCTGCAGGGTCAATTAACACCTTCTTAGACATCAGAGAAACCACCTGGGAGAAATTTCTTCTAAATACTCGTCACCTGGGAAGCTTCAGTTAAAACCTTGAATCTCCATAGGTGCTAAAGCCCCCCTGCTGAATGCATGAGTCTGTGGGTAATTGGGCCATACTTGCTTCTCTCTTCAACTTGCTCATTTCATTGACAATTATTTTTTTATGATTTTTTTTTTAATTAATATTATTTTATTTTTAGAACTTTTTAGGAGCATGTATGAGTTTAAGCAGGATTTTTAGTTAGGGAAGTTTTGGGGTGTTGACAACACTTCCTCAGCACCTGGAGAGGAGTTGGCCACCTCCTTGCCAGGTAGCCACTGGCTAGTGTGCCTGGGCAGTCAGATGGAGGCAGTGCTGCAGAGCCCGGGGAAGGCCAGCGTCTCATCCGTGAGTGCCCCGAGCATGGCTGGACCTGGGTATCCTGGTAAGTGGCTTCTCTCTTGCTCAGAGAGGCATTCAAATGGATTTTGTATTTTGAGAAAGAAAAGAAATCTTGGTGTTTCCTGGGCAGTAAGCTTTATTCCCTTCCCTGCCCTGGTAAGGGAACTGCTGTGTTTTCCTCGTTCGTTTGTGGTGCAATTGTATTTTTGCTGGGGAGTTTCCTGGTAGTTTTAGATGTACCTAGCTGGTGGACAGCCTGTTTTCCTCAATATTATGGGGCAGTGCTTTGTGATTCACCCTGCACCCTGTTCACCCTAGCTGAGCATGTAATGCCTGGGTGGCATTTCCCTGTATTTCTGGCTTTGCATTAAAAGAAAATCTGGGGGTGTGGAGGAAGGTGGTGAGCACTGCTGTGTTATTTTCTCCTGTAGCGTGGAGCTCTGGAGCCATCTTTGCTGAACAGGGCAGAAGAAAAGTTCTGCAAGATAAAAATGCTTCAGGATAACATGAACCACCTGCGCTGTTGTTGGAGAGTGCTCTCGGAAAGAGGGATGAAATGTGGCGTTTATGCAGTTCAAGGAATTAATCGCATGTACGCACACACGTGACCATCAGCTGTGAAATAAGCTGCTGGAAACAAAAGCAAAGTGGATGATCCTACCCAGATGGAGGAGTGTGGCGTGGAGTTTGGTATATGATGTTATGGAGTGATGCACTCTTTTGATTGAGGAAGTAGGAAAGTAGTTATCTTTCATAATCTGCAATTTATGAAGTTATAAAATGTAATAGTTTAACCCATTTTAACTGATAAGTGTTGGAGACAGTAAAATATTCTAGGTAAGAGCATCAGAAAGCACGATTCTCTTGCTTGTATTCAACCCTGAAAGAGAGCTGGGCAGTATGTTTGCTAGGTGTTTGCCATTGCCTCAGCGGTTGCATGTTTTAATGTTTCCCTCAAGTCATTCTGAAACTAAATATATTACCTGTACGTTTGAGCTATTTAGCAAAAAGCAGAGTGGCAATGAAAGGTGGTTGGGTCTTCTTCTGCGTTAGGTGTGGTGGGTATTTTGGGGGGTGGGGTTGGCTTGTTTTTCAGAGATTTTCCAGATAACCGTAGTAGAGAATGAATTTTTCCTTCATGTACGAACTGAATGTGTCCCGTTTCCCTCTGTGTGACTTAAAAATTCCTGGAAGGGCTCTGCAGGAAGCAGCCGTCTGCCCAGGTGGAGAGGCAGGTAATGGGTGCAGGACAAACCTCTACCCGGACCCGTCCACCTCTCCAGCTGCTGAGGCAGCTGTTTGGGGGGGCATGCAAAATTGCCCCCTCCAAAGCTCCTTAAAATTCACCGATGGCTCTCTGTAGCCCTGTGACCTTCAACAGACTGTTCTCCTCTGTTAAATGCCTCCAGGCTTGGACTTGTTTGTGCTGCTCTGGGCAGCCACCTGCCAAGTACTAGTCTCTTCATCCAGAGAGTAGATGTCTCCTGTCCCACATCGCAGGCAATTCACACTGGGTTTTATTCAGTCTGTGTTGCAGACTTGTAGGTGTTCCTTCCTGAAGCCCACCCTGCTTTCAAAAGCCAGTGTCCCTTTTCTGCCTTACTTTTCTGTTGGTCTAATATGCTTCCAGGGATAAATCAATCTGTTATGCTTCAGGTCACTTTCTGTCATTAAACTCTATTTTTTTAAAAAAAAAAAAAAGAAGAGGGGAGATTATGATGTCAATATAATGAACTAACTTTGTATCATGTAAATAAATAAAATTTAAAGAAAACCCATAACTCATGTTGATGCCATTAACACTTAAGAACTTCAAGGCACCAATACCAGCTTTGCAAAGATATGATGTCCCGATGTTAGAAATTTTTTTCCTTTTTTTTTTATTTTTTTTCAGTAGCTTTGTCTTAAACTCCTGTTTCCACATATCTCCCAGCCTGCAATTTGCCACCAAAAGCAGGAGAGCCCACTAAAATACTAATTTACTACAAAACATTTTGAGATCCCACAGATTAGATGCATTTAAAAATGCTGTATTACAGATGAGCAACGCTACCATTTCATAGGCATCACGGGTGCAGTGCTAATAAAAAACAAGAGATACTGCTGATTAGAAAAGCCTCTCTGGTTGGATATTTCACACAAATGCTTCTACAGCTGTAATTTGGCAGTTGTCACAGTACATCTCAATAAATTGCTTCACTGTTTAAGAGTAAAACCATCATCTCTGAATAATCCCCTCCTATAGGCACAAAGCTTTGACAAATTCAGGTTCTCAGCATTGCCTCTTAAAACATGTAATTAAATTGATGATCTTTCAGTGGCTACTTTGCCAGGTGATGCTGATTTTTTTTGTTTGGTTGGGGTTTTTTTAGTGCTTACATTACTTTACAACTCTGTGCCATGAGCTGTTTGGAACAGTCCTTTATTAAGAGAACCTCAAAAAAGTTTGAGCACCAATTATGCTGTAGATTAGCAGCAGTCCTTGCTGAAATTGGTGAGAGCCTGGTACTGAGGGCACATTTCTGGAAGTCCTTTTTTCATATGAAACAACGCTGAAAATAATAAACAGGGACAGAGAGAGAACAGAAGCTAGGAGATGAGTAAGACAGCATAGGAAAAACAACTTGGGTGTACTTCAATCTCTCATTATTCATATTTTCTTCCATTTGGGAGACTGATTGCTCTGAGAATTCAATCCTGTTACATGTTCCTTTATCAGAATTGTCTTCAGAACTACAGTCCACTAGAAGAGGTGTTAAAATAAAGTTGCTTGAAAGTTGTTATTCCCCCTGTCTTCCAGCACAAAGCGCTGCCCATAGCAATGATGATAATTCAGGAGAATCGTGGTTTTTAAATGGCAAGCAGTGAACTGTCAGCATAAGATTGAAGCCCCGGTGAGTGAGCCCTGTAGGTTTTGCGCTGCTGTACGTGGCTGCTGACGAGTGGCACTGAGGGCTTCCCAAATCCTGCAGCGGCAAACAGCAAAGCCTTCTTTGGAGAATTATTAACAAAACCTGCTTCCTTCTGGAGGCAACACCAGCCACGCTGCAGTGGAGAAGGTGACCTGGCAAGTGTTGTTGCACCCAGTTTGCCTGTAGATATTTGTTTTCTGGGCTGTTTTTGAGATGGGAAGGAGTAGGTTTTCCTGGATACTTGTACCCTTTGCAGACAGTGCAGAACACTCCTCCTAAGATCAAATAAATGAAAAGCTTTTAAATTTTCTTTTCCCCCAAAGTAGTGTGTCTGTCTCTTCAAAGAAAACCTAGCATTCCTCTGTAAGTGGGTTTCCAGCTCTGAACATGGGACATTGTCATCCACATCTCTCAGATGGGATCTGTGGATGCTCATTAGCTCTCCAGTTCAGATGATTGGATGAGTATGGGCTGGGCTGGGTTTCTGCCTTTCAGTTCACCATAACCAGATATTAAACCCCCTTGCTGCTGTAGGGGTGCACATGGCTGAGGGAGACATCAATTCCTTCAATGTAGGATCCATGCTTGGAGCTCTTTCTTGACTATATTTCTAGGGCAAAATTGTTTCTGGCCCTTCCCATACAGACACTTGGAGACAGAAAAGCAAGCAACACTGAGTAAATGGCTTGTATAGACACAACTTGAGGAGTCTGGATCAAGCAAGTAGAGACCAAGAGTAGATGTGCATTGGTCTTGAGCTTGAATTCTGCAGTGGACACCTTCACAGCTCCAGAGCATGCACTTAAAGCAAGGCTCCGGTCACTTTTCAAATCGATTTGGGCTCTTAAACAACTTACATGCTGTCTGTCTTTCCCTCTCTTCCTGAGATTAATGTACGCCAGGTTTTGACAGTTCTTGTTGCAGCACCATCCCAAGTCTATGTCATGACTTGCCTCTCGATGAAAGGCACAGAGCCCTGCAGGGAGGGGAGTGTGTGGTCCAATTTCTGCATTTCCAGATAGCAAGCAAATGTGTGAATTATGGATCACAATTAACTACTAATTGGCTATAATGTAAGCCCCTTCTGAATGGACGTGGTAAATATTGAAACAAATGGGCTGTTATTTTTCAGACCTGAATGCTAGTCACTTAAAATGAAAAGCTAATTTCAGCCTGGGAGGCATGCTCTATATTTTAATCAAGTGTGACAGATCGAGAACAATAAATGAGCACTTAAGGTGAGGGGATATTTATTTCCCTGCTGCAAGTTTATGTGTGATAAGTTATACTGCCCCATGCAAAATAAAATTAAACTGTAGCTTTGATCCAGACCTCAAAGTAGTCTCAGCAGAAAACCTGAATAAAGCAAGCAACAAAAAAGAGACCACTCTTTAAGCAGAACAAACCATGCTGTTAGGAAAGCCTTTGTAGAGTATTTTTTTTAATATTAAGCAAATCTGCTTGGTCTGCTTTAACATAATTACATAAAAACTTCACTAAGAGCCATAAAGAGCTGGGACTTTGCTGTGGTGACATTTTACTCTGCAGCTGTCCTGCAGAGTATGCTCAGAACTCAAATATTGAAATAATATCTTTGAAATTATTTGATGGTCTTTATTGCTACAATAAAAATCTGATGTTTGCTTTTGTTCAAGGCACATCTTCATCTTCAATAAATGTAATTGTTTTTGTTATAGTGAGAGGGAGACTGTTTATAGTTGATAGGACTTTTTTCCTGTTTTCAGTATTGAGCTAAAATTCCAATATTATTGTTCTAAACATTGGCTAACATTGATTTTTAAAAAGAAAGAAATGAAATTAAGTAAGTTCAGGTGGATGTTTTCTAACAAATTAAACAACTTCTTGAATCAAGCTTTGTATATAATTTATATAGGTAATGTTTTGAAGAACTCATCTCTCTTCTGTGTCTCAGTCTGTAAATAAATAATTTATACTTTTTAATATTTCAGCACAACCAGTAGAGCTGATGTTGCTCTGAACAATTTTTTTCCCCTATCCAAGCAACAAAATATGCCTCAATTCAACATATGGAAAGGGTTTTAATAATTGCGTATAATACAGGTTGTGTTGAAAACAATAAAAAACGTCTCTACATAGTGCTATCCTCAGATGAGATCTCTTGCAAAATATCTGCTGGAGTGTGTTTTGCCTAGTCAATGAGTAACTATTACAAGCTAGTGAGAAAAAAGTTGATAATACATTGGGAAACAAGCCAAAAGAACTAATTCCACAGTGAATTTCCAGATATTTTCCAGCATTTAGTATTGCATGGGTATTGTTGCAGACTGGTGCAGGTTTTTTTACAAATTGTGCTCAGTTCACATCTCTCAGATGTGTTTGTGCCCTTTCTGGTACTTTGGCTTCCTGCTCTAGCCGTAGTGTTACCAGTCCTACCACAGACAGAGCTGGAAATATTCAGTGTTGCTCACATCTGGCAAAACTGTAGTCTTAGGGACATGGAATGGCAAAATTAAATTCTGCTCAAGGAGTAGGCCTCAAAGGAAAGCCGAACACAAAGATCTTTTTATTTACTCTATTGTTAATCTCTGTCTCTTTTTGGAATTATGAAATATGCTGAGAGAAGCATTTGAAATCATGTTTCATTATTTCAGGCAAAGAACTTCTTAAACTTGCATCAAGTCTATATGAGTCTTTTGGGTACTAAACAAGCTTTCTGCTTCTGTAACTTTAACCTCAAATGAAGCACAGCCCTGAACTAGTTTTTAACTTTTCAACATAAAAATCAACTCTGTAGAATCATTTAAAAAAGCGGGGTTTTATTTAATAAAATGTGGTGTACGTTTTTGTTTCCATTTATAGGTTTTAAAAATGACAGCACATGCTATTCCTGAACTTAATGTAGTGCATAAATTTCTGACCATCCTCCATCTAGTTCTAGCTCGTTCTGGAACCTGCTATGGAAAACACTTGCGGAAGTGGCATAAGAAACAGGATCCATAGAGCGGTCCTTCCCTGGTATATGCGCTATCTCTCAGAATTGGCCGTTCCAGGACCTCTGAGCCATAGTATCTAGACCATCATAGCTGCCAACAGGTTCTCGTCTTTATGCATTTGTGAAAAGTATTTTCTTTTTTCCATCTGCTTTGTCATATCCTTTTCTCTTCACCATGCAGCTCCGCTCACTACCCTGTGAATGGCTTTTCAGCCCCTCTATAAGCGCTCACACATGCACACGCCAGGCATTTTTAAACACAACCCTTTAAAAAGGAGAGAGGGGAAAAAAAAGGTAGCTAAGATTAAAAGTTTCAGTTAAAAAGCACAAGCTAGGAAGGGTCATGGTAGACCACGTACATTGGCAGGTGTTCACTTCTAGATGCAAATGTTCATAATAAACTCCCTGTACCCAAACTTGCTTTTATTTTGTTGGGAAGGAGGTGAACCAGCCTGCGATGTAATCCTTCTACTGTCTTCCTAAGAGGTCTATTCATCAGTCACTGAGTAACCCTTGCAGGGGGCTTTGCTCAAAGTAGCACCCTGTACTGGAGAGCTGAATCTCATCTGCACTGCAGTCTTTCCAATACTTGAAGTTAAGAGGGAGCCTGTTTAAAACAAAATTCAGGCACAAATGCTATATCACAATCAGTTTGCACTTTGGTACTTCCCTCACTACAGTTTCTTTCTCCTCCAAGGAGCGATGCCATGGTGTGCTGAGTGGTACCTACAAACTGCAAAGTACCCTCCAGGTCAGGGTTGGTCTCGGAATCAACATCCTCTTGTGGTGACTCCAAGGTGTTTTGACCCAGGAACTCTACTCACAAGTCATTTTACTATTCATATCCCTGTTAAAAATGCCTTTGCTAGTAAACTTCAAGTGGAATTATTGCTGATGATCTCAATGAACCTTTTTTTTCAGAGAATTAATCAGCTGGCCCTCCTCAGCTCCCACGACACCCTTACAGAGTCCTTCATTTCTTGCTGTCAGAGGCTTTTAGTTTCCCAAGCCACAGGAAAGCGAGAAAACCTGAGCCCTATGTGACTCTGTAAAACCCAAAATGGTATTTCTCTCATACTGTCAGTGAAATACTTTCAATGTTTTTTAGATTGTCCGTCAGTAATTTTTTTTTTTTTAATGCATCTAGGTTTGCCATGAGCAAATGGAGGCATGCGTTGATTTCCGTACTGCTAAAAACCACTCGTAGCTGTAAACTCTTCGGGGAAGGCACTATATACATTTCCAGTCTCCTTTTTCTAACTGGGGCTACAGGTCAGTAAATAATAACAGTGCTGCAAATGTCTTTGCTCTTTTGTTAGGTATTAGGAGTGTATTCGTACTGCCTAATGGTTTAACGTCTGTATTTGATGTTTCCTGTTGCATTTTGGAGAACCTATCTCTCCTGCCTAAAGATGAAAGTTAAACTTAGGTATTCTGGCTCAGCCCCTTGTTAGTTTTCTTTAAAAGGAAAATGAATACCCTCATCCCAGACAGCTTTCCAGATATGTTATCTATGTTTTGATTTATTATTTCCCCCTTCCACATAGTTCCCAAATCAGCCAACAGATTCAAAAGGCCTGAGTATTAAATTCAAGAACTACAGTCTCTCCCTCCTCTTCCTCGGTAAGGCCACCCATCAGCAGGAGTGAAAAGCTTTTCGTAAGCGAAGGCGCTTTTTTATTCTGTACCTCAGAAGCGAGCACTTGACAGATGGAAGTTAAAAAAGAAACGTGTTGGCTGCCTGAGGCACGTCTTAATTTGTCGCTCGGCTCAGTTTCATTCTTAATGGTTCACTTAGCTGAACTCGGGACTAGAAATTAACACAAGGTGGGAGGAATTAAAAAAATTTAAACTAAAAATTTTGACTTGCTGGGCCTGCATAGCCAGCACCTGAGAAGAGCAGAGGGGCCAGTGGCCACCCGGTGCTGCTTGCCAAGCGCCGCGGGTGGGTGGCAAGGACCGTGCCGGTGCGGTGGTACTCTGCTGCGTCCCTGGAGTCCGGCCGGCTGGGCAGCCCCTGCCACGGGGGCTGCAGGGGGGGTGCAGGAAGAGCAGGACCCTCCCTGCCTGCACTGCCAAACAACCGGGCAGGGAAAGGGGCTTTCAGCTTAGGAGCTTGGGAAAAGCTGCCCCGTGACTCCTACTTGGCAAGTGGAAGAGTAATAGGTTGTGATCCTTCCCAATGAATACATAAAAGAATAAAGAATATTAAGGATCGTATTTTTCGGTCGACCTTGGTTTGCATTCTGGTTTTGCGCACTGGCTTTTGCAGTCAGAAATGGTCGCGGCTGTACGGAGCAGAGTCATTTTGTCGTTGCAAGAATGCGCTTCTGTTGCTAGAGAGCTCGGTACCTGGCTGCCGGAGCAGCACCAGCCAAGCAGTCATTGCCCAGGCATCAAACTCGTACCCTATCTTACAAAAAAAAGTTGTTTAATACAATAAATGAATATCAAGTGAATGTCTTAATTGACAGGTATAAAGATAAGGGAAAGTGGTGGGATGTCTATTCTCTTGGAGAAAACTTCAAATGATCTGGGAAAATCAGAAGAAAAAAACCACTTGACAGGACAATCTTGGACTGGCTGGGGATATCCTAAATGTTTACAGAGTCTATTTCCATCGCTATTTTTTTATTATTAATGGATGGAGATGGAGCAAGCAACTATGAAGGCAATTTAGAGTTATTTACTTTTCTTCTTCAAATCTCCTGATAATTTTCCTATTAGTCTTTGTAGTAGCTCTTCTCTGATAACAAACAGAAAAGCACTTTCTTAAAGTAATCTCTATGGGAGAGATGGAAAGAAAATGTTTGTGGATACTATTTGATGAAAACAGAACCCACTTTGTATTCATGAGTCGTCGTCCCTTTTACTTGTTTCCTGTAAATATTTATACAAGCATCTTTTTCCTACCGAGGATTTTGCGGAACCAGAAGCATGTTTCTTGGGGAATATTCCCCTGGCGAGGGCCTGCCGTCTACTCGAGAGCTGCCGGGGAGCCTCGGAGACGGCTCATTACAGAGCAGCCGAGATGCGGGTTGCCCACCGCGCAGAGCAACTAATGAGTGCCTAAAGCAATAGCAGCCACGGCAAATTCACAGGCTGAACTATGTTAGCATAAACTGCCTAGAAAATAATTTTTAATGAACAAGTTAATTAGAAAACCCACCGAGTGTGTTTGTAAATAATTGGGAGGGGAAAGAAATACTAACACAAAAAAAAAATGTTGGCCAATGGTGCTATCCAGAGTCTGGACTGACTGTATTTTGCGTGCTTTTCTTTTAATGTATTTTACCCTTTCCTTTGGAGGCTGCATCTGCTGAGATGTTATACATCTATTTATAGTTTGCCTGAAAATTGATTACAATAAAGGCCAAGTTTGTATAACTACAGTCAGGAAACGTTTTGCTGCTGTCAGCAGTGGGCCCTGCTCTGGGAGATGAACAGACCCCTCAGGTGGCACAGGTAATAACTTTACCTGCTTATGCTTAGTGGTGAGGAGCTTTTGCTGTGTTTTATAAATATAGCAGAATTTTCCGCATTCACTCCCGTGACAGTTCAAATAAAAAATTCCTCAGTATGTTTTGTACTTCCTAAAGTCAAGACACTCGAGCTACTTCCCCAAGCCCCCAGCGTACCCTCCCGGGCATCCCAATTGCCTGTCGCTGCAGCCGGTCCTTCCTAGGACTACCTCCAAACAGCTATCTGCAAATAAACAGCTATTACCTTAACGAGTACCTGGCTAAACCCCCCTCAATCACAGCTCGGCAATGCTTGGCGCTGGGAGCCCTCATCCTCCTGTGGAGCTTCAGGCAATCACCCGAGGTCCCACAGCCACGGACTGTCCCTGGGGAAGGCAGCCCGTCTGATGCCGCTTCTCCAGGATAGGTAGCCCACCCAAATTCTCTCTCGCCCTGCAAAGGCCCAGTTCGCCTCCGCTGTACTCATGGTGCAGCCAGCGTTACGCCTTGGCGGAGTTTCCAGAGGCAGGTCCTGATAGGTTTTTGTTGATTATCAGTGAATATTTACAGCTTGTGGATTTGTTATTTGTGTTTGGTGGTGGGGTTTTTTATCATCTCACCCTCAAATTCCTTTCTTTCCCTGGTCGTCATTGCCTGGTCTCTTTGTGGTGTACATCCCTGGCACGTTTTGTTCTAAACTCCAGCAGCAGAAAGTTACGTTCCATTTACTTTTCTTGCTTCTCTTATTTGTAATACTTTCCGCTAAATTAAACGTTCAAAATGTGCCTTATTTTGAGTCTTCAGAGAACAAGCGCACGCGTCTTTCCATTTGTATTTGCTCAGTGATAATTTCAGGACACGTCTCCTCGGTATTAGTCGAGCTTGTAATGCAGCAGCAACGTGAACCCGGTGTGCAGGGAGCTGAGCAGCCCCTTAAAACAATCCCTAGCGCATCGTCCTGACTTCGCATGAGAGAGCTGTGACTTCATACTCCAGTGCAACACACCGAAACAAAAGCTCTGCTCAGTGTGGCTGGATCTGTGATTTAAAAAGAAAGGGGGGGGGGGGAAAAGCCCACTTGTGTTTCTTCTTTGACAACACAGAGGTAACCTGCTTTATGGCAGAGCGTCAGCCCATGGTGATTGATCCATGAAACGCACCGTCCCTGCTGCCTGCGCAGGGAAACAAAGGTAGCGGTGAGCTGCTGTCGCGGCGGGAGCAGGTTTTGTTGTGCCAGCGTGGCCTCTCTAGAGCGCCGCCCCCGAAAATCTGCCGCAGACAGCTCGGCAGGCCCTGGGAAGCCTTTCATACCTGCCTTTCCTGCTCGGGTCTAGCCTGGATTTATAAAAACAACTAGTGGGTTCAGGAATGATTTTTCATATTAATTTTGCAAATGTCTGCTAAGCTGTACGTTCAGGAGATGAAACTGTGTGTGGGCTTATCCAATTTGTGATTTAAGTCACATACTAAAATTTGGGGCATGGGAGAGACATTTGTGCAACGTGTTCTGGGTTTGGACACCCCTGACAGAGCAAAAAGGCAAAAAAAAAAACCCTGCTGTAGCTGAAGTCAGAATTTGCTTTCAGAATAAGCGAGACATAAGGTGAGCGCTTCGTCGCAGCACTGTCGCCCAAGGACCGCGGCAGCTCGTCACCCTGCGGAGGTGGCAGTGACCCGCTGGCCCCTGCGGACAGGGGCTGGTTCAGGGACGGGACCTCCTGCAAACACGGTTTGTTCACGAGGGCTTTTAAGCCCAATGCTTAAAGAAGCAAAAGTACGTATGGGCACTGGGCTTGCACGCTATAGGAATGGTGGTGTAACGTCACAGGGATGGGCAAATTCTGATGCCCTGGGGGAAGGCACAGCCCCGGGGCTCCTGACCGCAGCAGTGCTTTGCTGACCTCGAGAGCGTTCTGAAGAGCAGCAGCTGAAAATGGTGGACAGATGCTTTGGTTCTCGGGTCATTCCGGTTTCCAGAGTAAATGCGGAGGCTGCTATCAACCTCATGCTTTTATTAAAGCAAGATTTTGCTCTTTGGAGAGGTAAGCCACAGAAGTGACATAAGAAAACACAGACAGCAGCTCCTTGGTTTGCCAGCATTTGCTTTTGGTGGCTCTCAGATCTCTATCATCAAAACACTAGTTTGATTACATAGTGTTACTTAACAGCATAACTAAAGACTTACTCATATAAGTGAGGATTTAGTAGGATTAAACTCAGCATTAAAAATGAAATGCAGTGAGAGAAAGTTACAGGGGAAAAAAAAATCTGTTGTGTATTCTCACTCAAAACACTGCAATTCATTCATGATCCATACCTTTCTTTAGATATAAACAGAATATTAATCAGCCTTTCCATAGGGATTTTATTTCTAAACATGTTTTTTGGCCATTCTCTATATGAAAGTCAGAAAATGAACATACAGTAAAATAAGCAGAGTCCCTTGGACTTCTCGCAGATTGATTTCTTGGGGTTGTAGCTCCGTACATTGATCCTTTGCTTTTGCCTTCCATTTGAGCAATACCTACGAGCCCTGTGGACCAAAGCTGCAGCAGGTAAGGAAGCCTTTGCTCCTCTGCACTGATGATCAGGGAGGAAAGATCCCAAAGGCTCTTCACTCCCATTACCAGGTGAACTGCTGACACTGCCCAGAACTACCAGGCAAACAACCTCGGAGGTGGGGGAGCCCTCTCCTGTGCTTCAAGCACTGGGAGTCTGGACTGAAGCAGCTTCTTTCTCTTAAACTCCAAATTCCTCCAGTGATGATGCTTTGTGAGCCAGCATATCTGTGAAAATGATCTGAAACTGGTTAAGCAATTGATTTAAGCCGAGAAAGCAGTTTAGGACTCAGAGATGGAAATTCTATAGTCTCTGGTAAGGAGGGCATCTCATCCAGTGAGGACACAGTGATGTTTCCATGTGTTCCTTTAACCTTTCAAATGGTGTTTCTGCACTACGAGGAGAAACAGAAGCGATGGTGTGGCAGGGATAGCAGGGCTCCTTGGGGGGATGTGTCGCTAAGGAGCCTCCCCCTGCAGCTGCAGAGGACTGGAGCAGAGAAGAGTGAATTCATGCAAGGCTGTTTTTCTGTAGTCACGGGGGAAAAAACAGCTTTGGAAAATGGATTCCTAGAACTGGAGGAGACAACATTTCAGAAAAGATTTGAGGCAGACCAGTCCCGAGCTGCCCCAGGACTGCATTCCCCACTGCCAGCCACGTGCAAGTGGGGTTCAGCACCTGGGGAAGGGACAAAGATGTGCGGAGACCGCGGTACCTCTCGGCTGTCTTTGAATAATTCATTTAGTTTGGTGTATTTTCTTAGTTAATGACCTGTCCTTTTTTCCGCTCTCTCTTAGTTTCCCCCACTTCTCAGACTCGTTCCTTGTAGGTGGGGAATTGTGGTTTCTTGCAGGTGTTTGAGGATGGAATTCCCCAAATTGTAGAAATTCCGCTATCTGATGACAGACTTGCACTAATCACACCTACTCCGTGTTGTCGACAGCAACGTCTGGCACAAGGGCAACAGGGATGTGGATCAGCATCCATCACCTCTTGGTGATGTCCTCTTAACGGTCCAACACAACACCAGACCTCACTGTTCATGCTCATCTGTGATTATGTATGAGTATTCATTTATGCTTACTATCGCTGCATTTTATTTAGCAAGTTCCTTTTTCAGCTGTCCTTGATACTTCTAACTGTGCTTGGAGATCAGTGTCTGACACGAATGCAGATCACTCCCTCCAAGAGGGATGAGTAGCTGGCAAAGAGAACTCAATAAAACAATTTGCTCTGGTGATTCTATTGGAGTATGTAAGTAAAAGGGTTTTAATTCACCTCAGTGAATGCATTTTTATGATCTGCATCACTGAAATCATACTTGTGGTGAAATGAAATAATTAAAAAAGATATTCTTCTCTTTATTGTATTTATGATTAACAAAGTAAATGAAAATCCAGCCTTTTATCTGACATCAAATGGTATTGCATTTTGGAGGTAAATTGGGCATTCATCTTTCTGGTGAGTTTTTTGAAGCTTAAACATACCTTTCTTTTTCTCCCTTTCCTTCCTCCTTGTGTTTCTGAATACCAGTAAATTAAAGATGACTAGAAACTGGAAATGCTTTCAGAAAAGGTCTTGAAATTCACACACATGCACACAAAAGAGGGAGAAAGAGAGAGAGAAATGTAAGCCCTCTTCTTTCATATTAGCATCACAATCAAGCAATTATTTGGAATACTTCATACATATTCCACCACTTCTTTTTTTTTTTTTTTTTTTTTTGGTCTGCATGAAATAAGGTATTTTATGCTAATCTCAATTTACAGAATTATACAGCAGCAGCATTGGTTTACGCCTCCCTTCCCAAGGCTGGGAAGCAACTAATTTGGCAAATAACAAGCTCTGTGTCTGACGAGGCTAGTCTTTAAGTGACTTCTCATATAAAAACTATTCATGGAGGGTTTGCAGACAGAGATCCTCTTTAAGGAAAATGTGGTAGGAAACAATAGCACATCACTGAAAATCTAACTGTTGTGAATTGTAATGAGAGAATTATGGGAAAGATAATAATTTTCAGGCATTTCCATGTGCTTTTGTATTACTACAAGGGAATTACCTGTGTAACTGAGACAAGAATCAAATTCAATGTCTCCAAATGACAAATTGCTCTTGGCTGAACTTTGTCACTGATGCAGATAAGAGCAAGATTTCCCCAGGACCGCGTGGCTGGCACGGTCTGCAGAGTTAGCTGCAGGACCTACCTGTAAAAGGGAAGATGGGGAAGTAGGAAAAGGCAATATGGCCTATTTGATCCTTGAGCCTTCTAATTCATAGATCTGTTTTGTGACGTTGGTTGTTCCGGGCTGTATTTGTATTCTTTTCATTCTTTAACACGTGGCCAACATAAAACTGACAAAATCGGGCTCTTGGTACTTTGTATGTGTCAAGTGCTTGACAGCAACATTTTGCTTGTAGTCTACCAACACCTACCTCCGAGAGATGAGCCAAAAGCATATCGCTGTAATCCATCTTGTGCTAAAATGCATGAATTAAACCTCTGAAGATATCTGGTCAAGACGAGGGCAAATTCAAGCAATTCTTCTGTAACTTTCTGAGTAGTAAAATGTGTGTACGCTTGAGAAGGGAGGGCTACAGCATGGGAAACTGAATGTGGCTGCGGAACAGCACTGCAAGCAATAGGCCAAGTTTTTACCCGAGACTATTTTCTGCTCAGAGAAGCAGTAAGTTGCCTAAGTAAAAACTGAGTAAAGATATGGAAAAGCAGCCAGTGTGCTTTCTACCACTCCATCCTCATAGGGGAGGAGACAGTAGAGCCATTGGAAATACAGCAGATAAATATTTCTGTGGTTTCAACTAACATCCTGAGAGCTGAGTCAGGCCAGTCGTGGGGTTCCTAAGTGCACCTAACCCTGCAGGTCTGTCCTGTTGTGACTTTGAGTTGCTGCGGTACCACCACCTGGCAGAAGAGTGCTTTGCCCTTGGTGCCTGACCTTGCTGTTGTACCATCACACCTCCCCACCTCTCGACCCCCCAGGTCGTGCTTTTCTCTGTGTGTGTGATTTGGACTGTGCCACGGGCGCTGTGTCCTGAGTTTGTCTCGCTCATCTCATTAGCACACCTCATGTATTTGCCAATGTTAAACAAGGTCGGTCATGGGATATTTTTTTTTCCCCTTCAAATTTTGTTCTAAAACCTTGTCTACAGCTGAAATTGGACTTACAGGCCTGTAGCTGCCTGAACATCTTTTTATTCCACTTTCTTATATTTGGGTACTATGGTCCCTGTTCTGGACTAGTTCCTTCAGATTTCTGCAGTGGAGATTTTCCAGTCTCCCTGACACAAGCATTTTGTTTGTAAGTCCATATATTAGAAAATATTTTGAACTTCCTACCCCATGGAGCAGTTTTGTATTTCAGTTCCTTCTCTTCCTTCTGGGATTAGTACCAAATAGGTTTGTCATTATGACAAAATAACTTTCTTGACAATATATATTTGTATGTTTAAAATTATGCCCATACATCTAAATTTTATAAGAGCTGAAGTGTGGAATAATGCAGAAGAATAGAAGACAAAGACAACTGATTTTTTTGTTATTCTTTTGATGCAGCATGTTAAAAAGAAAAAAGTAAAGCCATGAGATCAAGTGAGGTTTGTTGTTTTTGGTTTTTTTCTTTAATAAAGATATTCAGGAAGTTCTTTAAATAAGGAATCTGGGTTGTAGATTTGTCATGCAGACTTTCTAGCAAGCAATTAAAGCTCAACATTTACAGTCAGTTAGATGAACCAGACGTATTCCTGGCAAGGGAGAGCTTGAAAAGCAACAGATTTTGAAGTACACTGACAGCCCTTAATCTTCAGACAGAAAAAGCTCTGCTTAGGAAGCCCTCCAGTAAGTAAATTATTTAGTTCATCGTGTGTTACTTAACAGTTCTGCTATTTAGACTTTTGATTGTTGAGGACTTAGTAAAAGAGTAAGAAAGCCCAATCTATCTTCAGCAGCAGTGAAAGGAAAGGTTCCCAGGGAACTAGAATTAAGTCTGTGAGAGCAATGCGAAGTGTTTTCATCTCCTACCCTATTTTAAACCAAATGACTGGGGTTTGTTTTTTTTCTCTCTCTCTTAATGGAAGTAGATCTTCTGTAATGTAGAGACATTCGGCAAAGTAATGTAGTGAGATTGTGCTAACGTGATTTTGCCAAAAGCAATCGGTATATGTTAGGTATATTGGAGAAGACACAAAATTATTTTCTTTATACCAACTGCAAATTCAAGAGAAAAAAAATTGACCCTTTGTTACGTAAGTAATAGGCTCCCATTTCTGTTTTGAAGGAAAAGACAAAAGAACATGGGCGTTAACAAAATAGGAGAGGTGCAGTGGACAGCACAGGGATGCTGTGAGTAAGGGAAATCTTTACTGCAGCGAAAGCATTTTCTTAGCTCCAAGGCTGACAGCTCGCAAATGCTCCTCTATCAGAGCATGAGCCTTCCCATCTTTAAATGTTACGTGGATCCAGCCTTTAACTTGATGCAAGCACGGGTGTGACATACCGTCTCACTCGCCTGCTTAACACCCACTTTGGCGGTACCTTCACTGAGAAGTCTTTAGCAATCCTTGCCAGGTACAATCTCTGTGAACTGTCATCCCCTGCCTTCGACTGGGAAGTGGACAGAACCTGGCAGCTTCACATAAGGGATCTGAGTTTCTCCTGACCAATACAAATCTTGCATTTTTTTGGATAGGGATTAAAAATTGCTAAGGAAAAAAACAACAACAAAGAAGTCCAGAGAGTATCCTGCATAGAGATGCCATGTTTTCTGGGTTTGCTTTATAGACAACCAAAATTTATTTTAGTTTCTATTATAAAGTACAGTAAAATAATGAAATGTTATCAATTTGCCTTGCCACAAGACATCCGCTCATCATTCTGCCCCTGCCCAAAATAACTGGCATCCCCAGTGCCTTACTCTGGCTGCCATCGTTTACTAGCAGCAGCTCGGCTGGAGCACAGAAATGCATTTCACACTCTTCCTGATATTGCACAAGATAAGAGAGAGCAGTGAATAGCATTAAGTCCAGGGTTATTTTTCATTTCCATTTATATTTCTTCAGCTTTTTTGTGATTAAACTCTGCTATTGATATTTCAGGGCATGAGTGCATCCTCTGCACCCTAAGTTAAAGATTTGAAAAAAATCCCCAAAGTCTTTGTCCACTGAATAGTTTACCAGCGGAATAGCAAGGGTCACCCAGGACCAAGCTGCAGCGATGGCAGAACCAGCTGATCTGCAGTGACCTGAGCCTTTCCAGCCACTCCATAACTGATTAAAAAATGAATCTTTGGGTAGGTCACTTTAGTGAAGGAGGGCAATGGGAACTCTTTCTCCACTACTATGTCTGCCTGGAAAATGATTTAACACATACATTTCTTATTTCATAGGTGAAGGAGTCCATTATGGCTTAAAACCTCCAGTTATTTTGCAACTATCATTGCAGAAAAAATAGGCTTGTTTTCAGGAACAGCCTCAATTTGAGAGCATATTTTGCTGTATAATGAATTCTCTGATTTGTGGCAGCCTCAGAGGCTGTAAAAACTCTTCCAGCTTGCAAACCTGAAGTGCTATAAAAGTTTTAAGACGTTAGATATTTAGTGAATTATTGAAAATGGTATTGTTTGAAAAGCTTGCAAGCTTAGCAGAAAGAGGGGAAACAAAGTTTGGATTTGAAAACAAAAAGAAAGAAAGAAACTGCCAGGGGGCTGTCACTGAGTCAGTGAACGAAGAGTTGTCCAGAAGAGTATTCCATACTGCTCCGATCTCTTTTTAATGTGCATGGTAACTCCTACCCAGACCTTCTTTGCAGGGAAAATCAGGACTGGGCATATGTGAAAGAGACGTACTGAGTAAGCAACGGTTTCAACGTAATAGCTTTTGTCTCTGCGTGTGTAAAACACATGCTGATGCTGTTCAAATAGGTGCGGATGTACGAAATGTCCACTGCAGGATTTGGTTGAGACACAAATCTTTTTTTTTTTTTTTTTTTTTCCTAGGACAGGCTTAGCAGAAACCCATCACTGTGTCTTTGGCTTTCACCTCTGGACAGACTTGGGATATAACTCTATCCAACTAATTAGTCTATCTAGAGACCTAGTTTTAGTTTAGTGTTTCCTATTGACCAGTCGTAGGCAGCTCTCGGCTCAGCAAGCTGGGGTTTCGCAGTGCCCTTTGGAAGCGCTTATCTTCCCCGTCTGCGTGAGAAGTCCAGGAGCCTTGCTTAGGTTTGGAGCGGTCTCGGGTGTCAAGTCCTGCAGCATCCTGGTGACAGGCATTGAATCCCCATACTAATTCTGGCTGTTTGACTCTTGAACACTGCACATGCTGTAGTGCCTTAGTTTTTCAGTTGCAATTTCAAGGAAACAAGTTCCCGTGCAATCCTGCAAACACTAGCCACTGCGCTAGTTGTACCCCAGTGATTTTGAGTCATGTTTTGTCCCGCAAGTCAAGGAAGATATAGTAATTAATTACTGACCTGAAGCAGAGACTGTTGTGACAAGAAGCAGCCAACTCCATTAGTGTATTAGCATTACAAATGTAAACCTTAGGATTAAAAAAAACAGAACTAATTTTTAATCTTGCACTTCACCTAAACTGCTTGAACTCAAGATGCAACTGAAAATTATTTTCAGTGAAAATTCTGTGATGAAAAAATATGACAACCAAAAGGAAGTGTTGATTTTAAATTAATAATTCAGCATGGCAGAGATAAAGAGTAAAGTAGATATCCACGTAGCCACATAAAACAAACACAACTTTAAACAAGACAAAATAGTTCTTTTGAGTAATAAAGACAAAGAACTTTCTTGTCTCGGGGCTAATAATTCGTTTAACCTGACAGTTATTTTGGAAGGTTTGGATGACTTAAAATGGAAGTTTCTGGGGGATGCTCTGCACAGATAGATTTTATACTTGGCAGCTATCATAGCATTTTATTCCTGAAAAAAAGATTTTGTACTCCAGGCATACAATTAGACACAAAGCACTGCATTCATCATCTCTTTCCCAACTTACTATCATTATTTGTCAAAATCTTTTCTCAGATTTTTTTTGGCCCTGTCAAAACTGGATTATTTTCCCTTTAGAAAGGCAAGTGATTCACCTCAACTGAAGTTAGTGGGAATGCGGGTTTTCTTCTGGATCACTTTTAGGATTAGCACTGGTAGTCCTGGTTTCACTGAAACAAACTGCAGAATTCATGATGATGTCAATGGGGCAGGGTTTCATGACTACATCATCTCTTTCGACATGCTTTCTGTCTTGTCTTTCTCCTACTGCTCAGCTATACACCATTTCTATATTATCATTTAACATGAAACAGTATTCAGAAGGCATATTGCAAATAGTAAATATGTTCCTATTTGCTAAGATCAAGTGGTATGACAAGGTACTTTTAAATTTATTTTCATCCCATAGCTCTGTACAATCTGCATTTATCCTGTGACACCGATTTACACCGTGCTTTTAATGTATTGTTCTTTTTTTCAGAAAACTTACTAATATCCTTATAATAGCTGACAGAATAATGCATTGGCATGGAAAGTTTTTTAACCAGAAAATTCCTTCTATTTTAAGTCCACATGAAGTACTTCTCAGAACTGCAAGACTGATTTTTTTCCTCTTTAACTGATCAATTAATTGTGTGGGTATTGTGGTTTAATAGGCGGGAGATCGGAAGTCTCTAGACAGAGATTGCTGACATCTATAAAGGTATTCAATTTGTCGGCCCTGGGATTTCACTGAGAGCAGATCAGTACAATAGAAACAGAGAAAGGAATGTCCTGTACCAACTGCCCCCAAAACACAGTAAATCTGAGACTGGGGGGGAAATACAGCCGTATTACATCATCTCTGAGGGGATGGAAACATTCTCCCTAAGCACTCCTGGATATCATGCATTGATTCATATCTGCAATTTACTGTTCAACACGGTATTTATTCACTGCTCAGGCATGAATTATACAATTTGTAGCTGCTGACAACCAAAGGAGAGAGAAAGTCCATCTCAGACCTCAGCCACAAAATTTCAAGGATTCCATCATCCATAAAATCAGTGGAGAAACAGCAATAATCTTTAAAGTGTTTTCAGTAATAAAGGTTTTACAGTGGAATGAATTCCCAGGGTGAATTAGACTAATTCAGAGTCTGACCAGTTCTAGAAAATGCTGCAAGGCCTTCATTGTAGATTTATGTTCTATTCAAGCTCTATCTCCAGGAATCCCAGGAGGGAGGATCCCATACTGCGCAAACATAAATGTTGGGAGAAAGGAGAGCGCAGAGCAGCATCACAGAGGGCGAAGTCCTGGCTTCTCTTTTTTGAGGAGGTTTTGACATTGATCTAAACGGACATTAAACCGACTTACACCTAAATAAACTGGGAGGATTTCAGGTACGGGGCAGTGTGACCAGGAAGGCCCACTGCTCTGGGGCAGGGCAGCGCACCACCGTCCTCCCCTGCGGCGCCATCTTATGAGGCAGGTGGCTGACGTACCCTTCTCCTTCACAGGGCCCCGGCTGCCCGGGCCCATCAGAGTGACGCATTTTGCGGAGCTGGGGCGTGTAACCCAGTGCGTGTTGCGGGGCCGGGAGGTGTCAGTCAGTGCCACGGGCCCTGTGTGAGGGCAGTGGTGAGGCCACGTGTCCCCTGGGCCGCTGCCTCCCAGGGCTGAGGTGGGACGTGTCCCTTGAGTCGTGGCATGGTTCCTGCACCAGCAGGGCAGAGGGCATCACTATGTTCACTTTTATCCCGTCTGCTCAAATTACGGTCCAGCAAAGTCTTTTCCAGGGGCTCTTGAGCACAGCACGAGCACTCACTCTTGCCTTTCTAGTGGTAAGAACAACCGCATATTTTTAAAATGAAGTGCTACTTTTTACAACACTGAGCACAAACTTCACACCTTCAAAGTGATCTGTGCTTCTCCAAATACAAGGTGTAGTTAATGTATAGAAAGTAACCCCACTCCTAATACCAGTAAAAGCTCAGCTCACATCTCCCATATGATACAAAGCTCTTCTGACCATGGTACAGCTGGAGGAAAGGAGATGCACAGCTACGCCTAATGCCACTGGCTGCTGGGTGTCCTTAAACAAGACTCAGTTCCAAGTTACGAGTTCTAATTAATTGATAATGAACAGCAAGCCAAAAAAAAAAAAAACCAACTCTCAAGTAATCCTCAAGCTCTAGCTTATGCCAAGTCTGTGTGTGAAATACTGATGGCGGCTGCTGTGTTAAGTTGTAATGGCAGCATGTATTTTCTTGCATAATATCCATAAATATTTAGTGACAAGTGATAATGCTGTCCCACAGAAAATCCCTGGGATATAAGTGTCTGTGAAATGCCTCTTGCAGGGACCTTTCTATTATAGGTCACATCTCTGTGTGAGGAGAAGGGTCAGCTCCTACTGCTGCCCCAAAACACCTGCCGAACCCATTCCCCAAACCCGACTCCCCGCGCTCCCCCCTGTGCCGACATCCCAGTGATGCCCGGTAGGAATGGCCGAGAGCTGGTTCTGCCGCCGGTTAGAGGGGAACGCAGCTCCCCAGGATGAGTCAGGTCGGAGTCAGGGTGAGCTCTTAGAAATGTATTCACAGCTGCCTAACCAGCGTGGACTTCGGTCTGCCATACGGCGTGCAGTGTCTGATAAATGCACCTAGAGCCTCCCTCCTCCATTGCACACAATAGTACTGTCTGTACTATCAGTAAGGATAAAACACTAAATAATTGAACAGTATTGATCTTAAAATTGAGTTACCAGAACAAGAGCATTTCCTGTATATTTTCAAAATAAAGTCACTGTGTTCCTGTCTATAATCAATGAGCCCATTGACAGGTTCAGTAGTCTCAGCTTGGCAGATTTTAAAAGTCAATACAGAGAACAAGTGTGTGTGTTTTCAAGCACCAAATACATTTTAATTGTTCTTATTTAAAGCTACAAGCCCTCAATCAAACGATGCTCTTTCTATCTTAGAGCAAAGCCTGCTGAAGCAACACAGGCATGCGTTACCTAAATCAAGTTTAAAGACTTGCATTAACCATGAAAACTGTTCCACGTCTGATTTAAAACATCATTTTCCCCCGTGTTCAGTTATGTTGCCAGCTTTATGAAGACAGGTTTTTGCCTTTATCTTATGTGCAATACAGCTTTCAAAGGTGAATATGGGCAGTATTCCACTTGGTGTGTGGGCTGCCAGGGATGGGTCAAATAATACGAGTTGCAAATTTGGGGCTTTCAAAATATCATTTTCCAATGACAGGTTTAATTTAGTTATATTTATCAGCTATGTAATAGAGTAAGAAGAGCTACTGCTTGAAACATGGGAACTTGCCTGCATTTTCAAAGTTTTGATGTTGGAGTTATGTGTAAAGTTCTCTCTGCTCTCACAACGCTGTATCTTTAATTGCAGTTTTCACTTGTGCCTTATCCAAGGAAATACTTGCTTGTGTTGCGATCACTCGGTGTTATTTGCACAAGATTTATTTCTACATAGAAATGTTCAGATATAATGCATGCAGAGGCCCTTATATTTTTGATGCAACAGCTTTCCTGCCTTTCTGAGAAGCCCTAAGCAGGGCGTGAGCGGGGGGATGGCAAAGAGGGTCAGGGCAGTCGCAGGCAGACGTGTAGACTGCTCCTCTGTAAGTCAGGAGCCAAGGTTGTAGCCGGTTTCTCAAAATTCAAAACTGGAGAAAGTACATGCTTGAAATGATTCTTGTCCCTTTCTAGCTGGCTCTGTATGCAGACAGGGCTAGGAAAGCTCACAACCATGTAGATCAATCCTCTGATCTCTAATATTATTAATATCCTTGCTGTCCTTCAACTACATCATTCTTTGGAAAGAGGTGTGCAACCAGAAGAAATGGCTGTGGTCAGGATTTCCATTTTTGCTGATGTCCAAATTTTTTCAAAGAGTAATTCAGTTTCCACATATATTTTGCTGTTGGGCTTTTTTTTTCTTTTTTTTCTTTTTTTTTTTAATAAGAGAAAATGCCTGCTTTTAGAGTAAAACACTAACTTTCACTGTGGAAACCTCCAGACCCAAGTGATAAAAAAAATCTTGGAGTTGGTCCAAACATTTCTTACCTTTAGTTTTGTTTGTGATGTTGAAAGGTTTTGTCGAATGGTGGTTTCAGCACAGTCAAGATGTTCTGTTGGGAGTTGAAAATGGGGGGGGGGGGGAGTGATGGTGTTTTGGGGGTTTTTAAGTGATATTGTAGTATATGTGCAGATTGTCTCGATAATTGCCAAGCTTTGTTGTACAGGTTTTTATGTATTAAGCGCAACTTCGTCAGGTGAGAAGCAACATAAAGCTGCGTACATCAGACAAGCTATATTGACTTATCTGGGTGTTGCATTGGCCTCCCAAACCTTAACTCTGGGTTTAATTATTCTCACTTGTGGGTCTATAGACAATACAGCAAAGAAAGCACGTGCATTCCAATGTGGCAGTAGTAACCTGGATTGCAGCTTCTTCAAGGTTATGGACAAAGTGAAATTACCGCGCTGTAAAGCTGTCACAAGGGTACAGCGTTTCTAACTGTTACTGAGAATCTGCTGCTAAACTTGAAATGACAGACTCATCGCCAGCTTGGGAGAAGTCTACACAAGTTTATTGGGAGGTAAACCTTGTAAGAAGCATCTCCAGATTCATTTTGATACAGAAATGTTTTACAGATTAAAATCTGTTAAATGTGAAAATAAAATTTGCCGCATCAATCATCAGCAGTTGAGAAGAGCCCAAACCTAGGGAAATAACTTCTAATGAAATCAGTTTCTTACAGACTTTTGAGAGCGGCATTCTGCGGCAATTTTACCTTTTATACTCTCATAATTTCCTATTTGACTTTTACTGCCAATTGCTTTAGCTATTGATTAGGAAAGGAAGAATGTGAACACATTTCTGAGTGATCGTTACACAATACTGTTAAATATGGTGTGCGAATATCAGCGGTGAGGATTCATCCGTCTAAGGAACCATCGCACCATATGAAAAACCTTCGCCATCAGGGAAATGTGAGGTCAGCCAGGAAATTCTGTTGATAAAACCGCTGGGATGGCGTTGCAAGGAGGGCAGATCCCTGCACGTTGATCCGGCAGGGTGCTCCAGTCTAAGCCTTTGGTTTTAAGCAAATGAGTTCTTAGGTACCCAGGTACTCCTGTGAGTACTGAGTGCATGGGGTACTCCAGTTAAGTAACTTGAAATGGCTATTAGTTATTAAATAAACTTGAATTATACTATTGGACTCCATAAAGTGAAGAATTAACTCAGCACCTCTAATTATAACAAACTTTCTGGTCTGAGGTCCTGTATGGGGGGGAGGGGGCAGGAAAAGACAAATAAAGAGGATCAGAAAGGGTCTGCCAAGTGAGCTGTCTGGTGCAGGATCATTCCCTGAATTCCCGGTGCAAGGACAAGAGTGTAGTGCCCGATGAAGTGGCACTGACGCAAGCACCGTAGCATCCGGCCCTATGGACTCTTAGGAGTGCCAAGCGTATTCCGATTTCTCTGACAGTTTTTTCCCCACTTGCTTTGGAGTCTGCTCCCTTCACAGGACTGCAGGGCTGCGGGTCCTGGGAGCTCGGTCTCGGAGCTGGCAGCCTTGGGACTCTGCGGGACCCGTAGTCTCTGTCCAGGCAGAGAGCAGGAGCAAGGGATGGTCCTACCTTATGTTTTGGCAACTGCTAACTAAAACTTTACTCTTAAGCTTATGGCTCAAACTAGGAGCTTTGTAGAATAAAAACATTGTGTTATCATCTCCCATTCCTTAAATTATCAAATCCACCATTCAGGAAATTGAAAGACTGATAATCCAAACAATATGAATTTCTCCCTGTGTAGCTTGATAATATTCTGTGTTTTCCACTAATATATCATCTCTGAGCAATCTTGTGACCAGACGTAAAGTCATGCTAAGGTTCTGTGATGATGGTGATGGCTGTCTTTTGAACGATGATGAAGGCTTTTACCCTTTCAAATCTAACAAAAAAAATCTCATCCCAGCTTTCTACATTCTCTAATTTTGTCTCCCTCATTACACGTTCCTTAACTTGATTCCTTGGGGGGGCTGGGGAAAGAAGGCAAAGGTGCCTTTACTGGACAGGTTTTGAAATCTTGTGCTTCTCTCAGTTTAGTCAAAAAGGAATAAATGATCAGAACTTCCTCTGTTATGAGCATCATTCCTTCAAAAAGAGGCTGGGGAGGCAGGGACTGGCAGTAAAGGAGTTAAGATTTAGAGATTTTAAATGAACAAAATGATCATAACAGTGCAGGAAGGGAAAGAAAAACTCACTAAGAACTGGGATTTTGGATGATTTGTTAGCTGCAGTTTTTCTGAGTTGTCTTTGCATGCATAATTACTTCTCTCTGGAGATATTACTAAGAGATGTAGCTGGAAAAATTATAAGGGTGCATACTGTGAATCACAGAGATGACGATTCAAATAATAATATCTGATCAAGAAAGAGGTACAATGGACACACGTATCTCTCTTAAGACTGAAAGGCAATTTCCGTAAATGAAGGAGTAATTTTATATGATCATATTTATCTACATCAGAAGCAGAAGGATGTAATTTACCCCTTGGTTTTCTTTGCTATGAATAGTTTATAGGTAGGGGTCAGCCAAAAGTGAAGATGTTCAGCTAATAACAGTATGGATTCTTTAAAAAAATATAATGCAGGTTGGTCCTTGTCAGAGAACAAAATAATACTGGATTTGTGTTTCCACAACCGGCAGGCGGATCGTTGAGCACATCAGTCCTGGTACAGGGCAAGAAGCTGGGGAGATGGTAAATGCTGCTCGTTTATGGTACGCTCAGGGTGGTTATTCCTCAGACATTAAAAGTGTCAGCTAGGCGGTGTGGGGTTTTGGCTTCACATGGTTTCTGAAACCCCTTTCTCCTGGGGATGTTCACCTCATGAATGAGGTGGGTGCTGTGAGCGGGGGCAGAGGTACCCGAGCATCTGGGGAGCAGCTGGCCATCCCCCAGTCATCTGTGGCTTCAGCAGCGCCGAATTCAACCAGCCCTAGCAGTAGCTACACGGAATATGGAGCAAAGTCCTTCCTTGTCTTTTTAGAAATTGAATTTAAATATTTTGGTGTTGCTGCTGTCTTTATCTTAGAAATGAAATTGTTCTCCTTGTGCTTGTTCCATTCAGCTTTCCCTTCGCACTACTGTGTTCCACCACAAAAAATTTCTTCTGTTTGTTAACCACACGGAGATCTGTTTTGGCAAGTTTTTGGGTGATAACCATTTTACTACCTTTCTTACTGTAATTCAGTATCATATTGCAGTCTATTTCTCAGCCAGCAAGATGGTTCAAAGATGAAGAGAGAAGTAGTTCAATAACCACAAAGAATTCAAAATTATGTATTATAAGGATTAGGACAGTCAGGGAAAAGGGAATAAAAGCTGTGAAGTTTCAGGTCTGTTTCCAAGTAAAATTTCTCAAGGGAGAGGGGAAAAAATTACACTGCAGCTAAAAATGAAAACGGCAAAATAAAATATACACGAAGGTGAGAATCAGGTATTAACTTTGAAATTTGATTTTGTGCTTTCCCAGCTAGAGAATTTGAGGTTTTTGGAAGCAGATCACAAACCAAAACACTGAGGGGGAGAAAAGAGAAAAGCAGAAGAAGACGTGATTGATAAAAAGGAGTCAGTATACCATCTTTTTAATGAGACATCTCCATTTATGCTGTGAGGCTCGGGAACTTGGTACCATTTAAGTACCGTGTGTATTGTACTATCCCCGGCAGCTTGCTCTTGATTAATTCCTCATACCCCACACACCATTTCTGATATCTATGGCTGCATCTTTGCATGGAACAACCAACAAGGGGCGACGGCAGCAGCGATACTCTGGGTTTTTCTGTGAAGAGCCTAGAGGATCGTGCTTTATTTACCTTTTTCATGATATATGCAAATGTTTGTTTTATTTATCTCAGTAGATGACAAGGCAGACACAGCTGTGCTAATGAGCACTTTAATAAAGCAGTAGAAAATGCCACCGAAACAGAAATAAATAAGAAACCATCATGTCCTTTTTCTTTCTCACTCATGTGCCACGTTCTGTGTGAATCCAAGCCCCAAATCTTCAAAGATTTTTATGGCAGAGGGTCCTGTGGGGAACTGGCAAAGAATTAATCGGGAAAACTCACACTGCTAATGTTCAGCACAAGCCCAAAAGCTTTGCCAATATGAGGTATGAGCAAAACTGTTGGGCAAAGACTTTTTCAAAGAAAGTTGTGAACATCAGTGGAAGAAGCATCCTCCCAACCCTACAGTTTCTGCCTCAATTGTCACCTGTAAAATCGAGAACAGGCCTCTCTGCTGCGGTTTTCAATGAGGTTGTCAAATGCACCGAGATATTTTAGGTTGTAGGTACTCGTTCCTTTTTGAACTGAGCTCCTTTCATGAAGAACACCAAAGAGCCCTCAGATGACAGCAATGTTCCATTATATTTGGGCTCTATTTTAACAGCTACTTGGAAATCTAAACCCAATCACTTGAAACTGAATTTTCTATTCAACTTATAAACCTGAGACAGTGAAATTGCTCTATAATTTGTGCAGGAGAAATAAAACTATTATAACCCTTAAAGCAAAAGCCTCTGGACTTTTTCCTTCTCCTCTCTCAGCCACGGTTTGTACCTTGGGCTGTGAGTCCATTAATATCCGTGCAGGAATTGATGCAATTGCAGCTCTCCAGGTGTCAGGGATGTTGCAATGAAGTGGTTGTAATGGAGCACAGTTACCAGAAGCGGCCGTTCCGCTGGCCGCATCCACACGCTCTCCCTTGGCAGCAGGGCAGTAACAGGGTCCTCGAAACTCTGCCTGTTCGGAGCAAGACTCTGCACTCGTTTGGTCTCTGCTCTGCAGGTGGCTTTGTTTTGTCCAGAAACCGCTCTGCTAGGTTGCTTTGAAAATACCTGTTAATTTGACGCCCACCGGCGGGATGAACGGGGGTCGCAGCAGTACGTGTGTCCTGCGGTGACAGGGTACGAGGCAGCTTCTGCCTGTCCCGTGGTGTCTACAGGTGGGCAGTCCTGGGACCTAAGCCCGGTCGTACATCTGACATTAGTCAGTGAAATGCTACTTTCTGGGTAACCTCTGGCATTGCACCCTGCTCACACTCTGCCCTCAGAATGAGGATGCAGCCCTGAACACCCCCTTCTTTTCTCACTTGTGGCCATCACGCACCTCTTGCACAGCCGTGCTGGAAACAACCGAAGCCTTAACTCATAGTCCACTTTCAGAGCTGTAACCCTAACCGAGCAAACCACTTAAATACATATTGTATTTTAGTGCATAGTTAGCTCTCCCTGGTTTCAGTGAGGCTATTTATATCTTTAAATGTTAAGCCAGTTCCTAAGCTGGTGCCGTGCCATCACATCTGCCTGATGCTAGAAGAAGTGTTTATGGTCTAAGTAAAACCACACTAATCTGAGTGGATATAGGAGCTTTGCTGGTCACGGGATATATCACTGGTAGCGTATCTTGGAAAGGTTGGAGTCCAGGCTCCTACTGAGCGTTGGTACTTGTTTAGAACTGCCCAATGTTGTGTTTTAAAAGTGCTTTTGTAGATTTTTACAGTAACTGTATTCTACGTACAGAACAAATAGCAGTGGGCTCAAAACTAGGCTGATAGAAACCTGATACTTAGTCCCAAATTCAACATGTGGTTGTTCCCTACCAGATGAGCAGGAGAGATGGTTGGAGTTTTCAAAACTCAGAATGCATGTGCAACATGCTTGGGTCTAACAGAGCATTATTATGAACCTTTATGTTCACTAAATTACAATAATAAAAGATTAGCATCAGTAGTTTGGCATGTAAACCTGAGCAGTACGTACTGCATAACAGTGATTTATCCATCAAACAGCGACTGCCAGGGTTAAGTGTCGAAGCCTCCAGGAGAAGCAGGATTTGGCCGAAAGGAGTTGCTCTTTCCTACCTGTGTCATGATGGAAGTGAACCATAGCTGGGGTCTCCCTGGGCTGAAATGAAAAGAAGCCACTTTAGGAGCACAAAAGGCAAGAAATGAATGGGAAAAATTGTGTTTCTGTTGTCATTGACTTTAGAGCTCTTTTTATCCATGAAGTAAACGCTGATTACAGCTCATCACAACAGGCCATGCCTACCAAAATGCTGTCAGGGCTTGTGTGATTGCTCTCGGAGCTCAGAACGGCAATACAGCCGTGACGCTCTGCAGTTTGTGCCTTCTGCTTCTGAAAAGCACCATGTACATGCTGGAAACGCTGATACTTCATGCCAATGTGTATTAGCCCATTTGACCCCTCACTGCTGTGTGTATTAAGCTACTATCGAAGTTTTCCTTGTTTATCTATGCCATGTCACATACCATCTTCCACTGCCACCATTTTCTATCTCATTAAACTCTGGAGGAAAGGCAAATCCTGTTCTCTAAATGTCACGGGGCAAGAGAAGGTAAAAGTAAAATTTTCCAAGGCAGTATTGTGCTGGTTTTGACCAGGATGGAGTTAATTTTCTTTAGTCAGTGTCCAATGAGCTGAAGTATCACAAAAATTTGACCTTTTTATAGCAATTTTTCATTACTATCCTTAGGATTAGAACAGAAATTTCCAAAATCCATCATGGCACTTGGATCTTTGTTGCCAACAGATACTCAAACATTTACACCCTTCAAGATCTAGAGGAAGAAGAGGAGGATGTTAGATAAGCTTCTGATCCAAAACACTTTTAACAGCTGGTAAAAGAGAGAATATTTTTATTCAGATCCCTGCAATACTGTAAAAGACATCCAAGGCTTCATTCTTTCTTAGTTTTCTTTTTTTATTATTTGTTTTGAAGTCGTGAAGAGAAAATATCATTTCAGATAGAATCACTCATTTTCAAGGATTAATATTAAAGTACCTTGCTATTACCTGATGCCTGAATAACTTTCACTACCTGCAAACTCTTATTGTGATCTAGACATTAAATAATACAATATTATGCAGATTGATTTTCTTACCAGTTTTAATATCAAGTTAAGGTTATGCTGTTTTTCCCCTAGGAAGAAGATTATGCATGCTGACTATGTGCAAATTATGCTCCCTTAATATTTAATACAATTTAATAAAATAATGATAGTTTCCTAACTGGGCTTACTCATAACTTGGCTTAAAGTCTGCAGCAATAATAGCAGCAAAGACCTGGAGCAGACATTCTCAAGGGACAAATCCTGATTCTCTGGAGCACCAGACTATGCTGAGGGGAAGAGAGCGGAGCCCTACGCGTGGCGAGGCACCGTGTGTGCACCGCACAGCGCTCGCTGGGTGCTGCCACCCCTCCCACCAAATGCCGTGCACAGAGCCAGCGCAGCAGCACGTCCGCAGGCGTGTTACCTTACAGAAGGGCTCTGCTGTTTCCGTTTGATGAAGGCGATATGTTGACCCATACTTGCAAAGCATGAAATTATATAGGCTTGTGGCTCAGTACCTTTCTCTGACTTTTTTAACAGGAGATTTGGACAAAAGCAGATTTTCAGACCATGTGCCGCCACACTGCACGCAAGCTGATGAGCGTATTTTGATCTCTAACCATTTCTGATCAGAGTACCTGTGTAACTCCAGTTGTTCACGCAGGACTGTAACACACACAGAGTGAAAACTGGTTGCCTCCCGTAGTATGTGTTTATGGTTTTCCATATATACAGAGTATAATGACCATACCTAGCCTGGAAATCTTTTCCTGGTAAATCCTTAAAGAGGCCAGAGACTCCCTGATAACAGAGAGTTTAGTGTTAAAAGATGAAGTGTTTTCATGTCCAGGAACTAGACAGAGGAAAGCCATTTCTACTGATCTGCCTTGATCTTTTTCTGAATCCTGATATTCTCCCACCCTGCTCCATCCTTTCCTGCACCTCTGTGATCACGAAGGATGCCAACAGAAGTGATGAGGGTTTCTGTGATCTTTGCGTGTGTCGGCACAAATTGCTCTGGCATCACCACGGCTGACTGCGGAGGCTGGCAGAGCAGCTGGCAGATGCTAACTGCAGCACGGGGGCCGCCAAGACCCTGCGTGTGCTCCAGCCACCACCTCGCCAGGAGCGGGAGCATATGCCGCTTCCGCGCCAAATAACCCAGTCCCTGGCACAAACTGGGACTGCGCTGCTTTTTGCATTGCCATTTGCAGGATTTCTATACCAAGGAGCAGTCAGGTGTGTTGTATGCAGAAAAAAATCCATTGGAGGATTCTATGTCGCAATAACCCATTAAAATAAAAAAGAAAAAGAAAAAACCCAAACCAAACAAAAAAAACCCACTTGTAATGCTGCTTCCTATTGCTTGAAGCCAACAAAAACCCTGCAGTTTACCTCCACTTGATGTTAATGTAATTTTGAAAGTTAATTCATTCTTGAGTAAGACTGAAATGGGAGCTATCCCATGGGATGGATGAGCGAGCAAAGGATGGAGTGGCACTTGAGATTCCTGGCTTGTGTTTGCCCTCTCAAACCTACTTGATACAAATATATGGTTTCCTGGACAACTTCTTCAAAGGCCATCTGGTTCAGAGGCATTGGGCCCACTCCTAACTTTGCCAGATTCCCTCCTTAGAGGGTAAATACCAGTAATTGTGATTTATATGTGAAGCCTGAGTAACAGCGCAACTGCCCTGGCTCTCCGTAGGAAGTCTGCCCTTGTGAGATCCGGGAGCCATGCTGTGCCATATGCACCCATCAATTTGATCCTACTTCTTGGCACTTACGTGCCACCAGAAATTGTACTTGTTGGAGCAATGAGGAAAGGATTTGAAACTCGTGAAGGCCATCTGGGCAAGGGCACAGCATACATAGCAGGAAGCTGCTGCCTGCACATAATTGGGGTAGGGAGAGTCTCACGCAGCAAAAAATCTCCCTAGGAAACAGGCAGGCAGCTGCAGGCAGGGCACAGGCTGAACATCTGCCCTCGGAGGTCAGTGACAAAATGACTGGGCACGATCTCCGACTGGTCATTAGGGTGTACACCACTCTCTCTGTCCTACAGCAACTGTCACATTTTACCTTCCCCCACGACAAAGCTTCTGCGGACAGGCAGGGACAAGCTCCGCTGGCCCTGCGAGCCACGGGGAGCTGTGCGGCACGCGTCCCGAGCCAGCTGGACACGGTGCTGCTGGGCTGGAGCTGGAGAATGAGCCCTGGTCCCCAGCCCCGCGCCAGCACTGTATTGCTGCTGCTCTGCTTTCCCTTTGGATCAGGTGTACATTTAAATGTTTCCAGCCAAATCACGGCTCCCAGGCAACTCCTGATAAACTATCAGGGTGATTTACCCCAGTTGCAAAGACTCAGTTCAACAGATAGAGGGTCATTTACTCCTGTAGTTGAAATATAAACTGTAAGAGACTCCGATGGTTATGGGTAACCCAATCCACGGATCATGTTGCTTTGAATTACACCACCAGGTGATGCATGCAGCTCAAAACTCAGCTGGTCAAAGCTGTTAGGTATTTTTCAGTTTTTCCCTTACAATAGCAAAGAAGAAAAAAATCTTACCCACAATTCTTTTACTTTTAAAAAGGCATCCATAGCGAAAATGTTAAGCCTGGTATCATTTCATGGTGAAGGTTTTATTTTGAGGGACTCAGGAATGTGCCATTGAAGGAGAGGTGGAAGTGGTCACAGATGGTGTTTAAGAACTCTGAGACAGAGCCTATAACTATGCCAGGAACCTATCTCACAGCACCAGGTAAACTAAGAAATAGTAGCAGAACGTGAGAGGAAAGGAGAGGCACCTGTGAGTCTCTCAGCAAGCTGCTAAAGCTGCCCAGGAGTCTACGGCGGAGTGCTGGCAGGGCAAGTCACCTCTCAACCCAAGCCTCGCAGCATCTAGCACCCTTACGCAGAGTGGGGCCAGAGAAAGCTTTCTCTGCATTTCATAATACAGAAAAGTTTATCAGGCAGCAAAGAATGCATTTTCACTTACATTTCATTTACATTTCTTCTTAGTAGTTTGCAATGCTGTAAAGCCCTTTGGCCCTGCTACAGCTTTGTTATCATTACCTGCGTGCATCAGAGCACATACCATCTTCCTGGTAGGCACAGATGAATGTCACATACAGTAACAGACAGCTGTTAACATTTACAGGCACACTTCCTTAAAAAAAATAATAAAATTAATAAGTCAACCTGCAAAAGAGTGCTCAGCAGGGGGTCAGATGGCAGGCAGTTTGTCTCCGTAGTATCCCCAGAAGCTCCCGGACAGACTGCCATCTCCCCGGCACATTGCTGTGCTCATCTCAGAGCTGCTCGTATATTTACACCAGCATTTTGGAAGACTGTTGGGATGGTTTTGGTTTCATTTTTCTAAAAGCTGTGGCACAATGGGAGGGCAGGCAGGGTAGACCAAAACCATAAAAGTTACCTGTGCGTGATTTTGGCAAATGTAACGGGATGGAAACGCTCTGTGGTTGGGTTTTGTTCTGTGGTCAGCGTCAGGACGGCTCCAGGCTGGGTGGGGCTTCAGGGCAGTTCCAGTGTCAAGGAGGTTCCCTGTCTGCAGCCGGTTACAGAGGAGAATTAGCTGCTCCGTGTGATGATCTCATCCTACATCTCCACCAGCCTGTATTTTGGTGGCACTGTTGATGTGCATATTCTGGTGGAGCAGAAGGTCTCACCCTGTCTTACTGGAGCAAGCTCCATGGACGTCGTGTGAGAGGACAGCTGGGGTTGGGGTTGAAGCAACAGCCCATAAATCTGAAATTTCTGTGGAAAAATGGTAGAGTCTGTTTTCTACCTGTTGTGTTATGATCTTCAGAGTGTGCTGCAGACTTCAGAAATCAGGCTGAGGTTTTGGTCAGGAAAGGTTTGCTATTGTCCAGATTCTTTGTGGGGAAAGCAATTTGGGTGTGAGCAGTGGGAAGGGAATTTCAGATTTCATTACTGATAGTAACTGTTCTGAGGAGACCTGTCCCCAAAGATATGCTTTCCTTAAACAATATATCATTCAGAATCAAGTGAGAAAAGCTTTTGGTTTTAGAACCCTGCAGATAGCACTAAAAGCCATGTGGTATCCCGAGATAATCAAGGAAATACCCTTCTGTGTATTATACTCTGTGCAGCATTTGAAGCTGAGGGATTTATAAGTTATCCTTTTTTCACTAGCACATTTTGAAATGGAATTTCACTGTATACTCACAAATAAAATGCTACTAAGGAAACATCATAGTGATTCCCAGTCAACAATTTTTCTTTTATTTGGGTGAAATTATGGATAAAAACTTGAGGGGAAGCATTGACTTCAATTTATTGTTCCTCTTAAGGCAGTTAAATATTCCATTAACTGTAAGCTAAGGTGTAATACAGGAGGTGAATGATGGAAGATTAATGACCCGGTTTAAAGGTACACATTAAGTCATTTTATTTCAGTAGCACAGAGTGAGAAGTCTCCAACTGAACTGAGTCCACATAAGGGAAAAAACCATGAAGCTTATGAGGGAAAATGTTTTTCACTGTTAAACAAACCAGATTAGAGTCTGAGCCACACTGCATTTTTCAAAAGAGCCATTAAGTTTATTGTTCCACTTGATATTTATCTGAACTGGTACCCAGCCACCTCACCCAAGGTCATCAACCACCCCACTGCAGTAACTGCACTGCAAACAGGTCTCGGTTTCTGTCCAAGGATTTGATGTTTTAAGTGCTTTGCTTCAGCTTACCAGTGGAGGGGATTCTGGAAACCATAAATCCTTGCCTGTAGTTCTTGTATCATTTAATGAAGTGAATTGTTACTGCTTTTTGTCGGTGACTTATTACAGCCGCGGTTACACGAGGTCCCTCCAGGTGACCGAGGGGAGGAAGGCACAAACGTGCTGCTCGCGAGGATGCCCGGGCAGGGTCCAGGTGAGCAGGTTCGGGCTCTGCTGTGAGCGACCCACGCTCGCTGGGCACGTCTGGAGCTCAGCTCATCCTGGCAGCTCCTGCTCAAGGCAGGAGGAGGGAAAGCAAGGCTCCCCGCCGGCATCAGACCCACACCAGGGCTGAGGAGTTGCTACCCAAAGGTTTGTGTTTCCTTCTCCCAGCTCTGGAGGGAGCCAAGCCACCCGCCTTTCCCTACAGATTTTTATTTATTTTTTTTTCAGGGCTGAAATTTGATGAGCTGAATCGCAACCAAAGTGTCTAGACCAGGGGAACGACAGTTTTGTTTAAATAGGTTATGGCGAAACGTGCAGCAGTGAATCTGCATGAGAGCGCTGTGACATAATTCTACTTAGAGTGAATTATAATCTAAGGCAAATACCACATTTCTGTAAAAGAACCTTCAGTTGCAACAATGTGTTAGTGGGCTTTTTTTTTTTTTCCCCCCACTCATAAATCTCTACAGTGTTTTGTATTTATAGGCTGTGCAACTAGAAAGCAAGAGTGCTTTTTGAGGCATTTTCCTCCTGTTTGGCAAAGCTGGGTGGCATTTCAATAGCATGTTGTTATTCAGCACTTGGAGAGCACAGCGACCGTAGGGAATTATGGAGGTACTGGAGGTAAACTTTTATTATTATGTAGTGCTGAGCTTGATTTACCAAAAAAAAAAAATGTTGATTTTAAATAACAAGCTTTAGGCTGTGAAACCATGATTTTCTGTTAAGTAAGACTTCATAACATTTGCGAAATATGAAATATAAGTCACACTCTGCTGCTAGTAGGTTCTACACTACAAGCTTTATTTTAGTAGCAGTGTAGAGCATAATATTTACTTTAAACCCTAAATTGAGCACAGAATCTGCAATAAAAATATTTTAAAGTGCTCCAGCGGTAAACAAAGCAACAGAAGAATAAGGAAAACAAAAGTCCATGACAGCGTATTGGGTTTTTGTCATCAAGGCAAACACACTGCCAGAAATACTGTTAACAAATACAGCAGTTCAAACTATTCCTTGTTCCTTCTTTATTAACGTTAGAATAAGCAAAGGAAAACCTTGCAGAGCTCCAGCTACAGCATCTGGCGGTGCAGCTTTTCAGGAAGCACAAAGATCCACACACAAAAAAAAGCAAAAGAGATCTTTTTCAATGGCATTTTATCAAGAAATGGTGATTTCTGGAGGCATTTGGGAGATTTTTCTTTTCCAGCTCCTGAGTGAATGTCTCCTGTTGTGAGGTTTGTCAGCCTGCCTTGGTTTATCCCGTGGGCACGTCATGCCTGCGAATAACACAAATTAAAATAGTTTGATGCACCTTACATGGCATAATGCAGCAGAGCACATCTACCACATGGAATTAGGACACACGTGGGTTGTACTGGTCATTATGGAGGTAGAGGACTTACATATGGCACACACAGGTCCCTTCCAGGAAATTCTTGGAGAAACTAGCATTGCATAAATCATAAAAATATCACATTTAATGTGAAGTTGGTTTGGGCTGTGTAAGCTCTAACTTTTAGAGTTAGTAGGGATCTCTTTTCTTAGGGATCATTTCAAAATGTCTCTTTGATCTGTAGACCTCAAAGGTAAAGATAGTCATTATCAATACACAGATGGGTAAATGGGGACATATTGTCGACAAAGGCCAAAGGTTCCAAGGTATTTTGATCCTTTCAAATTCACATAAATACCAAATGTCATTTTTAAAAGTGCCAAAGCCAGAAAACACCAAAGACAACTTGAAACCAGCCTGACTTAGGGTGTTGGTCTTCTCTGGTGTTACACCAAGATACTAGGGCTCCTAATTAAAAAAGTAAGGAAGTGCTGATATCCAGTTGATTTTGTAGGATCCTCGTTTTAATAGCATGTAGTAGATATGCTCTGACTACACCTTTCTTTGATTACATTCCTCAACAGACTTACTTAGGCAAAGGAAAACTTCATTTCTGGATTGGTATCAGTCTCAGGCAGAAGCTGCTGGATCACCTTCACCCAGCCTTTGCCAAAACGTCTTGTGAAACATCTGCCATCCAAAGGGTCACCTACTGCAGATGAATTCTTTTGTCATACAACACGATCAATCAATTGGTAGGAAAAAAACAGTTGCCCAGGAAAACTGTCTACCTACAGTTCCTCTGGCTCTTCCTGAAATTGGGTGAGTTTTGTGGGGTTTTAGTGACTGCTGGAACAGTGCAGTTCCTCAGGACTGCTAGCTCCAGATCTCGCTCGGCAATGTATTTGGCAACTTTCCGTATACTCTTACTGTACAATTACAGCGTTTGGATTGCTTTGGGCATTCATTGCTGAAAATCAGGCCCACGCCCATTTCCCCAGGTGCTCGGGGCACACTTCACCCCGCCTCAGACCTGCCCCCCTGGGTCGGCGCGTCCATGCGCCGTCGGACCGTGCGCACCTCTGTGCCAAGCCCTGCCCATGGGGCCCAATGGAAATAGCAATAGTTAAGAGGAAAGGGAGCAAAGTAACCCTAAAAAAATGGCACAACAGGAGTCTGTGAATTAAGTAATAAAAAAAATATGAAAAAGTGAATATTCTACAGAATCTAAACTGATGATGTTGAGTCTATTGCTGGGTTTTCTTTTTTGGTTTTTTTTTCATACCTATTCAATCATTTGTATAAGCATCCTTTGTGCTTCATTCCAGGAACAGTACTTTTAATATTAACCTTTTAGCTCAATACTGATGATGAAATTTTTCCTGTAAACTAGACAGGATAGTAAGGGAATGAAAAATTTTGCTTATAGATATTCCCCACTAGAATGACCATGGCCATGAATATGCAAAAGAGATTTTCAACAGATTTCTGTACAGATATATGGAAGCTGAAGATCTTGTCGGTCCCTCAGTGACAATAATGTCTCAAAGAACATTTTCTCCCCTAAATTTATTTATTTGCTATTAACAATAAATCACTGGAAGCTTTCATATTTTATCAGAGGCATTTGAGTTTAAAGCTCCCAAGAGAAGCACAGAAAGAGACAGAGAGAGAGTTTAAGTGTTTTTATCAATAAAATGGTGTGCTTTTTAACATTTTTAAAATATGGCATATATCTTCTGGTATACATGCATTTTTGTCCACACAACCTGTGAATTTTTACTTACTGATGAATCTTTACTGATGCATTTATTTTAACAAGCGATGAATGATAGTAATTTTATTCCCAAATACTGGAACCAGGATTTTGAAGCAGGATTCTGAGCAGCATTAATCCTCTTTGAAATCATAGGGAACTTTGGGATTGAGATTTCTCCATGGCTGCGATTAGCCATATATTCACCTGAATGCTGTATGGCTCACATACATTAAGTAGTGGCGTTGGACTGGGAGGCATCAATGATGCCTGGTAGACATTGAATCAGGAGCAGGTAGAGAACGTACAACAGTTCGGGGCAGGGAACGTGTTAAGGATTTGGAATTTCCAGTTTCTGCCCAGCAAAGGCCAGGCATGGATCTGGAATTAGACCATTGCAGGGATCAGATTGTCTCTAGCTCCATCTTGAGCTGTGAGGACCAAGAAAGAGTTTGCCTTTTGGGCTGTATCTGTCAGAAAACTGTAAAAGATAAATAGCTTCACTATTACACAGATTTTCTGCAAAATTTTACAGACCACAGATTCTGGGGAAGATTCATTTAGTAATCTGGACCTTGATGTTTCAAATTTTATATGCAGAGTGCCTCTGAACAAATGTTCATTTTTTAACAGGCAATTCTGTTGTATGGGTGCGTGCATGAGAGCGCGCATACAGTTTTAGCCACATTTTAACAGTTTTAATTGACTAAAACCTTAGGTGAGTGAGGTCTCCCAGGTTCGAGGGGAGTTTCAGTACACATTGTTAAGTACTAATTTTTAAAAAGATTTCATTTCTTCAGTTTTCAGCTACACAGTGAAATCTGAAATTGTCTTGTTTCAGTGGGTGGCTGGCTGAAAATTAAATGACAGAAGCATAAAAGATTAAATGATATTGACTCTTTCTTTCTCTCTCTTTCTCTTGCTCTCTCTCACACACACAAGTTCTATATTAAAACACCAAAGCTTAAAGTTTTAGATATATTTAGCACTTCATTATGTTCTGTTTAATTACTTGGCACCAACTAAATGCAACCTCATTAATTTCTAATATTGTTCTGATAAGCCGGCAGATACCGTTATATTAACTGGCCCTCTGAGAGACATCTCAATAACGAGACTATGTCCAGTGTTTGCAATGACACAGAACCTGGCCGAATAATGGGGAAGGTAATTTATAATCTCAGCCTGTAGGTCCTAGGATTATTTACATCTGAGCAATATCACAGAGCAAAAAACTAATTGCATTCCTAAAATTTTGTGATGTCGGTCTTTTAACATAAAATCATTTGGGATTCACAAAACTATGGCTGAAGAGAGAATTCATCAAAAAAGTTTTTTTGCTTGTATAATGACTGACTTTTTTAATCAATGCAGAGATTCCTGTAGATTTTGAATGAAGCGGGGCTGGGGCTATAAATCGCACACTGTAAATTGCACACTGTAATCTGGGAGAACTGCAATAAAAAAATGAAAAAAATCCCCTAAATAGAAATGTTTGCTAATGAAAAATGTGAGGTATAACAAGTCTTCAAGTTTAATCAACCCTTTAATTAAATGAAACATTTGTTTTCCTTTTATTACTTTACCTTCACACTCTCACCTTGGTTTTTCTTCATCCTCCTAATCATACAACCAGCCAAAACTTTGCATTTTAATAATCCTACCTTCAAACTTTCTTTGTAATGTGTTGATGTGATTTGCCTGTAATAGAGGGAAACATTTGCCCTGTCCAGACTTGCACATTACTTTGAAATTCTTCTCATACAGTAGCGCTTACAGAGTATGTGAGATGCTAGTTATTCCTGAATTCAACAGATTGATTGGCTGGGGATTGATTAGTCATCAGCCTCCATTTGGGAACAGTTAAATACTTCAGCTAGTAGATAAAAATGTGTATTTTGTAGAGTTTAAGGAGCACAAGGGAATTGTTTCATTGACCCTGTGGATACATTGTGATATGTTTTTACTAGAGGTTTGATCTAGGGTTATTTGGTTTTATTTATGCAGACTGCAAGACAGGCTTGTGATCAGAATAGGAGATGACAGTGTCATTACACCAAGGCCATGCTGTCCAGGTCTGTCACTTGTTTGCTGTAGGATTTCAGAAAACACACTACATCTGACATTGTCTCTGTTTATCTGTTTCAGTTAATCCATCCCTATAAAGGAGAACTGATCAACGCACCATAGAAAACTGCTTCTATATGCAAATATGCCCACTGGGAAGAAAAGTAGCTTCTTGCTCCTGGCTAGCCATTTTCTGGAGCAGGATCCGGGACCCACATCTCCCCCTTGTCAGGTGAATATCCTGTGATCAATCTAGGATGCCCTCTTATCTGTTTAGCCAGGTGAACACCCTCCAACTAGTTTGTGACTTGAGGTTTTGCTTTGTCAGTCCTGAGAAGAGGTGGCTCTGGGGATGCCCATCAGCAGGCAGGAGCAGTTCTGGAGAAAGCCAGGGCTCTAAGGACTGGAAACAACAGTCTACGGTTAGAGCATCTCAATTTAACAGCCCTGACAGCATTTGATGTTGGGTCTACTGTGCTTTTGTTATTCCAGTCCATAACCATATAACATTACAAATATCTTAGTACAGAAGAGTCTGTAGACACGTACCAACCTGGGTAGGAAGTACCCACTCTGTTTGCGAGCCAGCGGGTATCCTGCTGACTAGCTTGCAAAATTAATTGCAAGTAACTGGCACATTTCCAAACAAGCACTATTCATCCCTTCATTACCACAAATCTTTGCTGTCACTTCTTAATCAACTCTTCATTCATAATTCTACTGCTTCTATTTTGTTTACATTTCTAGAATGATTGATATAAACACACTTTATGCTCACCAGTTATTTTGTGTGAAGATTAAAACTGTAGCAAGCAGTTTGTAAGATATTGAGTCTTGACAGAAAAGGAGCTCAGAAGACAAAATTCTGTAGCAGGACTGGGAACTCGGAAGTAAGCCTCCTTCATCCAAATTATCCTTTTTCCTGCCTGATTCCTTGGAATCAAATTTAAACCAAATTTTCTTGCTTTTTAAGGGCCAGCATTCCTAAAATTGCTCTGCCTTCTACATATGAAGGAAAATTTATCCTGTGTCTTAGCCTGGAAAAACAAAACTGAAGGAGCCTTCTGCATGAGCAAGAAGAAGCAAGCAAGCAAGCCAATGGCAGGATAATTAACTGCCAGCATTTTAGCATAGTTCAGTTGTTTCCCTGTATCTATTTATTAATTGTCAAGCAGGCAAATTCCTATCGCTACTTGTTGTGTTATCAAGCTAATGAAAAGGAATTCTCTTTCATGTATCATCCAAATGATGAACACAAATCCGTGTATGGCCTGGGCCACGATGTGTGCGTTGTGTTTAATGCCATCTTTTTCAATTCTTGTGTGATTTGCTTCTTAATTTTGAAACTTTTAGTTACATTGAACCCTTCGTTCTTCTGGTTAATCATTTACTTTTATTTGAGAACATTTGGCTTCCTCCTGCTTTATCTCCAGATGCCATTACAGTTTTCTTTTAGCTTCCTTGTTCCTCATATTTTCACATTCCAGAGGATCTAAAGTTTTCATTCCTAGCAAGCAAAAACTCTCCCCCAACTTCTGCTGGACTTGAGTGTGAGTTCAACACTTCCAAAACCCAAACTGCTCTATATGAGGAAATCCATTGAACAGTAGCTCTTCAGGAATCGCTGTTCCAGTTGAATTCCCCAAGTCAAAAATCCCTAATTTTAACCTGCAGATCCACAGAATGATAGTAACGTTAACTTACGCAAATGTTGAGGCGATGAGTCTTGAGAATTCATTCATTACTCTTTGTCAAATATGCTTAAGATCCATACGTGTCACAGTAATTAAAGCTTGTATGGTGGGGAGGGGAATAAAGAAGGGTGACTAAAGAGACCGTTACTGAATAGATCAAGAAACAGAGCCGTGTTTTGCTGCCGTCACCTTTAATATACTCAGAAGCTCTGATATGGCCTAATCTGTTAACGTAAATTGAAAAAAGTCATGATAGCAAAAATGAATAAGGAAGGAGTGCACCAGGAGGCAGAAGTATAATTAAAAAAGCTCCCTTTATCTAAAAATTTCATTAAAAACAAAGAAACAGTCAAACACACAAAGATATATAGGACATAAGTTTTAATTAAAAGTGCAGCTGCTGCTTTGCAGTCTCGGCATAGAGCACACATTTCTCTCTTCCAAACAACTATTGTCTGGCTCTAATGTTTCGCATTTGAGAACACCTCTGGGTCTGACATTGCCACAGAACTTCACCATGAAATATAAAACCGATCAAAGCTCTGTCCCAGGGGTCCAGGACAGCGACTGCAGCTATGGGCTCCTCCCTCGATTCAGAGCGAAGGCTGAGCATCCTCCCATCCACTGCAGGTCCTGGTGCTCTGCCACGGCCAGGACGGTGCTGAGGATCTGGGACCACAGCAGAGCTGACACTGTGAAGTTTGCATCTGGAGCTGGAGTGGGGCTTTAAGGGTTTTTTTTTCCAGTTGGGGCATGAAAGTCCTGAATGTTAAGCTAACACAAAGCCATATAGCGCTGTAAACTCATTCAGTATTTAGCAGAAACAGAGTTGGTTTCTTAAACTGACTCCTTTTGAATGAATTTATTTGAGTCACATCACTCTGGAATGAGCAGCTTATAGCATTTTACTGGAGAAGTCGAAATAACTTCAGCTTTCAGCAGGTTTGGGAAGGTGAGGGTAAGACTATAGAGGCATATGGGGACTGTTTCCCAAATAAGTAAGTTTTGGAGTAAGAATAAGGAGTTACTCTGGAGACTTCAGAAATAACTAGCCTGTTGGCCCTGGGAAAACCCACCGAGAGCCTTGACCCAGCTCTGTGGGCATCCTGCTCTGGTACAGTACAAATATTTGCAAGCATCAGTCATTTTAGAGAAAGGTTTCTGATATGAATGAAGCACGGTTTCTCCCAGGTCTGCCTTTCAGATTTGCCCCAGGGAGCAAGATTTTACTTATTTCCCTTACCTGTAGATTGAGATTCTCAGAAAAACATGTGGCATCTGTTCATTGACTCTTTAAAGAATAACCCTCTCCTCTCAAAGGTCACGTGCCTCATGCCAAAAATCACCCATCAGTAAAATTAAGGACTCAGTGATAATTTGTCTTTGCACGTTGAGAAGTTATGTATTAGGAATAAGCTTCTTTAAGAAGCTTTGCACACTCGCATTCTCAGCTAAGACGGCGAATATATCTCCAGGTCAGACTGCAGTGATTTTCCCCTTCATTGGATCAAAACAAGACCCCGTGCCGCATTTACATCTTCAGAGGGGGAGCAGGATGAGGCCTCATGCTGATCTTTGCCATAGGGGTGACACCATGGGTATTTCACAGATGAACCTTAGGAACTTGACAAAACACTGGAGCAGCTGCAAAATTGTAGGAAGTCGAGTTGGAGCGAGATTAGTTTTCTTCCTTTGGTTACTTTTGCACTTTAAATTGGTCTCTTCTCTCATTCCAGACCATTTGGTTAATGTTCAGGCAGAGCACTGGAAGATATTGGTGCATTGTGAGGAACGTGCTTAGAGATGGATCAGAGGAGTTTTGAGATACTATCGAATTTTTATTTTGTATTTATTTATTTATTTTAATGCTGTTTATTGATTTTCCTTCTTCAGTTTTTGCAGAGCAGGCCTGTCACAAGCGTCCTTCATAAATCCTCACATCTGGTTTCTCACATAAATTCGAGCCAAAGAATTGTTAAGAAAATATTAAAGTAATTTACATTTCTGCCAAGGACCCTAACCTCCCTCTTCATAAACAGCACAAACATGTCAAGGAAAATTCGAGAATAAAGGCAGTCTGTTAAAAAACATATTACCTGCTGCCTATAGACAATCTCGATGGGATAAAAATGAATCATACCTCCCTGTTATATCTTACTTAGCAAGTTTTTCACAGCGAGAGCCAAGGTTAGTGTTCACTGGTCCTGCATTAAAGTCTATCTCCTTGGCACCGAGACACACAGAGACACCGGTGTGAAAAGCAGAAAAGCAGCGAACCAGCCCAGAGCAGTAAAATTCAGGCGGCTCCTCCCCACGCTCAGAAGATGCTGTGGCTTTCACTTGGATGAGCACCTTGCAGAGGTGTCGTGATCTCATTGAGGGGACTCCCGGCATTCGTGGCTGTGGCTCCTGGGGCAACTGTCAGTGCCCAGTATGATACAAACTTCCAAAAGGAATTATTTGTTCCTATTGCCACCTGCATGACTTTGACAGAAAAAAAGCATTTTAGAAAATTGGGATCTATAATTAACAAAAGATTGAGGTTGCCATTCCCATATTCTGATCACTTCTGTACCCTCATTTCCCCTCCTGTTTGAAACAGTGAGCACTTTTGTACATCTCAGCCATTTTTTATGCTCATCCGAGCAAAGAGAACGCTATTCCTGCTGCTGGTTTGGCACCTCAGAGCCCCCCCATGTCTTCATTTTAGAAACTAGTCCATAGCATCTGCTCGGAGCACACTCCTATTGCCACCCCTTGAGCAAAAGGCCAGATTTTATTTAGGCTTATATTCCCTCCGCACAGAGTGCTGGATGCTGCGTGTCAGGCTGGGAAGTAACCCGTTATGTATGCAATATCCCGAGGATGTGGTGTAAGCATCAGAGATCGCAGCTCTTTTCCTTTTCTTTTTCTCTATTAGCCTCAAGTGTACAGTGCATTATATGAAGTTCTTCAAATCACGGCTTAATATAAGCCTCAGAGTTATGTTTGTGTCTTCACATCTTGGCCAGTAAACCTAATTTAATTTAATTTATCTGTTCTGGTTGATCCGAGGAGCTTCAAAAAAATGAGTGTTGGCAAATATAGTCACAGAAAGAAAGTAATAAAGTTAATTTTGTTGTTAACAAATATCACTGTTGGTGAACAAGGATTTATGGAGGTCATTTGGGAATCTGATATATATTATTTCATTGCTTCAGTAGTTTGATAGGGATCTTGCTAGTTTACAGTTGCTATTCTGGCTGAGCTTCATAGCAGTCACTTATTTTTAAACTGCAAGTAAAAACACAGTATTAGACATCATGGACATTTTTAGCAGAAACGAACTAGTGAGGGTACGGACGCTGAGCTCCGTCAGTTGAATAAAGCATTCTCTGTTTCAGGTGTTACCCAGCTGACGTCTGATTGAGTTTGGAAGTACATTTGGTGCAGGAGAATTTTAATGTCGATCCTGAAGCCACTGCATGGTTTCAAGAGGTCTCATCAGAAAGCCGAGCAACACACGTGGTAACAATTTACCTGAGCATCTTGCCAAGCGTGGGGGCCAAGTGAAGAGCTGCTCTCCAGCCTGCAGACTGGGTGACGGCACCAGGGGGTCTCCATGAATCACACCGGCCCCAACTCCGACCCCTGCACGGGAACTGCCTTGCAGTTCGGGTCGCTCCTCACTCACAACTACAATTGATCAATGGCATTTGTGAGATAATTTTAAAAACTCCCATTTTGCCACTGTGGTTTGTTTTTTTTTTTTTTCTTGAGATACCACCATAAAGGCTCTGTGCACACTGTGACTTAAAGAAGCACCAATGCTCGGGTCCCAAGGAGAATCACAGTCTGCTCATTACACGTACCAACACGTGGGTGGCAGATAGGGACCTGGGACGTTGAACTGCAGGTGCTGTTTGCAAGGGGCTTTGCTTCTCAATTTCTAACTGTTTGTGTTTTAAGTTCCACCTCTGCAACTTATGAATAAAGTTCCGATCAAACTGCAAATCGTTGCTTTGATTGGTACAGTTCTCATGTCTGTGGTATTTTTCTTTATAGGTGAATACTTATAATTCGATAATCTGTATGGCAGCTGAGTTATGATACTTGAAAGTGTTTGCAATATCTGGATGAATAAACTAATGACTTTCATGAAAAATGAAAAATCATCCATCAGATATTGCAGTAGTCAGAGTCTTTACAATTAATGATAATCAATAATAAATAAATAGAGATAGACATGTAAATGGTTTTTCAACAGTTTGGATGTTGATTGTGGAAGTTTGCTTACTAATCATTAACTGCAGCTACCTCACAGTCTTATTTTATACCTTCATGCTGTGAGAATATCAGTCTTCAAAAGTTTTGAAAATACTGTCTTCTAGTATAAATAGTGCTTATTTAACATCTGGCTAGATCTTCTTTTTCCTTGGTTTCAGTTCAGCGGTAATGACCACATCCAGCTTCTGAAATTTCTGTGGCTCTTCCTAAATGAAGAGACTCTTCTCGCTGAGTTTAATGAGAATGTAAAAAACCAGGCAGACTCCAAAACCCAGACAGACCCAAAGTTCCTTTAAACAAGAACCCAACGCGTTTAATCTGATACTCAGCTGCTCCCCGTTGAGATGTTTTTGAAGTGTGTGCCTGGAGTGGGTTCGCAGGGTTATCTCCAACACCACTGTTTCCCATGTGCTCACTGCCACGTGGAGACGCTTGTAAACCAAAGCTTCAGGCAAAACCTCCTGAAACCAGCGTGCAAATAGTTTGAAATCTTTCAAATCTTCAAAATTGCACTTGAAAGAGTGCAAAAGTTGGAAATCTTCGGTCACAGGTGGATGACTTTTCCTTCTTTTCAAGAGCAGGATCAACTCTCAATTCTGTGCTTTAAGCCCTAAAAAAATCACATTCAGGAAGCCTCTACCCATTTTGTTGTTGTTGTTTTGATAAATCCAAATCTATTAAACGTTCTCCAATTTATTGAAACTAACTTTTGTGCAGTAAAATTGCTATGCATCAGCTTTGTCTTGCAATCTACACACTGCATGTTTTCCTGCCTATCCAAACAGATTAATCTCAGAGATCACTGAAGTTGTCAGTTAGTTACTGGGTGACTATCGTTATATCTTTCTTTTATTTTCCTTTTTTTTTTTTAAGAAAATATTACTTGAATGATGCAGAAAGTGGCTATACATTTAATTGAGTGAAAGTGAAATTTAAATCAGAGCCTGATAACTTTGTTCAGAAGAATACATTAATGACTTGACACTCATGCTAATGTTAATTAAAAAATTCTGAAATAGAAGTACATGTTTCTAACGGCACACTTTGTCAGTATATGAACAACAATGTTTATCTCCTTGCTAGTTTCCTGATCTTTCATTATGAATAATTGAAACATTTTAGTACTGGAAACTCAGTATTTCATCTCAGGCCAAACTTAACACATTTTGGTTTATTTTTAGGCAGAAATGCAGCAATACATCAAAATAATGAGAGTTCGTAAATCCACGGATATGCTGCCATGATTACAGCTGAAAGTATGTGTAGGAAGAAAGCCTTGCCATCTTTTCTGTGCTATCTTATTAAACGGGTCCTTCTAAACATTTTCCATCGAGGCTCTTCCTTTGTTTAAAGCTACTGAATCAGGTAATTCATCATTTATATTCTACAAAGATGCAGAACTGTGATCAATAGAAATTGAGGACACTCAGCATCTTGTAAATGCTTGTAAACCTTCTATATATTGTATACAGAATTTTCTGCTTCAAAGGAGAATCCCAAGTCATCGAGCCATCAACCAAAAGGATATATTTGTATTTTTTGTCTTTTTGAACAATTTGCAATATTTGCAATATTTGTCGGACTTTACAGTTTAAAGTTCAGACCCCACCAGTATATGCCATGTTCCAGTCATGTTCAAGTTTTCCCTGCTTCATTTGAAATTATGGGGTTTTTCCTGAGAGCTCTCTACCAGTCTTGAGTGGTTCATTTCTCCGTAACTTACTTATTAAGTAGAGCTGTAAAATGCTCGTGCTGATAGGTAACAGTCAGCAGGTCATATTGACAAATAGGGCTGAACTGGAGATGTTTTAACCCAGTTGAAAGGTCTCTTGGCTTTGACACAAAGTATTGGGAAAAAGCTTCTTTGGTCACACAGACCGAGCAGGGTGACGTCTTTCAGCTGCAATACCACCTTCAGAAAAGCTGTATTTAGTGCATTTCTTACAACGCTATAATTCTGTGCTGAAAACCAGGTATGGCTTGCCAGTCTCACACAGTTGGCAGCAGGATTTCCTGTGCTCAGACCTGAACCTGCTTCTTACCTACGTTGTGTGGACAGGATCCCAAATTTGAGTTTGCAGAAAATATAGAAGGGAAGCTCAAGCCCAGGCAGTTTGCCAAAACCAGTAGAACCGGGTGGTCTGTGGGCAAAGGATTACAGTCTCTTACCTGTGTCCTGGTCCATGGTTAGGACCTAGGATAAACCTAGAAATAAATCAATGCAAAAGCTGTCTTTCCAGACCAAGCCATTCAATGCAGAGCTTCTGAATTCCTTCAGATATTTTACTTCTTGTCTTAATCTGCCAGGCAGTCTACAAAGGACCTTCAGAAAACAGGGGGGGAAATGCAAAATCTATTTGGTTTAAGGAATTCATAAATTTTATCTGACTTTATCTCTGAAATGTCATATTTCTTGAACAGACCTGAACTAGAACTATACTTGGATCTTTTTTGGATCAAAGGCACAGGTTTGCTTTCAATGTAAGGGTTTTATGTGAAACCTCAAAGAGAAAGTCAAAAGCTAAAACTTGGAAACCATGGCCACTGTCTCCCTTCAAACTGTATTGTTAATTCACAGTGACCCTTAATATAAGAGGAAAGGCCAAAAAAAAAATCAAGACGCAGGCATTTTTATTGAAAGCTGTGGGAAACAGTTGGGGAGAGGGTATGCAGGAGCCTTCCAAAATGAAGTGTTATATACGCAGCCCAAATGGCAACTGTCAGGTCAAAAAATAGAGAATTTCTGCTTACTCTACTCTTGGATTATGCTGAATCCGAGCAATGCGCTAGCAGGCAGTCAACCCGGGTTGCTTTGTGTTTCACTGTCAGGAGGTGGAATTAGCAAGTCTGGGACAAGTTTACTTCCCAGCTCCTTTCTCAACTGAATGTCAGTATTTTCATTTGTTTCCGTCTTGTCCAGTGTTGTTTAAGTTCTTTTTCTATATAGAGAGAAACAATGTGACAGAATGATTTCTTGAAGGTTTAGTTCTTTTTCAGGATTCTTAAGGGAAAAGTGACTCTTTTCTAAATTTCCAAGCAAGAAAATCAGAAACCAAAGTCAGACACCATTACAGAATTAGATGGTGATTATGAGTGAATTTCTATTTTCTTTAACGAGGCAGAGGGAAATTGCCTAACTGTCTTTTTTTTCTGAAACAGAAATTTCCACTTAATATAGTACCAAATTTTGTTACCAAGTAATGTCTCATATAGAATTAACAGTTAGTTTGCAATTGTTTGCTTTTATCTATGTGACTAATGAAATGTACATGATAAAGGACCATACTAAGAGGCAAATGAGGATATTAGGAGTTTTTATATGTCACGAATTTTATATATTAAATGTGAAAATTAAATTAGGCTTCAGTCTCCCAGAAATTTATATCTTGGCCCTTGTTATACCTCACATATTTAATTAAAATGATAATATATTTGGCTGCAGTTGTAAAATTATTTTAAAAGAAAGTAATTTCTTCTGGGGCCTTATTTGGGTTTAAGAATTAAAAGATGTAGAGATGCAGAAATAATAACAAGGTCTGTTGGGATAGTGGTCAGAGCCTATTGTTGTGAGTTTATTTAGACCTCTAGTAAATTCACATTAAAATGTCTCCCCAAATTAAGGTGTCTTATAATTGTGGCTGCTGCATTAATGTTAGAAACATTTTCCTGATGCTTTTCCCTTGTTTAGCTGTTACAATTACAGTCCCAGAACTCTGCTTGGAGTTTCATAAATCCCAGAGTAACACACTAATGTATCCATTTCCGTTATCTTTTAGTGTAGTTAAAAGTAGAGCTGTCTTTTCAAAGACACTGTGATTGGAATGACTTATGCTGACCAGTTCCAATTTTCTCTCCTTGTAAACTCTATTTAGTGTTACAAAAACAATTCAAAGGCAGATTGTAGGTGCCACACATCTCCTCTGACCTTTAAATCAAATTTAGTATTTCATTCTGCAGTGGGCCACCAAGCAAAACTTGACAGCTTAATAAAGTGGAAATTTTAGGCAATAAATCTAAGAATTCTTCCATCATTCATGAGAAAAGAGATCAAAGCTTTGCCTTATTGTTGAATATCTCCCAAACATGAGCTTCTGAAACTTGGGTAGAATAGAAGCTTGTATTGTCAGAAGTGAATTCTCCTGCCCTAAATAATATATCAAGGAGCATCCTACTGTCTGCTTTAGCTCTGGGATAGCCAGCATGACATGCAGCAGTCATCTTGAATAAGATCAATTAATGCAATGCTGTGATTACATTACTAGTGATGAGCTGTGAATTTCAATGCATGCCAATCCTGAAAGACCTCCCTTCCCCCAAAAATAAAGGGTATACTTTAGAAAGATATTTGGTCAAATACCAAATAATTTGGGTCAAACTGCGGGATGATGTTACTCCCCATACGTCATGTAAAATGATGTTTCCCTGCTCTGGACTCAGTGTGAGGAATTCTTGTCAGTCCTTGTCAGGAGTAACATGGTGCAGATATTTATGAAAACAGCTGCACTTTTTTTTTTTTTTTTTTTTTTAATTACAAAGCAGTTTTACAGAAATACCTTTTTTTGACAGTGATATATGCCCAAGGTTAAGGGCATCATGAAAGGCGCCTGAGGTACTGACAATGGGAAATGAAACTTTGGGATTAAAGGCAGAACAAAAACGAAAGAGAACAATTAAAATGTTTGAGCTTGCATCGCAAACAAACATCATTTCTGGATAGAAAAAAGAAAAAGCCCTTCAGGTACAAAACTACTAGATTGGAGAAGGTCTGTCTTTCACTCAGGGAAGTATGTGATTATGTGATCAGCCTGAAGCACGTTCTTCAGTGACCTGCTAAAGCAAGACCTGATGCACCACAGACCAGGCAAGAATGATGTTCAGCTGTGCGAGACCAGACACCGTATATCCGCCTCCCACAAAGGCCGGACTTTCCCTCGACTCCTTCCAGTGATTTACCACCGTTCGTTGCCTTGGTACTACAGCCATTGTATTTTTATTACGTTGCATGTGCTATATCCCAATTGATTTCTCCCAAATGTTACTGCCCGTGACTCTACAGCTCCCATAAGAACTTTTGCACTCTTTTCTTTGTCATTCCCCAACAGTAGGCTGAACTAGTCTGGAAAGGCATTTCCCAGAAATTTACTGATGGCATGAAAGAACCCAAGGTGTTAGAGCTAGGCCAGTGAGTAACAGCACCAAACTAACCACTGCCTGATGTATCCTCTAACAGCGTTTGTCACCAAATGCTTTTGAAGATCAGGTCTGTCTTGCCTAAATAGAAGGCCTTCCAGCATGAAATCTTGCCTTTCTATCAGAATTTGGCAATGAAAACAAAAGAAAACAAATAAAACCCCCGTGTAATGTACAGAGCAATGGACAGATGTGCGTGAGGGGTTGGGCTGGAGGCGTTGGTGCCATTTGTCTCTGCAGCTGAGGAGATTGTATGGAGTGGTTGGTATTTTAAAGTCCTCCTTGAAGCAGGATAAATTGAAGCTCCCCGATTTCAGACATTATACTTGTCTAGGAATACGTATTTTGTAAAATACTGCGAGTTCTGAAGTAGACTTTTTTGTTCTGTGGGAGAATGAAACTCAGATCTTTTGCAATTGTTCAGGGAAGAATGTGAGATCTGCCCCAGATACCCAGAGCTGTGCAATTAGGACATTTATCTGGACATCATCAGACAGGGTGGGACATGACCTCAGATTTTCCATCTCTTATGTAAGTTCCTTCTCTCTCATGTTTTGATTAGAAATTTTACTTTGAACTTGGAAAATGTTCCTGTTTCAATGAGTCAACATGTTCTGATGGGGAGAAAAAGAGACTATTTCCCTTTCCACAGAAAATTCTCATCTTTAGCTCCTGGGTGAACTAGCCTAGCAGTATCCAGAGTGTGATTTTTCAGAACCAAGGCAACATCTTTCCCTACTTGTTATACTTGCTATATATCTGTTTGACCTGCGTTTCCCTGGAAAAACCTGCTCAGCTCAGAAGGGAACGTTAAAGGATCGAGTCTGCGCTCTGCTCCTCGTAGAAGTCACTCAGTGGGGCTTTCAGGGACTCACATCGGGTGTAAGCCAGGGCTGGAAACCCATTTTTTTTGAAAGGACTGGCAATGCTGCCACACAGAGACCCTCACTCCCATTATTCTACGTACTTCAAGCAGTGTTTAAATGAGTCCTGGAACCATTTTGTGGATCTTCTGTCTCAAGATGAATTTTGTAGTAAGACAGAGAGGACATAAGTTTCCTGTTTGCTTGCCAGGTTCCTTTTTAACTCTTAAAATAAATCATTAAGTACTTGTGTAACACTAGAACTGTGAATGAGCCCAGAAGTGCCTCTCTGTGTCCCCTCTAAAGAATAAAACCAGGCTTCAAACATTACAAATATGTTCTCTATAAATCCATGGACTTTGCTAAGGCATTAGTCTTCCAGTGGGGATGGGAAACCATTATCCACCATCTGAGTCACTTACACTGACAGTATCTGATAAAAATAGTAAAGGAATAGGAATTTGCTTTTATCAGTTTAGTGTGAGAATTCAGATGGGATCCATTGTTACTGTGTTCATTTGTTGTCTATTATTAGCAAAAAAAAATCCATTACTTCAATGGAAATATCAGTAGCGATGTATGTAATTACATTTCTCTCCTTTTCTCCTTTTTTTGCATGTGTGGAAAGGGAGACTCATATTAAAGAACAGTAAAATCTGCAAATAGGAAGGGAAGGCGATTCTGCAGGGAGAAGCCCAAGGATCCACACCCCCTATATTTGTGGGAGCTGTTAAAGAGAAAAAACATTTAAAGCTGGGAGGGTAAGTGAATTAAACATTTCCAACAAGGGAGGATCCAAAACCTTTCCAAACCGTAGCAGAGCTCCCGCTGACTTTTTATGAGCCTGGAAGGAGAAGGCGTGGGGAAAGAGCAGATGACTTGTAAGCGGCCGCTGGGAGCTGCGGGCTCCCCTGGGTGATTGTGTGCTCACTTACTCTTCTGTACTGGTGGGGAACCAGTTGCCAACATCTGTTTTCAAGCCCAAGTACTCTCAGGCCCACTGCGTGGAGACATTTTTGCAGTTGTAGGCACTTGCATGGACAAAAATGAGTGCCTGAAGGATGACCAGGTCATTTTAGATGTGCGCTGTAGAGTAATATCTTTGTACAGGAGTCTGGGTCAAGGGCTGACCTGGCAGCTGATCTGAAAATGTTCTCCAAAACTAAAGACTGAGACCTGCTTTCATTGTAGCAGGAGCCTCTGAGAGGGATTTTTTGGTTAAGGAGCAAAGGGGATGGAGGAAGATACCTACCTACATCCCTCAGTAGGGGACTGTGGCCCAAAATTGAAGGTTTAAGACGTGTCTACTTTCCAAATAGATCATCAAAGCAGTCAATCAATGTATCATTTTTTCAGCATCTACAGTTGCAGAAAATAAAAAAGGAAAACAACCAAAAGCACATTATTTTATTACAGAAAACACAGATTTTCTGTCAACCTTGCAAATAGGAGAAAAGGGCTTAAGTTCTTTCTTTTGGACATTATTCACAGAATAATAACAGATGAATTTGCTCCCAAAGTAAAGATATATTATTTCAAATTGGTCCTATATTTAAATATGAAATGAGCTGGCATTTTGTCATGTCAGCTAATGAAACTGCTGGGAAAAATCTGAGGATGAAAAATAGACAATTAAATGGTTTCTTTGAAAACAAAAGGGGGATTTGCATATCTCTTTATAATGATGAGTTTGCAGTTCTTTTCATCCAGCGTACCAACAAAGTGTATATGTAAATCTGTAACGTGTCTGAGATCCAGAGCACTTCAGGTTAGTGGGATAAGAGTGCTTTGTGTTGTTGCTGTCATCTGCAAAGGCAGACGCTCCAGGCCGGGAAACACTGAAAAAGTAACAGATAACCATTCCCTTTCATGATGCCAGAACTATAATTCCATCAAATATTTGGCTTGCAAAAAAGGACTATAAGAAGTGAATACAATGGGTGCTGCTAAAAGCTCAGGATTCATTGCCTTAGGCATTTGCGGTAATTGTAACACATTCCTATACTTAAAAAAAAAGGAGATACTGCAGCTTAGGAGATTTTAACAGCTCCCGTGGCATGGTTCAGTGCAGGCAGGTCTAGGAGGAGGCAGAGGGAACGTTCTGGAACAGACCCGGGTCGGTCCAACCCTCTGCACAGCAAAGGAGTTCAGCGAGGCTGGGAGGCTGTGTTGAAACAAATGGGCTGTAATGTATGTGAAATTATGCCTATAGAGTGGGGGGGGGAGGCTTTAAGGAAATCAGTAGGAAAAAAAATATGTTTGCAACAGCACGGTATTACACTCTCATATTCCAGATGACTCAACCGTAGCCAGGGTCTACCTGCACGGGACAAGAGGCAGCCCTAAGACTTGAAGTTCTGATAAAAAGAAATCTAGTGGAAGATGATCATATATAGGACGATGCAGCAGCTTGCGACGACTAATGCCGTAGGAGCATGGCTGGGAATAAAGCCCAGATCCAAGGTCCTGTCCCCTGAACTAGTCCCTTTCGCAAGTTCAGAAGGAATTTGCTGACACCTTTGTGCATTGGATATAAAAATCTACTGTCTTACTGTCATAGCAGTATTAATACCTGAGATACATGTTCATACAGCCATGCAGATGATGGATATTATGTGTCTTCACAAGTTTGCCTTGCTAATCTTTCATGGTTTCCTAGGCAATGAAAAGGGAATGTACAATGGACCACAGATTTTCATTTAGTTTGTATTCAACAGTAATGGAAGTGTCTATATTGGCAATAAAAGAAAGAATGCAGAATCAGAAAAATAAATAAGATACATTAGAAAGTCAGCCAGTACTGGTGGCCAGAAAATGTAACTTTTATCTCATTTTTAATATGGGATTGAAAACAACCAACCACAAAAACAAAACACAAAGTAACACCTTCCCAAATAAACAGAAATCTCTCCAATTTTCCAGCAAAAAAAAAAAAAAAAAAAAAAATTTTTTCAAGAGACTTCACATGCACATTTTGGCTTCTGGCTTTCCCATTTTCCTGAAAGAGATTCAGATGCCAGATGCATCATCTGAACTCTTTTGATAAAAATTATATTTTCTCAGAGAAAATGCTGGTGTTTAAACCACTATTCTCATTGAAAATTCCTGGCTGCCTTCATCTTTTTGCTCCATCTTTTTGCATAAACTTCCATAGAGTAAGACACTGGTGTGTTTTATGGGAGGGTTTGTGCCAAATTGATGTTACATTTGCCATCAGGAATGTGCTTCCATGCAACCTTATAGTCCTTAGTCCTTTAAGGCTGCTTCTAAACCGTTGCTGTTCCACTGACCACCAATGGCATCGCTTCTGATTTATCTAGGAGAAAATAAAATGAATTAAAACTCAATGTATGTGACCCTGGGATTTTGGAAATGGCCTAAAATCAAAATCTTTGAAAATCTGTCTGTACTATGTGTGGTTCTGTACAGGACTTGAGTCCTTTCAAGTATTTGACTGTCAGATGCTTGTAATATAAAGTCCACATTTCTCTATTTAATCCCTAGGCAAAAAAAAAAAAAAAAAAAAAAAAGGTGACTGACTGAAGAAAGAACAGAACTGAGAGGCACAAGGGCTTTTAGGTAACTAAAGAGATATATTGGGATGGGCAAACATTGGCTACAGGCAGAGTAGGAAGCTAATTCCCAATGAACTGCCCTGGGTGCCAGACCCTGGTGCTTCTAAAAACCCACTAATCGGGGTACCTGCTTTTCTGGTGCTATGGACTTGTATATAGGCGACAGCTAACAAAATACAGCCCCTGCGCTTCAGACAGTTAAGGGGAACACAAGTGACTCATAGGCAGGGAACAAGAGTTTCTCGTGGGGCTCTGTTTTCCCACTAAGGGATGAAATTGGGGAAGAGTTACAGCTGGGTCCCAGACAAGGGCAGCAGCAGCCGCCCCTACTGCTATTTCCTATCCCAGCCAGAAATGCAGGATGCTCACCAGCCTCTCGCACAGCCCAGTCCTGCATGTCACCACACGCTGTAAGCCAAACACGGGAACTGCTTTTGAACTGCTGAGAACCCGCAAATCACCTGCACAAGGTGCTTACACACAGATGTGTTGATGTGCTGCTTCTCCATTCCAAAATAAACAGCATCACCAAAAATATGAAATAACCATCTTGTTGACTATGCACAATTCCCCTGGGTCAGGCTACAACTCAAGTGTACAGAGCGCTAATTACACCAAGATTTTTATCTACAGGCATGCGGTTAGCGTATGACAGACGCAGAATACAATTACCTGCAGGCTGGGGGGTGCGTACCTACAGCCGCTGCCTCTCGCTCTGCAGGGCAAGCAGGCTCCGGGCAATGCACCGCGGCCTCCCAGTTAGAGGTGTTAAAGTTGAAATGAAAACTTTATGCAAATAACTATTTTTTAAAAGTCAGGGTGAAAGGTGGGGGTTCTAAAAGGACTGTCCTTTAGGAATGTCTGTTCTTGGCTGGCTGTTTCATGCCTGGGGCCTTTCTGCAGTCTTTAACAGAGAGTACTTGGGGAACACTGCAACCAGCAAATGGTTAGGCTGTCTTTTTTTAGACATGATGTATCATCTCCGATTTTGTAAAATATCATAAGTAATTATAATTTGTCAGGTTGTGTCACAGTTGGCATTTTTTTTGGTGCATTTGAGAAATGCGTGGTATCACAGTGTAAACTACTTTAATCTGACATGAAGCTAAAGATTTTTTACACGTATTTCCAAAACCATTGCTGATACTTTTTAAAAAAAAACATTCTGTGTATTGACTACTTGGAATGACTGTTTCATGTATGAAGCTGTGAAACCATACAGTTATTTCTGTGAACCTTTCAGTAACGTCTAGCATATTCACAGCAGGCGAGATTTGTTGGGCTGGCAGCGACAGCAGTGTGCCGAGCTATCTGCTCTACACGAAGAGCCGCAGCTGTGAAGCCTCAGAGCTGCACAAAGGTCTTGTCCCGCATGGTTTGCCCGGTGTCACATAGAGAGCAAACGGGCCTTTTGTGGAGGAATGCCTCTGAGCAACCCCCATCATCCTCCTCCCTGATCAGAAGAAGCAGCATCACAAACCTGTTCATCAAGACCTCCCAGAATTCATTATTAAACTCCACGGGATAGGGACCCCGTGCCATTTTTACCCACGCCAGCTTCCCGGGGAGTGCCGTCCCAGTCTTTGAACCGACTCCTTGGCTCCGTGGAGGCTGTGATCTCCAGCTAATTTGCTGCCAGCGCTGGAGAGCGGAGGCTTCTCGCCTGCTGCCAACTGTGCCTGTTGGCATGAAAACCCTTTTCCCTGAAAAAAAATGCACACGCATCAAGAGAGAGAACGAGATGGTAGTGGGGTAATGTTGTCAAGCGTTTTCCTTGTGTACTCAGTCATGAGCCAGAGAGTCGATCGACCTGTACTGATCCTTGGGAAACTCCAGGTGAGTGCACAACTGACCGTACCTGGTGTTGACGAGTCAAGTAGATGAGCCCTCACCATCTGTATGAGCCGTGGAAGAGAAACTCTCCAGCTTCAGAAGCAGTTTTCTGTAGCGCGGTCTCAGCAGGACCTTCTTTAAGTGCTGGCAGAGATTCAGACTGTGTCTGAGTATGCAAAAGGCATTTCTGCACCTGGCACGTCAAATCAACCCATTCTCAACACGAAAAAAGACTCTGGCTACACAATTTGAAACCAGTGTCTAAAACAGATTAGCACAGGGTAGCTTAATAAAAACTGGAATGTATATTTTTTTTGCTGCTGACATTTGCTAAAGGATTGTTCTGCTCTCCAATGGCTTTTATAGCAGAAATAGAAAAGCTCATTCTGCCAAAAATGCTTGAATGTTGTATTGAGCCAGATAACTACTACAAATTCCTTCACTGTATGTTATACCTTTAAATCTCTAAGGAATCCTCTGGCTTTTGAGGTAGACATCCATTTTGTATTCAGGGCGGCACGGTCTCTTGCAGAGATCTACAAACACCGGGAGTTTTCTTAGGGATATTTTCTCTCATTTTTCGCCTGGTTCCCTCAGGAAATCCTCATGTTTTGGGGGTGGGTGGGAGGTTTGTGCATATACATCTGTTCTTCTGTGTTTCCTTCTAAAAATTCCCGTTGTTTGATATCTGTTTTCTCAGGCAAACAAGCAAGTGAGAAAACCTGCGGTGGGAGTTTGCAGCTTATTAGACACCAGAGAATCTCCACCAGCCAGCAGAATTATAAACGCTTAAGGATTCAAAATGCTGGAAAAGCTTTATCGGGGGCACGCAACACCTCGAGCTCCAAAAAATCCACATGGGGGAATTTGTGACCTGGGAGAAAACAGCTTTCAAACTCTGAACACAGCAGGCATCGGTGAGGAGAGACACCTGAGGCTACGTATGGTCCTTAACCAGGGAGTCTGGGGACTGTTCGATGCTTGGGGCCGGTGGGATTGGAGGGAAGGAAGAGCTGGTGGGTTGCTTTAGTCCTTAGCATTCAGAAATCACTATTTATAGAGACTTAGGAGAGGCTGGGTAAAGCCAGGCTGCTCAGGGCGCCTCTGTAAGCTTAGCAACACCAGGCTCCAGGGGTTTGTCCATGCTAGAAAATATTGCAGGGAATCAATATACATCAATACAGCTAACTCGGGAGATGGTAACTACATGCAGAAACTGGTAGATGCAGATGACAGGAAACCTTCGTAGAATTCAGGCAGAATTAGTTAATCAGGCAACACAAATCCATAGGAATCAGAATTCATTAGTTCTCGTGCTCAGCAACCTGCCTATTTTTCTCATTTTCTCCCATTCAGGCTGGATTTAAGAAGCTGCTTCTCAGGAAGGAAAAAATACAGACCCCGTATTCTAGATTTTGAGCACATCCCAAATCCTTTGAAGTTAGAATTTTGTTTGGCTCTTATAAAATGTATGTTCAGAGCTGCAGCATATTTCTCTGACTTATTCCCTGATCTTTCAAGAGGCCAGGCAATAATTACTTTCAAACAAGTTTCCTTACCACACGATCATAGCAAGCTCTGAGTTTCTGTGCCAGCATCAGGAAGGATGAAATCTACAGGCGCGTTTTTGGGTTTTTTTCCCTTAGCTTCGTACGAGTCAGATTCTTTCATTAATAATACCCATAAGTGGATCCACTTGTCGGTGTCTCAGCTGCAGCCCGCTGGGCTCCGCGCAGCAGTCCTGCCTTCCGGCCTCCGCCATGCCGGGATGGGGAGAGGGAACCCCGGTTCCTTCCTCCCCTCGGGACAAAATCGAAGGGCAGGGAGGGAGCCTCGGTGTCCGCCGGTTCCTGGACGGCTTGGCAGAGCAGGACGGTGCGTCTGGCAGGGAGTGTAGGCATCTTCTGGGGAGCAGAGCTCGGTCCTCAGCGCTGACCGCGGGAGCTGTGTGAAACAAGGGCGAAGCAACATTTGACTGTGTATTCATACAGCTGATAAAATGAATAGCTATTAGGAGCTTTTTAAAAAGTTTCTTAGGAGGAAAATTAATTGCAAATCATTTTTTTGCTGTGTCTTTTCCCTAATGAAACAGAGCAAAAAGTGAATTCTTAAAGTGTCATGTAGAGGAGAGGAAAGTTTTTTTTATTATTTCCTTTTATCCCTTCTGCTTTCGTAGGTCTGACTTCACCTCCTATTCTGATTTCTTTTCCTGGTTTCATTCATTGTCTTCATCCCAGGGCACCAATCCCTGATTATTGGCAGATTGCAAGATAAAAACTCAATAATCTCTCTTGAGACTTTCCCCCTCCTTTACCACCTGCTTCACTATTAGTACTTTCTATCAAGGAAATACCAAATCCTCCTCCTGTGCCTGTGAGGAGTTTCACTTACGAGACAGTCAATTGGAACTGCGTGCACGGCAGCACATAAAGGGATTTGGAAGGTGGTAGGCATTGATTGATGCTACTCGGGACTTCCTCTAACCCTCAGCGCTCGCAGTGGTCTCCTCAGGCTGGCCGGAACAGCTGTAGTATCTCCTTAGTAAGAGCCTTGTGCCAAGCCCTGGTAAGGTAGGGAATGCGTACGAAAGCCACGATGTAGGAGACCGGTGGATTACCTCATTTAGTAATCCAGGGTCCGCTCCTGTCCGCGTAACTGTGGGGGGAATCTCTGTCCAGAGACTGAGGGAAGGTCAAATAACCAACACTAGCACACTGGGAGAAAACTGATTGGGTCCGCCTCGGATTACCCATTTATAACCTTGCAAACAGCGGAAAGAAAGGAAGTTAGTATTGACTATCATAGATACCATAGTTATAGTGAATGCATGTGGCATTACCCCTGTTTTCCGTAAATGTGTCAGCGTTTGACTAAACAGATATTTATATTTAAATCTATATATCTTTTTATTCTGGAATCCAAGGCACAAAAGATATAAAAGTAGAACTCATACCCTATTCCCTGTTATCTGTGGAAGCTGGATTACAGGCTTCTCAGGAGTGAGGAGGTAGCAATATTTTAATTATTTTTTGTAAAAACTGCACAATAACAAAGGCTATTGTAGGCTGACGAATACCTTCAAACTAATTATCAATCTGACTACGATATGAAGAAAGGCTTTTCAGAGCTTAATCAGAATAAAAATGAGTAAGACTGAAAATTAAAGGAAAAATATAAGAAAAGAGACTAAAACAATTTTTGGAAGAAGCCAGTAAAAAAGAACTTGGGGAGGATTAAGGAGTCTTGAATTGAATTATAAGATTCTGGGTTATATCCAAGTATTCCTTTAATTGAAAGGATATTCTGAAATCAAATATCACTCTTTACATACTAGGGAAAAAAAGGCCATAGTTTTGCTACCCAAAGCAGACCTGTAGTACACTTCTGAACTTCTAAACTAGAAACCAGCACAGCTTGCATATACTTCCTTTGAATAGAAAATTTGAGTGGTAAAATGCCAATACTATTTTTCGACAGAGAGCATCAAGGACGGCTCCAAAGAGCCCCTGTCTTCAGTGAGATATGTCCCAATCAACTTAATCCCGTAAACTTTGAGTACAGGACTCGAGCTCCCGGTCCTGTTTCTGGTCTCCTAGCTCATTCTCAGCCTAATCATAATTTTAATCATCTCTAAGAAATACCCTCCTAGTCCAGCACCAAAACCTACCAGCCCAATCAGTGTGATGACCCAAGCATCCACTTTCACATATGTGATCCATAGCTGGGAAATGTAGCGGCAGGTGGTGCTGCTCACCGAGCAGTGTGTGCACGTTGCACGCGGACGTATTGCTGAATTCGGTGCTCATTGAACTTGGACTGAGACTGGCAGTGAGACTGTGGGAAATCTTCTAATTTAGCAAAGCTGTGAATCACACCTCTTAGGTGATGGTAAAGTCCGTCTTTATCCAGAAAGCCGTGACTATGCACTTAGCACCCACCGAACGCAATGGGAGTCGAGCATATTCTTCAAATTAATCACATCGGAAATGAGCTTTTGTAAAATCAGGAAGTTTTTTCACAGGGAGAAGACTGGTTCAGTTTTTGCTCCCACTGTTTTGGACCTAAAGAGACTCATTTATGGGCAAAGCAGGAGGAAGTTTGGTCCCTCTCTTTCAGTGCCGGTGTGTCAGAGCGCAGCACTCGTGGGTTTCCTCCTGCTTCTTCCTGCCTGCAGCGACCTGGGCTAGTGCCCCAGCGCTGGAAACCAGCCAGGCACCGGTTTCTGGTACCTACTGAATCACAGGGAGGAAGTCTAATCTCTAGGCCAGTGTGAAAACTTTCATACTGACTTTAGAAAAGTGAAAAAAAATTGAGTTTTGCTGACTGAAACTCTTTCTGAATTAGCAAAGGCAGAAGCTGAGGGAGCTCTAGATACTCTTCTGGGTGTGATGATCCTGGGCCCCTTCTGAGTTCTGCCTAAGAGCCTGCTGAAACCAAGGGCAGAAAATAGTTTCAGGGTGATTTTTTTTTTTTTTTAATGTCTTAAAACTTGATACTGCAAATAGCACCTCTGAAGTCAATAGCATTGCTGTTGGAGAAAATACCTATTCAGCAAGGATAAGGGTATGAGAGTCCATCCCAAGGTACGGGGAAAAGGCTGCCCAATACAGTATTTGTATCTAGTGTGTAATTTGAAAAATATCAGCGTTTCAACAGTACCACAAGAGTGCAAATGTTTCAATAGGCTTGTTATAATTGCCTGGAGTTGAAAAAAGCAGTTTTCACGCAGTCAAAATCACATTTCCTGTTGATTAGCAACATTTTTTTCTCTGTAGCTGAAAAAGTGAAAAAGGAAATCAGGGCTATGGCTGAATTGCTTTAACGTAACTTTTGCCTCTCCCTGTTAAATTGAATGCAATGTGTTAGAAATGCGAAGTGGAAGAACCTGTTACAGCTCCCCTTGATTTCAGATGGACTGAGTTAATCGAATAATCACCAAATGATTAGTTAAGTAATTAAGATTCTAGTAAATTGTCAGAGCTGCTAACCAGGCGATGCTGTTTGGTTACCCGGTCCGGTCCCGTGCCCACTCCCACATCTGCTGGTCCAACGGGCTTTGCCATTCCATCTCTCCGGCTCGTGCCCTGCAGAAAGGCTCAGCCCGGCGCTCCCAGACCCGCAGCCTCACCCGGCTGCACTCCCGTCTCTCGCCCCTCGAGCCCAGGGGAGCTCCGGTTTATCTCTGGGATACCTGGCAATGACAGCACACATCTGCCACATGGGCGGTGGGGTCCCGGTGTACCTACCTCACTCATAAAGTATTTACTAGGCAGCGTAGGACTGCACAGTGCAATCAAAGTCATAACACGCTGATACTAATTCCCCCCCTTCGGCAACTATCTGTGGCTTTATTTAGGCTTAGATCAAGCGCTATAGACTCCTCCTGTCCCCTCCTCCTACCTGAAGCATTCATGAAGTCAGACCCACCAGGGATGCAGGCAATGTTCCTCCTCCTCCTCCCGCGCTGCGGGCCAGGGTCAGCTGCATGTGGTTTCTGAGCAGTGCCCGAACGCTTGCACAAGTGTGTCAGATGCTTTGAACACCGGCCGCTCAGGGACATCGTTGCTACTGAAGCGACAGCAGGCAAATACAGCAACGTCAAAGCCAAGAAAAAAGATTTTAAGCATTTTTTTTTTAAATTAAAAAAGTTTGAGAAATTTTTTTGGGGGTACTTCTGCAGTACTAGCATGGGAGGCAGAACGCTCAAATATTTTTAGATTATCAGGTGACAGCTCCATGATGGTCGTGTCTAATCTTACGAGGTTTAAAAACAGATTTCTTGATCAGATTTGTCCAATGAAAAATATGAGTTTAGGTCCTGGTCAGTACCTTTTATGCATATTGAAAGGATTCCTATATACATCACTGAGAGTAGCATTTTGCCTCAGGCTGGTGAACGCAGTGAAAGTCATTTTATTATAATATAATTCAGAGTTACTGAGGTCTTGTTTTATTTATATTAACCTCTCTTTGCATGAGGTCCAGAAAAGTTTTAGAGTTTAGTAGTTTAACTTTTTAAAAATCTTTTTTCTCTTCAGCCTGTTCCATGGAGTTGACTAAATGCACATAGACCTTTAAACACAGTAGGTTTCATAGAAATATCTTTGTGAGAAGCTGCTTTATGCTATGTAGGTACAGTTTGGATCAGGTCCTGATTTCAGCGGGGCCGGAATTTCATCCTAAAGATTTAGGACTCAATCCAGAAAGCCTTTACTCATATGAGTGATCTTCGCTCCTGTGTCCCAATGACTTATGTCAGCTTGTCACTAATTCTTACAGAAGTACTATTTTCTCTGCTTCTGTATATGTAATGGCAGTCGAGCTGCAAGGAATTCTTAGGCTGGTTCATATCTGAACCAGAAAAGCAGTTACTACCACACATCATCTGGAATTTGCTGTGATTGTTCAAGCCATTAATAATAAAATTAGAAGAATCTCATTAAAATTATGTTCCGTATTTGACATCACTGGTTAGTCTTAGTATATAATGATAGACTTTTAGCCTCGAGAAAGGCACATTGCATTGCTGTCTACTGGAAAAATAAGATGCTGTAGATTTCCATACCTCGGGAAATATATGAACCAGCCTAAATTTCTCATAATTACAGTAGGTAATAAAGATGCATTTTAATAGAAGAAACTAATAGTGGGTGACATTTTTACAGATGATATATAGCTGTGTTCTGCATATTTTTTGTAAAGTAGTAGGGTAAAGCATTTGATTTGAGGCACTAAATAAGTTATGAGAACGCAATAAAATACTGACTGTGGCTTTAAAAATATTTGTCCTTTTAAAATACCTCCTACAAATGATACAGAAATAAATGGGTTGTATGAGACAAGAAATGCTGGCTCTCCACTCCAGCAGACATTCCGTTCTCTCTCTTTCGTTAGTAGCCCCACGGAATGGAACCACATTTGAATTCTGGTTGCTCATAAAACAGTCAATCTGGTACTCCCAGTTGTGTTATAACTTCTCTGACAGGCAAATGCACGGTGCAGAGTGGCAATAAAGCATGCTCCAAACAGTGCGTGTAGCAAAGGTATGTTCAGCTCACGCTGCTGGAGACACAGCATCACAGCAGCGGCCCTGGCGGGACTCTGCTCGTGGGAACATAAACATTATTTATTACCTCTGCATATAAAATCACGTAGCTAAGCTTATCTTTTGAGTTAAAAAAAAAAAAAAAAAAAAGAGCTCATTAAGGCTGTATTTTTACCACAAAAGCCATATAAGGTGCCCAGCCTCTGAGACTGGGGATGAGACAATCTGACTTGCAGGAGGAAGTGGCAGCATTCAGCACTGGCGCTGACAAGTCCAGGGCTGCATTAGAAAGGCAGAGTTTGAAATTCCATTTATTTCTCCACCTTTGACAAAGTCTCGGTCTGATTTGAACCTCATTCAGAGAGCTGGAGGTTGATAACGTGTCACAGAATACAGAAATATTTCATCTGGAAGGAGCTAGCTCTCAACTTGGCAGGCTGTAGTAAGGCTGAATCAAATGTTTCATCTGAGGATGTATTTTCTTCAGTGGCAATTGATGCTTCCAGATGACATCAATGTTTCAGAAGACCAACATTTTTATTCTCTTTCAGCAGTGTCTGAATCAATTAACACAGACCACGTTACCGATTTTAAGTTTGTAGTACTTCAGGCTGGGAGAAATATGTCATTTGGAGTTTCGCAGTTCGGTATGAATAAATTAATTGCAGTAGGACCTTTTCACCCCAAAGAGTATAATTAATATAGCAAAATAGTATAATTTCTTTGATTTGAAAACATAGTCTGGTCACCAGAGTTATTTTGCTGACACCCATTTTAATAAGCCACCCAGAAATAGTTCAAGAGCGAACATCCAGGCTGAGCTGGATGAATAGTTGTGTGGATCGTGTCCTGTGCCTTCCCCAAACAGCAGCTGCTGGGAAACCTGGAGAAAGGCCAGGGCCAGTAGACAAAAGTAAGCTACTAAAAAAGTATTTTAAAAAAGTTGTTCCATGGTCTTTCAAGAGTGTCTTTTCTACCAGGTTGTGTGAACCAGATTGCAGTATGGACATGGGCAGGATGCTGGCGTTAACTCTGTCTCCATACTTTGGGCCTTGGTGGGAAATAATGTTTGATATATGAATGCACGCAGAACCTGTGACTGCACCTCCCGACTCTGAATTATTGCTAACCCTCACCGTAGGTATATTGAAAACTCCAGCTTTTTGAAGGACATTAATATGTGGGATTAATATGTCCAGATGGCAGTGACTTTCATAGATATAAAAGCTTTTTTTGAGCAGTCTTAATTCTGATTAGGATATAATAAAATCAATTTTTTTGAAAAAAAATCTAAGTTCTTTTACCACAAAAGGCTACTTTCTCATGAAAATGGGGAGGAAATACATCTATTTTTAACAAATATAGAAAGAATTTATACTCTCATATTAACTATATTTAATCTTACCTCTGTTCTTATACAGAGACAGATTGCCTTAAGGAACGAATTGGCACCACTCCATAGAAGTTAATGCAGTTTGTGTCAGTTCATACCTTCTAAGAGTTTAATCCATAAAAATATAACATAATTTCAGAAATCATTAAAAAGTGAAAGACATTTCTGGCTCTGCATCCCAAACCATTGTAGTCGGGGGAGCTGCCAGCACTGTTCTTATTCGAAGAGATTTCTATGTTTAAGTGATGATTAACAGCGCTTAATGTGTTTATTCTGCTATGCATGCACGCTACTTCCATTAACACTAATGTGGCTTATGCATTCCCTATCTTGGAAATGGAGACCCCCTTTAAAGATAATGCTATTTGTTTTTTCTATCCATAAAGTCTGACTTGGTACAATTAGAAATGTATAAAAATCTCCTGCGGCTTTGACTGATGTTAGCTCAGAGTCTCGTGCGTTAGGCTGATGACGGAAAGGCTGGGAACCTGACTCCTGCCTCTGTGTACGAAGGGTGATGCCAAAGCTCAGTAACACCTGCACCATTTTAACAACACGTTTGGATCAGGATCTCAAATTTGGATCTTTTCCTAGAGGCCAGAAAACACACAGTCATTTTCATCTGCATCTTGAACTACTAAATAATTTCAGAGAAGAGCAACTCTTACTGCTTTTGAAGAGGGAAAAACCACCTACATCCACCCTGGGCGCTGGCACCACAAAGCATCACAGCGTCTGATCGGTCGGTGGCTGTCCCCTGGGCACTTGTGCGTGCATTGCTCTGCGAAGCAGGGGGGTACAGAACAGCTCAGAATACCTCCCAGAAGGTGCAGTGCGTTAGCAAGGGGCGGGCAGTGCTGGCTGAGGAGGGAACAACCAGCACTTGCACATCTTACTTGATGTTACTTTGTCATCACCTCAGGAATTGTCTCATAAAACTCCTTCCTTTTTTTTTTTTTTTTTTTTTTCCTTAAGAGGAAGTGACGGTCTTTTTTTGTGTGTGCTATAATAAACAAGGGAAGCAGGGCCACAGGTCATTTGGGATGGAGCAGACTCACCCAGCTCCTTTCCGCCCGCTGCCTGGGGAGCCCAGGCAGAGCCCCAGGAACGAGCCCTTGGTCCCAGGCCAGTGCTCGTCTCACTCTCCCTGTTGAAGCTGTTCACGTTCAAAAAAAGATAAAGATTTAATGCTTACATGGGATGGAGAAAAATCTTACCTCGAGGAGAGGCGTTCTGCTTCCAAATCATGTTCCAAAACCACCTTCTCTTTTTTGTCTGCAAGCACTTTGGGGCAGGTGCAGTTGAGGGCTTAGGTGGTAAAGCAAACAGATAATTAATAATTAATTCTGTAAAAAAAGGAAAATCTGATAAAACCAATAAAAGAGTGCAGTAGAGGAAGAGGAGTTGATAGACATGAAAAGAATGAGAAACAAAGGAAGATGTAGTCTATTGTTTTTCTATCAATTTCCTACATAAATATTCAACTTTTCTCACAAACTTTATATTTGACTGTTATCAATAGTGGATAAGAAGTAACCGGATCTGTGTGTGTTCCTTTAGCTTTATTAATTACACGAGATACTTATCTAAAATCCCTCCAGAAACTGTCTGATTCATTATCTTAGTTTACAGTGAAAAACTTACATTATTTGTTCTGAATGAGGAATGGCCAACACCCGCTTTAAATACAACACTGTGCAATGCATTACAAAACTTAGATAAGAACAAGACCTAGAGGTTCGAGTCTCAGCCTGTTAGGATGTAAACTAGCGCTCCTAGTTCCATGCACAGTAATTGTATCTGCCAATTGGGTGACAGAAAATATGCAAATGGATATTTAGGTCTGCAATTACCTGATTGGGATGCACAGACATGGGAATTGCTTAATCAGTTCAGGAAAGCAATTACACATGCTTTTTATGAACTGCATAGCTTAACTGCACAGAAATCAGTCTCTCGCATTATCAGCTCTGGGGCCAGTGACCGTTCTGTGATATATGCAATATTAGTTCATACCTTTAAGGTTCCTGTATTTTGTTCTATATACCTTGTATCTTTCATCCCCGGAAAGTTTCCAGCTGTGCTTTTAAATACAAAAGAACAAAACCATGGGAAGATGATGGTATCAACCATATTATTCTGTCTTGTAAATCTGTAATACGTGATTGGAAAATGGCTGGAGCTATTCCTGAAGCAAAAGCCCCGTGGTAGTCATTTCTTCAGACAATCAGAGCCAAGTCCATGTCTTGCATCGCTCAAGGTGGATCCAGGAGGACCTGGAGGAGTAGACATTTGTCATCCATAGATCAGTTGCTCTCTCTAATTCGAATGCTTCTGCTACCTTCTAATTTTTTCAAGCCCTGTTTTCTCTCTGAGATCAGAGGGATTTAGTGAACAGCACTGTTCAAATGAACTCAGCTGGCATGGCTTCACGAGATAGCAAGGTAATTGTGTCAATAAGTTACCGATCCAAGGGGAGACCATTTCTGTTCACAGTGGGAAATACAAAAGACAGAGCTTTTTTCTTTGGGGCTTTTTGGAGTGGAAAGCATTAAAAGTGCCTAAAGATGCAGGAGCTGAAGAAATCTCTGCTTATATTCCACCTTCAGGTTTGACTCCAGTACGTAAGAAATTAGGGACCCACTGACTCATACCTACTTGCATCATACCTGTTCAAATTTCATCTAGGAATACTTTATTATACCATTAGAATAACATTTCTATGTTTCATAATATGGCAGTGAAGTATATATGGGGGTTACTATGGCTTTCCGAATACAGATGCTACATAACAACTACATATTTTTTCCTGATGTAAAAGGAAAGCATGTCTATTTACCATTAGCTCCTTGGCTAGCTGGATTTGTGCAATGTTTTATATTCAAGTGAAATTATTAATAGAAAACAGTTCAGGCTACTGGAAAGCGTTCATCTTTATTTAGTATTTTTGCCTTTTTCAGCATATTTAAAAGTATCGTCATCAAATCACTACGATTATAAATAACAGTATTAATTAACGTATCAGTGTAAACAGATATAAAAACTGAGAGGGATGCTCATTTCAAAGATTTACATATTATTCACTGAGGTTGATTCACCCTAGCTTAGTATGTTCATGAGTTCATTTTACTTCTGTTAAATGCAAATATATTGAACGGAGAGCATTTTCATTCAAAACATAAAGATTTGTTCTCTGATTTATCCCTGTGGAATTTAGGAGCAATTCCAGCCCCGCTCTAGGAAGTCAAAGGATGCGGCTCAGTCTGGGGCCAGGATAATCATGCCTTTCATAGGCTGGATTAAAGAAAATTATAGAACTGTGTCATCAGTATTAATCAGCTTGCCAAGGCAGAACTATGGGTGTATAAAAATCTCTCTGAATACTTTGCTGGTACTTCAGGAGATGAGCACTCTGCTGCTCTCCAGAAATACTAAAATAGATCAACCACTGAGTTTTTGTAAGTTCATCTTCTCTGTGGACTCTAACAGTTTAATAAATTTTCTAGTGCCAGCCTGAACTCTCCTTCCAGCTACAGCTGATACCGCACCGAGAGCTCTTCTTATTTTTTTAATGGCTAAATCAATTTCTTTTAGTCTTTGCAATACCGTTAGATCACTCTGCATGACAGTTTAGAGAAGGAAACCTGAAGAGCATATGCCACATAGAAATCCAGTTCTTCCCGTTCTCCCTGCCGCTCTCTGCTTGCAAATATAATTGATTTGGCAACGCTTGTTGTCGCAGGTTACCTGGGTCTTCCCACAGAACCGAAGACATGTCTGGGAGCCTTGCCAAACGCCTCTCCCGGCACAGCTCAACATCTGGAAAGGCGTGAGGAATTTCTCCATAGTCTAGTGCAGGTCAGGAACCTCTCGACAGCCCTGCACAGGCTGGCACGGCTCAGGGTCCTACCAAGGCCACCGCAGCGTCCGGAACTGTAGACCGCAATGTGGCAGTTTTAGGCAAAAGTCACCTAATTTTAAACTGTGCTCACAACTATCCCCAAACACTTATAGCTCGATATGTTCTGATTTTCTTTGTGATAGCATGTCTTCCTCCTTTTCCCCAGAAGATGCGCCACATGCCATTTTCCAAAATTGTCCAAAGCTATTACCAGAATATTACCATATTATTACACAATGAAAAATCAGAGACTTCTTGGAAAAGCCTGATGAAAAAAAATCCGCATTCCACCTCCTCCCCTTTCTCTCAGCAAGCTCAAATTAAATAGTTTCCTCTCTCATATTGTGAAAGAGTCAATATGTAATCATAGGAAAGTCCTTACGCAATATTATTCTTACAGAGCTCACAAGAAATGTAAAGTCCTTATCTACATATTGAATCTGCTACATTACCTACCAGAACATCATCTGCACTGCAAGAATCATGGAATCATACAGTCAATCTCTAAAGTTGGAAAAGACCTCTAAGATCATCAAGTCCAACCGTCAACCCAATACCACCATGTCTACTAAACCATGTCCCGAAGTGCCACGTCTACACATTTTTTGAACACCTCCGGGGATGGTGACTCCACCTCTCTGGGCAGCCTGTTCCAGTGACTGACCACTCTCTCAGTGAAGAAATTCTTCCTAATATCCAACCTAAACCTCCCCTGACGCAATGTTTCTCACAAAGGGATACCTGCTGCTGATTCTAGAGCCTCTGTTGTTCAACCTGTGGGATGGGCTGGTGTTCTCCACTGTGAGAGGCAGAAGTTTATTTCCTTTCCAGAAGTTAGGTGGCAGATCCTCAGATGACATAAATTGGCCTGTTTCTGCTGAAGTCAGTTCAACAGTTGGGAAGCGCATTAAATCGAGATCATTTATTCCAATCTGCCTCTGTCCTTAATCCAGGACTCTCCTCTGCTCAGCCAGGACAGAAATTTAACTCAAGAGTAGGGGACCTCAGCTGGGGTGAACCTCTGATTTATTAAACAGATATTGGGTTTTTTTAAGATGAATGATTATGGGGTGGTCAAGGCTATTACAATATCCAAAATTTTGCTATTTGTCCATTCACCTGTAAGAGGAAAGAATAAGAAGAACTTCTCTGTCAATATATATTATATCAAATATTTAACAACCATTTCTTGGAAACTGGCATGTAAAACAGGGCCGTTGATCTTGGATCAAATGGTTTGTATTATTAGATTACAAATGAAATCTGCAAATGGCAAAAAATATGCTTAAACAACAGGAAAATTTATGTAGCAATTGCTGTATAATGAGGAAGCTCAATAGCAGTAATTGCAGATAAAGTACTTTAATGCTAACTACCTACTTAAAAAAATTGTTGCAAAATTGGGTTCATAATTAAATTATAATTATAAGCAAACATGAAACGGTGATTATTCTCAGAAATCTGTATGTTTTATTTTCAAAGTTCTGTAGCTTCTTTTTTTCTATGTGACTCATCTTGGTGAGGGTTACCATGCTCCTTGTTCTGCATGGAGGATACTACCTCTTATATTGATTTGTAATCTAGTGTTTCTATAAAATATTATACATTTCTGCTGAACTATCATTCATGAATATGGACATTTTTAGCCACATCTAATTTGCAAGCCAAAAAAAAAAAAAAAAAGATGGAAAATATCTATTTCCTTTACATGTGCTAAAAGTCAGTGATCTCTGATTAGGGAAAATCGGGTTCCGATATTCCACAGATGTAAAATGACGTGACTTAGAGCTGCGTAGCCTGGCAATTGTAAACCTCTGCCTGTTTACCTCTGAATGAAAAATTAGCTGTTGGTCTCAGGGCAGCACTTCCAGAAATACAACTGTTCTGTCCAGAGTAGATAGGTGGACAAAGTTGCTCCCCTCAGAGGTGGGAGGATGCTGTGTTTGATACTGAGGATGATGCTGAGCCTCTGAGGAAGATCCAGGAGAGGGGAAAGACAGTATGTCTGGTCCCTTCTTTTATGCAGAGCAAAAATCCAGCTGGCTCTGGATCAAGATCACAAGGAAAAAAAGCCTCTTTCCTTCTTCCTTGCCTTCTGATGAAAAGCCCCGGACAGTGTCTGGATCTGACCTAAGCTGCTCAGCTTTTAGAGAAATGGCTGGTTTGTAACAAGCCTTTTTTAAAGTTGTGACTCACAAGGTGCTTCTGCTTGTTGGGTTTGGCTTTTTGGTGACAATTGAAGCAACAGAGGAAAACAATCACTTCATATTGAGCCATAAGAGACTTCCAGCACTGCCGTAGTAGTTTTGCTTGTTTGTCTGAACTGGTAAAATTCCCCCCACCCCACTTTTCCTTTTCCCCTGCCAACAGTGCTTGTTTTGGGTCAAAACACTCCTGGAGCTTCAAAGAAAATTCCCACTGAAAACGGGAGCCTTCATCCCTTTGTTATTTGGTACTGGGGCTCCAGCCTGCATTCCTCCTCTTGCCATGTAGAGCACCAACGTCTGCCACATTGGCCGTGTGTAGAGCAGATCCACATCCAACAGCCCTGAGTTTTATCCCCAACCCTTTCTGTTTCCCAGTGCTGACAATTGTATAAATGTTATATTCAGTGTATTTTTCAAGCATGAGCTGTGCAATATTTGCAGCCATGTCATGTGCCAGCACACGATAGAAGCTGCAGTGCAGGAGATGAATACACTGCTGTATAAAGACTTGTTTCCTTCCATTTTCTCGTGGCCCCGTACTCCGTGTTGACACTTGCGCACGTCCGTGCTCTCACAGCGGGGGAACTGCAGCTACAACTCCCTTGTTTTAAGAAGTCTGCAGTCCTCACTCGCCTTTGGAGAGCTAATACAGCACATCATTGCTAACCACACAGGAGCTGAAGGTTTCTGCTACACCTAAAAGCGTCTCCCAGATTATTCATATTCCTCCAATAAGCATCACCACTTCTACTCAGCATAAAGAAACCTCATCCCTTGAGCTGTGCTCAACATAAATCAAACCTATCACATTAATGTCAATAGGAGTTAGTCACACCCATGAAGAGACAAATAGCCCTTTCAGTTCTTTTCATGCACACAGAAATCTTGAAGTATTATTGTAATGCCGCAATTTAATGACAGATCTCATTTGTGTTATCAGACCTGTTCCTCCTCCCTCCCCTTTCAGATGATACAAAAAGAGCTTTTCAAAACAGTCACATAACCAGCAATATATTACTAGCTGTGTCCTTTTCCTTTTTCCTTCTCTTTTTTTCATACAAATACAATGTCACAGCAATTTCACTCACTGTGAAAATAATGCATTTCTCATATTAATATTATTGGGAAGTGAGTTGTAATTAGGTACTTTCTGCTAGGCTGGAGCAAGGCTGCAAGGCTGAAGGCAAAGGGTAACACACGTTTTTGACGACCGTGGATGAGGTTTTTTATAGGCGGGGTGCAGCACGTGTCTGAGATAAGGTACGTTGGCTGCAGGAAGAGAACGTGGGTCTGCTCTCCTGGGCTCTGCCTCCGACCGTGACTTGCCACCTAAGCTAGAGCTCATCTAACCTCGCCACTAACGCTTTCGTCCTCTGGATGTTACGCATCCCTTCTGGGTTATTCTGCATCACCGGTTTTTCTAGGGCTCCAAGTATCACACATGGGGAATGCAAAGGGAAACAGTCTAGAGGACAAACCCCATCTTGTCCAGGACGGGGATATTTGCTGCCAGCGAAGCTGCCTTAAGGTGTCCTGCCGGAGCTTTCTGATGTGGAGGTAAAACATTGGTCCTGCAACTTCAGGGCCTCAAACCTAAACCAAGGTTCTATAGCCAGCAGCGATGTAAAGCTCTCTCCCCTACAGATCCTCAAACACAGAGGATAATATTTTATTTAGTACATGTATCTACGTGTTCCAGTAGCTAGAATTAATGTTGTGTTTCTCCTGTTGAACACAGTTGGTATACTTAGGTGGAAAATATTTAGAGCTCCAGGAGCACATCAGCACTCGGTTACTGTGGGAACTTGAAGTGGTCCCAGTCGCTTTGTGCAAACTCGGTCTGTTGGGAGGCAGGATCCTCTACGGAGCCTCACAAGCTGTCACTCTGAAAATACAAGTGAAAGCACCAGTTTCGGCCTTGCCAACCCTGACATCGTTAGGGCCCACTTCTGCCACAAAACCAGAAATGGGTAGCCCTGATATAGGTACCAACAATCTCAGTTTTATTTACAGATTATCTGGTTTATTCATTTATTATCCCTGTTAAAACATTTTTGGTTGTGAAATAGAACAAACACAACCCCTTGTGGAAAACAATAAATGTAATAAAATTAATCAGTGTGCAAGTAAAGCACCCTTTGGTTGGATGCTCTTTTATTTGTATTCTTGTGATATGAATCTTTGCCTTTCTGCACTGATGAAAGACGATTTCATTTTCTCTCTCTCTCTTTTTCCCTCTTCCTCCTGCACACTCGCCATTAGCAACATCCAAATCCCTCACGTTGCATTAGAGGCTCATTTTATTTATAATTAAGCAGTGATGCAGTCATATGTATTGTTGCATTTGAAAGATGCTCTCAGCTATGTTGGAAAGCTGGAGATTCTGAGCAGGGTGCATTAAGGTTAATTACCTAATAATTTACAGTATAAAATGCAGCTGCAGACACTTTGATTTTCACTAATTGTGGCACTGAACAAAGTAAATAAGAATTTGCTCATATTCCAGCACTGTGACTGTGGAAAGAAAAAACAAAAAACCCAAACAAAAGCCCTTTATGGCATTTATGATGTCCTTTCTTTCTCCTTGGCTTCAGTGGCACATGAGCGGCCCTCAGCAGGATATCATCCAGAGGACTGGCATCTCACCATATTCATTTTCTAATGATTTTCCTTTCTTAACACAATTCAGATGTCAAATGTAGACCAGCTGACTTTTATTGCATTATAGGATATCAAACACGTTATGCTATAGAGGCAATACTAATAGGGTTTGATGGTGTTGGAAAGACAATTTTGAGGGTCTCGGGATGAAGTGGAAAGACATGAAGCCACAAGCATGAATTGAGAGCTAGAGAATCTCCTAACTACAGGACTTGCTCTTTTTTCTGAGACTCTACAACAGCATATGGTCCCAGGTCTCCAGGTGCTATAAATCTGTGTAGCTTCACTGAATTCGTAAAACTGGACAGAACACTAAATGTGGAAGGAGACATGCTTAATTGTTCTAATAAGTATATGCCATTCATCCTGTAAGTCTGCTGTCATCACTGTGTGTGTTCCGTGATAACCGGGACCAAAAGCGCAGCCCTCGCTCACGGTCATCCTCCTGAAGATATTCTCAAATCAAGGAGTATGGAGAGCTAACATTTCCAACTCCCACTTCATGTCTTCCTGATGGCTTTTTTTTTAGCGATTCTCAGATGAACATAACCAGCTCAGCTCTACGTAGGACAACACGGAGCAAAGGCAGAAAGCGTATTGAGCAAAGACAGATGTCGACAAGGGAAAGGGTGATGACCTGCGGACCAGCCTCTGTACCTGTCCTGTCTTATCTCCAGCAAAAAAATTCAGTAATTCATGTTGCCATGATAATTTGTCAGGATCTTACTCTGTCAGAAGCAGATGTTTTGGTTCATTTGGGGTTTTTTATGTTAGAAGTAGCATTTGGCGTTTAAATGTTCCATGACATGTAGCAGCGAAATTTCCTATATATTAGTTCAAGTTGTGCTATAGTTTTCCTCTTAATTCTCCTTTCATGAACCCCTTTGCATAGCACCAGGGCAAGGCTTTTGGGTCTGCATCCCCAGCGAAGCCACCCCTCTGTACAGGAGTCAGGAGTTTTGGGAAGGGGCTTCTTGGTTTCTTATAGCTTCTTTTTTCTGGTGCTGACTATGTAGAGTAGCTGAGAAAGAAATTAGGATATTTTTGGGTATGATAAATAAACGCATTTCACACATTGTGGCAAACTTACGGCTCTTTTCTATTAGGTGCAAATGGTGTGCAAAAGCACTAATTGCATTTAATAAATATTAATGTTTTTAAGTGTGAGCCTCAGCGGCTTTCCAGATTTCTGCGCTCCGGTAAAAGCAGCACAGGGAAGGAGGGAACAGCAGCAACAGCAACACCTCACCTCGGGAGACACCGGCCTTTCTATACACAGAGGATGAAAAGATCAGACTTCAACATTTCATGCTGCAGATGGTCAAATGCTTCGCTTTCTTTTTCCTATAATTCTTTTTGGTGTTCAAAATCCATTCAGAAATTTTCCATTAAAGGTTTCTCAAAAGTTTCAATCCAGAGTGAAATAGGCATTCTTCTTTCAGCTGGATTCCAGTCTAATAATTTGAATTAAAAACTTGGGTCCTTTCAATTTCTTACATAGGAAAAAGGAGTTATTTGGGGAACAGATTCCCCTCACCACTACCACTACCTAACATTTCTTATATTCTTTTAAAGAAAGTTGTAACATAGTGAAACAAGGAAAGTGTAAGGATATTTTTTTTTTTTTTAAATCTTCTTTTACTGCAGGAAAAGCTCGGCAGAAAGCAAGAAAGGGATGAGGAACTGGGGCTGGCTAAGAATGCATTCTTACTTATTAATATTTTTAAATACTTTGAAAACTTAACAGATAATAAGAGGATGGTTTGGGAATTTTTTGGAGGTTACTTGCTTTAGACCTTTTCGTACAATATTTTCTATGGGAAAGACTTAGACAAGTGAGACAAGGAGGAGCTCTGAGTTGTTCTTAGTTGTTCATAGGCTCTTAATTGTTCATAATTCCATCAAGAATAGAAAGAGGGAGAGAGGGAATATTTTTAAAGAATAGAGGAAACATATCCAAAGCGGCCCAGGAATTCCAGATCATAGCTTTCATAAAAATAAAATAGAAAATAAAATACCCCCCCACACACACACGACAGAATGCAATAGATATTTCTCTTGAATAACCAAGAAAAGCTTCAAACCCACAATTTATTGTCAAAAAGTAGTTGTTTCACGAGTGGTGTTTTGCGTTCTGCCTGTGATCACAGCCCGTGCCCCCAGCAGCCTGCGTCCCCACGCTGAGAGCTGCTCCCCAGGAGGAGGATGCTGGTGCCCGGCACTCGGTCCAGCCTGGCCACGTTCCCTCATCCCGCTGTCTGTTACTGGTGCCGCGTTCCACAACCCTTCATCACTCTGAGAAGCACTTGCACACCCAAATGCAAACAAACGCAACTCAGGGTACAGAGGTGAAGATTAGGGCTTGCTGATATACACATAAAATTAAATCGTTACAATGGTATTTTACTTAAATAAAAGTTAAATAGAAAAAATAATCCAGAGTGTGTATAGGGGGGCTCGAAAACTGAGAAAACCTTTGGTTTAACGTATAATAAAGCTCTCACCATTAAGAATCAAAAAGCCGGTAATTCCTGTAGATTCATTCTAAACAAAATTGTTAAACAAAGGGTGATTTATTGAGAAGAGACCTTAACAAACCAGGCAGTCACTTCGTCTTTAAAATACTGTTGTTGCATCCAGTGTTGAACTGTGCAATCTTTATATTTAAAGGGAAATCAATATCATTGATTAAACAAAATAAAAGCTTCTCCATAAGAAACTATTACTAAATCTGGCTGTTGGAAAAATACATTGTTTTTAAATCAAACTGATAACAATCAGTGTGAGTTTCTTATAGCTAGACATGATGACTAAAATGCACAATGAGAAGCAGGGAATTACACATTTTATCAAGAAAACATATGCCACTAGTTTGAAAAAGCTTCTTATGTCCTTGCTTCTTTCTCATGCAAACAGCTCTCTGCAGCAAGCGGTTTGCTGGGGGCTTTTATTAAAGTGTAACGTTTTAATGGATTTTTTTTTTCTTCCTCTTCCAGAAGATGCATACAGCAGTCGATCAAATTAGTGTCAAAATCCTAACAGCAATAAAATAGCCGGCTTAGTACAATTCTTGAAGGCACAGCCCTCAGATTTAGCTCTGTATGTCTTCATAATGTGGTCGTGGGCTTCCTCTCAGCAGTACTTACTCCAAACACCTTTTCTATTGGTAGGAAATGTAGCGCTGCCGGTATTGCTGACAGAGCTAAAGGGCTGTTTTTCAATTTTAGTAGCACCATTCCACCCGAGCACTGAATTTCTGGTTTAATAGTTTTATCAGTCTTATAGAAGCTGACATTAGATAATTAAACTGGCATCCGGATCACCAATGTAAATGCACAATGGTATATTTAAAGGCGCAGAATAAAGTAAATTATGACCTAGGCTGACATAAACCAAAATTTTGTATGCAAAGTAGTTTCTCATAAATTTGTTTAAGGAGGTTCTTCATTAAAGCAACACAGTTCCTTAAAAAAACAACCAGTCTGTCAAAGATACTTCAATTATCTTTATTTTACATTGTTTTTCTTCTAGAAATAATAGGAAAGAAGGTGCTCTGAATGCTTTTATCCGAAGCAATAAACCTCCAGGATGTTCAAGTATAATTAATTGCATTGCTTAAAAGTAAGGGCTTCTAGCAGAATATACAGGCCTTGACATTTGTGTTATGCATAAACTCTACTAGGCTTATGCCATAATTAAGCATCGGGATTATATTTTCATTACATTCTTAAAATTTTCATTAAAGCTAGAATAAGGAAAACTTACAACAAAAGCTAACACTTGAATAAAAGTGATGACACATTCCAAGATTGAGGTATATAAGAACTGAGATGATAATGTCATAAATACATTTCTTTCACATTTGTCAGAAGAGCTATTAACTTGAAATTTAAAAAAGACAGTAAATGCTCCAAAAAAGCAAGACAGGGCTTTGCACTTTGCAAGAAATAATAGCAAAGTCTTCTTTTACAACACGGTTAAATCAACACAATTTGCTTCTGAGTTATAAAGCAATTAAATGTTATTAGGCAGCTGCATAGACGGACTCGGTTACGGCCCAGTTTACGGCACTGCAAGGCAAAAAAGATCTCGTCAGGTTTTCACGGGAGAGTTTACGTGTTAACGAACTTCTCTCTGCGTCTTACGGAGGGGTGAGATAGCACGGAGTGAAAAAGCTGCAACCAAACACACGCTGGTGTCTGCTTCGCCAGATGTTGAAAGGCAGCAAAATGCGGTTTATTTTTACCCGAATCGAGAGGGGCTGCGGCTTGGAGCCGGGCTGAATCCTCAAGACCTTCACGCAGCTAAATCCATAGGTGTTGGTGAGGACAGGAAGAGGACAGGTGAGAATCTAAGCATTTAACTGAACAAATGACTTCCCAAGGACTCAGCTTTCCAGATTCTCGCTGTCTGGTGTTGTTCAGACTCTGGCTTGAAGATTTCCGGCAATCTGGATTTCACCAGGGGTTTTTACAGAAACTGCCTACAACTTTGGCCTGTTCTTAATAAGGGTTTTAGCTGCTTACCCTCAAATGTTATTTTTCTACTTTTAGTCTTCTATTTTGACCTTTAATCTGTCTGTTTAGATCCAGATTACTGCAGGTTATGATCCAACATTATGATTTCTGTTAACAGTAGGATTTTTTTCCCTAATATTATATCAGTATCAACTTTTCTTGTCACATGAGGTCTCTCTGTGTTCGTAATCCTTACAGCACGTACAATCCCTCTCCAATAAGAAAGCATTGATGCCCATAAGTAGAGTCATTTATAAGCTAACTTAACCTCAATGACTTACTGTCCGGTGTATGGTAGTAGTTACGGCTCTGTCGACGTGTACCGATGTGCTTACCTATGGTTTTCCTTTGGCCATCAAAGACACTGAGCGATGAGCTGATGAAAATAGGGAAACAAGCTGGATTGCTAATTAGACCCAATTTTCCATAACCCTTTTCCTGTCCTGTATACCATGCTCTTTGCCTTCTCCTACTCTTTATGGCAACTCCTGCCTTCAGTGTGCAGCTCTGAAGGAGGGAGCCCTTAGCAAACACGCTGGAGATTTTCACATTAATCTGCGATTTATTTAAGACTGTATTATCTGGGCATACACAACACATTCAGAAAACCTTGGCAGACGGCCGTGAGTAGAATTTTATGAAAGCAGTCAGCAGGATGCAAGGGGGATGCTGAGCTCATCATCAGTGACTCCATACATCTTTGTTAACAATCAGGACTAATTTTATTCCAATGCTTACTTCGTGTTGGAGAATGAAGAATTATCAAGCAAGTTCCTTGAAGTGCAGCTTTTCTAAGCTGTGGCCACACACTGAATGCCTGCAGTATCCAAAAAGGACAAGGCAAACAACTTTCTTTATCACCACGTCATGAAAGCAAGTGCCAATCCCACTAGACAGAAACGCCCTATTAGACACTTCTCTGTGTCCTGGTTTTTAAGTCTTTGTATAAAGACTTCCATTGTATAAGCTCTGCAGTCCTTCTCATTAACAAAATATATTAGCTGTGATGCTGAAATGTCATCAAATCTAGGTTTGGACAAAGTAAATACAGTTCAGGTCCAAGTTAGGAATAGGCTGAGTCTATAGATGTTTCAGATCTGAACTCAATAGAAAGTATCTCACACTCTTCCTGAGAAACTGCAGACCCAGTAAATGAAAGGCTTTAGCTGAAGTCTCGGGAAAGCAAGTAAGATGATTTTAGCCATGTCAAATGGAAAGCAGAAATAAGCAGAGCTGGCCCCGTTCACAGATCAGCAAGTTAGACTCTTCTGAACCAGGCTCCGTATTTCCAAATACATCTTGCATTTAAAAGGGTTGAACAGCTATCATGAACAAACTAGCTGTTGGTCTGGAAAGGAGCCACATACCGGATCCCATCACAGCACTCATGCTTTACTGGCCACGCTAACTGCAGGGCTTGTTTGCTCTCTGCCCCTGACCGCTGCTCCCTGGAGTAAGACTTGCTCAGCCTGCAGCCCTGTGCACCGGGACCACCCCGCACCGCTCCGCACAACGGGTTGGTGCAAAATGCACGAAGCTGTCCAGTTGTATTGCTCCTGCTTGCTTATGGCTTCCCCCCCACCTCCCCCAAAGACACAGTCTAAGAGACTCAACCAAAGATATAAAGGATATAAATTAGGAGTGCACTAAAAATGTTTAATGTTCAGGAGAAAAGTGCCTTAAGTATGGGATAGCATAAACCTCCCAGACTTTCCTCTGAAATTCATCTACATTCGTCTAAGGTTATTTTACCCCTAAACAGAGCATTCACACTGAGGCTTGAACATGCTGCTTCACCACAAGGACATGGGATGCATAGCGCAGGGTAAACGGACATCCATACCAGTGTCTCAAATACATGTGGTTGCTGACAAATCCCACATATGTCAAGACAAATCATCCAGTCCACCCTGAAAGCTTTGCAAACTTGTAAATATGCAGAGACTGGAATAAGAATGAATCAGGCTGAAGTCCCAGTATGAAATATGTATGATTTTTTCCCATTATTTCTGTAGAAGTAATTCCATTTTGGCTCTGGATGTGACTTTTACTAAAATCGCAGGGGTGAATTAGGACTCTGTGTGTTGAATTCAGTTCCCCCATCCCTAGAAATGTGACATTCGAGATTGCGACTTGGAATTCTCTTCACACGTCACTCTAATACCTACCACTTTCTGGAGTGAGTTTCCTATAGCAGGTCAGAACATTGTATTTTAAGGATCTTTGTATTTCTCCCAGGCTACCTGCCCTTGCTTCCACCTCTGTAGGTTTCCTTTTTCTGTTTGAGTTTGTCCAGGAGCTCCTTGTTCATCCATGCAGGCTTCCTGGCAGGACAAGGGGAATGGCCTGAAGCTGCAGGAGGGGAGATGGAGATGGGATGTGAGGCAGAAATCCTTCCCTGTGAGGGTGCTGAGGCCCTGGCACAGGGTGCCCAGAGAAGCTGTGGCTGCCCCTGGCTCCCTGGCAGTGTTGAAGGCCAGGTTGGATGGGGCTTTGGGCAACCTGGGCTAGTGGAGGGTGTCCCTGCCCATGGCAGGGGTGGGACTGGGTGGGCTGGGAGTTCCTTCCAACCCAAACCAGCCTGGGATTCTATGATTCTATGATCTGTTGGACATATAGATCATCTGCTAGGTAGATCAGTTCTGTCCAGACCACTATGATAAAGCATAGCTTTTCCTATTTTTGTGTGGTTGAGGCCATATTACAAAAAAAACCACCCCAAAACCCACCAAAAAAAACCCCACAAAACAAAGAGCCCACCACCCAATAAACAGTAGTGAAGGCTCTTGTCACCTCATTCACACACTTCTTTGGCTCGCTTTATTTCCAGTCCCAGACTTGGCAGTCAGTTGTGCTCCTTTTACAGCCGAACATCCCCCAAGGTTTGCAAATGAAGTAACCAAGAAGGGGCTGAGTCTCTCCCCCTGGGCTCAGCTTGAGCTGTCCCTTCTCCAGCTCCCCTGGCACCGATGGCTTTTGTAGGCATCAGTCCCCTCCCTGTGAGCTGACTGGGGCTGAAGGAGAACCAGGTTTTAAGCACTTTGAGCTCTGACCCTCACTTAGTCTGTTACTTTATTTATGTGGCTTACAGGCATTTCTGTAGCCTACAGAACCATAGTAATGAGCACACAGCTAAGAAAAACTTTGCTAAACTGCACTGTTAAATTCTGTAATGTTTTTGTAAAATAGTAGCTGAGAAGAAAGCTGGGAGCAAAGAAACGTCCCTGTGCTGTTCGGTTCTTGCTTTCTCTGTGACCAATTCCAGAATTCTCCAACTTCAAAGAGAAAAAAAAATATACTGTTGGTATACTACCTTTTGCACTGCCTTTAAACGCATTACTCAGTGTTTAAAGGGCAGGCATTGTTTTACTACAACTCCCACAGATGTGCAGATTTGAATTTAAGGTCCGGCCGTACATTAAGGTGATATAAACCTGTTTCATTTCAGGTCCTTAGTTCTGGTTTTTACTTAACAAGGATATCCAGCCTCCTCCCATCAAAAACTCATGTTGTAGGCAAATTAAATGCAGTCATATGACCAATACCGAAAGCCAGTCATAATTGTCTCTAAAGTACTGTTCTAACTACATTTTAACAGTGCATTAATCTTGCTTACAAAACAGTTCCTAGCAGTATAGTCATATTCTGCAGTACTCCAACTTCACCCAGACTTACATTTCTAAGTCTAAATGGGGACTCCTTATCGGTTGGTAAAGAATAAGTGTCTAGAAACCACGATGCATAAATACATAAATAATCCAGTTCCTAGCCATTTCAAAGATAAATGCCAAACACTCGCCTCAATCTGCGTAGACAACATCAGACAGAATGCCAAAGGGAATTTGTGTATTCCCAATGCCAGTATGAATTTTGAGAAGGCATCTTTAATACATTAAGGGATGGTACATTTTGTAACCCACTCCATGCTGGTACTTCTGCACTGGCAATAGCCTTGGTTATTTGGGGGAATAAAAACGTGTGAAATGCTTAGAGATGATAAAACAAGTATAGATTTCCAAAACCTATATAATAACTCAGACGTATCAAATCTCGTGTGTCTCTACATAAAATACAGGACTAGACTGTACAGGAAGGATTAAACTGTAGGCTCCCACTCCTGCAGAGTCCAGTCAATCCCAGTATGTACATGATAATACTCTGCTTCATCACCTGGATCGTGCTCCATCCACAAAAGATATTAAAAACCCATCTTGGTGAATTTGCAGGTCTGCTTCAACTGACCAGACAGACTTTGTGCTCCTGTTTCTCCGGATGTCGTCCAGCATGCCCCTCTGTGATAGAAATCCTTTTTTTTTTCCAAGCCATGACCCTGCTCAGGTCTCAGCTGCATTTTGGCACCTGTGGAACTCTGTAACTCTTGATGAAAGTTGAGCTTTCCCTTCTTTACACCAAGCCATGTGAAGATCATCATTTAAAATAGTTATAATTACTAGAGACAAAGGAATTGGTTAGAGCTGGTGGGCAGATTTTGGGAACTTGAATTCTGTGTCCCTTTCTGATAATGGCTGCCTGGGTGATTGGAGACGAATCAAGCAAATAAATTGTCTATGACTCAGTTTCTCTGTCTCTACAGCTGCGATAAGGACATCTCTGCTGTGTTAGACTATTTTGAGATAAGAGAGGTTCCACGGACGGAAAAAGCAGTATAAAATGTCGTATTATTACCATGACTCATTCAAAGAATAGGAAGACTCTTTTGTAAAACTTCTCCATCTTTTTGCAATAATACGAAGGAAGAAATAATAGTAAATTCTGCTTGTAGGAAATCTTTCTGAATCTTTGCTTTCACTCTTTCTTTCTTTCTTTGAACAAAATAATTTGGCTTTTATAAATTTTTAGGAGTCCATTTCACAATGCTTTGCCAGAGCAAACTTTCTTGTCCCAGACTGCACGGAGAAAAGCAGGGTGGCAGCCGTTAGCCTGGCAGCTTGCTGCCTACCCAGGCCACGGGGAGGATCCTGTTGCTGCAGGAACATGCACCAAGATCAAACCCAGTTCTTAGACCACCCAGAAACAGGTCTTTTCAGGAGCACCCAGAGTGATTTAGGAGCATCCCAGGAAAAGCCTCTGGGTGTGGTACATCTAAGACACCAAGTGATCTGGAAAAAATTTCTTTGTAGTCTTCCTGAAAACTGGAGGAGGGATTAAATGGCGTCAAGATAAAGCAAAGAGAAATTCTGTGGGGCCCATCTTCCCACTGGGTGGGCAATGAGGAGTACTCCCAAGTGAGGGCTCACCAACGCTGCCTGGAGGATCTGGAGATCAGCTGCTTCGGTGCTCTAGAGAAAGAAACACTACCCTGTGAGAAGAGCCCTGGGAATGTTGATGCCGTCTTTAGTCCAGTGAAAGGGCAGGAAACTGCCACGAGTCCCATCCTGGGCATGGCTCCTCTTCCCAGCCAAGGCCCGGGGGAGGTGGGAGGTGGGTGGCTGTGGCGTAGCAGCTAAAGCAACATCTGCTCCCATAGCCCCACCTGGGCTACAGGGCGGTCATTTTAATGTTTCTTATCTTGTCATATCCCTTCCTTTGCTAGGACAGTGGATTTTTTATGAATACTAACGTGAGTCATCTTGACTTTGTCCTTCTCTGAAGGCGGGGTCCACCCACACTATTACAGTTCCGTCAGAGACTCCTGAAAAAGGGGAGGAGATTTCATCTTTGAGCAACGTCCTTATTTTAGCAGAGCAAGAGAAATCCGGTTGGTTGATTGCATGTCAAATTACTTTTTAAAGAATCACCTATCCTTGTAAAGTCTTTTCTGTTGGTGCAACAATTAAGCAGGTGCATAACTTCCGACACGGAAGCAGGTATATCAAAACCCATGAAATCGCTTCAGCTTTTAGCATTATATGTGTGCTTAACTGTCTGCTGGATCTTGTCCTGCTAACATGTGTAACGATTATGTAAAGACTATTCAAGATCTGACTGACTTACAATTATAAATAGCTATGGGATCTTTTTTAGAGTCTTTATTTTTTTCAGTACCAGAAAGATTATGATACTCAAGAATTTCTCCAGTAGACTGGTTTGCCTTTCACAATTCAAGAGACATAAATGATGCCTATATTTTTCAAGTTAATTTAAGTTGGATTTGGTATGCCATCAGTTTAAATCTCACTCCAAAATTGAATCAATCTTTATTCAGCTTCAAAATGTGCTAAATTGTTCAGATATTCTAAAACTCTTCTTCCTTAAGGCTTCAGAGTGAAATTCTACATTTATTTAATAAAGCAGCCAGGATTTACTACACCAGTAGTGGTAAGCACTTTTTACTTTCCTCAAGATAGATTAGAGTTGACTGTATACTTTTTTTGCTACAACTGCACAAGTTTACAAGTCACAATTGAATTACCAAACTGAGGAAAAGAAAGATTATTCCTCTGGGTGCAATGCAGGTTGCAGACTTGTTTTCTTTTAAAGAAGGGTTTAAAGAATTAGCAATAAATGTTATCAACTGCAGCTAGAAAATGATGCTGACTTATTACTTTGTGGGGACCCTAAGGGGCATCATGAAAACCAAATTTCTTAGCTGAGCTTTCCAGAAGAAAACAGAAAAAAAATCTAACAATGCCTTTTGAACACCTTAAACTCAGATTTACTATAGAGAAAAAGACTAAGCTTATAGGCATCCCTAGCTTGCCCCTAAAGTTGCACAACTCTACAGTGCTTAAACGGTTACTGATTTATTTACTACTTAAACAATATGTTCCCATTGTCACTAACAATGTATGAGATGAGAACGTTTCTATTGACAATCATCCATAACAGGGGAAGGCAGCCAGCTTTCTCGCCTTCAGCGGAAACCTCCAGCAAAGCGTACACTTTAATGGCCGAGAGGAGCACCAAGAAAGGCTCTAACTTTATTTCATGTCACGCTGGGGTCAATGCTCCGCTGATCTGGACGGCCATTACTTCTCTGAAGATTTTCCCCTTGTTACCTACCACCAAATAACCTTGTGGCTTTAAGGATACATTTGAGGTCCAGAAGACACAAATGCAAGGCAAAGCGGAAACCTTGACCTGACTCCTTCATGTATCAGTTGGGTGGCCCTAAATTTTGGCAATATCATGGTGTTACAAGAGGCACAGGTGGTTTTTGAAAGGCTCTTTGAATGTTATATTTCCAGTTTTGCAGGTACTGTTGCATATCAGGGTCTTTTTTCCTGCATCTAAAGGAAAACAATACTGTGAGGCATCATTTTTTTCTCCATAAAATGTACTTGTTACAATCTGTCCAGCTCTATTGAGCAGTCTTTCATCTTGAAACCCTTAGACTATGTGCTCAGTAAAACTTCTCATCTCAGGGTGAGTTTTTGACAAATCATCAGAGTTTAGAAATGCTCACAATTGTTATCTTGCATGCCATCATTACTGGAAACCCCATTTAAGCCAACTCTATGTCTTAGCCAGGACTGACACTGACAGGCACAAAAAACCTCACAGCCTTTTCCACCAAATGTATGTGCATAATATTCAACAAATTGGGGCCTTGGATTGCAGCCTGCAAGTCAGAATTTTAAACTCAACATATTTTCTGTTTCTAACATTGTTATTCGACCAAAGTTATATACCCTCAGCTGTCTCTCAGAGACCTGAAGGGAAGTATCTTCCATACTCAGTTAGGTAATTCCTGTACAAAAAGTACGTGACAGCTGAATCATGCCCAGTGAATCACTGTTTACAACAGACTAAATCTATCTTACTATCTTACTTAACCTATATTGAATTTAAGACAACTAAGATAGATGGTCTTGGAGTTATCTTCTTCAGAAGCCTGTATTATTTGTGTAGGAATCCATTAAATCACAGAATCCCAGACTGGTTTGGGTTGGAAGGAACTCACAGCCCACCCAGTGCCACCCCTGCCATGGGCAGGGACACCCTCCACCAGCCCAGGTTGCCCAAAGCCCCATCCAACCTGGCTTTCAACACTGCCAGGGATTTAAACAATCCACAAAAACTAAAACATATTATGTCACCGCAGAATTAATTTCTTTTATACGGCAGTGATATTCCTTAATATTTCTGTGGTTTACGTATTCATTCTTCAAGTCTTTTCATTATTTGGATCACAGTTTTGCTTTCTAGAAATGAACCAGAGCTGGTTTCTCCCAAAGAAATGAGAAATGAACTGTCCTTAAACAGGTTATCTTCTGCCGTTCTAACTATAAATCTGGATTGCATCGAGTAGTTCCAACTGTACACTGATGACTACAACTGCTCTGTATAACTTTTTGCAATTGCCATGCCTGGTGTTGAATGTTTTCTCTGGCAATTGCTTACTGTCTTTCTTCAATGCCCATAGAGGTTTCTGGTTGTCTTACCTTATGACAAAAAATACAAAAAATTTTAAAAATTGCCCCACAGGACCAAATCGTGTAGTGGTTGGTTAAATGAGCTAACACCTGTACCAATAACTGCTGAACTAAGCCAACATATTTATCAATATTTCAATATTGATATTGATTTCAATATTTTTGGTTGACCACAAGTCCACAGAGAGGAGAGGAATGCAGGGAATATGTTGCCTGACATGCAAAGGGTGAGAGGACAAATGTCCCTCCTCGTAAGCTTTGATGGGACCAACTATGCTTCTTGGCCAGACACTCGGCACTTAGCCAGTTCTCAGCATCTAGTAAGACCAGCAGAATTTGAACCTATGGAAAAGCTTAAATAAAAACAAATAAAATAGACTGTCCACCAACATCATATTAGGAAGCAATAACTGAGGGTGAAGGTGGAGCCAGGTTATAGGCACAAAGAAAATTGTTTTTTATGTGAAAGCTGGAACTCTTCTTCTATTCCCTGACCCTAAAATGTTGAGGTCTTCACGGAAATTTCACTGAACTTGAATACTAATATGAGCCTCTAGCGAAATCTTTAAGCCAGGTGTGCTTAACAGGATCCGGGTTTTCTCAACAGAGGAAATCTGCAGTGTTTGATCCTCCCTGAAGATGAAAACAGCATTCCCCAGGACATTAAAGATACATTCTGAAATAAAAAAACCCAGACTTTATGAAATCTTTGTGCAGACTTTTCAACAGACAGTTTTGTATGCTTTAGTAAATCAATTAATAGGATGAAAACAGTGCTTGTGGGAAAACATTTGCTTTCTCTTAAGAAAATAAAGAGAGAAATTTGGAAATATAGTCATCAAAAAAATCTGAACGAACTTCCAAAATTGTGTCATTTTTACTCAAATGAAATTTTGGTGATAAAAATCATTTTAGAGCAATCTAAATGTTTTTTTTTGCAAATATTTATTTCAAAAGTTCAAATGTTTTATTTCAGTTTTATTTCTTCCCCTTTTCAATTTGAACCAATGTAATCTTTCAAATAAAGAGTGGGTTTAAAATTAAATACAAAAGCTTTTTGATCCAAAACAATTCTCTCCTTTTATTTAGGGGAAAAAAAAAAAAAAAACCCAAAACAAAACCACCACAAAACATTTCTTCTGATGCATCTGCTTTCTGCAAACAGTAATTGAATTCAAATGGCATTTCCTGGTAGGGAATTGTTTCAAGTGAAATTTTGCAGCCTGCTGGAGGTTGGAGCATTGCGAAGGCTGGTCAGGTCTGCCAGGGTGCAGCGGCTCTGGAGGAGCCACATCGAGCCCTGTTGTTCCAGGAAGATGCTCCAACACCAGCACTAACGTTCCTCTCGTGGAAATGCATCTCTTCAGCAGACGCCGTTATCACCGCTGCCAGGTGAGGCTGCCCAGTGGCTGTTCCACTGCTGCGCAGCGGGAATAGCCGGCATAACGCTGTACTGAGCTTCTGAGCTGTTTTGCAGGTACATGGGATAGACGCCAGAATCAATTTTGCTCCTTTATGTTTAGTTGTGTAGTAGAGCACAGATGCATCTTTATTTTAATTTGCTTTGCTACTTAATTGCATGCCTTCAACTTAAGAGAAATTTAGCCTTGCTATATACTTAGAAGAAATTTTTCTTAAATTTATTTTTAGACAGTGTTAAAGACCACCTTTGTTTGAGAATCCCATATGTTCACTGTAAATAGACCTTTGTTTGCAAAGAAAGGGATAAAATAAAACCCCAAACATTGATTTTTAAATTGAGCAAAAACTCCAGGACAGCTAACAGCGTGCCTGACTGACTGCCATAACACTGGCCCCCAACACTTGGGTCAATACAGCCCCTCCATCTGCGGGCACGTCTTGGCCCCTCCGCAGAGCTTTGGTCACCCTGCCCAGGTGCCACAGAGATCTGCCACCTCTCAGCGTCAGGACCGTACAGCGCATTTAAATGTCCCCGCAATGAGATCAGGGGACGGGTTTTTTCCCTTGTGTCAGCAGTAATTCAGAAATATCCATACTCTCAGCTTGGGTTCGAGTGTGCCAATGTTCACACACGCATCTGCCCTTTGCACCAAGATGCCCCAGGGATGACAGACCTGCTTTGTCGGAGTAAATCCAGGCACACGTGTAAGTACAGAGATAAAGCTGTTTTATTTGCCAACCTCCAGTGCTCTGCACTACACTTCTACATCTATTTTCCTCCAGCAGGATTAAAAGCCATCAGATTACAATATGGTGGCCTTAACAGGATGGGTACTATCATGCATTGTAGAAAAGTATTACGCATATAAGCAGAACATATTTAGGCAATTCACTGAACTGGACGATAGGTCAAGAATGTATTTAGGTTAAGTCAAGTTTGTCATTTTCCCCCCTCTCCTGCTTGGTTTTCCCCCCACATCAGACACTGGCAAAAAACAAAACCAAAGAAACAAACAAACAAACAAACAAAAAAACCCCACAAAAACCTCCCCCATCCCTCTCCAGAAATTAACTTTTCTTAGATCATTTCTGATCACATTTTGTTTTGCAGCTAAGCTGAACCACAAGGCAGAAGGAAAAAAAAAAAAGGAAAAGAACCTGTTAAAAATGATGCAACTGACTTTTTCCCTTCCCCCAAACTGTGAAGATTAAAATAGTGATTGCTTCCATCAAACGCCTTAGCTCACAGCTTTCACTAAACAGACTATTCAAGCCACATTTCCATTATTCTCATCATCACTTACATAACGGTGACTGATTTTATCATTATTCTTTGTATGCATTCCCCTTAGTGCTCTAGGGTAGGAAAGGGTTTCCCCCCCCCCGCCCCGTTCTTTAACCAGCAACAGATAAATAACTTCAGCTCAGTCTCTCAGACAATGTCTTTTCTCAAAGGAGCCTTTTCCATCCAGACAGCAATAGTACAAAAAAATATGTTGTTGTGGCATGTGCCAGCCAATAAATTCTGTCACTGGGGATCTTCATTTATTTACATCGAGTCATCCTGTTAACACTGTCTTTAGAAGACAAAGAGTTTGAATATTATAAAGAGGTCTTACAATATGAAGGACAACTGTAATGAATTGCTAAGGTAAAACATGTTACCAACTCAGAAACCCTTACAAAAGGAGGAGAACGTATATCTGCCTCTCTGCTTCCGCCCATATTTCACGCTAATGGTTCGGCTTCCTTGTTGTGATTATGACATACTGCTTTTTGCATTTATCTTCTCTATCCTAAAACTTGCTTGTAAAAATACTATACGTATTGCAGATGTGTTCCTTGGGGGGCTTGCAAAACAAAACAAAACAAAACAAAACAAAAAATAACCAAAGACAGAGCTGATGATAGCTAATTGTATCTTAGGTCATTTGAAACTGTCCTGCTTCGCTGTATTCATCTTTCTAGAAACAGACATCTAAATGATATGGAAGAGGAAATACAGCAATATGTCGTTCACTCCAAAAACATCCTTTGTTTTTAAAAAAAAGGAGCAATCCAGCAAACTGAGCAGGACCGAGCACCGGCAGTGGATGAGGTGGCACTGGACATTTCCCAGCCCTGTCTCCAGTCCCTCACTAGTAACACTGAGGTTGCAATATTTATTCTGCCATGACATAGCAAAAGTAATTTAATTAACACTCAGAAAATGTTCAGATACCACTAGAAAACAACATAATACAAAACAAATACAAAACGTTGCTTAAAAAAGAAAATGTTATGTTTTCCTTCTCTGTGCTTCAAAGTTAGCGTTTCCTTTTTACGTAGAGACAAAACTGCTCGTGGAATTTTCGAAGCTACCTCGGTGCCTTTCCCAAACCCACTTCTGTTACCCCGGCTCTTTAGAACGGGATCTTTTTTTGACTCCGCAGTCATTTGGCATACGTAGCCTAAACTCTTTGTGGCAAACAGGATTCAACAGAACAGAGCAGCTTTCTACATAGGACAAATCCAGGAGACCAGGGTAGTCCCGGCTCTAGCAAAAACATTGACATCGCCTGAGGAGGACAATATGGTTCTTTTTTTTCCTTAGTTTTATAATAAAATGTGAATAAAATATAGATTAAATTGTAAAAATGCTCATCTCCTTCATAAAGAGATCACTGATAATAATATATAAGTTATTCTCAGAAAGTAATTTTTTTTTTTCTCTTTACCATGCATGGCCAGAAAGTTTTTCTTGCATATTCAACCTTCCATATAAGCTACAAAGGTGACTGCAAAGTGGGCGTGTGTTGAAGGCTGTTGGTATGGATCCTCGGCATGTTCTGCAGCAGGGATACACACGGAGTGGGAAATTCCGCGCTCCTAAAAAATCAATAAGACTAGCGTCATCGAATTCAACGGGATCAGAAATTCGGCTCTAACCTTTACAGTGCAGCTCAACAGAGTTTAAAGTTCTTCAAAAAAAAAAAAAAAAAAATCAAACCTCTAATATTAAATACCCTTTAAAATTTGAAGTGTCTCCTGAGCTGTTGCTTCTGAACAAGACGACGACTGCAGCAGTAACGTGGGAAGACAGAAGGAAAAGGAATGAGGAAAGAGAGAGAAGACAAACAGTAGTTTCCAGTCCCAGCTCCACCGAGGCTAGCTTATCTCCTCGGGCAGAAACTCTACTGACATAACTGAAGCATGGACAATACAATGAAAATGAGCTCAAGATCTAGAAAGTACCTCAAATTCTAGTCTAAAACCCCGTATTTCATTCTTATTAAAATGTTTAAACGTGCGCTAAGAAGGGGCGCGCGTTGCCCATCTCCGGAGGCCACCTCTGAGTGGAGTCGGTGCTCAGCGCTGCGAGAAGGTAACGCGAGCTGCTCCACAGTGACTGCTCTCAAACTTTTTTTTCCCTTTAACTAGGAAAATAATTAGTTGGTAATTCTGATTTTAGAGACTGAGAAGAAAAATTTAGGACATTTCCATCAGAACGTATATCCTTAATTGAATAACTTCCTAGACTCTCTACTTAAAGTTTAAGTAACTGCTAATGACTCTGAAGCAAACAGAAATGTTTTGCCAAAGGGAAATCATCCGTATATTAAGAATGTTCAGTATTATTGCTGAATGCTAAAGGCAGCTTTTAAAGATCGTATGTTTACAAACTAAAGAAGTTAGATACATCTGATCATTCTGAAAAGTATACTGACACCTTTAATCCCATTTTCCTTCTGTCTGTGAAGGAACAATATTTCCTCTACGTTACATATATATCAGTGGGTAAGGTGAGCTTTCAGATTTTATCGATTTTATATGCAATACTGATGTTCCTCTCTGAAATAAACTCTTATGACAAATAACCTTTTTATAATATCATGCATATTATGTGCTGCAATCCCAGGGTTTTTTACATATACATATATATACACACACATTTTTGGGGTACAGTGGAGATACATTTTGATTAATCATAATGGAAAACTTTTTTTTTATATATTTTCCAGCGATGTAAACCGTTTGCCCTCTTGCTGTGTCTTTCCGCTTCCTCCTAAACTGCAGTGTTCTGTACAGAAACAATGCTGTGGCTAACAAATTACCTCCTCATCTGACTTATCCCACAGGGGTGCAAACGTACCCACCTATCTTCCTGAAATTCGGCCAAAAATCCTGTATGTTTGGTCCAGAAAAATAAGGAATTTGGGCACAATTCTGTGCCACTGATTCCTCGACCTTTTTATCAGGAGCACCAACCAGCCATGCATTAAACTTTAACTCAGTGAAATATCCATTTACAGCCGTTAGAGCACTACGATACACTGCACTTTTAGCTAACAAGTGAAGAAATTGGAACCAGATTACCTAAAACTGCAAATCCAAGCCCAGGCTGGCTTTTAGAGAAGGTCCCAGATTGCTGGACTCTTCCATCCAAAATGTTTCTCAAGTGTTTTAACTTAGAATTGTATCCTTCATGATATTGCAAGGCACAAATATCCGTTGAATTCAGTGTATATTTATTTTGGGCATGAGGGATGGAGGTTTCCTTAGCAGTTCATGTGGAAATCATTTTTAATTTATATTCGATTTGATTGCACGGGAGTTTAATGCTGATGGCAAAACCTAAAGCACAGGTCTCATCCAAAATCCTTTGGAATCAATGTGATTCTTAACACTAACTTCAGTGAAGCCAGGATTTCTGCCTACATGTTTTTTAAATAAAATGCATAGGTTAGTTCTAGAGCATTCTGATTACCTCTAGGATTCTGCCAGACGAAACTATGACAGTTTGCCTGCCTCCCAGGACAGTTTCTGTGAATCCCAAAAGCTTACACTTTGCATATAATTATTATATCCAATAAAAAAATAGCATGAAGTGACTTCCAAAATCCAAAGGTCAAAACTTCAGCTAACATATATTCATCTTTATTATGTAACAATGATATAATAAATAAGTTTATGAATTCATATGACCTGTACAAAAAGCCGAAAAGGTATTGCACCAAGTTAGGTACCGGCTATTTGGATTTAATATTGGTTAAACATGTGATCTAAAATTATATACAGTTGTGGAGTTAAGGCAAAACCAGATGATACCTTTAACACAACAGAAAGTTTGAAAAATAGACGTAATTACAAACAAGGGGATCTCATCTCCAGCTAATAAAGTGGTTGTGTCAAAGGAAGGAATCCCTTAGGTTTTTAATAAAGCAGTTATTATCAATCACATTAATTAAAACTGAAGAACAAGTGTGAGACTTCCTGCAGGGCAAAGCTGTTTTGCAAAGTTGTGCCTGAATGATCACCTTTAACCCTGGTAAGAGTATTTTTCTTAATGGTTATAATCTGCTCTTCTTTTTAGAAAACAGCACGTGGAAAAGAGGAATACCTTACATATCCAACTAAAATACAACCAGAACCGCTTAGCTTTATGTAAGCTAGACTTGATTGCGACTGGTGACAGAGCATAAATATGTGGGTGAACCATCCAACACACTACACGCAGAGGAGAATTAAAGTCAACCACTTATCAATAATAATTACCTTTCTCAAGACAATGGAATAGATCATGTCACTTAAGTCCAATGACAAAAACATGTATGACCAATATATCAATATACAGTTCTTTGGCAGCAACACACTAACTCTTGATTGAAGTCTGAACTCAAACACTCCTAAATTATAGACCCAGTTGCCAGTCTTTTCATAATTAAAGAAAATCCACTTCTCCCATGAATCCAGTAAGTCCAGTAAATGAAATCTGAATAAATCTTGCAGGCAGCTTTAGACCGTAACATTAAGCATAGATATTTATTGTCTGCTTTAGTCTCAATCCAAATATATTGTATTTAAACACACAGAATTCTGTGAAACTTCTGAGTAGTTCAGATGGGGCCAAAATCCATAAAGAGAATCCATATTCACCCATGAAAAACGAATAAAGAAACATCAATCCCATGATGATAAAATGATCTTCATGTAACAGAGGCAATGATGAGTCCACACCTGGATGAATGTCACAGGAAAATTGACTTTACAGGGGAAAGACCAGAAAGCCAGAAAACGTCGAATACTGCCATCCACCGACCAGATTACCTTTCTCCAATTTCAGGTAAACCTTATCCTCCTTGTCTAAATAGAGCAGGACTCCATTAGTGGCAGCTTCACGTGTGACGTCCTTGTCCCCAGCAAAAGCGGAAATGACTGGCTTTCCATTTAGCATCAAATTAACCTATAAGAGAAAAACCACTGAAAAGCCCTAATTAACAGAAAAAAACATCAAGAACTATGACTGAATATTAACTGCGGTGTAAGAGGTCTGCCAAGGTTCCCATCTTTTTCTTTGTTTGTTTGGTTTAAACTAAAAAAAAAAAAAAAAAAATTGCATTTTTTGGAGTGTAGAAGCACATTTGTGTTTCATGGGCCTGACCTGCAGGTGCGTGAAGTCGCTGGGACGCTGCCCACCGCGAGCCGCGGTCCTGCACGGACGGCGCGGAAGGTCACACAGCATCGCTTCCATCTGTTGTTTGCGCACGTTAATTGTCGACAGCCCTGTCCACGCTCACTGGGCTGTGGAGCTGTTACCCCAGTTTTGCTTCACTTTGCCTACTTCACGGGTGATTTAGAGATGCTCTAGCAAAGAAGGTATTTTCAAGAAACTTAGGCACCCAGAGATGCGATGTAGGCACCTAATGAGATGTCAAAGCTGGGAGCTTACACTTCACTGCGAGCAAAATACATGTCCCTTCCATTACTGACGGCAGCTTAGTTTTAAAGTCTAGAACAGACCTTTAGCTTTATGAACCACTGCGCTGTGTTTTGGTACTGAATCCATTTTTCTATAAAACACTTCTGAAAGTCAGCACAGCCTCTGCTCTGAAAGCAACATCACACAGATGCCGTAAATAAAGATGGGCAGGGGCTGGGGGAACGGACAGATCCCGGCATTTTTCATTTCCCCAATGGCAAACTATTAGCTTTCTTCTGCTTCTTCTTTCTAAGCAGCTATAATGCAGTCACAGAGGGGTGAATTATGAAATGCTTATTCATATCGAGTATGCTAGCCCTTGCATACGCTCCCATCAATTTTAATGGGAGCCGCCATGGAATAAATTAGTGCTCAGATTAAGTCGGGGCAGCAGAATCTGGCCCTGATTTGGGATTCGCCTATCTGGGAAATCCACTTAATCAGATGTCCCCAGGGAACCAATTTCAGTTTAATGATATTTAATGGCACTAACAGATGTTCCAGGGGCATAGTAATATCACTTATGCAGGAAGCCTTCAGGTGATTTAGTGGTGTTTAAGGCTGCATGTGGCTGAGGCTCAAGCTGGTTTGCTCCACTGCAATGGCTTTCAGTCCTCCTCCCTAGTTACCACACATGCAAAAAAAAGGCATCAAGAGTTTACTCATTGCTTGGTTTTGGTTTCTCTCACTCCTTCTGTACCATCTCTCTAGGTCAGGTTTCCCTGCAGATCATCCTGCAGCTATTTTAATCACAGCAGAAGACACATCACAGGTTTGCACCAGATGGTCTCACGTTAACCATGTCAAAATGGAGCCAATAAAACCCATCCATCACTTTAGAAACTCTTGATCTGTGAAAGATTTCAGGTCATGTGGCAGGTTGTAACATTCCCTGTTACGAGCCTCAAGCTCCCAGGTTTGAATCCCTGGTGTGTGAGACACCAACGTCGGCACTGGACTTCCACAATCCGAGCCTTGACATCTTTCCTGGCAATACGTATTTTAAACCCAATGAAGCTGGCTGACATACAGTTATTCTAGGCCATTTCAACCTTCAGCATTTAAGAGAGTGAAAGGAACAAAGTTGGAGCCTATGAAATAGCTTATAAGCTCATTAGAGAGATTTTCATGAGGTCAATATTTCATCTAAGACTTTCGTCGTTGACCGGAATGGAACCATGGTTTCCTGTTGTAACCTGAAGGGGAATTTCACCCGGGATGGGGCTGTGTCTCGCAGCAGCCTCCTCTGCCACCTCTACCATTTACACTTTTCCCAGGAGCTTTACCGGCAACCCAAAGGCAGAGCTGCCACAGAGAAATGGCTGATCGCTCCTCTGCAGAAACCAGTTTCATCTCAGCCTTGTACGCCGAAAACCACAGATCAGGGGAAAAGCATCAGATCCTTCAATGAATCTGGTGGTCTCGTGGGTGGGAACGAGGGAAGCCACCGATGTTATTCCAGTTCTAGAAAGCCAGTATGTGTGTCACAGAAATCGTATGACCTGGCATGAAGATTAAGGAATGTACTTTAAGGAATTTACTGTTGGCTCAGCGAGGGGATGTTCAGGAACTCAGAGGCTTTTCCTCTAAGCCGGTACATACTTGTACTTAATCAGGTAGTTCAGCTGCTATTAAGCTACAGAAGAAAGTGCAGAATCACTCCTTGTTTTCTTTTAATATATGACAGCTATTTTACGTATTACATGGTGAAGAAAAGTTTAAACTGCTATAGAGGTTCCCTAGAAGACAGACATCCCTGTAGAGGTAGAACATTTCGGTGCATTACAGAACTTGCAGCCCACCTTAACGAACCTTGCTCCACAGCAGACTGGTGTCACAGACAGACACCCGGCATCAGGAGCTGAGCCAGGTCACACAATGTCACAGAAAAAACCAAAGCTGGTTTGTGTCCCCACAACTCCTGTGTGCAAACCGGTGAGTTTAACCTCTAGTAAAATATGACTCTTCAATGGTATCTATGCAATGAAGTGAAATTGAGAGCTCTATTTTACTCCTGGGTGATCCGTTCTATTTCACGCTGTATGCCACCCCAGATACTCAGTTCCTATGGTACAGAAGTGAAGCTACGGCAATTTTTCTGAGGTGAGGATCTTGCCTTGGTACAGCTGTTCGGTTTAAATATATTCACTCCACTGCTAGGAACTCTTCACCACAGGTTGCTTTAAACTAAGCTATTTTTCCTGGAAAGTTATTTAAATACTCCTGTGTTCAGTCATGATCCTATTCTAAATAAACAATTTATGTAAAAGAGTTTATAGTCATACTTGATCAACGTACCTGAATTGTTTGACTCTGATAGACTTTAATTACGTGAAAACTGAAACTGTAAATTCCTTTTCTTGGTGCTACAAAGACAGACTCCAACGTGAAAAAATTGCCCACATTTACTAGGATCTACAAACAAAAAATATAGGAAGGGAATTAGTACAGGTATTCAGTGCTAAATAAAAAATACAGAGTATTAACTTTAGAAACCATTCACCCATGGAATTTTTTTCATGTACATCTATGCTGGTTTATTCATTGTTCTCTCAATTAAGTTGGAATATTATTCATAAAAATGGATATTTAGGTATGTTTATAGTACAACTTTACTATAAATAAACTAAGGTGGAAAATATTTCTTACTTTGCTACTACATCGTACCTTCAAGACCTTTCTTCTATACATGTTTAGCGGAGATTAAGAAAAGGCATTTTTTGTTCATCATTCCCCAAAAATGAAATCAAAACACTAACTCAGGGAACGGCATACTGGTTTTGGCTAAAAAGCAATGGCCAAGTCAACACCATGTTCCTGCCAGTCTCAAGCTGAGAGAGGAAGGATGTACGTGAATGGTATAATTCATTCACCAGTTTATAGGCAGAGTTACTGAAATACCTGGCATATCTGAGCAAAAACTGGCTGTGAGCCTTCGCTGCTTTATATGGTTTTGTAAGCACTAATAATAATTTGAGTTTGATTAAACAGAGACAAGTACCAAAGGGGAACATATGAAAAGAGCGCATCGTCCATATGCTAAGTATCTTCTCTAATGACTACATTTTTCCTTTCTTTCCACTTAGTTATGCTTTCTTTTTAATTGATATTTTCAGGCTCCTTCATGCCAGACACAGCCCTAGAAAGCCAGGAAGTTAGGGTCACTTACATCGCTAGCATTACGCTACCTGACACATCTGGCTTCAGCTGTCACGATTTACTGCTCATTACGACATGGTATACGAAGAAAAACAACCATCAGTCTCAATTACCTCGGACTTGCCCTAGGACAGGAGCTGCTGTATGAAATGTGTGCTGGCATCTGTATGTTAATGTTAGTGGCTGAGGCGAGAGGGGCTGTACTACGAACCTGTGATTGTTATAGAAAAGTTAAAGGATTTTTCCTTAAAATTCCTTCTTCTTTCCCCTCTCAAAGACTGCACAAGCCGTCTAAAACCTACGCAGCCTGCTTGCACCCGGGAAAGCCCCATCCGCAGCCTCCCGGGGCCCGGTGCTCAGCCAGGGGCTGCCTCTCGGATGCTCGCACGGCCCCGGCCGCTGCCCCCACCTCTCCCGGTGCCCGCAGCCGCCGACCCGCAGAGCCCGCTTGGGGACCCGCAGAGCCCGCTTGGGGACCCGCAGAGCCCGCTTGGGGACCCGCGCAGCGCCGCTGGGCTCCGCTTCGCCCTCAAAACTTCCTTGGCCCCATCCACCGCGGAGCTTGGCGGGACCGGAGCTGGCGGCCCCCCGGGAGCTGTGCGGCACCGCCCGGCCCCGCGGCCCCGACGGCGGCCGCTCCGCTCCGCGCCCCGCTCCGCTCCGCCCTCCCCCGCCGTCGGCCACATCCCGGGGGGGGGCAAGTGGGAAACTACTGCGGGGCGTGAGATGTCCTCCGCGGGGGCGGCTGTCCCGGCTCCCCCCGAGGCTCCAGCTGCGACCTGCCCGGCCCCTCCGCTTTTCCGGCTGTGGGGTGCGGGGGCTCCCCGCAGGCAGCCGCCCCTTGCACCCCAACTTTTTGCCGGAATTAAGGAAATGGGCGAAGCGGGGGTGGGGGGGGAGCGGCGGCACCTGTTGATCGCGCCCGGCCGCGTCCCGGCGGGGGGGGGGGGGGGGGGGCACGGGCACCCCGGCCCCGCGGGGATCCCCCCCCCCCGCCCCCCGGGCCCCGCCGCTTACCTGGTCGAAGTAGATGATGCGCGTCTTGTTGCTCATCTCGGAGGGCTCGTGGTTGGTGCTCCTCACGGCCGAGAAGGCGACCTTGGAGTTGGCCGCCCGCACGGAGATGCCCAGCGGGGAGGAGGACGAGCCCTTGGCGTCGGTGGCCGGGTTGGAGTCGCAGACCACCAGGCACTTGCCCTCCAGGACGATGGGCTCCGTGTCGTTCTGCGCCCGCGCCGCGGGGCCGCCCAGCGCCAGGGCCAGCAGCACGGCGGGCAGCAGCCGCCAGCCCATGGTCGGCACCCGCGGCCGCCCGCGCCGCCGCTCCGCGCCCCCGCTCCGGCCACCGCGCCGCGCACCAGCGGGAGGCACCGCCGGCAGCAGCGGCAGCCGCTCCCCGCACACACACACACACGCACACACACACGCACACACGCACACACACACGGCCGCACCGCCCGGCAACGCCGCGCTGAAAGTCTTCTTTCCTCCGGCTTCTTCCCTCTGCCTCTTTTTTTCTCTCGTTCTTCTCTTCTCCTCCTCCCTCCCGCCACCACTTTGTGCTTTTTTTTTTTTTTTTCCTTCTTTCTTTCTTTCCCCGAGTCCTTTCACCAGCTCTTTAAAACACGCCACAAAAAGCTGCCGAACGAAATAAACACTTTCCGGTGCCCCCTTTTCTCCCCTCTCTCCACATCAAAAAAGAGAGTGAGAAGGAGGGGGCTGGGTGGGAAAAAAAAAGCCCTCAGGTGAATTATTGATGTGAGAGAGGAGAAGAGAGAGGTCATGAAGAAATAAAACCATTTGACGTTGCCATGATTGCCGCTGCTGGCTCCCTCTCCCCTTCGAGCTGGAGATCCAGGATGCTCTGAGTGGCGGAGTGGAGAGGTGGTAGCTTACCCCACAGCTGCCAGATCCTGTGTCTGATATCACTGCCGGGGTGCTGCAGACTCCACTTCTCCCTCTCTTCCCCCCTCTCTCTGCCACGACCCCCCCCAAAGAGTTATGTCATAACAAACCTGCCCAGTTCTCACCTAGCTGGGCAGATGCGACGGTTCGTTACTAGCGACCCTTCTCTTGGAATTGCCCCTACGCAGACGCACACGCTTGTCTTCCCAGGCAACTTTTTAAGCAGCTACGAAGCCAAAGGGAAAGGAACAAAACATTGCAGCGTCCCCTGTTTTCAAAAGGAGGAGGGGGAAAGAACTGCAGCCTGGTTGACAGGCAGCACCTAAACCTGGAGGAATCTCCCAGGGCACAGACCTGCGCGCGCATTTGCGGCTTGCGTTTGGGCATGACGCCCCGACCCTGTGCACGCTGCCGTTGAGCCCCCGTTACACAGCGAGGAGGGCAGCAGCACTCCTCAAAGCCATCACTCAGACATTGGATCACTGGTAGGACTTCCCTGATTGCTCTTTGAGGTTGAAGTTGCCAGGTACCACCTCATGGTGCTGCCAAATGGCGGCTTCTGGTAGTGTTTTGGTTAGACGCCTCTGTCCAGTATTAGTTTCTTTTTCTGATGTGTGCTGAAAGGGTTGGAAGACTAAGCAGGTACCTTCGGTTAGTGCTCCCACGTATTTCAAGATTATGAAAAACGTGACTGGTTTGGTGCTGCTGCTGGCTTCTAGAGAAGATCTTTCCTGCATCACCTGGTCCCACTGAAACAGTCTCATGGTGAAACCTAAACCCTCTTCAGGGACTGGTAGAAAGGAGACAGTGCTCCCAGAAGCAGAACTGGCCAAACAGATTGCCATCCAAAACAACAGCAAAGTGCCAACAGTTTGTAAGAAATTGAGCATATGATTTTTAGGTAAATACCTTTCAATACAACGAATTTTTGTGCCTATAATAGCTTTGCAATAAATATGTCCCACGTCAACCATTTACCACCAGCAGCCTTCATTCTCCTCTTGCCCAGAGGCATCTCTGTCTGGGTGCAGCTTTTCTGCCTTTCAAACCCAGCTGGGAAAGGTGCTGATCTGTTTGGAGCTGCGGATGCCGGCACATCTTGCTGCCTCCCGTTCTGTAGAGGACGAGGCTTGGGATGCAGACAGCTCACACAGCACCTCAGCTCCGTGCTGGCCGTAAATCTGGACACTAACAGACAAAAGAAATTAAAGAAGCAACAGGAAACTAAGAGGAGGAATAAAAAGCACCGAGCCCCACTCTCTGCTGAACATTAAGGCTTTCTGCAGGCAAATGTGAGCTGGGACTGGTTTTTAGCTGGTGTGGAGAACTGGGGGTGAAGCACAAAGTCTGCAGAACTCAGCAAAGCCTTTCAGAAGCCATAAAACAGCCAGAAGTCCTCTTAGCTAGCAACAAATACAATACTCTCTAAAATTCAGAAAGCCAGACTCAAATTTTAAGGAATCTCTTTGGTCAGACAAGAGGTAAAAAAGAAATTTTACTGTTTTCTAGGAATGCGTCGGTATCCTCTTATTCAATGACACCAACAAAGAGGGATAGAAGAGTCAGGCTGAGAAGTACCACTTGCTGTAGACAAGGAAAGGAAACACAAAATAACACAAATACTTGCAGCACAACTTTGTCCCTTTTGTAGGAATTGGATCTGTAGAGTATAAGATTTATGCCAACACATAGGAACACCTGTCTGGAGGACTCTTGCGAAACAGAGCTGTATGAAAACAGGAACAGATTTTCTGCCACAATATTATGTAAATAAATACAAATGTATAAATAATTCCACATTATTTCAACTTCTCGTGCTTAAAAACTCTTCTGTACGTCTTGCTGCTGAGTAGCCTTTTAACACTGCACAAATGACAACAAATATATTTATAACGTGCACAGAAATCTAGATTGAAATTTGAAACTGCTGACAATTTTGAAAGATCAATCATTTCTCAGATTAAAAATTTTACAATCATTTCAGACAGGCTGTTTTAATTTCATTTTGTTGTGGACGATGACATCAGCTGTCTCTATAGAGGGGAAAAAGTGGAAAAAGAAGAAAATAGGCAAAACTCAGATGAAGAAACTGAAAAAAAGGAAAGTAATACCAGAAACCAAACTGGTCAGCCAGACAAGGTATAAGCGGAATCAGGGGTTTCAAAAGCTGGCTTTCCTATTTCCTTGTCTGCAGGAGCAGGCACTTGCCAAGTCTGGCCTGGCAACACCATTTTCCTGTTCCACTTCTCTGACTTGAATACCTTGGGGATGCTGGAGGAAAGATGAGTTGAAAAGTGAAGTTTGCATTTAATTCATAAGCAGCAAGGTTAATCGTCGTTCTTATTTTATCCGACAAAGAATTTCTTCGTATTGATCCAGCTCCCTCTAACAGGGATTCCTTTTTTTTTTTTTTTTTTCCTTTGAAAGAAAAATGAGTAAATAAATAGCGACAATGCTCAGGAATGGAAATTCAGTCAGATTAAGCTCACAGATTCTTTCCCTTTCTGGATGCATGCCGTGGAAGCCTAAAACTGTCTCCAGTTGGAAGTATTTTGCCCTTTCACAGGGACCTTCTGCAGGTGTGCTAGGCATCTTTCTGACAAAGGGAGGAGTCGCAGGGAGAATAAGGAGAAAACACCATGTTTACATTTACATTTTCATTTACCTCTTGGCTTGTAAACTTGCATTAAATACAATTTTTGTATCAATATTGCATGATACTTTTCAAATCTCTTTGGAAAAAAAACATCTTGCTTTGTATAATTAGTCATTTGCCTCACAAAGGGGAGCAGTAATCTGCCTCAGACTTCCTCTCCTGCTTTGGAGCTTCTTGCTTGTGTCTGGAGGCCTTACGAATCCTCCTAACCCCTGGGTGACAGCAGCCCTCCTTCCTCTCCTTTTCTTTTTTTCCTTTATCCTAATTATATTTCCCTTCTGTCAAGCCGAGCTTTCCGTTTGCTGGATGCGTAACGGGGTTTTGTAGCGAGCAGGCTGAGCACCCGCCAGCACCCTCCCAGGATGAACCCCCAGCTCCGGTGCTGCTCTTCGCTGAGCTCGCCCTAACGAGGACGCGGGAGGTGGAACGGTGCGGGGGGCGAGGGGGGCGGGAGGCTGCGTTCAAAGGCAGAGTACCGAGGGCGGTTCAAACCTGTGTTTACGGAGCTCGGTGGTCCGGCTTTTTATCGCCTTTTGACATTCTTGCAGGCTAAATATTGTATTTCCTGAGCTGGCCGTCGTCTCCATCTGGCTCTTGGCTCCCGTACAGACCGACTTGTCTTCTAGACAGCTGGCCCTGTGGCTCGCAGCTAGTTACACAGTTTGTTGGCCGAATCCAAAACGAATTCACCTGGCTAATGAGCTTAATGGTTCTTAAGAAGATTCCGTAAATATTTTATAAAGTACATTTCACTTCATTTACTTAGGCATGAAATGCAAAGAGATCCTACAGGAATATAATAAAATCTTCAGCCACACATAAACATATGGCTGGAATGACTAAAATGAACAAAAGTTTTTGCTATGTAATTCAGACAGATGCAGAATCAAGCCTAGATTTTCCTTGCTTTATTTTAATCTAAAAGCCAACCTTGCTTGGCTTTTAAAGTAAGCTTTTTCTGCACGTTTGCCTATTTTTAATGGACGTCTCTTCATTCCATTCCATCTTCAAGTATTTTTTTTGAATTTTCTGCAGCAGCAGAACAGAGAAACCAATGAAAAACAATTGTCTACTTCTATTTGTTGGGCTTCTTTAATTTCCCTGATACTCCGCTATAATAAATGTGTGCTTTGTTGCCCACCTTAGGAAACAGAATTTTAAAATTGTGTGGGAATTTTAGAGGTGATTAAGAAAATGAAGTCAGCAGGATGTCTGCATGTGTGTAAAGGTAAAACCGTTCAGATATGCTGACAGCATTGGCATTCGAGGTCTTTATCCAGCATTTCTTACGCAGCCAAACCTTCTGTTTGGCCGGTACTGCAAACCTGAGCACACTCCAGGCCCGAGCACGAAGTGCAAATCGGGGTTTGAAATGCTCGCGGCCGGATTCTGCCACTCCTTACAGCAGCATCTTCCTGCAGTTACTCGCTGATGGATGTCGGGAAATATTCCACACTTACGCTGTTACACCGAGTCCAATAGACTTAGTCTGGATTTACATCAGTGTAAAACTGAGAGCAAAAGTTGACCCTGTAGCTTCTTTTTACTCCTTCATAGATCCCAGGTAGGAGTCAATTGTTTGCAACATGAATAGGCCAGTAAATTTCATCATTAATGTTGACTGGGCTATCCACAAATAGTTTAATATTTCTTGTGTTTATTTTTATTCAAAATATTTCCAGTAAATCTCCTCCTAATTTACATGTTTATCCCTCTTGTAAAAACAGAGCTTTGGTGGACTATGACCGTAAAATCAACTTAAATACATCAGCTGCCTTTATAGGAAGCACCTGCAGCTATATAACTTGTTATAAAGTAAAATTTAATTCTTGTTTTACTATTACATTTCAGTTCCTGTCTAGAAAAAAAAAATCCTTTATTTTTTGTGTTTTCAACTAATTTACCTGATACATTTGTGCAATTTTATGAAATAAATAATTTTGCGAAGCACTGCGCTGACCTATGCAACGATCTTAGATTTTTCAATTGCATTTTAATGAGGCAAGAAGTGTGATTTTTGCCCAAATGGAATAAAATCAGATGATACGGTCAGAAAACCAGAAAAATAGCCTAGCAGGAAAATCTTTCCCTTTTAGCAGGAGGGAAGGGGAAGGAATATGGTTTGTTACTTGCTCTGAGTTTCAGAGCCCATTGCACTGAGCAAGATGGTAACAGTGAACTCAGGATGGAGTTTGCAAAGGCTTCAGCAATCTGCTGGCAGTCAATTTAGCTTAAACTGTTGAATATAATTTACTAATTTAGTGTCAAGGAAACCACAGAAAAATTAGATCCTGAAGTAGTGTGATTTAGTGCATCTCCTTTGACATCAGTCGAGGTACACAGATTACCTCCCCTCAGGAGAATTTGTCCCAGATAAATTTCTCACTGAGTGGTTTTCATAGCAAGGGCCAATGAAAAACTAAAAATAGCGTTGCTGAGGGAATAATTTGAGTTAAAAGAAGTGTCTAAGAGAATGAATTAAGAGACTGTCCATTGGTTGTATTGCTTGTTTGATATTTAAAGGGAGTGGGTTGAGTGGAAGGCTTGTGATGATATTCAGGGAGGAAGCCACAGGGAATGGCTTCGCAGTCAGATTTTTAGTGCCATCTGTTGAGATGTGCCAACTTTAACAGAAAAAAAAAAAAAACCCATGATTTTGTATATATTGTAGGTTTTGGTTTTAACTTACCAGCTTTCATCGCATCTGTTTGCTGCTCAGACTAGTTTCCAGCCTCCTTGCAGCATGGGTGATGTCAGATGGTCCTGCTACATCCACACACTACTGGGAAACGTAAAAATCAGTGTGGTACCTTCAGGAAGCTGGGTTCTCTCCTCGAAGTTTAGAACAACTATCATAAGAGCAAATCTCTGAAATGGGCACAGCCCTCCAAATCTCTAGAAACACATTAGCAACTGGGACAGAAACGTGCCAGCGCATATTTTTTTACTTCTTCTCCCCAGTATATGGCTTCCAACAACTATTCTCCCCTCCTACAACAGGTTTTTTAACCTTTTGCAGCAGGGGCTGGTGTCGAGGCAAGTTGGGATGACCCAGTAGTGCAACAGCCACGGGAGAGCTCCATACGGAGAGGCCTAAATGAGCAAAACTGAGTGAATAAATGATTTCTTTAAAATTAATTAACCAAGGAAAAGGTTTAAAGGAACAAAACTATTTGGGGATCAACCCCCAAAAGTGTACTTTCCACTTCAATGAAAGAAATAGTCTTTGGCCAAATGAATCCCTTCTTTGAGAAAAGTAGAGGGGTTGGGTTTGTCCACAGACTTTTTATGATGGGTAAGTTCTGAAGAACCAACTTCCAAAGAAAAATCTTGACGTTTGTTTTGTTGTGGTAGTTTAGGGATAGGAGAGAGAAAGTTTGTGATAGTAGAGAGGAGAAAATTTGACCCCAAATCTTCTAGAAATTTTGTCTAAAATTTGACCTTTCCAGAAATTATTTGTGACGGCAAATGTGCAAAAGAACCTCAAAGTGTCTGAATTTTACTTCAGTCCTTCAGAGGCAGAGCACAGTATCTCAAACCTTGTTTCTGCTGTTTTCCCAAAAGCACACATCTTTTAAAACCAATGTGCCATTTTTTCCCTTTAATATTTTGCTTACTAGATTATTTGGATAGCAAATATTATAATCTCAATGTACGTTTTCTTCTTCAAAATGTGGGGCTAACTTAGGGAGTGCATGTAATTTATGTAACTTAAATCTACAACATATTTAACATCAAGTGTCTATTCAGTCCTAATATTTGCAGTTCACAATTGGTAGTGGGTTAGAAAATTAGTAAATGAGTCTCTCAGTATTTCAAGGAAATAACACCGTGTAACTTACCCAACTATTCAGGCAGCTGGATACTAAGTCTTTTACTGTACCTGTGTCTCTTGGTTGCCTGCTTGAGGATTCAGGAGCAGATTTCACTTTCTCTTGTATTTGTACCATTACCTAAAGCAGTCTGGAAGTAAAGCTGAATAGACAATTTTAGAAGAAAAGATGCTTGGTTTGGGTTTTTTTTTTAATTTATCTCTGACATCATTAGCTGGTGTAATAATTTTCAACTATACGTTAGCAACATATTTAGAGATAAACATAAAGCATGAGTAGCCTAACCTCTGTAGCAGGTAAGAATTGATTAATCTGGTTAAATATTGTGATGATTTCTAATCAAAGCAAAATAATGTAAGACTTTCTTCCAAGCTTTACTTGCCTCCAGCAAGCCTAACTAGTGCTTCTCCTGCATCTCTCTAAAATGGAATCCTAAAAGAAAAGCATTTTTCTCCTTGGTCAGGTATTTAAAACATAGTTTAAATGAGTTCACATTTGAGCTTTCTGTTGTGCGTCCCTATAAATGTTTAAAACTGCTGTTGTCACAGAAATTATGTGGCAAGAAAAACAGTGGGGATTACAATGGTTTTGCTTTGTTATTTTTTGTTTTGGTTGTTTTTGCAAGAGTGAGCCATACATAAGCAGTCATTCCCCAGGTGTTGGTACTAGGCTCCTCCAAATATGCCTGTTGAAGTATCATATATGGATAATGACAAAAAATCTCCAAACCCTGAAGTTTTAATGAAATATTAAGGTCATGTTAGATACATCCTGATTTTTCAGCATTCTCAACCCTCTGTAAAGCTTGACACCACATTTGCAGTGTTCCTCTGTGCTGTGCGTACATCACTACTGCAGTACAGAAGCATTAAATTAATTTTTCCATCTTCCATCCTTCCATTTTTTCTTAATCTGAAAATTGTGCCAGCAGCACGAAAGCTAAAACACATTCCCTATCTGTCCTGCAAGGCTTGCCATTAATCCAAAAGGTAAATTCTCATCATTGCCCATGAATAACACTTTCCACTATTATTTGTAAGCGTGCGTGATACTTCACAAACCATACCCACAGAAAGCATCCTGGAAGCCATGCATTTACTGTCGAGGGCCGGACAAGACAATAGCATTGAGGATGATCAGCCAGTGCAAGGGAAACACACGGCACTGCAAGAGCTGGGTTGGCAATCCTCCTTCAAATCCCCTCTAAGCTTGCTAAGGAAAGCAAATTCATCCCAGAGGACCCCCAACCTTGTATAATTAACTATGCGTAATCTAGAACTTCCCATAGATGAACTGCAGCCACCTCTGGGATGGAAAAAGATCAAGTCTTTTAAAAGCATTTTTCCATTAAATTTGAAAAATTATCTGGATGCGTCACTGAGTAATTTTTAACCAGACCTTTCTGATTCTGTCCAAGCAAACCTGTCAAGAACAATAAATATCTATTCTCTATCTTTGTGGTAGTGAGTGCTTTAAAATGATGCCAGGAAGAAAACAATACATATATTTCACAGCTACGGAATCAAGTCCATCGAACCCACCAATTCCCTCCCTTGGCTGGTAGGTGTCTTTCCTGAGTGACAGTCTGTTATCATTTTTATAACCCACTGTCTTAAGGAAATGAGGCTTCTGAGCTCACGTTCTGAGTTTTGGTTGGTCCAGAAATAACTAATAACTTCCAGAAACGCTAAACTTGCCAACAAATTGTGAAATCTTCATCTTCTCCATCATCAGAGATGGATCAAAACCAGAGCAGACACGGTCTTGGGCACCCTGCTGTGGACTAAATGACCTCCAGAGGTGCCTTCCAGCCTCCACCACTCTGTGATTCTGCTAAAACTCTTTTTTTTTTTTCCCCTCTCACCAATGAAGCTACCGAAATATGTAAAATAAATACTGGGCAAACCAGAAAGCAAATGAAACAAATGTCCAACCAGTAAGTACCTCTGAGGAGCTGATAGTATTCAGTAACCACTCTGAGGTCGAAGTACTTGACAAGGGTGTCCTTCTCTGAGACTCCCGTTCCAAAAGTCTTTTCTTAACAAGCAGTGTCCTGCTCCCCAGCGTAACGCCAATCCCAATCTACGGGGTTTTCAGCTCGAAGCATTGGCACTTTCTCAGAAAGTAACAAAATTTCACTGACTGCATTGCGTTGAGCTTTCTCTATGGCTGCTCACAGTTTTTCTATGGGATGAGTTCATCAAGATGAATGCTAATAAGCAGTTCTCTGAGCCTCAAAGGATTCGGATAAAAAAGCTTTAACACAGAAGCTATTTTTTGCATGTATTCCAGCCCTTTGAGGAGGGTGTCAGAACAGCCTTCCTGCCTGCAGAAAGGGAGAGACAAATTGATGGAAAGGATTGACACACCTCAAGCACAGGCTCTGCATAACTTCTGTGCATTCGGTCCCCAGAACTGGATCCAAAATCCAAATGTAGTCACCGCGTTCACAGAAATCAGGCTCTGGGGGTGCCTAGCTCCTCCGTCGATAGCCCACAGCCTCATCATGAAGAGAGGAAGGTGGGAGCTCTGGCCTCTATACCAATGGTATAGAAATGTTATTTTAACCAACGGCTTTTCAATATAAAAATATAGAAAGATTTCTTGAAGCAGTGACTGGCACTTAGGTTTCCTCCTCCCAGGTGACTGTCCCAGTCTCAGGACAGTCATTATTCTACGTGCGGCTCAATATCACTGGACGGTTTTTGCACAGCGGCGAGGGGAAGAGGTGGGAGTGATTGAAATGAATCACAACTGTTTTCTCAATTTCTTTCCCTGAAACGTCTGTTTTGCAGAGCACACCTGCACGGATGCGGTACAATCAGCGCCTCTAAACGAGAAGTTGCGGGAGCCTGAGGAGCGCCCGTCAGCTCGGCACGCTGCGGCCTGGCTCCGCACGGCTCTTCCGTCAAATGCAGCCAGAATGTACTTTAGCTTGGAGAGCAGAGCCATCGCCGCCGGGCTGTCCTTTCGCAGGGCAAGTTCAGTAAATCCATAATCAAAAGGATTTTGGTGGGTGTTAATTTTCCTAATCAGCTTAACTCCCGACAACAAAGTGAGACATCAGATTGTTTTAAATGGCAGGCTTCCAAATAACAAACTTCAATTTAAGCAGTAACGACAGCAACTTAGGATATTATCAGAGAATTATTAACCGGCTGAGAAAAGTTCCTGTTTTGAAATTGAGTCGAGCAAATTTCTATTTATAATTACATCATTTCAGGCCAAGCCCTATAGAGCTTGTTCAGGAAAATTTCTAGGAGCTAGAAGAAGAGTTTTGGTATAAATACGCTCATCAGTACTTGATCTTTATAAACAATAACCTTTGGGGTTATTTTCTTTTTTTAGTTCAATGCTCACGACCGAATGACATCACCATAGCATACATCACCAGTTACTTATCCTTGTGCAAGCAAACGAGTGTCAGTTATTTATGTTTCAAAACACATTGCAGCATTTTTAAATTGCATCCAGAGACTTATATCTGCATCTGAAACCTTTTGTTTCAAATGTCGTCGTTATAAAATGAGCTTCAAGCAACATTTACCCACTTTGTAGTTTTCTGTTGTTTAATTACTGCGGACTGTCCTTGACTAAACTATTCTCAACGGGCAAAATTCATCCCTGGGTAAGCAGGCGGCAAGTGTAAGGCTTAAGCACATTTAGCAACCCCTGCAATCGTTTCAATGATACCCAAGAAAGCACAGTCTGCTTCTTAGACGCATCACATGAGCTGCAGTAATATGCTGTGGTGTGAAATGCTCGAGTTAATGCTAAATAAAATCTCATTTGCACGAAGTATTCATACCTGCATGAGTCTGAGTTAGAGTTTTCATTAAAAGGCTCTCCCTTTCTTCGGGGCTCTGGGAATAAAGTAGATGGATCGACTTTTGGTACACTCTACTTGGGTAGTGAGCAGCAACAGTGAAATGAGTATTTGCATTCAGTTTGGTGAGAAAAACTTAATAATTGAGCATTTTGGCGGTCTGAAAATGCCTTTCAAATCAGGGAATGAAAACTTGGTTTTATGAATATCCACAGCAAGACTTCAGTGAGCGATGCAGGGAAGGATCTCACCAAGAGCCTTTTGAGTCCCTGTTTGAGTCAGAGCACCTCAGCACTTCGTCAAAGCAGCCCCTCAGTTTGAATTTTTTAATATATTCTTCTTTAAGGCGAGCAGCTTGAAATTTGTTTGTGGTTCTTCTGAGTCGCCATTAGCAGCAACTTCTTAAGCACAGGAGTGAGTATTTTCTAAGAATACTTTCAGGCTTTAGCTGTTGTACAGTGAGTGCCCAACAGGTTCCCTTTTAGAGACCCCATGTTTTTATTCACTTTGTCTAACACAATTTTTTTTCTTCTCCTACAATTGGTGTATGTATGTGAAAGGTATTAATTCAAACTAGAAGACCAGCATACATAAGTGACTTCAAAGCTTTTATGCATAGAACACTTTCCAAGTGACCACAGTTTTTATTCTTGCTTTACTGTTCATTTATACAAATTAGCAGGCACGCTCTGCCTGGTCGTCTGGCAGTTCAAATAGGAAAGGAAAAAAAAAAAAAGGAAAACTGGAAAGCGGAGTTCAGCCACTGTCCCAGGATATAATTGTCCATTTATGGAAGTTAAACTTTTTTCCACTGAGTCTAGTGTTGGATAGTCTCAGCTCTTTACATTTTTGGTTTGAGGAAACTCTGGGAAATTTCTGCCTCTGGGGGAAGAAATTTGTATTTCAATCCGTGAATTCTTAGAAAGCCCTTGTGAGTGCTGGCACACCTGTAACACCGGCCTCGCTGGGAGCTCAGGTCGGTTCCATGACCCGTGCCTATACGAGCTCCACTTCGTACAGCGTTTCTCGGGGCAGATTTGAATCCGCAGAGACACTGGGCAGGCGGGCGAAGTCAGAGATTTCTGCGGGGCGCTGCAATCCCGCAGCACGGGGCTTCTCCCATCACATCTTTGCTGGAGTCAACTAACGTTTAACATGACATCCAGAAATGATCTTTCCTTTTCTTGCTGCACGTACTACCAGTAGTGTGCATTTTAAGGAAAGAAACTTTCAAAAGAGATCTCTATTTCCGTCTGGAGCAAGCAGTTCTGACACAGCTGAGCTGTCGTGAAAAAAGCAGAACAGCATTTGACCCGCTGCCTTACTGCACACAGCTGAGTATTGGGACTGATTTTACTGAGCAGAACTACTTATATATAATGTCATCGTTAAGCTTTCGTATTTCCTAATATGCCAAATATCAGCTTTGTGGGTTTTGTAGGGAAACAAATAACCCAGATGTAAAAATACTACAGTTCTTGCAGGTTGCTACGTGTCGGAGTGCTCCCAGTTGTATCAGTTTCCACAAGCAGAAGGCTCACCCGGCGCTTTGGCTTTTATGTCAGGTTTGCAGGTTTATCCTGCAGGTTTTCAGGATAAAACTGTCAGCTGCTAAGAAAAGATTCCGCAGACATTATCCACATGGAGACTTAGAGCTTGTCTATATAATTCCAAATAAATGTTGAGGCGTAGCAACTATTATTCTTTATACCACTAAAACTTAGTAATACAGTTGACTCGAAGAGACTTGAAAAACCCAGTCTTATACAAAATAACACTTGGGGGAAAAAGAATGAGGTAGGGAACAAGGTCTATTTATTTATTTTTACATGTAAAGCAGGAGGTCTCTGAAACTCACAGGCACTGACAAAATAGCTTGTTTGAGAAAATTGAAACGTGTCTCCTCAGTAAGCTCCCGCTCCGTAGGAAAGCTTCGCGCTCTCTGAAGGGGCTAGAACTTCTTGCCAAGAAGGTATTTGGACATTAATTTTTTAAATTAATGCTCCAGGATATTCACACAAAGACACAGATATCGACTACTGTGTAGAATATATTTTTAATTGGAAGAGGCCATGCCAGCTGAGCTATAAAACAAGTACAAGCTGTTAGATATAATAATAGAGAAAAAAGACTAGGGGGGAAAAAAGTGAGTCATGAAAAAAAAAAAAAAAAAAAGAAAAACTATTCCGTTAAAAGAGACTTCCCAGGACTCCTGAGCTAAGGTAATGGTAGAAAAACATGAAACTTATCATGACCATCACGAATGCTGTTCAGGGATGCAGGGATCTTGATACCATGGAAATGGCACTTGTACTCAGGATTATCTTACATGATTCACATATAAATGAAGATGGTTCAGATTTTGGAGCAGTAACGACACACATCAAAAACTCCGAGGGTTGTTTACAGCGCACATGCACGCGTGTATAGGGCATTGTGGTATAGAGATGCAAGAAATTAAAAAGGAATTTAATTTTCCTCTTCCCATGAGAAATGAGTCATGTAAGCTGTAGCTCCTGATACGTAGATAGATGCCACTGACTTCGGTGTCAACCAGATGTCACTGATGCTGACTTGAAGCAAATACACCCAATATGTTTTCCATAAAATTAAACCCCTTTATTTGCTTCGGTAAATAATTTTCTGTAAAATAAGTATTGGGGTACTAATTTTGCTATTTTTTTTTTTTTATTTATTTTATTCCTTTTGCCTCTGAGAAACACAACTGCGTGTTCTTAACCGGAAGCATAGTCCTGACAAGACTGTTGAGAAGCCAAAATGCTGCTCTCTGTTAGTGCAGATGTGCAAGAGCTTACGGCTGGCAGCAGCGCTGGCGGTACGAAGCCGAGGGGACCCACCGGGTGCTTCGCTGCTGCTGCAATGCAGAGCTCCAGTTCAGGCATCCTCCACCTCCCGCGAGACAGCTCCTGCACGTGATAGCTAGGTGCCTGGAAGGTGATATTACGCATGCTAAATACAGTCGGTTCAGCCTCTTCCTCAAAGACCTTTCTAGACATCCTCTAAGACGAGGGATGGGTTGACGGCGGAGCAGTTGGGCAGCGAGCCCCGTTGGCGTTCAGAGCTGGTGCCAGGGCGGCTCCTCGCAGGGCCGGAGGAGCGGTTGCTGCTTTGCTCATCAGCGCACTTGCCTAACGCCAGCTGCCCCCCGTTGAAGACGTTTCCCTGGAGCTCTCGCTCACGGGTGAGGAACGACGCGCTGCCCGCTCAGCACAGCTTTTGGCCGGAGCACCCCTTCAGAGGAGGATTATAAGGCTTTGAATCCTTCAGGGCGGGATTCCACTTCCTCGGTGACTCCTTAAAATTGAGGTGGGAACTATCATTTTGAGAGAGCGCTTATGATCCCTGCTCACTTCTTTGAACCAGCAGCCGTGGTCAGCTGCCCTCGGGACCAGATTCGGCATCCCGACAGGAGCACCCGTGAGGGGGCAGGGCTTCAGCTGCACGCCCTTCCCTCAGCAGATTTATCGAGGTTGATGTGAAACGAAGCTCTTGCCTTTGGTGACGGGCCCATCGGCTGCCGGAACGCTTGTCTGCCTTTTCACATAGGGGTGTGCTGCCCGTCGTGGCACATCAGAAGCTGTAAGCTCCCAGGAACTGCAGCCTGCGATGCTCTTCAAAGTACTGAGGCCAAGAGAAGAAAAAAAATCTTGGGCTTCTTTTATCTCCGCTTTCCAGACAGTGTCCAAGTGTCTCTGGATTCCTGGTGATTGTCCTTTGCTGTCTGACATGATCTGCACTCAAAATCTACGTACTGCAGCACCGCACTGGTAGGTGCCCAGGCTCTTTACTGGCCCTTTCTCTAAATACCCAGATGTTCGGCAGTGGTCACATCTGGAACAGCAAATGAAACGCTGGCTATAGAGAAATGTTATATGCCAGAGGAGAGAGGGTTGGGATCACGGAATTTTTAGATGTAAGTGCCTTTCGGAGGGCTCGTCCCTAACTCCCGTTAGCAGTGAAGTCAGGGAGAGTGTCGAGCATTTCTGTCAAAGCCCAAACACTGTGGACCTGGGCAGGCAGACCGAAATCAGTCAGGTAATACACTTTTTTCTCAAACAACACTGTTTGCAAAACTGGTAGAGAAAATGCCAAACTTTATCAATGACCTTTTAGAACTACTTTCTGCTTTCAATGTTAAACACATCCATTTTGTCTTTGCATTTATAGGCCTCCTTTTCTTCTCGTATATTTGAGCTCCAGATAATTATTTTAATTAAAAATATGTAAAAGCCAACAAATGCAACGGAAGTATTTTCTCTTTTGAAAACCATGGATAATTACCTCCAATATCCATTACTAAGATGCCTCATGACACATTTTTATTTTGCTTCTCTGATATTTTTCTCTTCCTGCCAATGTAAATACTTATTGAATTCTATAGTAATTCACCTGAATACATGACATTAGCCATTAAAAGCACTGTTTTATTGTATTACTTTGGGGGAAGAAAAAAAAACAAAGAAAAAAAGAAAACCAGAAAGCACCGAGCCAGACACTTTCTCCATTACATTCTAAGGCTGTAATGCTTTAATAGAAGAAAGACAAACAAGAATTTTTGCTAAATATTTTCCTCTGTAGGTAACATCTCCCCGTTTCATTATAAAACTTGTAAAATATTATTTAGAAAACTACAGCAAAAATAATTAAAAATTAGATCACCATACAGGCACGTATTCATTGAAAGTAACAGTTAAAACTCCGGGTATCAAAGGAAAACAGTAAAAAGAGAAATTATAAAAAGTCAAAAGTGTGTCCTTTCTAAATATACAGGGATCTTAAAGTACAAAAGCACTTACATCCATAAAAAATGAGGGAGAGGCTCATAAGTGATCTGTGATCCTACAGGACAAATACCACTTACAAATTACAGATTATAAATTGAATATCTCTCGCAATCAAGGTATACTTCTGTTCCGACTATATACTGTCTATGTGCTAGTTATTAGTAGAGAAACTTTGAAACCAATTAACTTAAACATTGTTTCCTAGACTTTTCTTTCCCTCACCTCTTTATAAGATTTGTCTTGTCCTTGTGGCATGACTTCAGCACAGACCTTCCTAAACTCACTAATGAATGAAGATATCCATCCAAAGAGCTCCTGAGAGTCCAGGTCTTGCGGCTCCCCAAATTTTACCTGTCAATTTGAAAGAGAAGAATATTTAACATTAGTATATCAGAATAACCTAAACCATGCCCAGGATCTTAATGAATTTAGAAGAGCAAGAGAAAAGTTAAATACCTTTAATAAATGTAATAATAATAATAATAATAATTAGAAAACTTTAGAGCTGGCTAAAATCTCCAGGCAGCTGAGATCCAAAACATCCCAAGTAAAAGCGGCCCTGGGCGCTGTCACTGAATTCCCTCACTAACCTGGTCTCTCTGCCTGGACTATTGATCTCCAGCTGAAGAGGAGAAAAATCAGTAAATCATGAAGGTTCCTGGCTCTGCAGTTTGTTAGATGAACCCATTCATAAAAGAAAATGTGGACATGAGGGAAAAGGTTTACGTTCCATGGTGGGCAAGGTAGCAGCACGTTCAAGCCAAAACATTTTCCTTTTCTGGCATTTTGCATTGCAAACAAATAAAAATATTCATAGGGAAGCACACATTTTTGGGAGAAAAAGTAATTGATCAAAGAGCCACCTTTCCCTGTTCTCTTCTTTCCTTCACCTGAAAAAGCTGAACAGATGGAAAGTTTTTGAAAAAGATGTGAACAATATTGGCATCATGTCTGCTCTGCTATAAAACCAGAGGTGAAAGGCAGTCATACTACAAAGTTCAGTACTAGCAGAGCGATTCCTGCATTAACTAAAATCACTTCCACATATGTTCTCCAGTTCTAGGATAGGAAAGGATTTTTGATATTAAATCTGTTGCTAAGGTTTAATTCAAGAGGTTTGTCATCACTTTCAAAGACTTCTCCTTAATGGGATCAATGAGTTAAAGAACATAACCCTGCCTGCATCGGCTTTCTGACTGAGCAGAACAGAGAACATGCTCCAAAGGCTTCATCAAAAAGTTTAAAAAGGCATCTTGTGTTGCTGCAAGTTCTCATCTTGGCTGTAATCGAGAGCTGCTCTGTAATTGGGGGGTAGGGCTCTCCCAAGGCTGAGCAGCAATGCGGTTGTAGTTCAGAATTTCAGATTGCAACTGAAATACACGGAAAGGTTTGGGCAGGTCTCTGTCATCTAAACATGTTCACCTGGACGTCACCTAACACGTTTGTCCTTAGGAGCAAACCCTCTGCCTGGAAAGCAGAAACACAGTAAAAGAAACCACTCACGTATAATCCAGTCGCAAAAACTTTAACATTACCCAGTGACACCTGATTAATAGTTTTGCCTGTTGTGCTCCTAATTGCACCTCCTGGGTGCTCGGAGCCCTTGATCTTTGGCATGCCTCGCCACTCACCCATGGTGTGCCATCAGTTTAACAGTAATGAGAGAGGCATTTCCTGGAGCTAATGACCATCTGTGAGAAGTTGATAACCCACAGCTATACCACAGGCAGTTATCCCCAATTTATTGTTCATTTCATAGAAGTGTCACATGCCAAGGTCATTATTGATTTTATAAGCAGAATATAAAATCATAAAAGTAGGCCTGTGGATTTTTGTTTTATGTGCAACATGATTTCCATGGCTACCTACAACATGTTTCCAGATCAGATATTCCCCCAGGTAAGCTGGACTATTCCTTCCTGGTGCTGTTGAGATGATAGCCTGGTCTTTGATCACCCATCCTATTTTATATTTGCTTTATATCTTTGCTGCTTTATAAATATGCAAAAAGATCTGCCTAGCAATAACACTATTCAGGAGAAGAAGAAAAAAAAACGTTCTAAGTGAGAGAAATATATCAAATGCCTAACTTTAGAGAATAAGGGAGAAGGCGGGGGGACACACACCACAAAAAGCAGCTGCGTTAAAACTTGAGGAAACTTCTAGCTGCACGGACAATGAAATCCTCTTCAGATGCAAATAAGAGTCTCAGATGAGAGTTTCCAACACAAGAAAGGAAAGCAAAGAGCCTCCCACGTGCTGCTGCGCTGCAGATGCATACGTGCAATGCCTCCTGGCTGAACGTACACAGCTGGAGGGAAACGATGTCCGTGCAGGAGGAGTGCGACAGCGTGCACGTGCAGGAGGGCACATCCAGCACCCGCTGGGCATGACCCAGCTCTGCAAGCAGGACCGACCCCATGACACATACTCCTTTGGAAGATGACTTTAACCTAAAATGGGTCAAATTCTTCCGTACCTCACGCAAGAAGTGTCCGCCAAAGGTTTTACAGCAAAAGTGTCCCCACTTTTGGAATTTGGTGAATACTTTTCAACCATTTCCACTCATGTAACTCCATTGTTAATTCTCTCATTTACACTATTTTCCCACCTTCTTTATCTTCTTGCTTTATCCCAGTCCTTCTACCCTTTTTGTAGGCTTGGGGCTGAGTTCTTTGCCTAGTTCTTTTGCCACCATACAAATTTGGCTTGTTACCCTACACTGAATCATTTTTCCCAGTTGTGAAAGGCTGCAAGAGACACAAAGAAACGCTTGCACATTGGTACAATGGTATTTTTAGTAAAATATCTTGCTTATCTTCAATGTCTGTTCAGATAGGTCCTCAACGTCTTCCTGGCTGCATCTTCTGTGTAACATTTGCTTATCATTAGGCTTATCTACCTCCCCTTCATTAGAAAAAAAAAAAAAAAAAAAAAAAAAAAGGAAAAAACCCCACCACCACTTAAAGCTGTGTCCTAATCCCAGGACCAGGAAGTTATTCCAGTTTCGGAGATTAGCAGTGCATTTCAGCAAATCTGTCCCTTTCCTTACAACCTCCTAGGGTGACGGTTCTGCCAGAGAATACTGCTACCACAGCAGAGGCCTCCTGAATTCCTATCACGCTCCAAGAACACTGTAGTAAATGTGAAATCTACATGCAATGTTGTTAAAAATTGCAGCATGGAGCTTTTATCATTCCTTCTGGTATGACCCTCTGACCCAAAAAACATTTTCTAGTGTATTGGACATAGATGGGTTGGTTCTGTTCAGCGGAAAAAATGATTGAGAAAATTAGGTGCTTCTCCAGTGCAAGCATGGGTGAATATAATGGGAACAAACCAGAACAGACAGTTTCTTTATCAGAAATCTTCTGCTCATGGAGCTTCCTTTCTGCTCTGCTCCCTTTTAGATCTGTGCTACTACTAACATCTCTATCTTGGTGTCTCTTTCACTCGAATAACAGTAGCTAAATCAATGCCCTGGACTATAAGCTTCTCACTAGGAAAAAACCCTCAGCCCAAGTAACAGAAGATTTGCAGCTGCCCACCAGCCAGAGACACGATTGCTGGGACGAACCAGAAAAAGTGCCGGTTTCTGTAACATGGTTTCTGCAACATGTTGAAAACATTCAACAGTTAAACTCATTGAATTTATAAAGTTGCTGAACATCTACTTTTCTTTTTGATATTTGGGCCACGAACCCTCTAAAAATTGGGCTGTAAGACCTCAAGAAAAATAAAAGCCAGATTTTCATTCAAAACATTCCGCCACTGCTAGATGTGATTTTTTATTTTTTCAGTTTCTGTGGACAGTATAACTATAAAGCAAGTGGAAGTATGGGAACTTTTTGCACTTCTTTCTCCCCTCTCCCTATTTTTTTCTAAAGAAATGTAGATTTATTTTCATTGCATTTTAATATGATACGTACCAGTATGTTGCTATAAAGCTTCTTCATTTCATCACATCTTTTTGACAGCTGGGATAGATCCCCTTCATATTTCTGAATTAAATCCTGTAATAAAATAAAACTTCTTAATTTGGTATAGGAGCATAATATTAAAGTAGGAATTAAACAGCAGTGAAAACAAGATAATTCAAGTCAAAATTTTCATGTCACAAAAATTTCACATTTCACAAAAGATAAGCATACATCAAGCACACACATTTCCTTGCAAGTATTAAGACATCAAAGAAAAAAAAAAGAAACATCAATGTTAGAGAATTTTTTACTGTATCATCCAATGACACTACCTAAATCTATTAAAATTGACAGAACTAGACATGCATCATAAGGTCCTAATTTCCACCCACATTTGGCACAGTCTAGCCTTTTTGCATGTGAAGCAAACACTCCCAGTCCCCAGTTCTTCAGGAGGCAGAAACAGGGTCTTAGAAACTTAACTATTGAAACAAAATTTCTTAATTTTGAAGCAGCCTGTTCAGCTGCCTCTTCGTTGTGTCCTCCAACGCATCTTGTTCTGCCACTAGCATGGGCGGAATCATCTTAGATCAACCTATACTCACAACTTAGGCATGACCTTGGATGATGTTTCTTGGGTGGTCTCTTTTCCCAACTAACCGGCGATAGGATGAGAGGAAACAGCCTCAAGTTGCTCCAGGGGAGGTTTAGATTGGATATTACGAAAAATTTCTTCACCGAAAGGGTTGTCAAGCACTGGAACAGGCTGCCCAGGGAAGTGGGGGAGTCACCATCCCCGGAGGTAATTACAAGACATGTAGAGGTGGCCCGTGGGGACATGGTTTAGTGGTGGACTTGGCAATCCTGGGTTAATGGTTGGACTTGATCTTTTCCAACCTAAATGATTCTGTGATTCTCTATGCTATCTTCCCTTCTGTCTGAGGGTAGAGGAAATTATTACAAATTCATATATGCTCCAAAATTGCTATTATTCCAAAGTACTTATGATGGGCAACCATGGGGCTACCTGTTCCTCATCCACTCCAGCCTATTTGCCTGTGAAGCAAAAGCAGGAGATGCAGAAACTGAAAAGTCCATCCCATGCCGCAGCTTATAGTATGAGACACTGCCAGAAGGGAATAAAAGGCCACTTTCCCTCAAATGCTCCCGACCCCCTTGTCAGGGCAGGACTCAGCACAAACTAAGCAGATTACTCATCTTTTACCTCCAGCCCACAATAAAGTTGTGGTAAGGTTACCTTTAGTTCCTTGTAGAACTGTGACTCCTGGGGCGTTGCCTTGATTGTTTTGGGTTTAATAAGCCGCTTGCACTGAATAACGTTTTCCAATTCGTTTTTTAAAACTAACAAAAAGAGAAAGAAAATGAGAAACTTCACTAGCATGCCGTTGTGGCCGAAGGACGGCAAATGTCTAATTTAACACACATAGAATATTTAGGAGAATATGGGTCTATAATACATTCACCTAGGAATATTAACTTTCTGTTTTGCAACAGAAATCCTGAAAGAGGCATGGGTTTATGGGGAAAAAAAAAAAAAGTATGTGATCACATCACAGCAACAGCAGGATAAAGAAGAGGTCGCTAGTATGGTTATGCAGCAGCCGTAAATCTGACCTTTCCTAGCTTTGAGCACTGGGATTAGCAATGAAAATAACATTCTTCAAACCTACGTTTTTGTGTAGAAAGTTCAGGGTTCCTTTAAAGATAAAAGAAAGAAAATTCTACTCTATGTAAGGGTAAGAAATCTTGTCAGTTGGCACTAAGCGCTACATTGGACTGCTACTGTGGGAGCTCTCACGGTGTGAAATGGGTGGAGAAGACCATGCAGCCTTGGCTCCAGGGACTTGGTCCTGAACTGGCCCAGGGTGCAGTCTAGCATCTTCCTTGCCTTGTGCTCATGCAACACTTGCCATGGAGGAGCCCCAGGATGTGCCTTGAACTACATGGTGAGAACGGCTGGTTCAGTGGCATTTGGTCCATCTCTTTCCCTCTCTGCCCTGGAGAATGGGACTCAGAAGATAAGAGTGACTGCACTGGGACTATCAGGAATCCATGGAGGGAAGAGGCCAGTCAATCTCCTCCAGTTGCCACGACTCACCTCCTTCGACAGGTCCCAACAGTTTCTGGTACCTTGTCCATTGTATCGCTTTAGCCATGACTTTCCAAAACTGTCTTTAAAATATTTAGTGATGTTGAATCGCTACCAATGTTGTTCCCAAAGAACACAAGTGACTGAAGGTAAATAGTGTTATTTTTAGTTACTTACGTCTCCTAAAAAATTGATTGGAATTTCTTGGAACAGAATAAAAACACATTTTAGTAGTCTCAAACTACATGCCTGGCTGACTCCCAAAGCCCAGCAGAATAGGCTCAAGGGCTTTTCAAACCGAAAGCTGAGAGTGACTGCCATTCAGGTATGTTATCAAAGGCTGAAATAGGATATATTGCTCTGTAGTTACAGTCAACACCCATGCCACATTTTCAAAAGATAGATTTTTATAAACTTTCTATACAATACAAGTCATTTTCATCCACTCGTACACCTCTCTATCAGCTCTCAAAGGGTTCAATCTAAAATCCATTGAATTCACTGGTCACCTTATGATACTGTTCAGTGGTAAGATGTAAATGTCTCCCAAAGTCTATCTTACATTTCAATAACTGTATTCTGTTCCCTCCTGTGGACTTCACTAGTGTTGGACTCCTCTCTGGAGAAGGAGACCAGTTTGGTTCAAAGTTCTTGAACTTCAGGACTGAGCTGTAGGAAGTTTTCTGCTGCGTTGCCTGCTCCTGGAGACTCTGCTACAGCTGCAACTTTGACAGAGCACTCGTATCGCTTAACATTTGTAGTTTATGATAAACTCTATTTACCATGGGCAGTATATTTTTTATATTTCTAAACCACCTGGACACACTTTAATGTGTCTTTTTTTTAAATTCTTCACAGTAACATGGCAGGTTAAGTATCACCATAGCAACACTTTACCTGAATGTTTTGAACCTTTACCACTCTTTACAAACTACAGCAGTGCAATGAAAACCTGTTCCAAATGAGTGCACGACGTATGAAAAATCTTTCTCTGAATTTAGAAACCGCATTTACATACCATCAACTTCAGCACTGAGGCCCTTCATAGAAGCTGGAAAGGAAGAGAGAGGGAAAAACATGCTAATAAGCATCATTCGTGTTGTGAGGATAGGAGTTTCCACAGAAGTTGAAGGACTTCATTTTTGTTATTTGTTGATTACTTTTTTCCCCTCCCTCCTCTTACCATCAGGAACAGCTTCAAATTCTGTCAACTCCTGAGAAAATTTGGCCAGATCAGGCTCATGTAAGAAGATCTGTTCCACAAGGGCATGAAGCAAGGTGAATGTCCTCTCCTTACCCCGCAACAGAGGTAACTGCAAATAGAATAGAGCAAGAATTGACAGACTGAGCTATCATACTTTAAAAAAAGAAAAAAAAAAAAAAAAAGGAACAGCAGGAATGTTGATAGCTCCCAGGTAAATTTGACAAGAATAGAAAACACAATGAAATTTAACTTCTCCTTTTCAATCTGCCATTTCACAGACATTCTTGATTAAGATCAGCTTTACACTTTCATATCCGGTGACCTTCCTTGTTCTTTTGTGTCTTCTTATTCACACGGGTCTTTTTTAACTTAAGGTATCCTAACTGATTGCAGCTGATTCTGGACCTCCAAACACAGTCATTATTCCTTTCCACTTAAGAACAGCGTGCTGCGTTCGCAAAGATAGAAAAGTTCCTTAATTGAATCTGGGAAGATGCTCTGTGGCAGAAAATGATTTTGTAGGCATTTTTCATTATGACAGATGTGGTATTACAGCTGTTATATATATATATAAAATAAAAAAAAAATTTAAAAAAGGAATGCAAGTTGTCTCAGAATTGTCACTAGAGTTATAAATCACTCACTCGTATGTTAAAGTCTCCAGATGGGAAAGACACCTTACAAAACCAAAATAAAAATCCTTCTCTCCTATTTACAGATCAGGCATAATCTAACAATAGTGTTAAAGGTACAAGGCAGCTTAGGAAATTTGTATCTATTTTGTACTTTTTAGGAGCAGAATATGATGCTCTGCTGCTGTTGGGTGGAGGAGGGGGGAAAACCCCTGTGCTCAGTGGCAGCATTTTCTGATGGCAAATTCTGATGAAGAAGGGAAAGCAGTTTCCTCAAAACTAATGGAAAACTCAGCCCAATGTCACGCAAGTGGTAGGTCAGTGAAGAGACAATTAGAGAACTAAGAGTTAGACGATGCTTCTTGTACAGCAGATCTCTGTCAGGAAAGAGTAAAGAACACAACTTCGTCCCCTATTCAATCGTCCAGCAGAGCAACGATGGGGGTGTTGAAACCATTGCAGGCAAATTCCACTCCCTTTGAATTAATTTATTTACTTTTTTTTTTATTCTGCTTTGGAAACTTTACCTTAAACTGGCATTGTACCACTCGTTGCAAAAGACCTTTGCATTGGAGTAAAATGAAGCGCTGAGAAATTCCTCCGCTGCTATAGAAGTGTAACTACCACGGGAAAATGCTGCAGTTACAGCCTCTGACCACGTGAAACGAAGAGGATCCATACAACAGTGCTCTGCACAAAACTGCAAAACACAATTTTTCTAAACTTGCAGCTAACCAGGGGCCTGCGGCTGGGATGCCTCTTCTAGCCGGGGGATCTTCATATCAGGGCAGTCAGCATTTTGATGTCCTACCTCATTAGAAACGCAGTGTGTTCAACACCACAATGCCCCGTCTAGCCAGTGCTGCTCTAAAACAGGGAAACGCATCTTGTTATAACACACATTAAAGAGTACATTGTTAAACGGGATTTTGTTTCTAGTGTAACCAAGAGCAGATGTTAAAATGTTAGCTGCTCATTAAAAATGATTGCCTTTCCCCACATTCAGGGCAAAACTGAGTTAATATTAATGCCTAACATACCTTATAATATGATGATTTTAATGACAAGAAAAATATTTACTCACTTTGGCCAAAGATGACAATCGAAATCCTTTAGCCTTCTCTTTTCCAGCCTTTTCGTTTAAATGGTTCCCAATGGCTAAAATGTACTCCAAGACAGCGACAAATTTCTGGCTGGATTGCAGCTGCTTACTTGCTTGGATTTTCTGGTTTATTAGCTGAAACACACAGGTTTTCCTTCAGTTTAAATTGAAACTGTGAGTAAATCGATGGTGCCTATACCTTCCCTTTGCCAAAAGCCTCCCTGTGCCCACCTGAAGCAAGTCACGCTTCGGCTGATGGATTCCTTCCTACTCAACCTCCCTGGGAACCGGCCAGGGGATCGGGAAGGACCGGTTAAAAGTCTCCCCCCAAGACAAAGCCGGTGTTGACACAGTTACCCAATGGAGGTCACATCCGTTCTGGCTGCCAAACCAGTCCTGCCAAAACCACTTCAACCTCATCTCTTAAAAATGCTGCTGAAGAAAAAGTATTTTGCTGTTTGAGTGCACCAGATTGCACCAAATGTCAGGCGTCGGGGGAAGCAGATAGCCTGGAGCACAGAGTAAGGTTCTCCATCCTTCACCTCCCTCCTTTCTGTTTACACCAGCTGAAGACTCGTATCTTATCAAAATTCTTAGCACAGTTTCCCCACAAGGAAGAATAATAATAATGTCCTGTAATCAAACTCAGTATCAATTTCTGTTTTCCCAGGGAAGCCACCTCCCTTCTAGGGCTGTAGACACAAGAGGTGGTTTTGTTTTAAATTAGGAAATTATATTTTTTTTTTTTAGCACCACACCTCTCTCCATCAGTCACCAACACACAAATTTAAAAACAGGGAAAGGATGAAACACGTGGGAGAGCTGAAAGCCATTGTTAAAATATTCCAAATATTCAAATATTTGGTTTCAGTGGAGGACAGCAAAGGTGAAGCATTGTACCAGGCAGGTCAGAAATCTCTGCATCTCCCCGGTGTTTTCCATCTGTTGTTCCTCTTCTGAGTTTTGTTCACTGTTACTATGGTTTTAATCACAGCCAGGCAAAGGATAACAACTCGGGCTTGCAAAACTTTCAAATTTTGTTTTCATTCCCATGCAGAATCAAAGCATAAGCCTTGAAACATTTTCATAGAAACAGAGTCATGTCGAAATACTTTGTTTTGAATCAAAGCATATACAAACCCTGGCAGGTAAGGCAGCGCCTTGGAACAGGAGGACCCAGCCCATGAGACTGGAATACTGTTTATTTGCATTCCCCCCACCCCTAGGTCATCCTGAAAAAGGCAGAGAGGGACTTGAACTCTGGTTTGCAACATTTCAATTCAATGCTGTAATCCTGAGGGTGAACAGCCTCCTCCAGTCTTCTGACAACAGTAAATGTCTACGAGACGCTGGTCGAATGAACTTGCTCTGAGTATCTATGACTTTAGATTGATCCTTTCAGCTTGTGGGGCAAGAACCTCCCCACAAAAGGAACTGAATTTTAATGGTGAAATTCACTTCTGTCTTGTCACTGACCAAAGAAAGAGGAAAGTTTAACAACCCCAAATAAAAATTTGAAAATCCTTTCCTGTTCGTTTCTCCCTCCTTTGTGGAAGTCTGTTCCACTGCCAGACCCATTAGCAGCTGCTTCTTGAACCTTAGTGGAGTAAGGATGATATTAAATGCACATACGTGTGTATACATGCATATATACCATAGCCCTCATTTGTCTTTTTTTTTTTTTTTTTTTTGGCCTGTGTTTTGTTTTGGACCAGTACTGTGGAATACTATCATTAACAAAACACAATAAAGTTAATTGGACTCCCAAAAGTATTCCAAATGCACCAGTGCCACTGTATTTCAAATGTAGCCTGTCTCTAACAAAGCCATGACCTATAGAGATTTTTTAGAATGTTTTTAACATTTTTGCTTGTTACTTTTGAACAGTGCCATGAAATGGGTTTTTATACACTAGGCTGCCTGGATTATTAGACTATGAATTGCCACCACAGAGATGTTTTGCTATAGGAGATAAAAAGGGGAAAACCAACCCAAAACCTCCCCAACTCGACAGCTTTGAAATCTGCATTGAGGCCACTTGACCCTCTACTACCTCACTGGTAGATTTTGATCGCAAACGCGCTGTGGAGCAGTCGTGGTACTCACAGGCTCCAAATCTCTCATGCTCACAGGGAGCTCACGTATGGTAAGCAGGAGATCCAGCCTCTGGCCTAAGTGGGGGATTTTACACATCTGCATAAAATTGAAAAGAAAAGGAATCAAAACCATGTTTATACCAAAACATGCGCATGTATCTTTCATAATTTATTAATTTAGCTTCACCATAACTTTTCTAATTTCTGTACTGATTTATTAATTTTATTCTAGGCTTTAAGTCTGTAGATATACTATGGCAAATATAAAAATAACATACCTAAATATGCATCATTTGCATATGCAAATGCAAGAAAACACTGTATACTAGTAGGGCAAACACTACTAAAATCAATGACACTCATTTCTTGTGAACAAGAATAGTTAAATGCATACAATTTACCGTTACAGGTTTTGGAAATCAAGCTTAGAATAAATCAGCTCCTACTTTGGAAGAAGGGCGTGTGACTTGGAGACACAAAGGAATCCATACGCTTCTCTTCATAATATCCACCTGTCTCAACTCTTTATCAGATAAATCCTCTTATACTGTTTCTGGCCGAGATTGTAAAATTAAGTTTCAAACAACAGCTTCTGGTAGTGGTTTTATCTAGAAGAGAGAGTCCTAGAAATGATGTGGTATATTTTAATGCTGTGCCTTCTTACCTCTAGCATAAACTGATCGACCACGTGCAGCTGGGAAGGAGACCCCTTGAATGACTGGTACCTTTCTGCATCTTTTGGTGTTGGCATGTATCTGTAAAACAGCAAATGAAAATTATATTGGTGCAACATAAAACGGTCACTCCGTTCCATGCGTCAGAATTTCTTACTGTTCAGTGTGTTTTACGTATCGCATGTTTATTTAACTTTATAGACATTTGAGCCAACTATGCAATGGAAAGCAAAAAAGGTTCTGCAGATACATCTGCATATCTGGAAATAGTTATATATAAAAATAAGGCTTGACAATAACTGTCAGTAGTGTTCACCTGCAGATCTACAGACGATTTACGATGGCATGGGCTGTTGTAAAACCACGTGACGAAGGAGTTAAGGGCATAATTTCCAAAGAGGTTCATTAATTCTGTGCTTGATACATATGTGCCTTGTTTTCATTGATTGGATGAACCTTTCAAAAGCAGCTAGTAACAATATACACTTTTTGAGCAGTTATGGCTGTGCTGACTCAGCTGGCTCCAGCAATAACTTCTTTGAAAAATTAGCACAAGAGCAGAGCAGACTCATGCTGTGGTGTAGTTACCAGTGGGCCCCATGGTCTGAGCGTCTCCTCCCTCCAAAACTTTTTTAATTGCCCGTGAAACAAGAACGGGCAATGACATTTCTGCCTTTCTAACTGCCACATCACATCCGAGACCCGTTTCTCAGTTTTGCTGATCGCTTGTAACACAGACCCACAACTTTCTTCCTTTGGTGTAAGCAACAGAATATTCTCCCACAGCACTCCAGAGCTGCAGATTTTTAGAAAACTGATGTCTTTAAACGTGCCTCCACTTGGAAAAACAAACTCACACCACCACAGCTCCCCTCCTTTGCAGCTCTTCCTGCCTGCCTGATACACCAGGGGAATTCGTAGCGTATCTTAAAGAAGAAAAATGAAATCAATGTTATAGCTAACATATGAGAAGGAGCATTAAGAATCTTAAATATGTTTTCAGGTCTACTCTCTTCTTTCTCTGCAGAAAAACTACTAAATTTGTAGCAAGTGTGCTTAAACATTCATGGAGATAGATATACATTTTCATTAAATGCAAGGAAATGTATTCAAAGATGGAAAAAATAAGGCAAAGATTTGAGCATGTTAAATACAGGACAAACAATAAGATTTTTTTTTTTACTGTTGTCAATAATTTAATATGACGCTTTAATTGAGTAATTGCTGGGATTTGAATTATTAAGTCTATATTAAAACAGATTACAAAGTATTCCATTCATCACCCTTCATCATCAAGAACAAAAAAAATGAATTCTTATTTAAAAATAAGTTATCTGTTGGTAAATTAAATATTTTTTTTATTTATCATTAAAAATAGTTTAACTTTCTAAGCAAATTCAAATAACACTTTTTTAAAGCTGACAGCAAATATCTTCATTTAATCAGAAGTCTGATATCGCATCAAATTATTTTAACGTATTATGTGTATGAAATGAAACTAGCCGATTATCTAGGTTTAAAGCTTAAAGCATTAAACAATGGAAGCCATGGAAAAGGAAGCACAAGACTATGTGAATGCATTCCATAAATATCTTTTTACATGAATGCAACTCTAACAGAATTTGTTCAATGAAAAATCTCCTACTGTTCTGAAAAATTAACTTTACAGAGACAAAGGGTGCTTTGCAATTGATTTTAAGAAGTCAAGATAAAGAAGCATTCAGCGAACTATGCAAAGGTTTCTGTATCAAAATAAGTCCTGAAGTTTCTAATAATATTCCACCACCTCCACTAACCTTCACTGGATACGTGAGCAGAACATTTTGCTCCCCGCTCAAAGTCTTAAAAATGTGATCTTGGTTTTGGCTTTAAATATTTTTTCATTTTAGAACAGTAGAATTTAGACTTCCTGCTCAGGCTCAGACAATATGACAGGTATAATTTGCACAGAGAGGACTTTTCCAGCCCCTGACTGTCCTGTTTAAACTCCTGTCAGAACCACAGGTTCTCAATTAATCGGGGGCTGCAGTTTCCACGGTAAAGTTTTCCGCTATGGCACCTAAATTGAGTGGAAAGGTCTTCAAAAGTGCTAAGCGTCCTGCTCCTCGTATCATGCCAACTCCACTACAGCGCCTCGTACAAGAGAAACCTGTGAGTGCTGATGGTTCCAGCTAAGCGTCTGCTCCTTGGATGAGACGTCTGAACGGGAGCTGTGAGACGCTGCACTGCCTTGGAAATCCAGCCCTCAGTTCTGCAATGCATCTCATCTACTTCAGTAACATTTTTAAAACTGTTGGGGTGGGAAAAATCAGCTTCCTTTCACTACAAGATTTGTACATGCATTCCTAGATTTTGGGAAGAAATAAGAATCCCAGGAACAGAATTCTTGATCCTATATAACATATAGCAATGCAGCATCCAATCTCTCTTACACATTCTGTTACTAGAAAATTTTCCTCAGCATTATTGCTACCAAAGGAAAACTCTGAAATCTTCAAGGAAAAAATAAAATATTTCAAGCTTCATTGCCATCATTATTATTATTATGATTATTGTCTGATGGCAAAGAGCCCAGATGCTATAAATCAGTGATTTCAGTGGTGTTATACTAATTTCAACAGCGTGGAGATCCTGGGCTGAATCTGCAGCGCTGTAGTAGGGCTTGAACAACAGAGAGCACTCTCCATGTCCAAGACATTTCACTGCAATTATGACCCATTCCACCCCTGCAATTAGAAACTGCAGTAAGATCTTTTTTTTCTGAAAGAAGCTGTTCAGGTCAGCTTTTGAAAGGCAGCAGAGCTCCATGACCTTCGGTGGGGCTTTACACCACTCACCAGCTCACAATCCACTGCGCACCAGTGTGGGGTGTAACTGGTAGAGCACTGGGGCAGCACGGACACTTCCTCCAGAACACCGGTACACTTAAAACATTTAAATATTCAATATCCTGTCCATATCCCGTTGTACTTCAGGCAAGCTTCATACACGCAATCTCACGTAATGACATTAATTCCGTACGTTACCTCTCTGTTCTTCCTGTTCACATCACTTTCTAAGCACAGACATGATTCTGCAGGCTTTATAATTACTGTTGATGTACTGATTACGATCAGGATTTTAAGGCCAGAATTAAACTCATTCCACAGGAAGTAGACACATCGGTAGCAAAACTGATTATTTACTTCCTCGCTTTCTTTGCCAACATCACCTTTTTGCAAGATTTCTCTAGCAAAAAACTCAAAGATTTCTTATTTTGAAGCAAGAAAGAATTTCACATTACATTTTCACAGGAATGCGTCTAATGAAATGGTACAGGTATCACCTGGGATGTATAACTGACAGTACTCTAGGATCCTGCTTCTTTCCTTTCTTTCTGCCTTAAACTATTCAAAGAGACATAATCCAGTTCCTACAAATTTCACATGCCAATAGTTTGCTTACACTCCTGAAAACTATTTCTCTCAATATAGTAATTCAATTTTTTTAAAGATACCGAGATTTGCATCCTGCTTTAAACCCACAAATCTCTGCCACTCAGAAAGACTGATATTCTTCATATCTCATCATCCCATGACGGTCTTTTAACACTTGTCTGGCTTCCTCCTCTCCAAACCAGTTTTAAATAGGGAACAGGATTCCTTTTGTTTCTTTCATGTCTGATCCCACAACAGATGGTAAGGCTGTAGTAAGCAATGTTGTAAAGTTTTCTCATCAAGTTACACCTTCTCACTGCCACAACTTACTCTTTTACTTACTCTGCTCCTTGTAACCAGTTCACAAAATCATGTCAGATTTGCTGTCATTCCTTGCAATCCCTTTTGCTACACAACATGGGGAAAAATGATATTTTGGGGACACACTCTAAAATCTCAGTTGCAAGGACTGAGATTTCTGTGTGCAACCCGAATATTCTATTCACAACCAAGAGAGGTCCAATGTAGCATCTTTCCTGAACTTCCTATTATTCGCAGAAGATTATGGCTTCCCCAAAAGGTAGCATACATTATAAACAAAAATTGAGCCCCAAAGATTACCTTCTTAGTGCTGTAATCTGCTCATCTGTAAGTCCACCACTCTCTTCATGTATAATGTACAGTTTTTCTTTCAGCTCGCTTGGTTTTATACGGAAACTTTTAAGAAAAATGTCTGGAGGAAAATGATTCTTCGATTACTTTGAAGAAAATGCTCAAGGGAAGGAAAATCACTAAAACATTTCATATTTACTTTCCAGATTATTTTTTTTAAAAAAAAAAAGCAGAAAAAAAACCCAAACCCAAAACCAGAAAAAACGCAAAACACTTAGTAGCTGCTAATGCTAAGGCAAAAACTGAATCTTCATATTTTATTTAAATATACATAGCAGTAATCAAGCCAAAATACACTTCTGTCAGAACATAGTCAATGCTTAAGACAGAACTATCAAGATATTGCTATCAGAAGGTATTCAATTGCTTGCTCATATATATTTCTCTTGTACTCAGCTCAACAGTCAAAATAATTTTTTTTCAAAACAATAATATGATGTATTGGAGTATTATAATATTTTGAAGGTGAAAGAAATTAAATTATCCACTTGTTTTGATTTTGTTGACTTGCTTTGTTTGATTTCCAGGGTTCAAAAGAATGTGGGTAGAGTCCATGCAAGAAAGATTACTCCCAAAATGAAGGCAACCTGGGAAACAGAAGCGCTCACTTCTTCCACACTGCCTGATATTCTAAAATCTGATTAAGAGGGTTTGTAATGTTTAAGACTTCTGTGCTGACATGGCGCTAGCTCATAATATGCACTATGATAGGAAAATGGAAAGAAGATGTCTCTTCCCCAAACAGGTGAAGAACCATTTGGGAGGCCGTTGCTCCTAAAAAGACTATTTTGTCTTGCCAGTTATTCTTTAATTACTGTCTGTCTCCATGATTGTCACCAAAGGATGAAGGTAAAAAAGGAAGCACAAGGAAGTGAAGAGAGGGCATCAGCAGAGAAAGCAAAAAGGTTTAAATGCTTCTCAGTGTTGGCATGAAACTTGTCCTAGAGTCTTTGCTACGGTAGAACTCCTCTGAGCAGCACAAGGGGATTGGGAAGGAGAACTCAGGAAGATGTGTATGGTTTACCTTTTCTTTTTCCTCCAGTCCTAAAAAGGAGCAGAGTTTTTCAGGCTATAAGAACTTGCTGTGGTCTGAGTCAGCTGTTGATGGTTCTCAGGAGACTGTCGGCCAATGGAGTATATACCATTCATTCTTCCTCTGACACACTTTCCACCCTTTTAATTTTGTTATAAGATCTAGCTTTAGTGCTAAGCCTGACAGAATCTTCCCTTTTTCCTTCTTGTGCCTTATATCTTCTGCTTCCCTCTGCCTTTTAAACCATCTGTCTCTTCAGGTGGGGTGATGTCTACGGACCGTAACATAGTGAATAACTCATCGTAAAATAAAATGTTGATTTTAAACTTTTCACGACCTGTCTACAAAGTATTTGATATTTTCTTGAACATTTTCAGTAGGTGAAATTAGTGAAACAGGCACCAAGCTGGTATTTTGACTCCGAAATCAGTTTTTCACCCACTAGATCCCACATTCTTGGATTAACACATACATTATAGTGTTTCCCAAAACTTTTTCATTGGAAATCTGAGGATGTTTTTCTTGTCTCTCTCTTTCTGATGCCTGTACTCTGTATGGCAGAAATGTATTTTGTCTACAAGAATCCACTAGATAAGTTAGCTTTTATTTGCATTTTCTCATGCATTGGGCTTGAATTTAGTGTGTAGATGATCTTTCAGAACTCTCATTTTTCTCTTGTGTTCAGATACCCACTCAAATTCTCAAGAAATTTTAACCTACTGGCATTTTGGAGCTTCATCTTTTTATTCGTTAATTTAAGAACTGTGGTTTGCAGCACTTGCAGGAAGATTAATCAGAATTCTCAGGATCAAATTAACTTTTGATCTAAGTAATGTCCATTATAATAAGTATATGCCAAAAATCTCACTGATGGGACTTTAAGGATAAGATTAAGAAATGGATGTAGAATGCCTGAGTGAAAAAAATTGTAAGAGGAATAGGATCAAAAGGAAGAATGGTGCTATTTGCAAACCAAAAGAAAGAAATTTCCTCAAAGAAACTGCAATGATTTAGTAGATAAAAGTGCTATTACAGGATTCTTTTTATCTGCAACAGCACTTTCGTATCACTCACTTCCTTTTAACCCTTCAAATTGTTAGTCAATGGCTGCAATAATGCCAACAAGTTATCTCCATTTACAGTTGCCAATTAAAACTTTACACACTCTCCAAAATATATTCTTTCTTATCAATATTCATAAAGATGAAATCATTAAAACTTCAAAATTAACTGCCCCAAATTCTTTACACATGTAACATTTCTTAAAACATCACTAGGTTATAGAACTTTTTTGGACAGCCATCCCTGTAATGGAAATCAGAGTAGTCTTTGAAGAACAATTACCCTTGCTCCTTTAATATCTGCCACTTCTCATCAAAGTAATTGAAAGAACTTTACATCATTCTATTTGTAAGACCAGAACTATGTGCTGAACTGCTTCGTTAGCTGTGAAAGACCTTTTCACAGGTCAGGCCTTTTGCAGAATCATACCTAGGATATGAGGGGGAAGGATCCTGTTCATAACCGTTCCAGACAGCCATTCACAGTCTCAGCTATGGGCCAGAGAAAGGCCAAGAGAGTTCCTGCAACCTGGCTTGTTGCCTCAAAGGCTTCTTACACCAATCCATCTACACCTACATGAATATTCTTGAACTCAATGTAAGAGGGAGATGGAGCACAGTACTCAAAGTTCTAGCTGCCAAGCTGTTTCTGTTGACTTGTTTCACCTGGACAGCCCAGAAAGTTTGAAAAGCCTTTGAGGTCAGAGTCATTGATTTCACAGGTGTCATACATGATTTTACATGTCTGCCTCGAGACAACAGCATCCCAACTCAGTGGCACATCCACATGCTTTGTATAAGAGGAGGAGAAGCTTGGTGCTCCTACTCTACATCATTAAGGACCACATTTAGAGCAACTGAGCCATGAGGTCTATTTGTGTAAACGAGTAGAGGGGCACTGAGTTACAAGACAACACGAGCTTGTCTCATGGCCTATTGAATGGCAGAAAGTACAAATAGAAAATGCATGCAGTGCTCACCCCAGGCTTCCAGACAGGAACACACAGTCCTTATTAATAAACTTACTGAAGTTATGCGCGACTTTTCGATCTAACATGATGTGCTGATTCGCTGAAGGTTCATTGCCCGAAAATACCGCCACGTCCTGGATCTGGAACTGATCACAGAGTCTGGATACATCTATTTTTTTCTTGCATGGATCACATGATCCCCAGACAGATTTTTGAATCTAAAAATATAGGAATGACAGGGTAAACAAAAAGCCAAAAGAACAGAGCTGCTTTTTTCTATCCAAACACAGAGAAGGCATCCAGGTCGCTTTGTGACACAGCTGTACTTTCATGATAACTATAATGTAATACAGGCTACAATATTATTTTTTTCTTTAACAGGTCCCCTCAATTTCATCCTCACCTTATCATAAGGAACAACATCCCAGTGAAAGGCTTTGGTTCTCTTTGTCGATGGAGAGAGGCTGGGGGGCTGCGGGAATACAGGCGGGGCTGGCGGTACCTCCGCCTTACTTAGGGCAAGTGGAAGCGATGGTGATGCTGGGGCTGCTTCCCCCTCCGCAGGCTTTGTCTGGGGGCTCGAAGACTTGTTCAGACTGGCTGTTGCAGAACTCACACCAAAGTAGAGGGCCTCTTCTTTCTGTTCATTCAGAGGTACAGTAAAATCCTCGTAATCAGCTTCGGAGGAGGTGCATCCTTGAGATCCCTCCTGAGGCAGTGAGGCACCCTCGCACAGCTGACAGTACCGTTCTATGAGAGACACCCACTCATTCTGGAGCTTGCCAACATCCTCTGCCCTGTTCCTTTGGACAGTAAAGGGTATTCGAAACCTGAAATTTAAGAATGTCATATATAAACGCAAGGAAGTGTAAATAACATGCTGACTAATACAGCCACAGATATTTCTTATTTAAGCAGAATGATGTTCAGCAGCTTTACTTGTCAGAGGAGCCCAGTGCTGCTGACTCTGACCTTTTCAGACAGAGTTAATTGCTTACGTGTCTGAGGTTAGAGAGCTGAAGTTTTGCCATATATTGACTTTGTGGTGCAGTTACCTCATAATTCCTCTTCTCCACCTTGGGGGAAGGTGAACAATATGCTACGTCTTACTGGGCTTGTTGCACAAGCTAGTCGGAACCTGTTCACACATCCGTCCTATCAAGCTGAATGATATATCTGTTCACTGGCTCCTGACACGACAACCAGACGAGTCTTTGTGGGCAGTATTTCAATGTGTCTTCTCAATTCCACCATGTGGTACCTTTAACTCCACATTAAAATACTCATCAGATCACTGAGGAGCAATGGGAGGGGCAATCTAGATAATTCTGATGGCCTCGTTTCTCCACTGTTGCATTTTGTTCTGGGACATTGAGATTCTCAGTTGCTTGACCTTGTTTTCAGTAGTTCTGCTTTAACAAATTATTAATTACCATCTATACTTACAAATAATTGTGTTCTTTGGTCTGGACTGAGAAGGTACTGCATCCATTCTCCTTGCTGACACTCACATTACCACCTGACAAATTAATTGTATTTGTTACAGGGTCTGCAGTCTTGTTCTTTCCTCCCAGACCTATGCAATATAAAGTCAACTCTCCTTCACGTAGTTGTACCAAGTACCTGAAGGACAAGGAACGGAGATACAGTTCATTCTTCACTGACTACTTATTTACACAAGCCTTGCTTGAACAGAGGTTCAAGCATTTTCTAATGTCAATCAGTCTCCACATCTTTATAGCATCTTCCATGCAACAGTCAAAATGTATCAATGCTAAAGCATAAAACCATTGAGATGAGGGCTTCTTATTCACATCTGACACGTAAGTAAACTGTGACATAAAATATGAACTTCCAGCCTGCCGTGCCTAATGAGGGAGCTAAAACTAAGAAGATCTGAGTATCAACTAAAAATCACACGAGTCCTGTTATTTTGTTAGCTACACTCTGTCCCTCCCACTCTATTTATTCCCCGCGTTTGTTTGCAATGGTGGGTCTTTTGGACTATGAGCTTTTAAAGGACTTCACTGTGTGACTGAGCAGCGCATAATATGACGAGGCTTCAGAGTTTCCGTGTCTTCTGGGTTTTACTGCCACCAAGCTATAAACAAGTCACCATAAGATAAGTTAGTGCCCAACCTCACAGGCCAAGAACTCTCCCTCTCTTGGAAATGTCTCTGCACACGCTCTTACTCCATGAGGACTGATCCTGGTGGCCCCTCATTCCCACGAGTCACTTGGCCGGAAGGGGTCAAAGTATTCTGCTCTCAAGGGCTCCATCAGAAATGGCTGTGCCAAACTGTGGGTGTTACCTATTTAAACGATAAATTAATCCTGGCACAAATTGCCTGCCCGTATGCAGCTTCTCTTAGAGCAAAATGTTCTGCATCAGCCTCTCTTCTAGGATTCTGCTCTGCTGGTTATAAGAAAGGCCCCACACTCAAGAACAAGTGGGGCTTTACTGTATGTGGGGTTTATTCTTATTTAAGCATTTGCATTCTCATTTTTCTTGAGGGTTACTGCATTTCTTTATCATTCTGACAGTTCTATCAGACCTTTCTTTTCCTCCACTCTCTCTTCAAGGTGTGGCTAGTTGATTAAGGTGTTCTGTGAGGAATTTAAATAAGTTTAGCTGCTCCAGAAGAATTAAACATAAAATATAAATTGCATCTATTCCCACGTAAACAGTCAAAGTGATAAGAATTGTTTAATGGAGCTGGCAGTTATATTGATCTCTCCTTTCTTTAAAGCAGGGACTTATAGTTTAATCGGATCTCCAGATGCTTCCACCATTATTTACTTTGCCAAAAAAAAAAGGAGGATTAATATCAAGAAGAAAGCAACAAGGGCTTTGCTTCACAAGATAAATAAAAATCAATTTTTGTTTGTTAACAAACTTGTTAAATGTTGCAAAGTAACAAATCCTGGGACACACTTGAGGATAGTGTTTACAAGACGTACAGTGGTAGCCTTTTTAAAACAATTAAAATCATTTTCTGTGAACTGTGAAGTCTTTGAGATAATTGCCCTGTGCAGATAATTACAATGTTAATTTTTTTTTCATTAGTTTTTGCTAGACAGAATTTTTTTTCTCTCTTTCTCTCCGTTGATAGTATAAGCAATTTCCAGGTGTTTTAGGAGCTGGCTCAGGGGAAGGGTGGGTTGTCTGCAGGATGGGTAGCAACCTACGCAAAATCATTGTGGCTGGTTCGCTAGTTCAGTAATAGAATAAGCGGAAGCAGAAGTCCTGCTTATCTGTGACGGCTTAGGGGCTGAATGAAATGGTGGTGACAGCCCATTTCCTACTGAATAACGACTCCTGCCTCTGAAACCACCACCCCTTTAGGCCACCCCCACAAGATGGAAGGTCAGAACATTACGAGAATGAATTAATGAATTTTGGGGCAGCCATTTGGCCAGCGTGAGTCAACGTTCTCTAGCTGGACTCCTATACTCCTCATCTGCTTTGCCAGTCTTTTTCTCCTTTTCCTTATGACTGAAAATGGAGTAAAAAGTAAAGAGGTAAACATAAAGAAGTCCCACCATTAAAATCCCTCTGAGCACCATCACCATTATATATTTAACAAAATCCACAACCCAGAGGTCTACGGAAGGGCAGTTCGTACTTCACCCATTCGGTGGATGGAAAAGTGTTTTGCTGCAAATCCAGGAGTCCTTCATGTATCACGTCACATTCTGCAGCTCTCCCAGAGCAGGACTCTGCTGGTCTCTTGCACGAATTGCTCTGTATAACTCTGCTCAGAAGGTATGTTATCTATATAATAAGTGGCAGCAGACAGAGTATATTTTCTATGTTAATTCCCTTGAATAAGACATTAATAGGTGGATTTTTCAAGTATAAAAATGATAGACAACACTATAAGCAGCAGCCAAATAGGTAAAATAAATTAACATAAAATAAATAGGGTCTTTCTATGATGCTAAACTACTTAACTGCAATTTGGTTTTATGCCCACAGTTCTAAACTTGTCAGTGTATGAAGAATATAATTTTATTCTGGATGGGTTACTGTAAAACATAATTTTACTTTTTTAATTCATATACAAAGCAATCTAGGACAATGTTTCTGTTCAGCTCAGTTCAAGCCCAAGTAGTACTCGATTGATTTAGCTTGAAATCTCAAACCCCAGCAAAAAAATGAAGGCTTGCCTACAGTTGAAGATAGCATGGATTAAGGTTGGTGTGAATTTAAAGCGCTCTTTTTTGTTAGACAGGGCCATATTTGAATGTTCTTACTACAGAATACATGTACCTTTTTGAGCTCTTCTGCCAAATGTATTTTGAACATTAAGCTAATCTATTTGGAACATTAACCTCATCAACTGTGAGGCACTGTTCCTCTGGAATAAAAGTTTCTGCATGTGGAGTGAACTGTTGTTTCACGAGGGATGAATCCCTCTGCAAAAAGCCCCTTCAAAATGGGTCACCGGAGAAGTTTGGATGTAAACTCCTCTGTGGTTTTGAGAGTTCGTATCTCAGCCTACATTGTGGAGCTGGCTCCAGCGTCTCAGCAGTGGGATGACACAAACTCCAAGACTTGGTCACCCCAAACACCCGGGATAGCTGCACTCAGGTGAAAAACTAGTGGTAATGTCATGACTCGAGTTTCTCAGGTTTCAGTGTAGAGTCTAATTACACTAATGACTTGGAATATTTAATTGAACCTAGAACTTGAAAGGAACTGAGACCCCAAAATGAAACAGCTCATACAAAATCCTGCAACACTGAATCATTTCATTAAACAAATATCTCATTGTACCTAGGCTGTCTTGCTCTTTTTAATAATTTCAGTGTATTTTGATGGTAAAAGATGAACTACTAGGTCCTTTATCCTGAACTCACATTCCCTTTGTTCTATGTACGAACATACACAGAATAAAGACATTCCTACTTCTTTGTTTGCACAATGCACAGCATAACAATTCCAATTTATGATTGGGACCTGCTGGGTACTACCATAACATTAGCTGTTATTTATAGCAATCTGTCTATGACATTGTAAAAACTTACCTTCCTTTTATCATCAAGAGACACTGCTTCCAGCTCATAATCTTGTCGCCCATGAAACACAATGCTGAAGCGCCTCCTTTCAGTATCTTCACAAGCTTTGACTTGTGAGAAAGGGAACTGTTTCTTAATAATTCCTTTTTCAATGTTAAAAATGGTCTTTGTGTTGAAATCAATCTGGAACAGAAAGTTCTTCATTACTTGACTCCATCGCTTCTCTTCATTGAAAGGGAAAGACAGCATCCCCGATATTACCATGCAAGGGCATTTAGATAAAGGACCAGCCTGGAATATGTATCTATCTTGCCAATGAACAGAATAAAAAATGACATTCCATCATCAAGATGCTGTACGATATTTGTTTTAGTTACAAAACAAACAGATATTAATTGTAACTGTGTTTCCCTATCGCTTTTGATGAATATGCATCAATTTATCACTCTGAAATATTTCCTCTTTAAATTCTCCTTGTCATATACAACCCAGTGCACAAACTTCCCATTCAGCAGCAGTGGCACGACCGTCTCAGCAAAGTTTCAATTACTGACCACTTCAACCTACGCCCCAGTACGAAAATGAAGTGAAGGTGGTTATTTTTATAACGGCCACTTCTGTGTCAGGAAAAAAGGATACTATTGAGAGATTATTTTCTGATATAAATATTACTGTGTTTTGGTTTAGATCTTATCTAACACAGATTTTTTTTGTCTGTATATATACGCATATATGTGTATATATAGGTGAAGGGAGCGATGAAAATAGTCAATATATTTTATTGCTGTTTCACAGCTGTAACAATTAAAAATTGTTTGCTTCAAAATAAGATTTTTTTTTTCCACTGCACAACCTATATCTGCGGTGTTAGAAACTGGCACAGACAGATTCCAGTATCTGTTCTATGCATCAGTCCCTGCTGAGCAGAAGCAGCTTTGTTGATTCAGTAAGATGCGAATATATCTGACTGCCCAGCGTCAGCGAACGCGGCCCATGGAGAAAATAAACTCAGAAGAGTCTCACATCTCACCCCAGTTAGATATTTACCTTTGGTCATAAATGATTCTTGGCACCTTTCGTTCCTACAGCGTGGACCGTGCCAACCAAATGGCCACTGTGGCCTTTCCCTCTGCTCTGTTTACAGCAGGACCATTCCCATCATTATCTCTGGCTTCTGAAGGCTGCTGGTACCCAGAGAGCTGGAATTGAACTACACCAGATTCCCAGACTGATAACTTCCACATCCAATATAGATTTTTCCATCAGCTTTATGTGTAAACAAATAATCTTTTAATTCCAAAAACTGGGGGATACTGAGGGAAATAAGGAGATTATACTTTCTACAGGTAAGATGTAGTAAACAAAAAAGCCACCCTCTAGCATGTATCACTTGGACTTGCTTATTATCAAATTTTGTCCAAACTGCAGGAAAAATTCAGTGAAATCCAGGTTCCCGGAACCAACATGAAAGCTTTGTCACTGACTTCACGGAATCAGGAAATCACCATCGGGTGCTATCGACAGAAGTTTGCTTTAATATCGTGCAAGTCAATAAAGCCTTAAGGGTTCATAATGTCAAAAAAAAAAAAAAGAATTCACAGGACAGAGTAACCAGAGAAGAAATGCACAGTCTGCCAAATGAACCTTCTGAGTACCCCCAGGAACATCTCTTCCCAAGGTTCTAGAGAGTGCATTGAAGTGTCCAAAGGGACAGATCTTTAAGTATGTCTACATCACTTGTAGGTACTTACTGTTGCTAACTACTAAGAGCAACTCCCAGGCAGGATCTTTACAATCCATCATCTTGGTGAAGAATCATGGGGTTTAGAGGTGAGAGAACCTCTGAGATCATCAAACCCATTCTACAGCTCTGCCAAGGACTCAGTAGAGGGAGTTTCAGATATATACTTTTGGTCGAAAGTCTGTTCAATATCTTACAGGTCACTGAACCACAAGATGTTTTAAGCTATCACATAACATTTACTGAGCAAACTAATCATCCTATATTTTTTATATATTGTTTCAAAAGTGAGAGTTTTTAAAGTTACCTGCAAAATTCGTTTCTGCCACCGATAGTGTTTGTGTTTGTAGATAATGAAGTTAAATTGTGAGCCAGTTAGCAAATCCTGTGAATCCTGAAAAATAGAACAGAAATCAGCAGTATGTCCAAACTGTGCTAATTTTTGCCCACTCAAATCCGGTCGCGTTCTCAGGTGAAATCTCCCTCAGTGACCAGTGTGAAACAGTGCTGGAAGCTTTGCAGGAGACCTCCACATGGAGACACATGGAAGAACCCTCCTGACCTGATTTTCACCAGCACAAAACATCCACAACTCCTGCTGTAGTAATGAAGGGATCGCAGATTGGGAGGGAAGGTGAAAGGGAGAGCAGAAAGCAGGAAGACAGGGAGGAGAAGAGCAGACCCCAGGGAATTGTACTAAATACATTCAAAACACATGAGAACAAGCAGTTTGTTAAATCAACTAAGCAGCAAACAAGAACCATATATGACTTTAAGGAAAAATATTTACAAACCCTTGAATGTGGTGCAGTATAATGGAAGATCTTTGTTCCTTAATAATATATAAGGGTATACAATTTGTTATCTGGTCCCTTATAGAATATGACTAGTCTTATAATCTTCAGGAAAATGCAGGGAATGGAAGGTCATGATCCAGCTATATTAAATTTTATTTCGTTTTAATAATTAGCTATCACAAAAACTTTAGTGCAGCAGAAGCAGAAAAGGAACCCTTTTTCTTCTTACTCCAAGAATATTTTTCCATATAGTCCTACGCTGCTGGGTTTAATATTTTTTTTGACTGCAGTCCTTCTGCAAAACTTGCACTGCTTTTTTATTAGTATTTATTTTTGCTTCTCCTTCTACTTTCCAGCCAATAAGTTAATAAGCAGTTCAGACAGTTATTTTTAAAAATTCCAAAAAGCACCAGGTTTATCTCAAAATCACTATCAGTTCCTGTGGTGCAAAAAAAAAAAAAAAAAAATCAGATTGTGTCATTAGCACATCGTAAGATTTCACTGTTTCCTGGAGATACTCCCGTACAGAGGCTGGTTCAGAACTCCAGAGCAGAAGGGGAAATAGATAGTGAAAATTTCTCCAGAGAATTCTCTGCTGGCACTTCTGTGGTGGTGATGGACAGAGATTGCAACGAGGGAGATACTGGACAGGGATTACGAGTACAAGGCTGATGTACTAATGTACGCAATTAATGTACTCCTCATTCTCAAACCATTTCCGCTCACCATTATCAACTTCTACTTTCCTCAGGAAAGAACCTCCATACTTTCTATAAAATGGAAAGATGCTAATGACCAACTTCTGATTGACAGTGAAGAGACGAAGGCTTTAACAGCAGAAAAATGATTTTTTCCTGTCTCAATCTCATCCTGAAGAAATCTCTGAACTAGACCTCTTGGTCTCATTGACCTATGCTCAGCAAAGCTATGGTGTTGTAGGACCCAAAACCAGTTTTAAGCCACCTTTACACTGATTCTACATTTGCCTGGTGGAAGGTCAGAGCCAACCATAGGAAATGTTAGAATTGAAGTCACACTGGCCAAGGCTTTGCACTTTGTAGCCAGCCATTCTCATAGCCATGCACAACGCTGCGTTGTCAGACCCTCTTACGGTGACCAGTCATGCCCCAAGTTCAACCCAACGCTTGGACACCCCTCAGAGATTAGATCCATCACTTTCCTGAGGTGCTCCATGGCATCAGCCCAAGGATTTTGCCCTACATTTATTGCTACGGTGCTTGATGCTGCACTCAGAATAACGAAACTCATATGGATACATCTGATCTCGATTTAACCTACTTAACCCAGGTAATGACATCAGTGTAGCTGCAGCATCTACGTGGGATATCCATGCCACAGGAGACAGGCAGCATTAGCCATTAGTACCTGACATATTTGGTCATAAACTGGAGTGTCTGTGTTTGCACAAGTTGGGACTGCATCTTTGAAAGCAATACAGACACGCTCCTAACGCTCAACCAGGCTTTCCAGAACATGCTCACACACTTGAATGTCTTGCAAAATAGATCAAAGGAGTGACCTTACCTTTTCAGCATACACCTCTTTCTGTGCCAAATGCAAAGCTCCTTCAATGCTCACTTCTTTATTTTTCACCATGTTCATAATTTTGAGGATTTTTTCCTGGCTTAACTGGAAGAAAAGTCAATCAAATGTTTTTTCATCTGGCTATTGAGGATACAGAGTGCTTGTGACAGTTACAGTTGCAGTATCTGCCATAAAATTACAATTTCATTCATATTTTATGTTCTATCGACAACCTGCCCAGCAAATATAATCTCCCTTTGAAACCCGGTGAGAGTCCACACGATATCAAATATACAGGGGTTTTTACAATTTTAGAAGCTGGGGTGGTAATATCTGGAGATGGAACTGCTAGGAGGAAATCTTTTTTAGTTAGAAAATCTGGCAAGAAGTGAAAACATCAATTTTGCATGCTTGCCTGTGTCTTACCCTTAGTGTAAAGTACTGCATACAGACAACATGAAAGCAAAATCAGGACCATTTGAAATTTTCAGGGTGAAAGGGGGGAAACTGATGTTGGTACCAGCAGGAACAGCTGTCACATGAACTTATCTCAACACGTTAACCAGCCGGCATCACACTTCCCCTTTCTTTTACCGAAAAAGGAGGTTGCACTGTCAATAAGCTTACACACAAATTTATGTCACTCTTAAGTGAACCAGGTGGAGATTGCAATGCCAAACAGGAACCAAGCAAAGAAAAAAAGGCAAGTGGAGTAACCAGGGACCCAGAACTACAGCCGCTTACACTGTTGGCGAAGCTCTTTCACAGACTTTGTAGAAGGAGTAAACAACCTCCCTTTGAGACAGACCAAAGAGGTCCCTTGTGTGACATCCATTCCTCAACAGCAGCAGAACTGGGAATTTGGAAGGAGTGTGTAGTTTTACCACGAGAGCTCAGGAAGTTGTATGATTTTATCCACTAGCTCAGCTACAATATTCAATTAGCTACACCATGCAATGTTTCCTGCCCCCCTGGAGAATGACCTCACCACCAGGAGACGAGTTACTGCAATAAAATCTTTCTTTCAAATCTTTTGAAAGAGTTTTAGAACTCTTCCATGTGGATGTCCAGGTGGAGAGCCCTCCCCAGGAGCCTTGCCCAGGCGGTGCAGGACCCGGGGGAAAGGGCAGGAGAGATGTCTCGGGAACGGGAAGGGGGGCTCCCCTGCACCCCTACTGCGGAGCTGCTGTAGGGACTAACGCGTTCAGAGCAAGGCAGCTCAGAGCATCTCAGCACTGCAGGCAAACCTGAATTTGGCCACCCTGAGGACGAGGCACCAAGACCTGGAGGGGGTTTTGTTGTTCCTGCCGTAGGAAAAAGAAGACGAAGAGCTAAAGACAGGAATCCCTGGGGAGCCTGGGAGGGGAAGGGTGGGCAGAAATTGGGGCTCCTGAGAGCTGCCAGTTCTGCTGCCTGAGACTCATGACTGCGTGATTGCTACTGCCAGCAGCTGCTTCCCAGAGCTCCCAGCAGGCAGAGCAGGCAGCACAGGCAGTGCAGGCAGCACAGGCAGTGCAGGCAGCACAGGCAGAGCAGGCAGCAGGGCTGCAGCTGCTTTGCCACCCCCAGCAGCTTCCTGTCTTGCTTTCCCTACGCCTACAGCTCCCCACAGATATAGCAGCTTCTCTGCCAACCCCCCAGCGCCGCAGCCCTGGAGCAGAACGAGACCCTCTCCCCCCGCCACGCACCACGGTCCCCTGGCACCAGGCTGCTGGGCAACACGAAAATAACCGGTCACCCCACAGAGGTCAGGGACCAGGAAATCCACAGGTTCGCTCTTTTTCTGAGCCACACTACACCGAACGCTCTTTAGCTTACCAAATTTCTAACGTCTCAACCAGTTTCCGATCAACAGACGCATTGTATGTTTTTACAGCCCGCAAACAAAACTGGGAGTAAAAGAAGAAGAAATACTTTGGTTTTAAAGCCTTGGAATTTTCAATGCTAATATAAAGGTAACTTACGGCATAGCTCCCAGCTGCAAATAGTAATTTGAACAGTGAGGAAAGAATGAAAGCAGTCTGATAATTCATTCACACTTGCTGAGGCACAGAAGCTTCCTACAATGACCTCCACATTCTGTATTTGAATTTTAAATGGCCATATATTTACACCACACATATACTGTATACGATTAGATCTTAACAAGATAATTCCCCGCTGAACAGGCTCTGTGTAAGCAAACAAGAATATGGATCTATTTGAACTGAAAAATATGGTTTCCTTAAGGCTAAGCTCTGCCAGCTTTAAAGTGCAAGATCCTATTTATAGAGGATAGCAATTCTCGATCGGAAGTTGAATAGTATTTTTGCAACTGTTAGGCCCTTTTGTATGGAGAAGGGTTCAAAGATTTTGCAGCAGGATGACAACGATAACATAAAGATAACATCATAGCTGTATGTCAAAGACACAGTCTGATTAACATAAACAAGAAAAGTATTTATTTCCTTCGCTTCGGTACACAAGTAAGTCAATGAACGAGCTCAGCTCTCGTTTGAATCTCATGGTGTTGCCCAGCTACGCAGCACATCGTGCACATCTGCAGGGATGCTTCCTAAGAGTGGCCAAGAAAACAAGAGTTTCAACTTGAAAAACATGAGGCTTTGATTTATTTATTTTTCTAGGATATAGGTGATTTGGGTCACCATCCCTGTTCTCGTGCAAGCAGGCTCCATACTCTGCAGTGCCCCAAGCTCTGGGTATTTTAAGGTCTGTCTTTCTGGCCAAATATTCTATCTAGGAGAGACCTTGCCACAACATCTCTACCAGAACCAAGACATCTTTTTGTAATTCACTGTGTTTCTCTTTTGCATTGCTGAAAAATTTCCAACAGTTTTTTGTTGGTTTTTTTTTTTTTTACTTTTAAAAAAAAAAATACAGAAGTGAATGCATTTTTGGCTCTGTGAAGTATTCAACTCTGCATTCTGCTTACCGTCACCAAAGCCTCCTTTAGACTAGAATGAAATTCTGCCCAAGACACAAAAACAACAGGGAACATCTCTTAATTTGCTTAATAATGTATGAAGAGAAACATTTGCAAAAGAGAAGAAAATCATTTTGTATATTGCAAATTCAGAAAGGTTAGTTAGTAAGTTAGACTACTGACAGTTAATGTATTCCCCAGAGAGCACACAAAAGACGGTGCTCGGTACAGGTTATTTTTAACAGCACCCTGTTGTTTTAATGTCTCTGTTAACTCTCTTTCTCTCTGCACATCTGTAAGCAGGCGAGAAACATTTCAAAAGACAAAAGAGGCAAAAAAGGCACTTTTCAGCTTATGAGAACTGTCAAAATTATTTGTCAGAAGTCTGTCTGGTTCGCTTAGGTTTTTGACAGCCACACATTAGCATGGTATTTTTACTTGCAAACAAGACTTGAGTAACATGTCCTGACCTTTATCGTTTTGTATCTGTGGGGCTTTTCTCTCAGCACGTCACAATTTTTGTAATGCTCATTCTTGTGTTTGTTTTGGTTATATCTTTTTCTTAAAAACTAACAATTTTTGTCATATTATCCACTGAAATGCCACTAAGTCAGATCGTGTTATATTGCCTAATAGAATGTGACTGGTGCAACCAAACAATGTTTTTATACAAGGTTGGATAACAAAACTCAGAAAAAAATTAAATGCTTCTATTATAAAGCATGCACATTAAGGAAATACATGAGATTGTGTTAATAATGCATTCATTTACCTGCCAGGTTAAAGCAGCTTGTTTAATAGAGATTAAATTTTCATCACCCACCCAAAATTCAGTATAGCCACGTAAGTGAGTTGAAAGACAAATCAACGCTCACAATTGAAGGAAGAGCCCGGGGCTCCAGGCATTCTCCGTATATCCATTACTCTGCAGGGTGAGGTTTTTATTTTTTTGGCCTAGACATGGTATAAAATGTGTTTAGTGGTGAGATATGAGATTTCTGGCTTATTCTTGGGCAGCTGCCATGGCGGTACTCTACACAACCCCTTCCAGGGCTTCCTGCCACTCTCCGTTTACCCAGCCCAGTCTCACGGGAGGCCCTAAGAGGCGTAGAAGGTTTTGCATGTAGTCTCATGCTGTGGAAATATTACTCTGATGACTCCAGAAAGGTCCCCAGCCCTCCCGAGCATCAGCGAAGAAAGAGAGGTTAAAGCCACGTCATCCGAGCTCTTTACAGTCGATTGAGCAAAGCAGCAGAAGGCATGCAGAACATGGGTAACAGTTCAAGGATAAGACAGGCTAATGTCTTCCTGTGTCTCTTCTTTCTAACTCTCATCCTCTAACACGCACTGGTTCACGTTCCCCAGGAGGCCCCAGGGTTGCTGTGACTCCTGTGCAGTCAGTGGAGGTACCTGGGCTTCTCCAGGTGGCAATTCACTGCATGGAAGTCCTGTCTCGTTATCTGAAGTCTCTTTTTCTCCATTACCTACAGAAGAATTTGAGCTATGTGGCTTTTGCTCAGCTCATTCTTATTCTGTGGACCATCCTACCTGAATCATAATAATATGACAGCTACCTAATGCAAAAAGACTCCTGGAACGTGTGCACGTACACCCATGGAGACGTAGAGCAAGAAATCTGGCTGACAGTCAGCTATACATATGATCTCAATTATTACAAACACCGGCACGATTCAGTGAGACATTATTTCAGGTTTACTTAGGTGAAGATCAGAGCTAATATGCACCGAGCTCTATCATTTCCTGTGACAACAAAACCAAGTCATGCGGAAATCCTGCTCCCCCTACAAACGAGGAGAAATTTTTATTCAAACCTAGTCAAGCTTTTCACTGTTAAGCATTCCTTACACTTGTCCTTATTAAACATTAACCATGTTAAACATTCTCATCTGCCTGCTGCAAGGAGCGTGAGACAAACCGGGTGCTGGCTGGACCCAGAAGGGAAGGTTGGATGGAGAGGGCTTCTCCCTCAGCCTCTGCGCTCCACAGCGGCGTCTCCCTTCCAGCACCGCCAGGATCAACGCTCCTGGGACAAGGGGGCTCAATCCAAGAGGGAAGAGCCAAGTAGTAGCTACATATTGCTTTGCAGAGATCTCACGAATTTCGGGGTATAAATCTGATTGCATGCTAGTGCTGTCCGCACAAAAAAGAAACGTGCTGGTTTAACATACGTGCCTGACATTTTTTAACCAGCGTAGGGTCATATTTTCATTCATTTGGGAGTCCAGTTTTTTAAATACATTTTTTAATAATAGAAGATTTTGTTTTCTACCCAGAACAGCAGGATAAAGCGACTTTGAGGTAAAGCCTTCTGGGGAATTTCTGTTGACTCAGTGCCTTCCAGCTACAGTGCACAACACTTTCTGCAGAGCAAGTACAGTGTAGAGGCTTAAAAATAAGTGCCAGGATAAAATGCAGTGATTGACCTGTGATGAAATTTCAAGTAGCAACTTCCTTACCCAAGCTGCGCTCTTAAAGAAAACACTTTTTTACCTTTTTTTTTTTCTTCTTCTTTTTTAATCAGAGGCCTTGGCTTAGTTTATTATGGATATTTGACTTCCCTACAATATCATGCCGAATTCCACTTTGCCCTCGTGATGAACACGTCATTTAAGTGATTTTAAAGACAGCGGACACAATCTGGGTTGTCTTAAAAGTTCCGGTCTGGTGTTAAGAACTTCCATCTCCTACTGTGTTCACTTCTACCACGTTTGAACCTGGCCCAAAGTCTACCGAGTGCTCCTACACCGTTACAGGGGAGCGGCTGTCTTCTCTGACGGGGGTATCCAAAAAGCCTTCACTCGTAATTTACATGAAATATCAATACAGATGACTGATGTGATATTTTATGTGGCAATACCATCTTTTGTAGCCAGTCATAGAGATAGACTAATATTATTTGTCAAACAGAGCTGCTATTCATCAAATAAATTATCCATCTGTAATAATGTTTTGCATTATTTGTTCAGATCTATATCTGGCTGAATAATATCTGTCAACATTTATTCAAGAAATAAGGTATTCATCAAATAGTAGCTTGATTTCCTTCAAAACACTGGAAATTTTGCCACTTTCAGTAGAAGCTGGAGGAGCCTGAAGATATTTTATTATAATTTATTTTTTTATTGGTATAAAGGTATATAGTGATTAAGTACAACAACAACAACAAAAATCTCAAAGAGCTAGTCTCAACAGTATTTAGGAACCTAAAATATAAACTGGTGGATATAGTACTATGGCTACAGTACAGCGTACAATACAAACTGGTCTACCCACTTCCAGTTTTGAACGTATCGCCATATTGAGGAATCTCAATGCCTAAACATTTCTTAAAGTTCCCTCTGAAAAACTGACGATTTATAGGTCTCACATGAAGGAAATACTTTAGAGTTTCCCTCGATCACCACTTAACAGACCGGCATGTTCTCAGCAGGACTCTCCTGCTCCAACAGCACTTGGAACTTGTCGGGAAACGACACTCAGAAAGTAATTACCGGAGCTGCACTGTGAAAACTCAAAGGATAAATTGAGTAGCGTTGCACAGGAGACTGACCTCGTTTTGTACTATTCAGTGTTTTCATTAGCGATCTGGTGATGGACTAGAGATTTTGTTTATTAAATCTGCAGACTTTAACAAGAAGGTGGGAAGAACTTCAAGCGGGTTGCAAAGGGGATTCAAATTCAACACAAGCTTGAGAAATGAGAGAAGCAAAAATATATAATTCAACAAGTGGAAAAAAAAAAAATCTTGAAAAAGTTCAGCAGGAATTACCAGTTTCACAAGGACTGGCTGAGGAACGTATTTTCCTCAGAAAAAAGACCGAGAAGTTACAGCAGCTTAAAAACTGAGACAAGTTAACAACGTCGTGCGGTGGCAATAAAAGCGAACGTCCCACTGGGAGGTTACAGACAGCAGCACAGTCTGCAAAACACCAGTAACCTTTCCGGTACTCAGCACGGATAAAGGCTTCTGCTGGAATAGCGTGTGAAGTTTTCCATGTCTCCAGAAAAAGAGTTGGACATGTCGGAGGAGTCCAGATCAGTACAATAAGAATAATCAGAGCTTTGGAAAACCACAGTTTACAAGGCAAGAGAGGAAGGACTGGGGTTTCACAGCCCGCGGGAGTCACAGCCTTCGAGTACATAAACAGGTGCTGCAAAAAGGAAAGGAGCAGGTTGCTCTCTGTGTGGTAGGATAAGAAGAAATACAATTTAAATTACAACAAAAGAGGTTCAGCTTAGCTGTTTGGAAAACAGTAAGGATAACACCAACCACTGAGCTGTCTAGGGAAGATTATGGAATCTCCCATTACTGAGCGTCTTTAAGAAGAATTAAAGAAAAAGCTTTATGGACACTGCGGGATGCAAAAGCCTTGAATGGCGCTTTGATAGATGCCTTCCTAGGTTTGTGCCATACCTAACCTCCTTCTTATTTGACCCATATTTTGCACATTTGTTTTGCATTTTAATTAAGTCCAAGCCTGAGCGCAAAGAACAGATGGTTTCATTGCTTTTCAAAGCATCACTTTCAGGGAAAGCGGCAGTCAGAGATTTAAAAGATTTTTAGAAAACTTCATCCAGCCGATGAGAATTTGTTCCCAATGCAGAGATTCCCTCCTTTAAGGAATCGTTTGCTACTTTATCAGAACTGACAGCGCTTAGCTGGCTATTACACAGCCTCAGCATCACCGTTGTGATGGAGTACCTACAGAGAAACCTTTTGCAGCAAGCCTCATCTCATAAGAAATAACAATGATGTTTTCCAAATCCTAACTCACACATCCTAGGTCCTGTTTCAGCCAAGCTCGTACTAACGGCCTGGGCAATCAGAGGCCGGAAAGGGGACGCCCTCGGCTGTGCAGAGCCAAGTCTATAGCGCTGCGGTTCTTCAATACCGATTGAGACCATCGAGCACATTAATGCTCATTCGTCTTTCCACCCCACACCCAACTGGCCATTGACTTTGTTTAATACTGACACTAAAGCTAAGGTGGATATTTCCAAGGGGTGATTTTGGAGCATTAAGACACAGTTGTACACTTCTACATCTTCAAATAAAAATTCACAGCTGTCTTTGAATAGTATTTTTATGAGTTTTCCACTCACACTTTCTTTATATCTCAGTCCAGTTACTTACAAATAAAAAGGATAACAGCTTTAGCTATTCAAAAGCATGATGTATTGCTAAAATTCATGGATTCTGTGATTTTACTGCTTTACTTAGCTCATGTTAAGCAGGTGCAATATTAAGTAATCTTAACATGGCATTTTGGTTCAATTATCTTCTAGTGATTATCTTCAAATATCTACCAAAATATCTTTGCAGGTAGTACTCAAAACGGCAATTGAGGATGCAGAATTTTAAGTATGACAGTAAGTCTTCTATGCCTGCAAAGTGCACAGGTGAAGTTCTGTGTGGCTGCAGCCATACACTGACCCACCGTGATTCCTGTATACGTGTGTATGGACAGAGAGACACCGCAGTGTACGCACCGTACAGTGAACCCTCTCCATTTCTCCTATAGATTGCAAGGATTAAAATGCCAACTGCCCCATTCATGCTGGAAGTACACCTGATTAGAATGCTACAGTGAATGGGCAGGGAAAACATATATGGCAAGCTTTATGTTACAAAGGCTGGAGGCAGGCACCACAACAGAAATGCAGGAGTTCCCAGTATGAACTGGTTTCCAGCTTGCACAAACGCTTTGTGTAATGAATGGCCAACATGTTCAGTTTTCTTTTTTTTTTCTTTTGGTGTCATTATTAAATGAGGTTTACACCCTCTTCCATTGTCACATTGTTTTCCTCCAAACGTTAGCCTCCACCAACTACATTAAAAATGTCAATAAAGTGAATCCTTTCTTTAAAAAAAAAAAGATTTTTATGTGATAAGAGACTTATTTTTCACTGAACATTGTTGTCAGTTGAAATGAATTAAGTGGGTGCAATATGAATTACCTAGTAGAGGCAGTTTGCCTCCGACGTAGCTACTACGGGAAGATTTTCAAAAGCATTTGGGGATAGGTTGACACTAGGCACGTTCAGTACGAGAGTAAAACTCCCATTGATTTCCGTGCCCTGCCAGAAACACGCAGTATATGTCCTGGATATATTAAACGGCACTTGATTTCAAAACAATACTTAAGTGTGAATTTACCTAGCAATTTCTTGCTGTGTTGAGGTATAATTTAAATGCTATACTACAAAATGGACTGAAATAGAATAAAGAAGGTGGTTCATACAGAAGTATTTGAGTTTGTTACTAAAATAATAATGTTCTATGCCTTTAGTTACAGTAATTAAAGTAATCCACAGTGATAAGAACTATCGAGGATTATCATATTTGCTTATTAATGTGATGGTCCAATTAATCTTGCGAAGAAACAAAGATTACCAGGCTATTTAACAGTGACATCTAATTATTTTGGAGAAAAGCACACATCTTTCTATTCACAGGCTTACAATCTCATCTTGTGCCCTAACGTCTTGTAAAAGAAAGATACATATCAAGCAAGAATTGGACTGCTAAAACTATTAAATGCTGAACAAGACTCATTTCATTATACTTGAGGTTTATTAGATCGTATTAGTTAACACCTGCTAAGCAAAAAGTACGAAACGCAATATAGAGAATGCAACACTGATTTCACGCATGTTTAACAGAGAATCCAGGGTCTCCATTAATTTTACATTAATTAGCTGGAACATTTAAAGAACAAACTCTTCATTATGTTCTAACCAAAACATGGTCTGAGAGCTTAAGAAAAAACCCCAATGAGCATCCATCTGCTGATGTATCATTTCTGACCTAACTTTCCCCCACCACCACCCCAGAATTCTGGTTTGTTAAATCATTTTAGCAAAATATTTACTTAAAAAGGGGCTATTTCTCCTTGCCACTCTCCTCCTAAACTCTGACAGATTCAGCAGACCATAATCGTTGTCTGTATACATGTTTTTCCTATGTTCTTAATACTTCTCTACAAAAGTCCACCACATTTTCCCAACAAGATCAACTTCCTCAGGATCAGTTAGTTGGACATCTATTTATGCTGAGTCTTTAAGTCCTTAAACTCGGGAAATCATTTCCCTTCAAAAAGAGGCTTGGTGATATTCATTGTGCTCCCAGTTTCAGGAACTCGGACAATATTGAGAATGAAACAAGACAGATGGATCTCCAACCAGCTCAGCAGCAGGAGCTGAAATCCCTTGAAATCCCAAGCTTTGAGGTGTTTTTAGATGGATCAAGGAAAAGGGAGCTCTGATTCCCACAAAGGCTGTTTCCGTATTGATGCTTTAGTCTGCTGAGCAGTGATTCTGGCTTTAAGTATAGGTGCAGTACCAAGGTAATAGCACATCTCATCCAGCAGATCTAGATATAGATGATATATAGCACAACTCATCCAGCACATATATCTATATAGCACATCTCATCCAGCAGTTCTGCAGAACCCACAGACACCCAGGTCCAAAACACCAGCAGGACCAAGAAAGCTGAACTGTCTCACAAGCCCTCTGCACTGGTTGACATTTGATGTTAACTGCAAGGAACAGGCTGGTCTGATCCACGCCTGTGCGGGGCTGACCACCCAATATGTACGGCCAAGGCGCTGGAAGCCCCAGTAGATCAGCAGAACATCAGATCTCTGATTTGTAGCCCAACAACAATAGCCCATCTCGGAGGCTACAAGAGCCGCTCCTGAGGGTGAGTACATGTTCATGAATATACATATCAGAAGATATGGAATCATTTGGCCGTATTTAAATGGAATTGATCCCTTGGTAAATATACAGTGGAAATCTGCTTTAAGCTACCTTGGAAGAGACTGGGGGGGGGGAGATAAAATCGTCACCTAAGAGAGGTGGCCTTTAACAAAATGTCTAATGAAAATTGTATGGGAAAGCCATGGGGATGAAGTACTTAAAAGTCATTGATTAAAGTATAGCAGGGTGGAAAAGCACAAGGGCTGAGAACCATTCCACCTTGCACCATGATCTTATCCGCTCTCAGAAGACTTAGATGAAAAGCCTCAGGAAGACATATAGTCAAGTTTTAAAAGGAGTTCACAAAAAGTTTAACACACACATTTTTCTCAGGTGCTGTTTAGTTTTGCAAATATTTTGGTGATTGTAGAACCTCAGCTTTGTGCGTATGTTTTATTGCAGGCCTTGGGGAGGGAAAGAAAGGGAAAAGTGGCACCATCTGGTTACGGTTTCCTGTTTTCTGATTCTCATTCATATAAGCCCTTTCTGGTAGCAAACATTTGGTTATTTCCACATCTGTGCTGCCCCTGACCTCCCCGGCAGTACCTGAAGTAAGAAGTAAGAGCAATGATTCATCAGCTGCAGCTCAGGCTGGTGCGTCAGTGCCCAGCAATAAACACACGAGCTGCAGACAGCAGAGAAAGGGGAAAACTTCCAGGCAGGATTTGTGCCTTCTCGACACCGCTGTCATCAACAGCTTCTCCAAATAGATCCCAGCACCTCAGCATGTCCTTACGCTGAATAGTGCCAGATGGGACCGGCAATTTTATTATGCTTCAGGTGCTGTTACTTCAGGTGAAGCAATTAGTATCTGTCAAGCTGAATGACTGTGCCTTTGGATCCCCGTTACACTGCCCTCCACAAGAGCTTCAAAGGCCGAGGAGGAGGATGGTGTATGGAGGTAACCAAAGATCTGTCCAGTGCCCTTTTCCTCTTTAACAAACCAAACAGCAATACGAAAGTTTCACCCTGGTTTATGAAATTGTTCTGGGTTTGTTGCCGTGGTTTAACCCCAGCCGGCAACCAAGCCCCACGCAGCCGCTCACTCACATCCCCCGGCGGGATGGGGGGAGAATCGGAAGGGTAACAGTGAGAAAACTCCTGGGCTGAGATAAAGACACTTTAACAGGTAAAGCAAAAGCCGCGCACGCAAGCAAAGCAAACCCAGGAATTCCTTCCCCACTCCCCACGGCAGGCAGGAGTTCAGCCATCCCCAGGACAGCAGGGCTCCATCACGCGTAACGGTGACTTGGGAAGACAAGCGCCATCACTCCCAACACCTCCTCCCCTCCTTCTTCCCCCCAGCCGAGCATGACGTCACACGGTATGGGATATCCCTTGGGTCACTGGGGTCAGCTCTCCCGGCCGTGTCCCCTCCGACCCCGTGTGCACCCCCAGCTACTCGCCGGGGTGGTGAGGAGCAGAAAGGCCTTGGCTCTGTGCAGGGACTGCTCAGCAGGAACGAGAACATCCCTGTGACATCAGCACCGTTTCCAGCACAAATCCAAAGCACAGCCCCGTACCGGCTGAAAATTAACTCCATCCCGGCCAAAATCAGCACAGTTTGTCTAGAGCCTTGCCTAGAAAGTCATTCCAGTGAACATCTCATACTTCTCGGTGAAAAAGGGGAATCACGCAAATGGGACTGGATTCTGCCCAGCTCTCGCGTTCTGCTCAAAGCACGCAGTAATTACTAGCCAAGCCGCCCTCGGTGGCTACCCAGGGCTAACTCGGACCGCTCCACCACACCTTCTCAGCCTACACCTAACGCAATCATTCTTTCTCCTAATCGCTCCTCACTCCAGGTCACACACCAGGGAATCTCCACCAATACGTGCTGTCAGCTGTCCTGCTTAGAGGGGAGTTTTCCACTGCTTTATTCTCCAGATAACAGACTCCCAAACACGCAAGTATGGAAACGAGCAGAATGCTACGACGACTGTGTATCCAGCAGGCACTCTCAGACAAATTCAATAGTGCTGCAAGCTGATGTACATTCAATTCGGGCATATCAATCACTTCAAATTCCGGTATGATTATCAAAAGACTGTATTTGCTTATAATATAAACCACTTTTTTCCCACTCCAATTACCTTATGGAAATTTTTAACGCAGATAACATATACTATTAATAAATCCTCTCTAACATGGCAAGACTGATTTTCTCTCTTGGTCCCTTTCTTTGTATCAGGAAAACCTCACACATTTCAACTTTCTCAAGAATAAAGCACAGAAAAACATTGCTTCATAGGCATCCTCTGCAAACAGTTTCTGATATATCAGACCAGCCTGAGCTCATATCACATAATAATCAATTACATTAAACAATCATCTACTGCAAATTCCTTGCCACAAAATACAAAGTCATTTCCAGTTTCTGATATGCCATCTCTTCAGCTACGCACAACGAATAGCCCTTTCACGCAAGCCGTAACAGTTTCTGCCTTTACCTGTGAAAAAGTGTCTTGTGTTCTTGTATTATCCATGTCTGTGAAAATTCTATTTGTTTCATCAGTATCCCATAAGGTTGCAAACTATAGTTTATTCATGAATCACACCTGCTTTTCCACAGCTCGGTTCTCGTTCTTTCTCTCTGCTTCTCTCTCTCTTATGAAATCTTGCAGCCAATGGCTTTTATTAAGTGTTACTTCCTTTTATGCTGAGAACTGAAAGAAACAATAATGAAGCTTTGCTTCCTTATGGCAGCTCGTGAAAAGACAAAAAAGTAGAAGCTGTTTGTTTGCTTTTCCTGAACTGATATTTATGTTCTAGTGACTTCCTGAAATCACTGAGCCATGAATGCTGAAATTATGATTTATTACCATACACTGGATCTATCCGAACACCCAAATTTCATACCAAAGGCAACAAAGTTTGCCTGAGGAATTACAAATACAATGCTCAATTTTCACAGCAATATTTTTATGCACAGCAGCAATCTTTAACATGTGTCTTCAAACTCCAGCATGAATATGTGCATATTGGATGAAAGCACAAAGGCACCTGCAGGTTAATGTACAAGATTCCTGTAAAGATAAACAGCATTTTAAACTTCGCCTTTGCTATCTGTACTGGAGGAAAGAGTCTAGCGATGAGAAGAAGGAATTCACAGTAAGGCGTTCCTGAAACCGAACCCCGGCTCTGATAAAAATTATTCAGCAGCTGCAGAGAAACTGTACCTCAGTTTCCCCACCTATACACGGTGACTTCTGTTATGACACAAAAACATATAGAAATTTAGGCAGAGATTAAAAGTTCTGAGGAGCCAGGGCTGGAAGGTGGACTCTTCATATTTTGAGATTCCCTCTCCTCCAAATAGAGGCAAAAGGGAAAATCAAAAGCCATTGAGTGTCTCCTGCAGAGTAAATTCTTTAAAAAGTGAATAGAATTGAAACGTAGTGTTTTGATGACGGGTTTCCTTCCTCCGCTAGCCTAGAAGCAACGTTTGAGCAGAAGCAGCACAGGGAGAGGAAGTTGAGCGGTTCCGTGCAGGAGAGCATCAATGGAGCGCTCTGGGGCTGCCTGGCCCGCCCCACGTACCCACGCGTGCAAATCCCACCCGCTCCTTCACTGACGCACCTCTGGACCTTCTGCTGAGGAGCTCGGCTGACTTATCCGCCAGGGCTCAGCCAAAAGACAGCGCTGCAAAAGTCAGAGGCGAGCGCAGGCAGCCTGAATTCGGGCTGGAAGCCGGAGAGAAGTTACGGGGAGCAGCGTGGTGCGGAGTTGGCCAAGCCCTTCACCGCGCAGGCAGGTCCAGATCCGAACCCTGCGCTAAGGGCGGGCTCAGCCAGCCAGGCAGGATTCACCAGCCTCACCGACAAGAGCCTTTAAGCTCCCACTTGCTAAACACTGTAGATGGACCCAAGAAAGACCATAAGAGTAAATGTGTGGGAGGGAAAGGATTAGGAATGTGTTCTCCCAAGATTACTTAAGGCAATACAAATGAAAAGGAAGGTCAATATATGCTAATATAAACAGGTTTTAATCATTTGAACTGATTAAAAAGTAAGCCCTACTCTTTGAAAGAATGTTAGCTTAACAAAGGCCAATAATGTGACAGGGCCTAAGTCCAGGTCTTCTAAAGAAATATTTAATAAAAGACTGTCTTTTTCTTTCAGTGCTCGCAATTCTGACTGTTCTATGTCCAGCATGACAGGAGGGAAATTTTTCACTAAACTGGAAAAAGAAATTATGGGAAACATGTTTCTTTGACAGCTATCTTAAGTCATTTGGTTAATATAAAATAGCAACTATTCACTCAGAATTCAATTTCTAGTATTGACCTATTCCACTTTAGAGTCCTCAGCCCTTGAGGAACTATGATTTTCTTTTTAAATTAAAGAATCCCAAGGAACTTTTTTTTTGCAATGTGATTATAGCGCCACAGAACATTTTTGAATGGGGAAATGACAAGTTTCTTGTACAAAAGTTCTGCAGAGATATTAGCTGGTCTTTCCCCCCGCCAGCGCCTGCTGAACAGCACGTTCTGCGAGGTTACAAAGTCTGCGAGAGAGCTGTTAATCGGAACGGAGCTCAACCGCTACTTTGAGAGCAAACATTTTCAATTAATCTGAAGTCGTTAATTACACCTTCCCTTAATAAAGGCTCTGGTGTAATTTTCTTTTTTTCTTCTCAATTAGTGGATTCGAACACATGCCAGAAGCACGTGCTGCAGCAAACACATGGGAAAATTCAGTACTTAAATAAACTACTCTCCAGTGAAGATGAAAAGAATGGGGAAAAGAGTTTTGAACCAACGTGGAAGAACAAGAACACTTTGCGCACGGTAAAGGTGTTGTACCAGCGATGTACGTTTTACTGATTTCACGTGCCAGAAATCAGGGATTTTCCTACCTGCTTTTTAAAATGCTAAATCCCCAGGAGTTTTCCAACAGCATGTTGTGGATAAACCTGTGTGAACTCATTATTTTGTGCTTTTTGTGGAAGTTTAAAAAAAAAAAAATCCTATGACAAGTATGTCTTTAATCAACCTGAAATATTTGTTTAATAGGCAAAAGTCAAAAAAATCTGTGTCCCTCCTTTTTCATTTCATTAAGGAATTTTCTTAAACATCTTCATACCCAAGAAAAGGACACCATTAAATAAGTCATTTCAGGTTAAAAAAATGAGAGTTTGAATGAAATTATTCTTTAAAAAAAGAAAAAACATTAACTTACTGGAAACATTTTTGCCTCTCGTTCAAGCACAAACATTTCAGCAGAGCTGGAATGCTCTCACAAAATATTTCAGAGTTGAAAAACAAAGCCTTTCACAGGGAACTTGTTTCACCTCAAAATTACTGCCTAAACCTGTTTTATAAGTGGGCTCTTTCTTTTTTTTCTGTGGAACGGTGCTGAAAAAGAGAGGGAGCCAGAGCTCCTAATGGCTCCGCCGTGTAACGCGGGGTTTTGACCTAGTACGACAGCGAGCATACCAAGGGACTTAATCAGCAGAAAGTGATGTGGGGAAACATGCTGAAGGTAAACCAAGGAAAAAGAACTAGAGGGGGAAAAAGATGAGTAACTGAAGAGAGAACAGTTCAGTTTTCTAATAGCAGGAGGAAGAAAAGAAGAAAAGGCTGAAAGGACCAGAGAGGGTAGAGTATCTACTCCAAAGGAAGCATATTGCAATTTTAAGTGTCATTTCTTAGACTAGGTTAATGGGTACATCAAGCAACTAACTGAGGTATTGGATAAAAAACATCCTGACATTAAGGGTTGGCACGATAAAGGGCTTACATGTACTGCTCGGGGACCAAAGGAGAGAACGTGCCGTGAACTGCAAGCACAAAGAGAAAAACGATGCCTTGAGCACAGCCTGGATCTCCACAGCGAGAAGAGATGGCAGGTTGGGAGACACTCCTCGGTGCAAGGAGAGCAGCAGAAAAATAACCAACCTGCGGGATGCTGGGCTTGTGCTTTAGCTTAGATGTTTGCGGTTGGCCGTCTGTCTGTCTGTCCGTCCTCCCATGCACTCGCTCACTCCTCCTGCCATGGAAATTTCACAGTTTGGGGGCTTTCACTAATTTTATTTTAGTTGCTATTTTCAATCTACCAGTTTGGCAATCCTGGGAGACTGACACCTTCCGTTTACGACGGGAGCTGCCCTGCCGGGGTGCTCCAGCCCACGGCCGAGACCCCCCAGCCAGATGCCCCGTGCCTCCTTGGAAGTCGGCGGTGCCAAGGAGCAGAGCTGGGAATCGCTGAGGGGACAGGGGGTGAGGGACGAGTGCTCAGCCTGGTCCTTCTCACACCTGAAAGTGATAATCGTCTTACACGTGCCTTTCTTTTTAAAGAGACAGAAAGCATTTGGGGCTATATTGCAGGGATTATTTATATTTTCAGGACGAATAGAGCCCCTTCTTTCCCTCTCCCCCAAATGATTGCTGAGAACAGCAGAAGGCCACTGATGAATATTTCCTACGGCCTGTCGACATCGCACACATCTTCACAGCTCAAAAAAGAAAGTCAGGAAGGGCTCCTTGTGCCTTGCACTTGTGAATGGCTCATTCCTCCCCACTTTACTTTCAAAGCCCCAGTAAGAGAGCCTGGAAAGCCCTGATACGGGTCAGCCAGGTATCCCGGTTCCCAGCTGCCTGCGTTGGTGAGGTTCAGCCCTGCTCCAGAGAGAAGCTGTTTCCCTGCCAGGAGGTGAAGGTCACTTTTTTCTGTCTCTATCAGCATCTAGGAGGAGTTGGTCTGGACTCGGAGCCCGTTTGGTAACCACTTGTCCTGCCCTTATGGATTCCTGCAGCGGGACTGCGCTGCAGGGAGTGGGATCGGCACGCCGGAGAAGCGCAAGAGGCAGGATACGATTGGGAAATCGGACGTTGACTCCCTGTAAAAAGCAGAATTAAATTCCCTACGAGAGGTGCCAGTGTGGCCCTGCGTGGGGAGCTCGGCAGCGGGAGCCGCTCTCTGCACGCAGCCCCAGGCAGAGCGGCAGGGCAGGGCAGGAGCTCCTGGGACTGGGCACAGGGAAATAAAGGTGTGTACCAAAAGGCAAACGAGAACTTGTAGGAAACAGAGGAAGGGCAGGGAGGAGATTTATTATTATTCCCCCCCCCCCGCCCAAGTCATTCTCCCTCCGTAGGCACAGGTGAGCAAAACACGCTGAAATCGGCATTTCCCTCAACGGTCTTTGAATTCGTGGAAGAAATTTGGCTCAGTGAAGAAGCCAAAAAAGTATCAAAATAGAAATCCTTAGCAAGTCAAAAGAGAACATTATTAAATTACATCACATAAATCACTTAAATATCACCTCTACTTTTTACCATAAGCGAAAATCCAGTATTTTGATGCAAAGGAGATCTTTTGGGCTGAAGCAAACACTCTTTTCTTCATTTCACACCATGCATAGCGTGACTGTACCAACAAGTTCTGAACGAAACCCAAAAACCAACCAAACATGTTACAAGGAGAGCCTGTTTCAGAGGGGTTTGTCTTTTCTATTTTCCCAGTGAATATCTAGTGCAGAAATTGATGGTATTGCAGATTTGAGGTATTTCTATTTGACCTAATTTTGATCCTGGTTTTAAGCAAGAAAAATATTTACGCACAACAGATGAACTGAAGATCCCCTACACTGAACTGGAATATCCCCTGTGCATTACATGCAAAAAAAAAAAAAAAAAATGGAGAGGGGAGTGAATAGAAGATGAGTAATTTAAAATTAAAACTTCTGACAAGCGAGTTGGTCTGTGAAACTAAATTCATGTCGAGAGTGACACCTAGTGATGCTCAGTACAGGATCCTCACACAAAGACTGCCGCTTTTTGCGGTATTCTCACCCATAAATCCTTCCCAAGGTACACAGCTTTATACATCCTAGTTTATGTGATGTCTCTGTAAATTTCTTCTTAAACTGTAAGCAGAAATAATATATTTCAATATGAAAAATGAACAGTTTACATTCAACTATTCCCATTGGAATCATATCCATATCCAAAACCCGGTCCAGCCTTTCCTGGCAGGGTCAAGAAAGAGCACGCTCCAGATCCGAGAGCGCAGAATGTATGAATTTCATCTTATTTTTATTACGTAGTTCATAGCTGTGGTTTTGAAATAAAGCCCAAGGGAGAGAGGAGAGAGCTGGGAGGGATGCGGTGGCTGGGACGGGACGGTCAGCGTGGCGGTAGGTCCAACCCAGCAGGACACTCGGATGCCCGGGGACCGTGAGCCTGCAAGGAGGCACTGGAAGCCCATGCCAGTCACACTACCTGGACACGCGGCAAATTCAAACATTTTCCATATGCTTCACCAGAAATAACATAAATATTTTCCCCTGAAATGTGAGTTTAAAATTTTTTAAGGTAATTTTAGTTAATTTTGTAATTAATTCAAGCTGTGCATTTTGCCTGAATAGTGGGAGAACCCAGAAAAGAAAAGCAAGAAAAGCCAGGAACTAGAAGGTGGAGATAATACGTCTATTCATTAAAATGGAGAAGTAGGTACATGGTGCCTAACTGATAGACATATCATTTTTTTGCTTCTTTTATAAAAGCAAATATTCTTTTCTCATTCTTCACTTTTTTGTACAATACATTTTGCAAAACATAGCGGCAGTTTGATACATAAATAAAGCAAATCAGTAATTAGCAACAGAGCTACTAGTTGTTCCTTTATGAACTGGTGATGCACAAACTACTTAGTCACTGAATTTCGAACAACAAAACGTTTCCAGCAGTCTTCTGCCTTTGATAGTTGTTCGTTGTCACCATCCAGAAAAGAAAAGAAACAACCCACATGTTTCTAAAAATAACGGTTCTTCACCTACTCCAGCGATTTCCTTTGAGCTTTCCACCGCGTGCGACAAACGTTAATAAAGGAGATGTCAGAGCAGCGCTCCCGACGCATCCCTGCCGTGCCCAGGTCCTTCTGGAGGCTCTGCTGGGCAGGGAGGAGGGGACGTGCCCAGCTCCAGGGGACCATGACACCGACCGAGGAGAGGAGAGGGCCACGCTGCCCCATCCCAGCAGCAGCCACCGCATCCGCTGTCCCCTCTGCATCCCGCAGCCCAGAGGGGCCAAGATCACCTGCCTGAAAGGGGTGATCTAACCCTGACAAGGACAACTTTGAAAAATTGTGATGAAGCACCATAAAACCAAGCCGTGCTTGCCGTGAAAAGTTCCTCTCAAGTTTAGTTAAAGCTCGATGGCCTTTAGCCCGCGCTGCTCACGCCTGCGTGTCCCGCAGCCCGCGCTGTAGAGTCAAGAAAGCTTTGCTGAAGTTGATGACGCTACACCGATTTATATTTTAACTCATTTTTCAACTACCTACAACATATCTCATGCAAAGTTCTAGACCTCTGAATGTCACTGGTGATCTCACCTTGTTAATACTGATGCTGTATCCAGTGATGCACCCTAAAGCTAAGCAACTTAAAAACCCACATGATTCCAAGTTTAAAAAAAAAAAATTAGTGACAGCTCTATATATTTACTCCTCTGTGACACAAGATGGCACCAGACACTACCTTAATTTCAGGCATCAAAAGTGGACTATCAGAGCAGTTTAAAACTGAAGAGCGGTCTATCCGGCTTTAGATGAGGTGAGTCAGGATACGATGGATCTCCAGTGATGGTGCCCAGGGTGTCCACCACCTCGTGGGAACGGATGAGGTACAGCAGGGGCAAGCGGTAAATGCCGAAGGGTTTGAAATATCAAGAAATTGGCTGTGGAATGAAAAAGAGCTAAAGAAATCCTGGTTCTCCAGGAGCTGTGAGACACGGCTGCAACCCCTGGGTGAGGTGCAGGGGGGCAGAGGAGCCAGGATCCTCCGTACTCCAGGATGGCCTTTTCATCCTGGGAAGAGCTCTGACAAAAGGATGCTCCTTCTCCTGCAACCTCCTTTTGAAACTTCAGTCCTTTCATCAATCAAAAAAGATATTTTGAGTTTGACAACAGCGAATATTGAAAAAAGAAGACAGGAGATTGAGGCTGCCTCCCTGCCTTCCCCCCGTTTCATTCCGGCCACGGCACCATGCACCGGGACAGCACTAACACAGCCACCTCCTCTGTTTTCAGCCTTGCTCAGCAAATGAGAGAGTAAGAATAAAGCAAAATAAAGCAAAAGGCTTCCCCACACAACCGCTACGTCTAGCCTAAGTGACGTGGTTGGCTGAAGCTGCACACGCAGTTTGCCTGTGCAGGCTTTACACAGAGCGGTCAAACACCACGAGCAAGCGTTCACCGACATCCTTTACACACGCAGTGCTGTAATTTTAAGCTCAAGCAAGGCACAAACTTTAGCAAGCACATTTGCAAGCCCAGCTTTTCTGAAGAGGGGGCTGTTACACGTCACTAAACTCAGGGAACACAAGTAGGTTCCTTGGTGCTGGCTGTAAAAACGACTGACAAAATTGGTGTTTGAACGAGGAATTTCACTGAAACCAAACTTGCCTTTGAGCAGCCTCTTTTGGCACTGCCCCTGAAAGAGCATCCCCATGAAAACAGGCTTGCAGGCGCAGTCCTGGGCAGCAGCAGAAATAGAAAACTGAAACGGGCTAAATCGAGACCCTGCCCTGCCAATTTTCCCTCCGGGAAGTATTCATCATTACCCTCTATTTTACAACGTAGGGAGCACTCAGCTGCACTCTCCTCTGTATTTTTAACCATAGCTGTTATTTAGAAACCTTAGCCACCAATGTTTGCCAGTGGCAGGTTACTACCAAGAGCTTTTTGAAACTCCAACCTCGGCGTCACTGAATTATTCCTCACCAGGCTATTTGCTGGGCAATGGAAACAGCAAGGGGAAGTCTGCAGAGCTCGGCGTCACTTCTCACTTAATATAGAAAACGAAGGAAGAGACTTCAAGAAAAACACCTGCCCAGCTACAGAGGAGGAAGGATGAAGCTCAGGCTCACAGACTGAATGAGCTTGCCTCTCTGCTTTTCCTGGAGTGAGAGGGAAAGGAGAGCTACTTCTGGGGGGGAAAGAAAAAACAACAAAAAAAAGTATTTTCTGGTTAAGATACAGGAATGAGGTACCCTGGCACTGAATCTCGTATCTCCACTGCAAAACAGTAAAAGCAGTATTTTATTCCCCTTCCTGCTCTGACATTTAATTAGCGAGTGCAGGAGCGAGGGCCCACGAGGCAGGGGGTGTATTTATAGCAGTGACAGATCCCCGGCACCCTGCTCACACATGGGCCCTCCGCGCAGTCCACACGCCTTCCAAGCTGGAGGAGGAAAGGCGGCGTTGGCTCACAAAGAAAATCCTTAGTAATATTCCGCCTATATATTGTTAATATATTGCATTTAGACACATTTTTCTGTGCATGTATATATATTAATTGATAACAACCAGTCCAGTAGACAAAGGGAATAGTAGAGCACAGATTCAAAGTGACTGGAATCAGGGGAAGGGGTTCGAAGGTTCGCTCTGTCCCTCTGCAAAAGTTTGCTGGGTGGTGACACAATTTCCTACAGGTGAGGGAGCTCCTGAGGTCAGGCTGCTTTGGGTTAGGGTTCCGGCACCTGCCTCCTCTGAGGCGCTGGCCGAGAAGCTCAAGGTTAAAAAAAGTTCTCAGAAGTTTCTAAGCAGTCAACAAACGTGCCTTTGGTGAATTCAGCTGGAGTTTAATTATTTCTGCCATCAGAAGTTGTGTAAGATGAGTGATAGATGTAACCTTTTCATAACTGGTAATTAAAATTAAAGGATCGGTTCTGATAGCTCCTGTCACTGTCTTTGAGAAAGAAGCAATCTTGTAGGAGCATGCTCTGCATAAAGAAAGAGGAACCCACCCCTCCCATGGCCTTTCCCACTGATTTCGGGACAATCCCACGTGCTGAAATGTGAACTGAGAACCAAGTAAACACTTGTGGGACTTTTGTCCCTACTTTTTTTTTTTTTTTTTAATTCAGGATGGCTTAGCCAGCCAAGGATGTTTCTTTTGCAATCTCCACGTGGGGCCACACGCAAGGTGGCAGACACACAAGTAGACATCATTTTAAACAGTCTGAAACTGGGACTTCTGCAGGTCTAGGAGTGGCTGGAGACAGGCACAGCACACAGTCCATCTCCAGCATGTAAGGAGTGGCAACAGCAGGGGAAAAAAGCTTCGATTTTCTGGTTGGGGGGGGGGTGTCTGTCCTTGTATGAGTATTTTGTCTGCAAGGAAGCAACACTGGACTCCAAGTACAGCAACAAATTGAGGCGCTTTAAGCATTAGCTGAACAATCTATCCCAACATCCAGCCAGCCACAGCATCTGACAGCTCGCTAAAATCATCTTTAAAGCTTGGCAGTCTCCAAAGCCTTACAGTTATCTGCAGTGCCAGGCATGAGGTCAGTCGGCAGCATTAGGCTATTAGGCTTTAAAAAGCCAAATGCACCCACTGCTCAGCCCCAGCACCGCAGGACAGTGAGATTTATGAAGACAAGGGCTTCCAGGGAGATGAGGAAGATATTCCAGGGATTCTTGGCACTTATGAAGCTGAATAGCAGCATGCAGCTGGCTCAATCACGTCTGCTTGTCTTCCACTCCATAAATGAGAGGACAAAACTGATACTGAGTATTATTAGTCTAAACCACTTAACATCCCTTGAATATGACAAAGCACCTGCAGGTGCTGGTAAGTATTTTGCAATCAGGTCTGCTTTGTCTCCTTTTACCCTTGGATGAGAAAGAAAATTGTGTATAATGTCCAAAACTTGAGTCTGTTCAAATTAACCTGTTAACTGGCTGAAATTACAGAAACACTCATCTGAAAGCCACCTCATCGCAATCACTATTACATGTTCCTTTTCCTCGCTAATCACAAAGGTTGGCAGGCTGCCTCTTCATTTGCAGTGCTGGTGCTTTTTGCTCCAGCCAGGGTTGAAAGAAAATTCAGCGGGTCACATCCTAGATGATGTAAACTGGTAGTGCTCTGCTTCAACAGGGTTTCAGCTGGTAGTATCAGGTGAGGATCTGCTCTTCCAATTTGAAAATCTCTTCCCATAATCTGATACAGACATACGCAACTTCCAGTGACCTCAGCTGATGTCAGAGTCATTCTTGCCTCAGGTCATAGTGAGACTATTATAGTCAGACTACAAAATAACATTTGTTATTAGCTATGGACACAACTGCGAAGTGTATGAACTACAACTTCTTGGAAGAACACAATTGAAATCTTTCCAATATTGCATCCAATATCTAATATTGGAAGTCATTCTGCGGTCTGTGAATCTGACAGTACTAAAAATGCTCTTAGAAAGCTGTTACCCTAAGACATTCAAGAAAAGCACTTTAGTAGACAGCACTTAATCATCTGTTTACAGCGGAGTCATTGTATGCCCTCTTTGCCAGATTCTTGTGAGGCAGTTTTGTCAGAATTTGATAATCTCCAAGTAAAAAAAAACTAGCCCAAACCACATTTCCACTATTTATCATAACTGGCGATATCTTCAGCATTTCAGTGAAAAATACTAAACAATTTTTTTCCTGAACTAAGTCAATACTCTAGAGGTTCACGATCTACAAGTCGTTTGGTTGAAGTTTAATTTATTGCATTTGTCAAGTATTCTATTATCAAAACCTAAAGCTCTACTAAGGCAGCTCTTCAGCATCGAAGAGCTCTGTATGTCAGTAGAGAGCTGAGTAATCATCATGAAGTGCCGAGATGATGAATTCAAACACATGTTTACAGATGTTTCCAAATCAAAGCCCATAAAATAATGGGCACTCCAGCAATGTGCATAGAATTCAAAACCCACGTACTTTGCTTTTGCTTTGCTAAGATAAAATATTTTATCTGTTAAGTCCTTTTCTGTAAAGAATAAAACGAAGGAGAGGTCTTCAAGAGTGTTTCACTCACTGTTTTGGCTACCTGGAACTGCAGGAGAGCAGTAATTACCTGCTGCATGGGACCAGCCACCTGTTTATTATCCTCTAACATCCTTTAAAATTTCCATTTTTGTCTGGCACACGCTATTGTTGAGAACAAGTGAAAATAAAGCAAAACGGTACGCATTTGTCAGCCATTATTAGCTTGAATCTCATGACAAGTGTTAAACAAGGTTTTTCATTCAACGACATCACAAGGGAATTCTCTCTAGAAAACTCCATTATCCACACTTAGCAGTAAATGTTACTTTCTCTTTACCTTTCCCTGAAGATTAAATAGTTTAACTAGTGAAAAAACCTTACAATATTAACGGCTTTGTAAACTATGACATTTTTACCAAAGAAAATGGTTCATTTCTGCTGGTAGTTAAACCAGCTAAATCTTTTCTTTGACTTCATCACAGCTAATATTTCATTAATTGTGCTGACATCCTCTTATTTACAGCTTCTTTTTTTTTGTTTTTTCTTCTTAGGGAGATATTTTAGGGTAAAATGATGAGATAAAGAACACGAATGAAAGCCTTCTCAGTACGAGACGTCCCGATAGATCTAATTTCCACATTTCACCCATTTCATCTTTGTGGGCTTGGGGTGTGTTGCCCTGACATTTTAGAAGGGCTACTCATCATCCTTCTAAGGATCCATCTGCTTGAGATGAAGCATCCGTAACAGTCGTTACCAATATTACAGCCTCATGGAATAGGGAATCATTTTAAGTTTGGAAGCCTCGGCTAGCGAGGGACAGCCCCGGCATTGGCAGATAACAAAGATGATGGCAAGCGTGTATTAGAGGATACTGTTAAAGACACGGTCTGCTAGTTCAGAGCTCTGTGCTGCCCTGAAAGCACAGGGCAGAGCCCTCACAAACCAAGGCTTATGCTGGTGATATGTTAAAACATGAACCTGAAGACAAACTGTCTCGTTTTTCTAAGCAAAGAAAGGAATGGAAATTAGGTCTTGCACATCCTGGGCAAGAGCTCCAATCAGTAGCCCAGAATACAAATCAACAAAGATGTGTTTTCTTCTGAACCCATTCTAAAAGGGGGTGGTCATTGCCAAATACTGTCAAATCTGGTCACAGGGATAGAGTGCAGTGAGGAGAGAGTGTCCGTCCCGCTGGCTTAGGGATCCTGGTCAGGCTTAGCCCCAAGTCGCTCTGTCAGCCAAACCCGAGACGTGCACAGGCTGAGACGCAGAAATCTTTAGTATCTAGAAATCTTCAGGGTCAAAATGCTGGTGCTGACTGAGTTCAAATGCCTCCACGGTTGGGGAGATATTTTCATAATGAAATTCAATGTTCATTTTTTGCAATCTGGCCTTCAAGCTGCTAAAATGTTTCATTTTTATGAGGTATTAAATTATTGTTTATAGAAGCACAGAAGGGCGTTTCCCTCAGTAAAAATTTAGTTAGGTCACACTTCTTTAAAGAATTGGTTTTCATTGTAGCAGTCTACCCAAGTGCTGGTATTTGCATACAGAACCAATGCAAGATTTGAATTAATTTCAAAAGATTTCTATTGCTCAGCTAAGCGAGACCCTGAAGACCATCTCCACAATCCACCTCCAGTAAATCACTCTGGAGGCTGAAGAGTTCTGCTGTATTCAGAATCAGAGCGTAGGAGATTAAGTTCTCATAATAAAACAAGCATAAAAATCACCCCTTGACTCTATAAACTTTTGGGTGTGTGAAGAATTATCATAAGAAATGTATTAACAAAACAAAAAAATCAGGAGACAGGGATAATGCTGGAGGCCAAAACCACAGAGGTTTCTTACCACCTATTTGATCATTACAAATGCGACAGTCTAACTGAATCAAAGTCATGCCAAATTGGTGAAACACACAGATTCCTCTCCATCTACGAGGAACAACACCGTTCGGGGATTTGGGGCTGGAAGCTGAAAGAATAGAACAGGAGAAGGAGGCGATATAATTATCAGTGATAGCTGATACAGCAAGGGACTGAACTTAATGCTGCAAGAGATGTTTTTCCTTCCCCTGCACCTATTCTCCTCTGACCTATGGCCCCAGCTGCTGTCTGACTTAAACATGGCATCAGGAACTACAGAGAGTAGGTGACAGTTGCATAGCAACTACAGGGACAGAAACCAAGGACTTCTCTCGTTCAGCACACCATGAGATTGAAAAACAATGTCGATAAAAACCAAACTCTCTGTTGAAATTACGTCCAGGGAATAAACAAGAACACAGCAGAAAGACAACACGGCTCTCTGGACATCAAATAAAGGTACTCTCACAACACTTGGAGAGAGGCCATGAAACGTGACATTCATCGTGGACCGCAGAGCCCAAGACAGGAGGTGAGAAGGGTATTTTACCGATTTAAAACAGAGGATGACCCTTTCTGTGCATTAACAGAGTTGCAATGAAACATCCGGATGCGCCATGAGCTTGCTGGTTCACCATGACCCAGCAAAACCCAAAGATCCAAAACCTCGACTGGTCCCACTCAAGCTGCACAACTTCCATCACGGATCTCCTCCGAGCAGCACTCCTCAGCACATCCCAGGCAGCAGTTTGAAGTTTTCCCTCAAGGCCTGGGGTATAAGCAGTGAGAACAGCTATGCATGAGGCAAAATTTGGGGAGTACACACAGATATCTCATGTCTTTAACGTTCCAATCTCCTCGTCGCCAGGTTTTGGTGGAGGGAGGACCTAAACCAAGTATTATTTCATTTTTTATGCCCTGGGTTGCAACAATCGCCATGGCTCTGCTCCCCTACCTAAGACAAGTGGACTTCACTATTTAGGAGATGGAGGATATAAATGTCTCATTTTAGTACATTTTAATAAGCTGCCACTGCTCAGATGTAATGTAGCAATAGTCAGGATGTAAATCCACTGCAAGACCGTGGCGGACGTTAGAGCAATGTGTCTTGCACTGCACAGACATGATCACTAACCGTATCTCTGGAAATGAAGCAGGAACCAACAGCTGAGAGGCAGCAACTTCTCATATGTTATTGCAAAATATATTGCAAAATTTCAGATCGCATAGGTCTTCCAATACTGAGCAGAGAAATCCCCTTACACCTTTGAAAGTAAGACCTAACATGTTGCTGCCTTTTGTGCAAGCACAGCCTCTTCACATTTTTGCAAAGACCTTAGCATCAGTTTGAGCTCGCAATCAGATACATGAGGCTCCAGCCCACTATTTTTAGCACTTAATGGCAAAGCTAATAGTGCCATTAATCCACTTTGGTATATAACATTCAATTTCCACTTCAAATTGCATCTCAGTGCAAATGGTAGCTTGATTCCTGCTGCCAGACACATTCAGAAATTCACAATGAAACACATTTAATAACTTCTCAGCTGAAAGGTGGAGAAATGTCTAGTGGTTTTTTGAAAGTGAATGGCAGCAAGGGATGGAGCATTCTGGAGTCAATATTCACAGGACTAACGCAGTGTATTGCTGAGACTGACCAGAGGGAGAAACAGGACTGGAACGTACGTGGCAAAGCACGCCTATGAATTGGGTTACAGGTGGGTGCCTAAAACACGAGTGCCCCTCCAGCAGCAGGTAACCCAGAGCCAAGCCCAGAAGGGTGCTGTTCCTCCAGGGTGAGCTCTCCTCCATGAATAGGAGCTCAGCCACGGATCCTGTCCTCACCCTGGGAGGATACAACCTCCACCTGCCACGTCACAAGGTGGTACCCAAGGACAGAGCTGGCAGGGAGGGACATCTGTCCAGCCTGGCAACGAGGGGCTCCTACTCAGTTGGAAAGGCATTTCCAAGAGCAGCAGTAGTCACTTTGTCCTGAAATCATTATCCTGAGTGCACCCCATCAGCTCGAGAAAGCTGGCAAGAAGCAACTGGGGCTCACTGCACAAAACAAAGATAGCTGCTCTGGGCATAAATCTGTAACTGCCACACTTGATCAGAGGGAATAGAATTTTGCTGCCATGGGATTAGAGGCATCGGAGAGAGAGCTTAAAACAAACTAGCTGCTTTAAAATACATCACTGAATTTAGGGAGAGACTTTGAGAGACCAATTAAGATCTTTAAAATGTTAACTGGACAACTTGGTGGGCAAGTCTCCAGCTATTTTTTTAGATTAAGGCTACTGTGCTGGATATTGTTCTTGTAAAGGTATCACCTGGAGTTTGAATTTGAGAGGGACCTTGACAGTCTGGAGAGGTGGGCCCATGCAAACCTTATAAAGTCCAACAGGGCTAAGTGCAGGGTTCTGCACATGGGACGGGGCAATCCCAACCACAACCATAGGTTGGGCAGAGAACGGGTTGAGAGCAGCCCTGAGGAGAAGGACCTGGGGGTGTTGGCAGACAAGAAGCTCCACATGACCCAGCAATGTGTGCTGGCAGCCCAGAAAGCCACCTGTGTCCTGGGCTGCATCCCCAGCAGCGTGACCAGCAGGTCGAGGGAGGGGATTCTGCCCCTCTGCTCTGGTGAGACCCCCCTGCAGTGCTGCGTCCAGCTCGGGGGTCCCCAGGACAAGAAGGACGTGGAGCTGTTGGGGCGAGTCCAGAGGAGGCCACGAAGATGCTCAGAGGGCTGGAGCACCTCTGCTATGGAGACGGGCTGAGAGAGTTGGGGTGGTTCAGCCTGGAGAAGAGAAGGCTCCGGGGAGACCTTAGAGCCCCTTCTGGTACCCAAAGGGGCTCCAGGAAAGCTGGAGAGGGACTGGTTGCAGAGGACTGTTTTACACGGAGTGACAGGACAAGGGGAACAGCCTTAGGCTGAAGGAAGGGAGATTTAGATTAGGGTCTGGGTCAGACCAACTCATCCCAGAGCTCTGTGTTCACATGAACTACCCACAAAGCTTGCTAGAAGAATCTTTGTCAAAATATGTCTGGTATCAGAGCAGTCCCACGTACCCAGCATTTAGTCTTAGGAATAAAAGACTTTTCTGAGATTTACAGGATGATGAGAAAGTTCAAGAGCAGTTAGGTCAGAAGGAGTTAGGTTGTTGGAGATGTTACCAAGGAAACCAGACCAATATTGTGTCCATTCTCATGAACTGGACAGTAGTATTTAAAAAAAGAAAAACTATTTAACTGAGACAATTGAACTTGAAGAACTCTGTCCTTGAAACCAGTGCTGCCAGAGATGGTTTGGAAGTTGAATACAGCTACAAATTAATTTCTGTGTAACTGATTTAACAACCAGCTGAGTCTCTGGCCCACCTGGGATGACCCTTCTCTGCCAGTACAACACAGCACGCTTCTGGAGACAGGGAGAAGGCGAGAAGGAGAAGAAGAAGAAGAATTAAAAAAACTACAACAACTTGCAAGAGCTGGTTAAGCGTTTAGGCTGACGGAGATCCTCCAGCAGAGCTGGAGAGCCACGAGAGAGAGAACACAGCGTGGAAACTCACACCTGCACTTTGCTTCGCTCCAGAGCAAGGAATTTAGGAACCAAAATAAACAAACAAAACCTAAACCATTTATGGGCAAGGAATGAAACCCCTAGGAGCTTGTCTCTGATGAAACCGATGTCATCTCATGGGGGTATTATTAGCACCCACATCCCACCTGTGGTTGAGGACAACGACCTGAGGGTGAGCTGTAGCACAAGGTCCAAAGCACCAGTGGGCCCAGGACATCCTCAGGGCAGGTGTCTGGACTCAGCTCAGGGCTCAGCCCGCTCATTCGAGCCAGGCAGGAGGAGCTCCGGCTCCGGGCAGGAGAGGAGGGCAGGCCAGGGCATCCTGCCCGCCCCGAGCCCTACACCCCCGGCTGCCCGCCCCTGCTCACTCCCACGGGCAGGACCCTGCTGCCGAGAACAGGCACCAACTTTTGCTGGATGAAAATCCCGTTTTTCAGACGAATTTTAAGGGAAATCCCTCCTATTCGCTGTCTGCAGAGGGCGCCAGACCGTCTCAGATCCGCGGGCGGAGGCAGCGGTGGGGATGCTGTACCTGCTGTCACTCAGAAAGGTGCCTGCTCTCTAATGGCCAATGCTCTGCACGGAGGCTCGAGTAGGAGTTGTTTTTTCTTTCTATGCGTATATAAATCCCTTAGTTCTCTTTTCCTATCTTGCCACTGAAATACACTTTGCTGAGCTGCGACATCCTGGCAGCAAACCTGCGCTGGTCCCAGCAGACGATGGCAGATGAGAAAACTCCCTGCTTTTAACCATCCGGAGAGCCAGAACCAGCAGCGTGCTGCGGCTGCTTTTTGCCTTCAGAAAAAACCATTTGATGCCTGTGAGATTCGTAGCTCGCTTTCTCATAAAGGAGAAGAGCAGCCTGTGACTGACACAAAACTCACTGTAAAAGCAGATTTTGTTTCTACTTGTAAAAGTGACTAAAGAAAAGTCCTGCCTGATTCCATCCCATGTGCACAGCAACAACTTAGAAGGACTTCTTTTTCTTTTGCTTTTTTCCCCTCTCCTTTTCTTCTTTTTTTTTTTTTTTTTTGTTTTTTAAACCTGTGCTCTGTCAGGTCTGTAATCACTTGTGAACTCAACTCCTTTGCTGTCAATGAATACCACACACTTTGCATTTTCATTTCAGCCTGTGCTGCTTAATGTCACTGAAGACTTCAATGACTCAGTTCTGAACAACAGAAGCGGCGATGGATTTTGTGAGCAGGTCTTCATAAAAGCCGAAGTCTTCTTGACTTTGGGGATCATCAGCCTCCTGGAAAACATCCTTGTCATCCTTGCAGTGCTGAAGAATGGAAACCTTCATTCTCCCATGTATTTCTTCCTTTGTAGCTTGGCTGTGGCAGATATGTTAGTGAGCATGTCAAACGCCTTGGAGACTATCATGATCGCAATCCTGAGCAACGGCTACCTGATCATTGATGACCACTTTATTCAGCATATGGACAATGTCTTTGACTCAATGATTTGTATTTCTTTGGTAGCCTCAATTTGCAACCTCTTGGTTATAGCCATTGACAGGTACATAACTATTTTCTATGCTCTCCGTTACCACAGCATCATGACTGTGAAGAAAGCTTTAACCCTGATTGTGGTCATTTGGATTGCCTGTATCATCTGCGGCATCATATTCATTGCCTACTCAGAAAGCAAAACTGTCATTGTCTGTCTCATCACCATGTTCTTTACCATGCTCTTTCTCATGGCCTCCCTTTATGTTCACATGTTCTTGTTTGCACGCCTGCATGTTAAGCGGATCGCAGCCCTCCCCGTGGATGGGGTGCCCTACCAGCGTACCTGCATGAAGGGAGCTGTCACCATCACTATATTACTCGGTGTCTTCATTGTTTGCTGGGCACCTTTCTTCCTTCACCTCATTCTCATCATTTCTTGCCCAATGAATCCATACTGCGTCTGCTACACTTCACACTTCAATACCTATCTGGTCTTGATAATGTGCAACTCAATAATTGATCCACTCATTTATGCTTTCCGGAGTCTGGAGATGAGAAAGACTTTCAAAGAGATAGTGTGTTGCTGTTACGGCATGAGTGTGGGACAGTGCATGCTGTAAGCATCTGGCTTTGTCTTGACAATAGAGAGGATATGCACAATAAATGTATGAAAATATATAACGTATCTAGATACATAGCAGCTCCACTTTAAAAAGCAGTGCTTGAAGGAATGGACAGGAAAGAAAAAAATAACCTTCTACCTGATGCCTTGAGTCATGCTTTTCAAAGTCAAAACCAGACTCAACTAAATTATTTGAAATTATTTAGATAGTGATAACAGAAGGAAATTCAGAGTGGCTTACAAAACAGCTTAAGAAACTTATTGGAAAGAGGAATCCTGGAAGGGAATACTACCTTACAGAGACTGAAATAATATTCTCTCTGCCACTCATTTGTACCTGTTGCTTTATCTCTGTGCCACTATCAACAAGTCGGTATTTTCTAAAAGATTCCATTAGCAGCCTCTATTGAAAGCTATTCACTGGCAAGACAAAAAAACCACCAACAGGTAACAGCATTGCTCTACGCTTCCTGCCATGCCTCCACCTTTCATTAAAAAGAACAGACTGACATTTATGCTGCTTGCTATAAAGCAACTCGAGTAAAATCTTTGAAGGGGGAAGTAAACATTCCTCCTGTACAGAAATACTCTTGTGGTAGAAATCAGTTAAGTGAAAAGGAACAGCTACTGTATCAGTGAGAGTGTGACTTACACAGCTGCCGGATAGAAGTGACTCATATGAGGAAGGCATTTACACCACTTATTGTGATATAGGAGTATTATATCCTCAAATGTTTTATTTATTTTTTTAAACTGGAATGCACTGATCAATGTAGTATTTGGTATGTTAATAAAATAAGTCAGAAATCTCCTTTTGAAAAATCATCACCAATGAGACCCATCCCTAGAAAATTTTGACGACTACACAGACCTGAACATAAGGAATAGCTAAAATGCAAAATAGTTTGAATTTAGCTTTGTGTAAAAGCTGTATGTGGTCTTTAGAGATATCCGTTTGGCTAAGTTAGGTACCTGGAAGAAATAAGATGTGTATGGCAGATATGAGTCCTATGTATTGAGAAATATATGCCACAGGTCTCTTCTTACTTAAAGAGCTTTACACTGAGCTCGGTGGATGGACACTCCTGGAAGCAGGAAAGCAACAAGCTGTTTGCAATCATTTCAAACTCTGTGTGCAAGCTGGTGGCATGGAAAGCACGCGACTTCAGCTACAATAATTTAGTCTTTGCCTCTGCTTTTTATAGGAATAAACCATGTAAGTGACCTTCAACCAGCATATTGCAACTGAGCAAAGGCTGACGCAATTTGTGTCTAATCCAGCATACGGGCAGTAGCACAGACAGTGCCAGGCTAAGAAAACTCCGAGCCGTTCTAAAGCCTACCGAGCACTGTTCTGGTCTCTCACCTGGGGGGGGGCAGGAAGCTGAAACCCTCATTTGATTTAAAACCTCTGCCCCTATTTGAGTGGGGTTGTTAGGTGGTGGTGGTGGTTGTTTCTGGGGCTCCCCTCTGTCAGTTTAGGGACAGTTATCCAGACCAGAGCTTCTCAATCTACTCTGCCTCCAGTTCCACATTCACACCAGTCCCAGTACAACCCGGGCTGATGGTGTCTCACTGTTACTGGCCCCAGGACCGAGCCCTGGCTGTCCATGGGGAAGATGTGTCCCACAGTCTGCAAATACTGGCCTGTGTTTGACCATGGTTTATTCTCAGCATCCTACTACCTGTGTAGGGAGCAACCTAACCTCCTAGTCCTATGGAGTATGTGATTTCCACGGGGCCAAGAACCATCTCTCCCCATCGGCCCAAACCAACCTCATGGTCCCTATTTCCCTTGCCCTCTGATCACACCCTAAATTCCCTAATCGAGTTCTCATTTCTCCCATAATCCCACCCTCCAGGCTTCCACCTTCCCAGCACTCCCACTATTCCAACTCTTACCTAATCTCATAACCTTTAATTTGATAAAAACTAAACTAGAAACCCACCAAGGTCACTGTGGAACACGTGGCAGAACAGGAACAGATGAAAATTCGCCCACGTTTCAGGTAGAGACTGGAGGAAATCCCAACAGCTGGCAAGTAAACTAAACGTGAATACTTTCAGCCTTAGCTGTGTCTCACAAATCACAGTTTGGCAGTACTAAGGTCTGTTCTGTTAGCTCAGCTTGTCTTACTTCTGCAACGCCAGATTAAGATGAACTGAAACCAGCATAGGAAACCACACAAATGGCCTTTTGTGGTGTGGAAAGTCTGTGCCTACTTGTTGTAAAAAAAAAAAAACCTACCTGTTGTCAGTGTTATGTACCTTTATACTCTGGAGCATGGCTTGCCATGATATTCTGCCTCAGGTTATTGTGTATTTAGCTTTTATTGCACCTGTTCTACTTATTTCTCTTTTAAAAAGTGATTTTAGATGAGACTGATTCATACTGTGCTTTGCCTTTAACCAAAACATACATCTGTTGAATAAAACAATCTGAAGCCATCACCTAGAATAGTGTTTGCTTCTATCAGAGCACCATGCCATGTCAAACCACAGTCCACTGGTTCACAAAACTAGAAATAGAGTCTAACACTGGGCAAACACCTCCTAATTCTGCACGCCGTCCACAGAGCTACACAAAAATGAGCAAACAAGCCAGACTTCTCCATCCCACATGCAAATAGGATGGAAAGAGAATCCATAAAATCCCTCAAAGATCTCTCTCACTTTCTGGCACCAGCCAGTGAAGGTGCGGCTCCTCCCCACAGGTTATCCATGGAGATGGACGGTGGGTTTGTCCAGCCCCAGTTCCAGATTCCCAACTCTAACGCATACTTTGGAAATCCACGGTGCAGTCTTCTGCGTGGAGCCAGGACGGTACCCACCACAAACCTGTCCGTGATGGGAAGGAAAAGGAAGTCTCCGTGGGACTGAATCCCACAACAGGAGATAGTGAATGAATCCTCATAGCTACAAGGAAGGGAAGTGAAGAACAGGATTGCTCTCGGGAAATACCACGGCAATCAGTGCCTGCGGGACAGATCTTAACGCTTTGCTGAGAAGGGAGTCCTGGAACTGGTGTTCACCCAGCCTCAGGACTCATCCAAGAGACACGCAAGGACTGGAACATCGGCAGAAGCCCCCCCCAAACCAGCACCATTTTGCAGCAGCACACCCTATAGATGCGTACATACAGCAGAACAGAGACACCGCAGCAACACATGCTAGTAACATACGCTAGTAACCGGAGCGGCCTGTCTATCTGCTGAGAGTCTGCCCCATTTACAGTTGTGGTGAAACGTGGACACTGTCAGAGTTGTTACTGTTAAGCTAATGTATAATCTGTTCATGAGAAGAAATGTTTCTTCCTTGGTAAGAGCGCTGGGCCGAACAAGATATACGCAGTTTCCCCCTAGATAGTACGAGAAATGACAGACTGAGATAATATCCTTTTCATCTAAAGGTGCCATTTATATGGATTTATTGATTCAGTTTTCTGCAAGAAAATCAGGCAGTTCACGAGCACCGTAGGATTACTATTTGCTCAAAGACTTGTTAGAAAACCCTCATATATTCAGACAAATATTTGAATTCGCAGGACCATGAGTTATCCCGCTAAGTCAACTCAGCATATTCTACAAATTACAGCCAGATTTGTTTCTTTCATATGAAATTCAGCACTATGCACACAATTTTCCCATTAATAAGTGTCTAAATATTTTATAATTGAAAGCATTTGTCCTAATGGATAAATAAAAAAGTCCAGGCACAGAATTCTGCAGTCAACCAAGGCCATCAGTACAAATACCTTGATTACCTTTTCACTGAAATACGACGCATAAATTTGTTGAAGCCTAGTTTGGGACCAGGGTTAGCCATTTGGTTGCTATGCTAAACCATTAAGATGATTTTGAAGCTCACCCACAAGGGAACACTGCTTCACAACACACACTGGAAACCCTTTTACTGGGCAGCGCAGCCCAATCCCAGTTCCACATGTCCGAGACAGATGGAGTGAAGCCAGGTAACGCGGGCACTGAGACACCCAGCACCGGTACAGCAGATGCAACGGTTCCAGAACAGCTTGTTCCCTCCTGCCTCCACCATCCAAGAGCAGAGGCAAGCTGCACTCAGACCAGTTGATACAAGATGACCGTAGGCATGGAAATTTGGACGGCATTCAGTGGGGTGCAGGGCAGGAGGGCTCACACAGCTGGGTTAGGAACCCGGAGGTCAGCTCCGGGTGTCGCTACCGAGTGGCAGCAGGGCTCTCTGGTGTTCCTGGGGACAGGCGCGGATCTGTTTATCACAACTACGACACAACGCCCGCCTTCAGTGGGCTTTCAGGTGGAAGGCAGAGGAAAGAAACAACTGTCAAAGATCACTCCAAAGACTAATAAAAACTCCCGTCCATATATACCTCCAAAGAACATTCAGATGGTGCTGTTCTGCTCAGTTTTGAAGGTTAAAACTTAAAGGTTAAACTATAGCCTTGGTTTTTAAGTGGTTCAATTAATAACATACATTAAGTGGACAGAGGCATCGGGGAAGGAAGATAGAGCAGACTCTTCAGGCCAGAGCGGTGGGTGACGCCCATTTGCACAGGTCAGCGCAGCATCACAGCCGCACGTTCCCTTGTGTTCTTCCCTAGGCTGCCGCGTAATGGGGTCACAGCTCAAGTCAGGCTTTACACTGATGAATGAAAATAAGCTCCATCAGATTCGTTCAAAAGAGAACAAAACAGCATTTTTGATGCTTTCAATCTGCTTGGAAAAAGCTTTTTTTTTTTCCTTTATTCTTCTGGTTTAGAATTAATTTTTCCAGAAATAACAAGCATAGGAAAGCTCACTCCAAATCCACTTTTCATAACCATCCATCACCTCAACATCATTACAGTCATTATATATTTCATAAGCAATTGAAATTGTGGCACAGGACTATGCTCATTCACCACTCTCGTAACACACACCTGTCAGAGCCAGCCTAAAATCACCGGGGAAGGCACCAACGCAGGACCCCGCGCCTGGCACCGGTGCGGATTTGAGCAAGAGCCAATTTCCATCACTCACTGATTCAGCGCTGTGCAAAGTAGCCCTAAACCCGCCTGATATGGGGAGGCTGGTACATCACAGGCGATTTAGAAACATCTCTGAAACAGAAGCCATAAGAACCAGGACGCAGTAAGGTCGGTGTCTGTGCAAGGCTGTATCGGTCGTTGGGGCAGAAGGCCAGAAGTACGTACTTTATCAGGAAGGCTTGAGCCAGGACTTTTAAGAGTTCAGATAAATTTGTATAATGTTCACATTATTCTGAAAAGACTAATGACAAAAGTAGATCTACTCATTTTTCCTACCCATTTAAATGACCGCGCACAAGAAGAGAACGTACCTCCTTCTGAGATGGCGATAGAAATCTGTTTATTAATCTGCTGTTTTGCTGGTATGAGTGGTCATAGTGCCACGGCTAAGTATCTGCCCCAAGCAGTTATGAATTTCCAAGGGGTTTTTGTCTTGTTTTACACTCCCCATTTCTTTGTTTATGAAAAAAACACACAGCTTTTGTTTGAGGCTATTCCTCTCCTGTGATTACAAACAGAGAAGGCACTGATGAAGTGAGATTTACTTAGAAAATCCATAAATCCATGATTCTACTGCTCAGACCGTCTCCATTAATAATAGTCAGTATTCACCTTTGAGCCTAACTGAGGCAACTTTGGTTTGTTCTATATCTATTTCTGATTCAAATGAACATTCTAGAAAAAGATTAAAATACCCGAAGCAGCCCTCCTTCACTGTAACGGGTATAATAACCAGCCCAACACTTTCCACACATTACTGATATAACCACTACGATTGTAACAACGCACACCGGGGGTAAGCTGCAACTCAACTCCAAAGCCAGAGACCAAACATGATGGACTTGAAGCCACTCTGTGTTAACACATGAATACTATAACCAGGTATTAATTGACATAACAATGAATATGGTTTAAATTAACAAGGTGAAGGCTTGTTTGGTTTTTTTTTAAATAAACACCCATACACTGAATCAGAAACTCTTCCAGCTATTCAAATTCATTAACTTAACTTCAATTAACATTTAAGCACAAGCAAACCCACAGACGTCCTGAGAAGTGAACGCTTCTTTAGACTTACACATTCGCAGAGGTACACGAAACCGTAGGCAAGGCAGAACCACCGCAGAGCACCTGCTACTACACATACTCCCCCTTTGCTCCCCCAACACAGCCCCACTTCACACAAGCGGTTGGTAGCAATCGCAGTGCCTCTCCTCCTACAAAAGCTGAAACACCCCCCCCGAAGGAGCCATTATCCTGGGCGAGCTGCTAATCAAAGCGGTGAAAAGGTGCAGCTGGGAGATTCAGGCTAAACAGTTATTTCCTGTGATGAGAAAAGGCAGCGAGGGCCTATTAGCACTCATTTCATTAGGGGTTCGCATTACACCTGAACGGAGTTTTGCACGAGCGTTGGTGCGTGTGACTGAAAGCTGCTCGAGTGCGCGCTGAGAAACGCACCCGAGTGTGATTTGGAATAAGTGCATTAAGAAACAGAGTGCTTCCTCTGCCATTAGCATACAGCTGGGAGGGTCATCTCAGGACTTCTTCAGCTCTAAGTGCATTTAACTCTTTTTCTTTTTCTGTAATACCTGATTGCATGGTGGTGAGTTTTCCCGAGGGCTCTTGGTGCCAGCAAGGAAGTTCCTCTTCAGCAGTCACCAACAGGGACTGCTAAAACTTAGCACGCTAAATGTTTCTACCTAATTGCTAGTTTTGTCAAGGTAAGAAGTCACACAAAATTCTATATTCAGGAAAAAATAGAGAAGGAGCATGATTTTTTTTAAATAACTTGTTTGGGGAACTAGGGAGTCTTTTTGTCTCTGCCTCAGTGAACGACGGTGAATTTCTATCCAACCTTGTAGACCTTGACCTGCCCAAATTTGAAATGAAATAGTGAAAAATTTACAAAGTTGCATTTTTACAAAATGTATATATGATGGAAAGGGTCAGGCAGAGGCACCTCTATCCCTTCCAGTTATGCCATCACCTCTGAGACCACGGAGATAATCTGGTTCCGAGATTGCCCAAGCCCTGGGAGACCTGGAGCTACAGCACTGCCGGCGGGCAGGAGTCCCCACGTGCAACGAGCTGATTCCACGAGTCATTGCAATCCAGGTGTTCACCACCACCAGGATCAACACCGCTAAGAAAACACGAGGCAAAAAAGTAGAGGCAGGAGAAAGCTGGGTGGGAAATCAAACCCTGAACAGCTGCGCAAAACAGCTACGGGAGGCACGTAGTGACGGTCGAGACACGGGAGAGGGCGAGATCTGAGGACGGATGTCTTTGGTGCCTATCAGCAGGTAAGAGCCATTAACTGTGAAATCAAGAGTCTGTACCTAATTAGTACAGACTTCATCTGTGTCATTGTTAGCGTCTTACTTCACAAAGCCTACATGCTGCTCCTGTCTTCAGCCTTTAAGAACAAAGCACCTCTTCACGAAACACTTCTCTTTCAAAGCGAGACTGGACTTATTCTGCGTTTTGGCAGAACTCCAGACCAATCCTCGTAGCCTTTTCTTGGCTGCCTCTTCACTGCAGTCAGTTACGTGATACCTGGGAAAAGATTTGCCTTCAGTCATCTTAAAATTGTACAGCTTGTACTTGGAAATGTGCTTCAAATCAAGGACTCGTAATTTAAAGTTCTTAAGTGGAAAATGGACAGTAAATAAAGATAATTTCTTGTTTTCAGATTTCTCTGCATGAAAGCAATTTAGGTAGACTTGGGAATTCAAAACTTCTGGTAAAACAAATCAGGAGGCAGGACGAAACACGAGACATGCAGTAAACATGCAGCAATGCAATTAATGGATTTGCATATGCAATTTGATGTACAAAAATTAACCCAAACACTGTACTACTCTGATACTGTCATAATAAAGTGTACTGCGTTATATTTTTGTGTTTATGTAATAGACCATCTATTTACTCAGAAAGGCACGTTATATAACACCAAGGTTGTCCTATAACATACAAAGATGCTCCTAAACTTAAAAGAAAGTGGTGTTGCGTAGACTCTGTTACTCTGTTTCCAGGTTTGCAGCAGGTATGACGTGGGGGCCTTGGTGACTACACAGCATTTCACTTCCTTCTGAGTCAAGAATGTGTAATCAGTAGCTGTGATCACGTACTGCACAAAAGCTATCGCAGGCACCATCAACCACCTTCACATCCCGCGTCTGAGAAACCAGCTATCGCAGCTCCAGTACAATTCCAGTAATGAAAAGCATTTGCATAGAGTTATGAAAGTCTAATGCTTAAAGAAGCTTTAAAAGGGTATTAATCATCCGGTTTGTCTACGAGATCATGGGCAAAGTAAATCAACATATGATTTAATTTATGGTGATGAGCCACGTAAACTGCATCAGGTTGGGGGGGTGCAAAAAGGAAAATTTGGGTAGGGCTGGCACAAGCTTTTGAATGTCCAAACAGATTGGGTATATGTTAATAGATTAATTTAGGGGAGAGGAAGGAGGTGTTTGGGTTGGTTTTATTTTGATACACGAGCGAAAACTGTTTAGCCTAGGAAAAGATCGGGGGTTTAAGCAAAAGGTACTCCCTGACCAGGTTGGTCCTGGCATTTTTCGTTCAGGAGTCGGAGCAGCCCACGTAGATAGTCCTGGGACAGAGGCCGGAGGTCTTCCCATTTTAAGCAGATATCCATGAGCCCAGCCTGCTGCTTCTGAACGGTGGGTCTGTCTCAGTGGCAAAATCATGAAAGCGGGTGCTACTTAAAAGCCCGAAACAAGGGAGAATACCAGCTCCTGCACTATGCAAAGACCCGAACGTCCAGTTCCAGGGGAGGGCAACAGCACGGGGGGGCAGCGTGTCCATCAGTGGACACCAAAGCACTCTTAAATCAGATTTTTTTCAGCAGAATCAACTAAATTTCTCTAAAATCAACTTTCGTGTCTCAAGTTTGTTTAAGCTTCTGGGGACACCACGCTGCTCCCTGTGGCACCTATCACAGCAGGCAGCCACAAGCAAAATCTGACTAGAAGATGGTCTCTTGGTGATTTGATTGCTGCTCTGTGCCTCCTTGCCAGCCGTGCCAGAGCGTTTCAACCTTGGTTACTGGAATGCCAGCTGAACAGACGAATCGTTCACCCCATTTCCTAAGGACTGTTTGATGCTACTTCCCTGTTCAATGCCATGCGCAGCAGATGGGAACTTCACAGGATGAGGTCTATGCAAAGAAAATCAATAAACCATGTAATACAGCTGGCGCAAACCTGCCATTTCGATAAATAAACCTACGACCGTGTGGCTAGAGTTCTTACGCTGGTGTGCAAAGTATGTGTGTGCACAGGAGTAACTCTGAGAAACTTCATATAGACCAATATACTTTGAAGAGTACAGAAGTAAACATTTAAACTCAACTTGGGTAAATGCAATTAGTCAATAAGACACCATATTGGATTATTTATGAAATCAAGGAAGTTGCCATTGATTAAAATAAGACTAGAGGAAGCAGAAAGAAGTGCACGGAGAATGTTACGTTTGGAAGCCTGTGTGTATTTGTCTACAAAGTGACAGTTGCGTATTTCAATAGCAAAAAGCTTTTACTAATGAGCAATTGTTCTTTTCTGCAAACCGCATCTAGACCAGAAAGACTGGGCTCTTTTCTTTCGACTAAGCAAGCTAAGTTGAAACTGAAATCATGTACAAGCATGTACAACTGAGAGCATACGCGTACATTCTTTATAAAATTAATTCACCAAGTGGAAAAATATGATGTTCCCAGAGTTTTAATTCATCATTTTCATCTCTCATCTCATATAATATTAATTTAAACTGGTTTAGGTTTATACCACCTCTGATTATTTATTGTGTAGCATCACTAGGAGCTGACATGTCACTATGACTTCACATTGTAAAGATTTTTTCTCTTGTATTAAAATGCCTTCTTTGCTGGCTGACAAAAACTATGCCGGATGCACTTAGCAGGCTTATATATTTCCAAAGGCAATCATATAAATGAGAGCAGGGCACACTTGCCTCCCCAGTTCTGCTAGCGAGAAGGCTTTGGATTATTTTATCCAGGAACAACAGCTTCCAGCTGGCTTGATGGGAATTAGTCCTTACCTCTGCTGCCTCCCATGGGGACAGAAAGGCAAAACCTCCAAGGGATATGTGCAAACGTTGCCCTGTAGCTTGGCCTCTATATTTAGATAGTCTTAATTTGCATTAGCTAAAAACATAATGTACTTGTACGGATTAAATGACAGTTAAGCCAATAATATTCTTTAAAACTTAAAGCCTACAAAATACAGACATTTAAGGCAACCGAGACCAAATAACAATGTTACTTAGAGTGAAATATCCACAATCTAAATTCCGTATGATAACACAATACAGTGAAAATCAATGCGTTCTCTGTTAATGAGACAGGGTAATCAAAATGGAACTAATTACTTCTCAGATATGCTGGATTTTAAATATCATTTTTTGACCTAAGTGCAGCTCCTTACCAGAATCTAAGAGCATTGAAATTACTGACAGTCCGAATATACGAGAAATATTCAAAACCAGCTCAATTATTCTCTGCAAAGCGATATGTGAAGAGGTATTGAATACTGCACCCGACACTTTGGGTTTGCTTTGCTTAAGCAGAAGTAGAGCACAGGGCTTTGTTTTTCCCTTGTTGCTGGCTTCCAGACCAGAATGCTACTTAATTGGTACCGTGGGCAGAAGCATCTTCCACGTACTTCCCTGCTGTTGCCCCCTCCTAAATGAACAGGATTTCTTATTCAGCCACCAAAACACGCTGCTTGTAAGTTTTCATCTTTGGAGGTTCTGTAAAGCTTAGGGAAGAGATCAGAAAAGATGTAGGGGACCATTTCTTAATTAATGTCAAATATGAAGCTAGCAAAGTTGGCAGGGAGGATATTTAGTTCTGGGAACAGTATTTTCCAGATTGTAACAGCCAGGAGACAGCTCAGGGAACAGAATTTTCTGGGATAGCTGGAGCTATGTGACAGGCTTATGTTTTATTTTCTTAAATGCTGTCCCTTTGGTAGTTCTCCTTGATTAAAAATTATTCTGATATACTGAAGTAATACTTTACTTCTAATGTGACAGTTACTCCCAATTTGGTGTATAATTACTAATCAGAAAAGGCAAATAGCTTCCTAGGCATAAGCACAAATATTGCTATTTAGAAAATTAATTCGCTGATACACTACCCACTTGCTTGCTTTATTAGACGCTGGTAAGAGCAGAACACGTAACACAAGGTTGTAACATTACTTTTCCTAAAGAGATAAGTACATTAAGACAGCTCTGCAAACGGTGAGTAAAAGCTTTCCGTGATCAAAACCACCACATCAAAGAACTTTGAGCAATCAGATTTTTCTGAATAAAGGAAAAGATGGAATTAACTAAGAACACAGTTCCCACATTGATATAGCAATGAATACAAGATCATTAAGCCATCTACATAATGAGTGAGCATGTGTTAAAAGCAAAAAGTAATTTCTGTAGAGGAGGAAAAGTCTAGAAACAAGCCATATCTTAATGAGAAATTGTCATTGCAAAATACGTATTTGTTTGAAAAATATTGGTTAGCATGATCATGTTAATGTCATAATAAATTCATTTTCAAAAATCTTTTTGTTTACGTTGTGAATGCAACAGCACCTTGCCCATTGTGCCAGCACCGATGTAATCAGACCCACACTGGCTGTACATTCGTGGGCTCTGAAATGTGTACTTTCACATCCCACAATTAGTAGCTCACAGTAAAAAATAACAGTTTGTTAAGAACTTTCCCATCATCATGACTTATATAATTTGTATATTTACATATATATATCTCTGCACTTATACACGTAATGTACAAACCATATATTCATTTCCCTTGTGAAGGTACACTTTAAATCAGTCACTGACAATTCTTAGAAAATCTGGAATTAACTGGGTTTTGCAGTCACGTTTGCTCTTTGCAGGTATGAAAGTGTTACTTGTTTGTGTTCTTTATTAAGAATTTAAGCACCCTCTGTTCTGCTGCCTGTCTTACATCTAGCTAGTTTGAATTAAAATGTGAAAAACAAATGAGATCCACAGATTTACAATGGTCATTTTAAGACAAACTGGCACAAAGTAATCCACAATTTATTTAGATAAACGCTACCTACTTCTTGTGGGAAGCTTAAATCTCAATGGTTCTCTTCTGGACCCTCTGTCAACTCAATCCAACTGCTGTTTCAATTTTTATCATCTTATTTTGTGGAACTACAAAATACAACTGTTCTAATGGAGAAATTAGAAAACAAAAGCAATTCTTTTTTTTTTATTATTTTTCTCCCTTTTAGTTCCTCTGTGTATTTAAAGACATGCTGGGGCCAAATTTCTTCAGAGAGCTGGGACCATTGAGTTCTGGAAGCGTGTAGGATCCTGACCGTAAGCCCCACAAAATGTGACCTGCTGAGCATTCCCGGCACAAACCCAGCCAAAGTTTGATTGACTCAGCAGGTCAGCGTTTCCAAAGAGCTCAACATCCTATTTGGGAATAACAAAAAAACGTGACAAGCCTTTCGAGCAGCTTGGCGGAGCGCAGACTGCGGCTCAAGCTCAGCGAGGTGACTTGTGCAAGCCAGAGAAGGATGAGCTGCCTTTCGGTACGCGCTATGCCCGCACAGGGTTTGCACATCTTTTTTCCCCGGAGTGTCCCAAATCAGGCCATTCACAGATGGCCACGGCGAGCAGGTTGGTGCTGCGAGCAGCGTGCTGTGCCGCAGCACGGGCAGGATCGAGGTGCTCAGCAAAAGCGCTCTCTTGCAGGAGTGCCTGAGTTCGAACAGATCTAATCAGCGGTTCAGACAGGGCTGCCTTCTCCACCTGCCCCGAAGTGTTTACAGACGAAAACAATGTGCTAGTGTTTCCCTGACATTCATGCTAATAAACTGTGGAAGGAAATCAGCATTAGGAAGCAAAACAACATATAATTGCCATAGACAAGTACTGCAAAGCAGCCAATTTGTCTGTGATTCAAATGAAAAATTACTATTACTCTGCCTTCATTTGCTATCCTCCGTATCAGAACCTGTTATTAATCATATTCCCAGTCCAGACTCCAGGAATAATACAGTTTAATACCCGGCAGGAAGTGGGTATGTTGATATAATAACCAAAGCGTATATATTTTGGTTGAACAATTCCTTTCTTTCAAGGGAGGAAGGTTAGGGAGCCATCGTGAATCTGACTTTGACAAAAAACTCGGTTTTAAACAAAGTTAGACACCACCATGGCAAGAGTCACTCAAGTGGAAAAAGATGATCATTGGGTGCAACAGTGTACATTAAATGACAATTAGAGAAGTTTCTTACTAAAAAAAAAACAAAAAAAAAAAACCCCAAAAAACAAACTCGAGACAAATTACAATCAATTACCTCTTACTGTCAAGCACATGAAAATTAAGGCTTTTTTGACACCATACTGTGAGATACTGGCAGGAGTTTTTTCTATTCCGTAAATGCAAATGCTTCGAGCCCTGACTTGTTACACTGGCCAGCTTCAGACCTCCAAATAACCTTCAATAACAGTAACAAAAATGCTTGAGAATGTCACCTAATCCCAATAGGGTGAACTATCAATTGTGGGGAAAATACTAATGATCAAAAATCCTGTCCAGAAAAATTATCATGGTCGGTGCTCCTGTACCTCGCTGTCAGGGGCCTCCGTCCCTTTGGCAAAAATCTTGTTCAACAATGTTCAACATTTCTGAAAACTCAATCTGTGGCTGCTCCTTTGCCTGCATTTGGGATGGACCCGCACTGCTACAGAGCGAGGCAGGCAGCTGCCGGCCATCTCACTGCCTGCACGGACCAGCACAGCACGTGAAGAAAAGAAACTCTACCTACAAACAAGTTAGGGTCCAGCGGTGACACGGACTTGCCTCGTTTAACCACCCGCAATTGTCAAACTTTGAGAGAGCAAAAGACAGGAGCAAGAGTTTAGAGGAGACACATACACGTAGGGTGCCGTGATCCAAACCTGGTGACACTACGGTATCAGGGGTCCTGCCACTCACTTTGCTGAGCCTGATTTTTCAAAGGACATCAGTTCCCATCTAAGCATCTGAACTACTTCTGGAAGCCTCACTGGGAGAAGGGCCCTCCCAGAAGCACGGGCCGGTGGGAGTGGGACCAGCCAGAAGACACACCAGCAGCACCGGTGGCCCGTTTCCCTATCAACTCTTCTGAATTTGGTTGATGAAATGCAAGTATCTACAACTGCTTTCTCAGAATAAAACTAAACTGCCTGCAGTTGATTGCCAAGTATGTTGAAGGAAGTGTCCATGGAGAACGAATGAGAGCAAAGGCATTTGCAATGCGCCAGCATTTCTTGTACTCATCAGTGCAGTGCTCTTCTCATGCAGCCTTTATTCTCTTGGTTAACAGCAATTGTACCTTTCCTGTACTTTTTTCAGGAAGCAAAGATTTGTGCGTTGGTTGTCTCCTGGCTGCTCTCGTTTATAACATGCTGCCATAATTCCAGATTCGTGCTTCTAATTCTACTGTTCCTGTTAGAAAAGGTGTTACTTTTTGACAATAGATGATCATCTTCTCCCTGGGGTGCCCCTGCAAAGCAAAAAAACAGATGCCGTGAGGCTCGCAGTGTTGTTTCTGAACAACAGGAAGAGGTCATCCAAGCTCACTTCAATTTACTCAGACTGCACCAACCTGATACCGCCGTCATCTCAGAGGTGCTGTCAGTCAAAGGTTTGCCATAATGCACTCGAAAGGGAATTTTTTATCCAGATAGTTAAAGGAAGAAAGCCTGGAAAGATATTGCCATTTCTGTAGACTTTGTACGCTGTTTCCCAAGTGATATGACACTTTTCAAAATAAACAGTGCAGCAGGACCTTGTGATTACTGCTACCAACCAGTAATGTCTGAGGACAGTGTAGAATGGGGGACCAGCAGAACGGTCAAATGGGTGTGCAGGATCTGCCCTTCAGAACACTGGTCTTTTAAAAGAGGACAGCCTGTGACATAGACAGTGAATATTCATGCTGAATTTTTTTCTGAGACCTGTTTTACTCCATATCTTGTTCCACCTGCCATTGCAGAACAATGGCAAGAGCTACAATGGGTTCAGGGGGTCGGAGGGGGAGGGGGGGGTTTGTGGGTTTTGTAGTTTTGGTTGGTTGGATAGTTTCAACACTCCTAATGGCATAATTTGGTATACTGATCAGTTAAAGATCAGCCCGATCTGATCATCATTTTTCCATAAGGGTTCCAGATAGCTCGCTCACAGAGGAGCTGCAGGAGAGTTCCTGTTGCAGTAACTAGAGCAAGTGGAGGGGCACAAAGCAACGGGCCTCTCCAGCCCCTTCAGAAAGTGAAGAATTAACCATTTTACTGCCCCTTCCCAAGGCTTTTGATTGTCTTTGACATCGTGAGCCCCTGACAGCTGTGGTTCCAACAGGTTATGTCCTATTTGGAAAGTTCCCAGTCTGCTGTTGATGGTGCAGCTCATGGCAGCAGGATGGTGCATACCATGATGCAGCTCACGTCACAGACCAGCAGTTCCATATCAGGACTGGATACACTCATAATATACATAGGGACAGTTGCTGGCCAGAGATCATGAGCGAGCGTGAAAAGCACATACATGCTCTTGTAGTAGACTTCTTAATGCATCCCTTTGTTCTCACTCTGTTTCCTTCTCAACCAGGAGACAAATTCATGTTTTATGATGACATTTCTACGCTACAGCGATAAGGACATAATTACAGAGGAGAACAGTCAGGACAGGCCAAAAAATTCAAAGAACCATGAAGAACTGGTGCCCTTCTTTTCTAGGAGCTAGGAAGCAAAATCCTGGAGTGCATGTTTGATTTTAACACCTCTATTATCAGTGGCAAAGATCTTTCTCCCAGCAGTTTCAGCAATAGGAGGTAATTGGAGGACATAATATAGCACAGTGTTTTCAAGGAAAACTTGTTTTCAGATACCTGCTGAGCACCATAAATACACTCATTCTGGTCATGTTGATGCAGTCAGTCAAGCACAGACCTCCAACAGGGACTGCTCACTGACAGGTGCTGAGGATGCTTTTATCATCTCTGAATATAACTCACTAGCAAACATTTCTGGTTTGCTACAGTCCCAGAAAAACTTGGTTTGGAGTGTCCACCTGGTGCCAGATTACACAGTTCATTACCAGCACGTAGGAAACAGAAACAAGCAAAAGAGAAATCATTTGTGTAGAATGTTTTTCATTGTGGTGAAAACATGATTCTTCATGGCAGCTTCAAGTCAAGCACTACTTCAATAATCATGGAAAAACTAAAGATGGGTAAATATTTGCAGCCATTTAGTTCTGTTGCACAGCACAATTAATTGACCTCCACAAGAAAATCAGGTCGGTACTCACAGGCCAGGTGCAAGTCAACGTATTGAAGACATTCCTGCCTGACCAACTCTGGATGACCTTCTCCATACTGTGCCAGAGCTCAGTTTTGGTGGAGCTTTGGAATGTGTCTGCACCTATGTCGCAGGCTGCATCTAGGCAGCATGTGCATTTAAAACGTTAGCCACCAAAACTGAGGAATTTCTGTTGTTTTGCTCAGGCTTTTTACTCGCTAATCTACAATCTTCGAGCACAGCTTTCTGATGTCTTTCAGAATCACAAACGCGTTCTAAGAAAACTCCCCTTTTCTGTTTTGTAGCATCTAAAAAGAAAGAATTTTTCATGTAAAAGTTAAGTGCTAGGCCTTCCCGATGCCTTTTAGATGAATGGAAACATGCCAGACAATAACACTTGTTGTCTGCAGATGACGTAGATGTTATGGCAGACTGCAATCTAAGCCACTTGCGGTAACCATTTAATGCTTTAATTTTTTCCATTATATGTAATTTGGGACTCCTGGGCAGGGAAGTAGGGAGTGCATGGACAACCAACATAGCTAAAAGCTTTGCAATTAGCCCAGTACGTAGTTCAGTGCAATTAACATGAGAATGAGTTTGGATTTATACTTTTTTAAGGCTGTTCCTGAAACAGCATGCAGTACTTCACTTTTAAAATAATTTAAGCATTACAGTAGTCTCAAAATTCCCATTGCAATGGGGAAACTCTCAAGTAAGGTTCCTTCCACTACAATCAGTGCAATTCTCCTTGCCCTGATACTTCCACAGCAAATGTGGGGAGAAGAATGTGGACCTTTGATTTTCTGTCTGTTTGAAACCAAGGTCAAGTTATGAGGCCCTTCCTCCCTCTGAAAGCCTCAGGGAATTGGGAAGTTTTACCAAAGAAGTGAATTAATAAAACGGAGACTCGTTGATCCTCTGACCCACTGTGTCACGCGCAGAGATAAAAGTCTTCAGAAGAAAAGAGGTTAATACCTGCCAAGGTGGAATATATGTGCACATCTTCTGGGCATTCCTACCTGAGGTTTCCTTCAGGATGGCTCTGCATGCAGGATGCTGGCCATTGCTGGCAAGAGAGCAAAGCTGCTTGCACAACGTGGGGGAAAATTAGGTCCCTAAACAGGACTGTAGATTCTTCTACAGGAGCCCTGCAGTTTCTAAGCTCACATAGAAATGATCAGACCATCCTTTTTCTCTTACTGAGGCTAACCAGTACTGCTAAGAGCAACAACAGTTATCAGCAAAGCCTCTAAAAGCAATGCTAGATACTGTTTATAAATATTTTGCCTTATTAAGGGGGGGGGGGGGGAATCAAAGTTTCATTAAATGTCGTGGCCCAGTTAGAAAAACGAAGCAATACACAAGGAAACAACGCTCACACTGCCCGCTGCAACAGCTCATAACAGAACGTGCTGTGTCCTGATTCTGAGCACGACATGGGATCCCTGAGAGTTTGTATAAACTGCCATTTTGCCAACTTGTCACAGAATCTGTTATTCTTTTTGCAATACAATTGATCATTTAGCTGCAGCTGATGCTCTGCTTTTATGTGCTGTCCCTTGGCTGCCGCAGCCTTCTCTTTTCCCCACAGAGCATCCTTAATTAAATTACTCTGTGTTGCATCCAGACTGCAAAGGGACGGGGAGCTAGAGCTAGCGCACAGCTTGCATTCAAGCAAGGAGGAAGCCAGAAACAAAGACTGGCTTGTCTGGAGAACGGTGCAAGCCCCATGCTGTAGGCATGGGTCCTCCTGTGGGAGAGGGCAGCCTACAACCACGGCGTACCTGGCTGTTAACTAACCTGGGAGCAGGACTAGGTTCAAGATACCCAGCCAAAACCATAAACTTCTTTGCTTATCTGAAGCATATTTTTTTTTCATATACAGGCAGTGCAGTATTTAATCCATTTCTTGGTTTATTTAACATGTTATTGTTGCTGGTAGTTAACACTTAAGCTAGCAGTTCACCGAGAATGGAGAAGCTAATTGCTAAAGACATTTCTCTTCCTTTTTTCCTACTGCATGCACAAAGGTCAGACATGGAGTGTGCAAGGGAAAGCCAGTGTAGTTGTGTCACTTCTCTGTAGTATGTTGCTAGTGGGTACTCAGACATCACAGCCGGAAAGAGGAGAGCTCTGGCAAAGCTCAGAAGCAATCAGCAATGTTTGAAGCATTTTGTTGGTGTTACAAAGAAGAGTAGCACCAACCCAGTACAACAACAGCAACACGTAAAGCCACTGTCCTTTAAATCCACAGTACTATCACAGGTAGACCACCCAGCATCATCTCTGGTAACCTGTCTCCAGTTAATAGCACATGAAGCTCTATATGGCCCAAACAGCAGTTATGTACAAGAGCTGTCCTTCACCCATAACCGCATCTGCAAAGCTTTAGCTCAACAAGTACAATCACAGTACTTACAGCCTAACTAGAAGATGCGCAACACGGGGAGGTGATTGGGTGCAGTCCAAGCAAGTGACCAAGTGAGATTTAATGCTCAGCCACAATTCCCGTCATTCCTAATTTGCTCACTTGACTGCTGCACTTCCTTTTTTAATTATTACTTAGTAAACAAAGTGTTAACGAGCTTTATAAATGGATCTGGAAATGAAGAGCTGAGTCACCACTTCAGCTAAGACAAACACATGAAGTGTTGGATTGGAGAGTCTCCTGGCACTCAACTTGTTCGTCGTTCCCTACCAACCGCATAGAACCCTTATTCCTATGATGGGGAGAGGTTAAGAACTCGCAGGAGTGTGTGACAAGGTGTCAGCCTCCCTGCTTCTGTGGCAAGAGCCCACCAGAGAGCTCTAGTTCACTCTGAAAGAACTTGTGCAATCTTTCCCACTATTTAGGAAACGGCTCGCAAATGTGTCAGATGCCTCCTTTCTGGAGAGACAGGACTTATCAGCCAGGGGAACATCAGTCTCGGGAAATGACACACATAATGGAAAATAAAAATTCATGGAAAAGAATTTTTCCAGACTTGGTAAGGAACTGCTGGAAAAAGGCAGCTAATCAGGGTGACTGTTAGCACAAGCAAGTGCAAGTCTGTTAGTTCAACCCTTTTATTGGGCTTCTGGATGCAAAGCTGAACTGATTTGCATTGATTTGCATTAACTTAAACTTCTTGAGTAATTCCCAAATTCACTCAGGAAGTTCAGTCCTGTGACTTAAAATATCCTGTCCCATTCTCTTCCTCCTCCCAGTTTCCAAGAACCCTGCCCTCGTGAAGAATAGCACCGTATTGGTTGAACTTTAGTGGGAGGCTTCTCGGAGTGGACAGCTATGCAGATTTAAAAGGTTTCTGAATTCAATCAATCAGAATGAAGGACATAAATGGAGATAAATGAGAATGAACTCATCATCTTAATCAAAATAATAATTTAGCCACATTACAATTCAGACAGACATAACACCCAATATGGGAAGCAGTATACAATTAGACCTACTTTCAAGTAATGACGTTTCTAAAAATCAAGTTAACACAATTGCTTAGTCACTAACGTATGTAAATTTAATGGTTCTATTCTCATTAATGAATTCTGGTAGGAAATTATAAAAAGTGTTAAAATTAATGATATACAAGGTAAAATATATAGCATTGACTCCACTTTTACCAGAATAAATCAGAGCAGACATACAGATTTGAGATCAGTCAAGTCTGGCATGTGCCAGGAGCAGAGCTTTAGGATTCTTGCCTAACCTAGGAAAATGAACGGGCTTGGGCCCTCATTCGCACTGAGTGGAGTCTGGACCGCCTGTTAACGGTTTAAGATTCCTCCTGAATCCTGAATATCCTCAGAGTTTCACATCAAACACCCATTGGTGGTTTTCAGGGAAGATGGGGTTAGATCTACAGAATAGGATGTTTACAAAGGGTGTTATAAAAAGCAGTAGAAGAAATCCTGCATAGTTTTAAACAGCAGGGAAGAACAGGAGAGAAATAAATTCATCACACCTAAGATGAATTTATCACACACGTAAAATAAACTTCACAATCTGATCATCACATAAGAATCATCACAATGGGAAAAAAGACCTCAAAAATAATTAAGCCAATGTGCATATCAGATTCTGAATCAAGCAATTTTGCTGGACTAAGCCTAGAATTGAAATGATCTTGTCTGTGTATAACTAAAGGTTACTGCTCTCACAATTCAAATGGAAAAATGTATAAATGTATTCATCAAAAACATATCTATTAGCTTCACAATTCACAGAACTCTGTGAATCCAAAGAAGTTTCTTAGGAATAGGTAATACTGAAGGCTTACCCAGAAACTAGATAGCTGCCAATTTTCAGAAACAATTACTCAATTTGCTAGCAAACATTTCTTCCCTCAGTGCTTTGAAAGGAGAGGCTTTGTTGTACCCACACACTAATGTCTATGTTTGCAGCTCTATATACTTAGGGATTTATAATTTCCTGGTAACTTGTCTTGATATAATTTTAGAGATTCTATTAAATATTTTATATAGCATCCCATTGTAAGTCAATCTCCAACATAATGTACTATTACTCCATATGCATCTTTTTCTTCAGCTCAAAAACATTTCAATAAAGCTCTAAAAGGACAGGCAATGACAATACGCTGTGTTGTGCATCACCATGGTAATGCTTCAGAAAATAGCTTTGATTTGGGGTCAGAAAGATCAAACATTATAACAGATTGAAAGCACAGAGTTCATCTTGATACAACCTAAAACTATCATGCTCTAACCATCATGTTCTCAGTTCTTGAGATTTGGGCAGAAGGCAAGATTCAGCCAAGAATGCTGATAGATGCTAAAGGGATTCAGACCTTCAGTAAACAGGACGCATTCTGAAAGCCTGGGAGAAGGGTTATGGTCCAGTTTCCCAGAGCTAGGCTTTCAAAGTTTGAGCCAACCTATGTCAGAAGGCAGGATTATACTTCAAAAGAAGAAATTCTTGTGGATTGTCTGTTACTTCAAGTATCACTTATTCCTTCACTTAATCCTTAAACTATCCAGCTGGACTACTCTAAAAGGTTATAGCAAAATCTATCATACAGCTAAGTAAACTGAGATACCTGAGGTCAAGCATTTCTCTAAAGACAGTGAAACCTGGAAGAGAACTTTGATTTGCAAACCTGTAAGGTCCTGTGCAGAGCACTGCCCTGAGGATCTGCCGTACTGCAAGAGGATACTTTCAGAGATGCTCTATGGCCGGAGCTAGCACAGCACTCTCACTAGCACCACGCCGTGTTTTAGCTCGTAAGCCCTGACCCTGGGCTGGGATAGCTAGATCACCTGGCATTCAGGTAGCTTCATGTCCTGCCAGCTCAGAAGAGCCTGGTGCAAATGATCCTGCACTTGCAGTTGGCGAGTTAACACAACAGAGATACCTCACGTCCGTCTGCTCCTGCCAGTGTTCATATGTCTCACTCCAGCATCCAGAATCCCACACTCGGGCATGCAGAATAGCTTTGGGGCTGGATCTTCCGTAGGGCTGCCCTGCTCAACACCCAATCTCAACAACAAAGCCAAGCCTTTGTCCCTTAATTTCAATAAGCCCCCAGCCTCCACCTGGTTTATCAGAAAATATGGTAACGTTTTCAGAGGATGTTCTTTCAGTGGGTACAATCTCTGTCCACAATTCACACGGCAAAAGCAAATAGTGTACTGTCACCTAATTGGGGATCAAATTAGGCATCTCAGTTTGAGGAGTGCTCATGATACATGTTTTCACTCACTGTAAATCCATGCAGGATTATGATTTATTTTGTCAGTTTTCCTGTGCTAGTGTTTCTAGTCTCATTAGCTGTAACTCAAAGTTCGATGATTCACTGTCTTTACTACGAATCTATAGTGCACCTCAAGAAAGCTGCTTAACCTTTATTTGCTTCTCCCTCTATAAAAGAGGGTTAAAGATTTTACCCATCTTTAAAAAGTACTTTGAGAATTACAGGTGGGAAAGACTACTAAGTGTTGGTACCAAGCAATGTTACTTTGGGAGAGAGCTGTGACATGGTGCTTGCTTTGGATGTGAGAGTCATCCTCCTCCCTTAGAAAATAACATGTTATATTTGAAACTTTCATTGATCAGTTCCTTTTTTTTTTTAAAAAAAAAAAAAAAAAAAAGCACGTTTGGGCTCATGGTAAAACAAAGGGTTTCTTGATCAGGAACAGTCTTGTTTTGCACAGTTTGCTTAGCATTGATCTCCCTTTCCTCTCAGTCACAGTGGTGACCTTCTCCACCTGGTGGAATAGGAGAGAGTGACGACTATGCCTGCCTGCCGTACAGAAAAGCTGGGCTGTTTCTTCCTAACGTTCGAGATTTGACAGAGAACAATTACACCATTATTATCACAAGTTGTTTATCTGGCTACCTTCCAGATTAATTGAGGGAAACACAATATAAAAGACTAGTGTATCTTGCAGATCTCTACATTAAGGAATTAATTTAGCCTTGCTGCCAAATTAGCTATGCAATTATATGGTAATACATCATATCATTAGAGGACTGTCGAGTCATTTGTATGACTGAAATGACATGATGCCCTATGTTCCGTGCGTATACTGACTCATTTACCAGCTATGTTTTCATTCTCTTCACCCACTCTTGTCACCTCTTGACTCAGTCCTCCCTGGACAGCCCCTGGCTGGTGCAAACAGCCCCGGTGTGGCCTGGGTAGAGCCTGGATGTGGTTTCTGGTCCCTCGAGTGCACTTTCCCAAGCAGATTCCAGTCTGAATGTGTCTGCAATTCAGCCCTCCAAATTCCCAGACCCACAGAGATCTCCCCCAAGTTTTCAGCTACATGGTTAATCTCAGCCCTAGAAAGGTATAACAGCAAGAAAGCAGGTGTTTTAGTAGAGGGGGCTAGTTGAGAAGTTTTGTATGTTGTTTTCTTGTGGGTTGTTTTTTTCAATCACAGATACTTTCTAAAAAAGAAAGTACCAAAAAAAAAAAAAAGTGTCCTGTTGGTGGGGTCAGGGTGGGTGGAAAAAGTCCAGAGATTCTTTCTTTCTTTCTTCTTTCCTTCTCACCTCTTAGGGTAACTTCACCCATTGATTGAAAGAAACAGTCATCGCTTCAAGTTCAGTGAAATTCCTTCCTGCCTTCTCTCTCCATGGCTGTGGACTTCATGGCTCTTCACGAGAAGGATCCCTCTTCAGAACCTCTTCTGGTTCTTCCCTGCCGTGTCCAGCACCGAATCTCAGCGTTCCCCAGCGTTAGGAGGCTGTTGTTCTGTGCAGACAGGCTGGTGATCGAGGAGTCACTGGCATTTCTCTCTAGGCAGTCACGCAAGTGATTTTTAAGCACTTTTCCAGAACTGGTAATCTGCTGAGGTCAGTTTTGTCATCACAGGGTACAAAAGTACAGGCAGCACAGAAAACTCAACAGTTATATCCCACTTGTGTGTTCTTTTATGGCTGCTTTCATTAAGAAATGGCAAATATGTGAAGTGAGAAGAATCCTGTTTGTGTTCGTTTGGTACGGGGGTAGCCACCCTTAGAGAGCTAGTGCAAGTTTTCATCAATGCAAGATGAAAATCAAACACAATAGACAAAGAAACACACGATCTACAAGTGATACAAGGGAGATGATTTCATCGGGAATATTTAACTTCAGATTGAGGGTGATCCAGATCCAGAATATGTAAAAGAGAGATAAAAGTTCCTGGAAAAAAAGCATTACATTAAAATAATTACTGGTTCTTCCAAAAGCTTATAAAGTTTCTCATCAATGTATTCCTTTATAAATATGAAAATAATTAAGATGATAAGAATTACCTTCAGCAGTGTGTAAAGCTGGGAAGTAGAAGTAGTTTTAAGAGCACTTTCCACGCTACATTCTCATCCAGATTCATCAAGTGAGACATGACCTTCTCATCCATTAATGTCAGCTCTGTCAGACGAAGAGATTATTTATTTATTAATACTCGGTAGGACTATGACTTCTTCATGGAGAAGCTAGAACTTACTATGAGCTTTGCTGTGAAGAGAGTTGCAGGATCAGACACTTGACATGTTTGGTCCCTCAGGATATTTTAGGTGCACAGAATATCAATACATAAACCATTTTTTCACCTTACTTATTCCATTATAAATGAACGGCTGTTTGTCTGATTTCTGACAGGATGGGAAACCTGCCAAATCCATTAAATAAAACATTTCTATCTAAAGCCAAAAGAGAGAGAAAGGGAAACCTTATTAGTCAGAGATTCTTGAAAATAAATGTCAGGGTCCGAAACCACGTAAGGTCCAGTTATTTCCAATTAAAGCTGTTGTGCCTGTCCACAGATTTTGCTAACTGCCCTCAGCACTCAGGGCACTAGCGCTCTCTGCTTCTTGGTTTATTGAACGTTAAAACCCAAGAGATTTTACAAAACTTAAGTTCTACCATCAAACATCAGAAGACAGTCCATGCCATTTTAATCATGATACAACTGATGAAACAGAAACAACATTTAAAATCAATAGATACCAAGCCATGTCAGGTGCGCATCCGCTCATTTTAAACATTAAAACAAGTCCAAGAAATGTTCATTCCATAATTATTATTTTTGAAGGGAAAAAAAAGAGGAAAATTTAGGTTAAAGCTAACAGCCAGATGTACCAGCCTCAGCCTGCTACTTTGCACTCCGTTAACAGTGAAGCTGGAAAGCTCGTCTAAATGCATGGTAAATCAGATTTCCTTCTGCTTCACTTCCACTGAGCAGTCCAAAGCAGCCAGATTTTTTTAAAGGTTGAAAGTGTTAAATTAACTTAAAATACTTTGCTCATTTCTATGTGAAGTTCTCTCTGTACTAGGAGATTGGCTTTTTGTCTTCAACTCACTGTATTTAAATAATTTCAGCTAAAGGCAGACTATCTGATAATGGGTGAATCACCTCTAGGTCATTAGCAACCATATCTCCTAAAGTTCGCGTGGAACTCCAAGTGAATTTAAAAGGAAATTGATGTTTTTCTCCTTCACCTTCTGGGTAACAAGAGCGTGCACGTACTAAGCCAGGACCTCAACAGACGAAACACAGCGTGAAAGTGGCAGCTGCCTTCCCCGGAGCCTTGAGTCAAAAGCCTGAAGGTACAGTCAGGCTTCTGCGGCTCAGCCACTACCAGATAATTAGTCTTTCATTAACGTTCAGGATCTGCATATTGAATTAATTCTCTGAAGCAGCTGGCCAGCAAGAAACTGCCCCACATCCTCATGTTAAAGCAGCAGGCTGAAAGCAACTCAGCACTACAAACAGCCTAGAGTGCACATCATAAAGCCAACTTGTTGTTTTTTTTAATAAGAATAAAATTTCATACGAATGAGGAAGCAACTAAGTTCAAAATATTTTACAACAGTGGACAACTATTTGTTTTTCTCTTTTACAGAGCCCCAAATACTGCTATAAAGTACTTGCTCACCAATATAATTCTTTTTATCTTACGTGCTTTAAGAAATGTGCAAAAAGTCACCAAATTGTTCTGAGGTACAATGAAACATCTGCCTGAGAGTGCACAGTAGTCTTACACTACAGTTTAAGAAAGAAAGTGAAGAAGAAATCTGAATCCTTTTGAAATCAGAAGACAAATCTGTTAATCAGACTTTTTCCCGTAGTCACACACACAAAAAAACCCACAACCCACTATTCATTACAGGCTCTTCATCTAATTTTGTTTTCTAGTTGCCAAGGATCTTAACTTTAGAGCATGGAAATGTGCAGCCTTCAGGTCCTTTCATATTACAGCTGATATGGGGATGGTAATATTAGAAATTCTGTAAGATTTATTAAATGTACAACTGTATGTTTAGAAAAGTATTTGGCAGCGTTCCATGACCTTCAACAAATTTCCAGAAAGTTGAACATCTTCCCTGCTGACCATTCTTGTACCGTACTAATATACAGATGTTCCAGCTGCAGAAGAAAAATACAAAGTTGGCAACTGGTAGTCTACAGCAGGAAATAACAAGCTGTACAAGGTGGGTTTTTTAATTATCATTAAGTATTTTTCCTATTAACAAAGGTTCCTTCCTTCATTTGGAGCATTTCTAACTACAAAAATAAAAGCATGCAATACAGGTCCTAATTTGTGAGCACATATGGTTGCTGCCTCAGAAATGCAATTCAGATGTTGATCACAACAACTTAAACATAATGTACGTTCTGGAGGAAATTATCCCAAATCTTATCTTCAGTCAGTTCCATTTAGAAGATTTCGGGAAATTATTTTTAAGCATTTTTTTTAAGCTCTAGTGGCTTATGTAAGAGCTCCTATTGTTAACCTAGATGGAAACCATTTTTCTAGCTAGGGTTTTACATCATTAAAAAAAAAAATCTATTGCCAAGTATGAATATACAGCTCAGAATTTCAATTTGATTGGTATTGTCCACTGTGTTCACATCCTGCAAACTGATTATCTCCTCATTCCTCTAAATAAAGACCTGAAAAGTCCCAAGGTTTTTTAAGCATCTCTTGGAACACATGCTGAGTTTGCCACAAGGTCAGGCCCTAATTGCCCTGTCTGACAACCCATACCCAGGCAAATGTTAGCGTGTGCTTCAAGGCTCACATTTTTACATCTGCTCCATCGTGAAAGGGAAACTTTCTGAAATGAGTGAATTTTCCCTGGCCCAGTTCCAGCCTGCTGGCATTGCTCAATGCAGAACAGTTCGAACGCCGCATGGCTGGGCAGGTGAAAGCCCCTGATGCCACTTCCATGGGAAATACCTGTCAGAGAATGGGGTACCATAGCCTCAAGACTATTTCTTTCCAGTCTCACATGTGTAAAGCTGCTCGTAGGTGGCTCAGAAAATACATTAGATAAGCTATTGATCTGGGCTCTATCAGCTCCTAAAATTTAGTGTCTGCCAATGGCGTGTGAGGAAGTCTATTCAGGTCTCACAGCTGGATGCCACTGTCACCAATAGCCAAAGACAGCTGACCTCCTTCATAGTTACATTCCTAGTTTCTAAGAGTTTCACCATTTAGGAAGCATTTCTTCACCGAGAGGGTGGTCAAACCCTGGGAGGGGCTTCCCAGAGAGGTGGTCGATGCCCCCCAAGCCTCTCAGTGCTCAAGAGGCGTTTGGGCCATGCCCTCAACGACAGGCTGCAACTCCTGGCCAGCCCTGAAGTGGTCAGGCGGTTGGACTAGGGGATCACTGAAGCAGTCTGTTCTATTCTATCAAATCCAGCACTGATGATGATATTGCACTGGAGCAAGTGACCTAATTCAAAATTACACCGACAAGGCATTTTTCAGCTCTTGTTGACTTAATCATTTACGTTTTCGGTCAGCCACTATTCCCTGGCAGCCTGTAGTGAGATTCTGCTGCTGGAATCGATTCTACCCCCTGTTCCCACCCTCTTCTTTCCCTTCCTCACGCCCCACGGTCACCCGCTGTAAAAGCAGAGTTACTCTGAAGAACTGCACAGGCTGTTTTTCCCTTTTTTTGTTCACTGTCAGTGTACGTGCTGGCTTATTATTCTAGGGTATTTGGGAGTGCTGATGCCCTGGCTTGTTACTTCTGGGCCATCTCCTCAACATCAAAAAAAGACTGGAGAGTTTATCTTTTCTTTTCCTCCTAAATTCCCGGCTTTATTATGATAACAAAAAAGGAAATAATCTGAACTAAGCTCGAGCTCTTTCTGTTCACTGAGAATTAAATACTAATATCACACAGTGGCTTAGGAAAGACAGCAGTGTTTATCAATACAGTTCCTCTGCGCATAAAGTGACGACAGAGCAGAATTATAAATGTTCATTAACTTCTGTCTGCACAGTGTTTGGCTGTCACAAGTACTTGTAAATACTTCACCCCTAACAAAGGGAGAATTAAACATCTCTGTGCACCATTGTGTCAGCGTGTGAACTGCTTCACACTAGCTTTTGAGTAGACAAAAATCTACAAAAGGTGTGTTCATTTTTCTTTCTTTCTTTAAATAGCTTTTAATGCTATTCCCATGGAAACTGCTTACAACCACATGCCTAATGTTTGTGGGTTCAAGCATTATCCAGGAACAACTCCAAATCCCAAAGCCTGCATCAAAAAGCTGAATTCATATGGACCGTTACCAGCAATTGATAAACACTGACGTGCATTTACTTCATGAGTCAGTACAAAACAACTGCCTAGCCTAGTGAAGTTTTTAGCAGACGATGTATATTGTTAGGTCTTTTTCTCCAGTACAGTTTTCTCTTTCCTGTCAGAGGCAGCTGAAGACTTTTCCAATAATAGGCAAAATGAGGTTTTGTAACCCCAAAGATGAGAAATACCTTATTTTCAGGCCAGCAAAGTTCAGTTCCACTTTGGCAGCAGAGCAGCTTCCCCCAAACCATCGTCTCTTGGTTATCTGTGGTGCATGTTGCATCCATTAAAAATCTGACACTTCACAAACAACTAAGAACAAAGCAGGTAGCACCATAAGATGCTGATTGTTTCTGATTATTAGCAAAACCTTCAGATTTTCAGGGGTTCAATATGCCTGACCCCCAATTAGAAGCAAAATGGCCTACTAATTTATTACTTTTCTTAATTATCTTGGAAGTATTTCTACAAGGCAAGTGACCTGTTAGTATGTGGGGGGTGGTGCACCATGGAAACCACCTGGGGTTTCCATAGGACCGAAGCTGCTGTTATGGCAGACTGGGAATTAAAGTGCAGATCACTCTGATTTGTGTCGGTTTTACACTATTGCAACACCATTCACTTCAGGTAACTGCATCCAGCTAAACAAAGTGTTATCAGGTTGTTTTTTCAGGAGCTTTTGGAATCAGGTTCTTTTTTAAAACTCATCCAGGCTTCTGGAATAAGAGGATCTGTACATACACAGCTTTTCTTCTAACCTTCCCTTCAGTTATTTCTGTTTCTTCTTTTTTTTGAATGCTTAATAACCCGTGTACAACATCCAAGATCCTCATTGTTTTCAATTTTTCAGCTCTCCTTTCGGCTTCCCCATTTAAATTCACATTGCTATATCTCCTTGTTCTTCTCTCCTGTTTTACAAACTGGGTTTACAACAATGCAATTAAAGAGTTTGCCTCAGTGAGCTCAAGTGAGCAGTAGTCTATAATAAACAGATAAACTTGCTAAATCCATGAATAAGAAATGAATTCTCATGTACTATTCCATAGGATAGCAACTAATGAAGAATGTCTCATTCATTATTAACAAGAAATGATGGATAATGGGAAGTAATACAGTGGAATGGCTTTCCTCCCGCTTTCCCTCGTGCTGAGCATACCTTCTGAGCCCCCCTTCCTCCAGACTTGCTACTGTAGCAGGTTTTACAGAGTGGTTCTTGAAAGCATATTTTGGCAACCAGATGCACATCTGAAGAACAAGTAAAAAGCTTCTGCAGCAGTAAAAAAACATTCAGCAATTTAGTCGATATCTGTCCATATTCCCAGCAGGTATGCTTATACTTGGCAGCAGCTCCAAGTTTTATTAGAAGTCAGGTAACCACATTAGCATGGCATCAGCCCTGAAATAATACAGCTTTTTCTCAGCAGAGCTCATTAGCTCAGCACAGAACACTTACATGACTTCTGGTTATCTCAGAGCCCAAGCAGGTTGAGCTCCTATCAGTAAAATGTGCTGTAGGTCTCCTCAATAAAAAAAAAAAATCCCGCTCCCTTTCCTGCACGCACACAGGGTGAGGCACAGCAAGCCTTCTTCCTAATCGGGACTGAGGACTGGCTGGGGGCTCAGTTACGTTCCCTGATAGGGCTCCTCAACGGCCCACGTCTACTCCCTCTTCGTTCCAGGGGAGCTGGCTGTGTAGCTACTATCAGTGTAACCCCTTTGCAATAGCAAGTTTTCAGACATGGTTTAAACTGAACAATGAGTCATAAATGCGTTGCACAAAACTAGCCCAGCTGCGAAAAGTCAGCAGTGCCATCCATTGACTAAACTTTGTAAGGCATGTGCTTGGCAGGGGAGAAATACCTATGCGGAAAAAGCAACATCCCTCCATTCTGCCTTCTTGCTATTGCAGATAATTTGCCAAAGAAAGTCTTTGCACGTTGGAGTCTGGTCCCAGACAAGTTCCTACAATGCCTGCTCTCAAGCAACAGCTGCCAGACATGTTAAAAGACTTCACTCCTACAGAGTATCTGCGTTCACACTTGTTGACTCGTGACGGATGGGTGCTTGTGCCAGCGAACTAGTGTCACAGGCAGATCACGGCAAGTCACCAGGTGATCACATGCCCAGAGCCAAAGAACCAGCTCTTTTCTTTTCCCCTACTGAGATGATATAACAAGCACCACTATAATACAAGATCGGAATCAGGTACACCAACGTGGCACTGTAATATGGCTAGTAACAGGGTGATCGCATGCCCAGAGCCCAGGAAAAGGCTCCTTCTCTTGTAAGATCTCAAACCCTATATAACAGAATTACTCTATTTATAGTGATCCTCCTTTACCAAATCACACTTGAAAATACGACATAAATCTTTTATAAGTGATAGGTTAGATGCTTTAAAAGAATATTCCCCATCGTTAGGGACTGCTAGAAAGGTCAGCAGACCAAAAGGCTGCTTGGAACTGTGGTTTGTAATCTACAACGCGCTCTGTCTGTGGGCTCATATTACAAGCTACTCACATCTATTAAATGTTTGTATCAATGCACGTATTATTATTATTGTTATTGTTATTGGTTTGGTCATTTGAAGTAGTGACAATTTTGGGTGCATCTCAAATTCTGGCTGAAAAAAAGAGCCAAAGACGACACCGGATGAAGGCATGCTCTCCTCCTGCGCCTGCTCCTTTTCTGGTCTCAGGAAACTTACTGGTGCAATTCTTCTGATGCAGGAAGAGATATCAGGTAGAAGCCTGGGGACCCATCCTTCTGCAAAAGGCTTTTGGTTGCAGTGCTCCCCGGTGCTGGCTCCGCAGAGCGGGCAGGAGGTAAGGAGCACCTCGGCCCCTTGACCCAGGCTTTAAGGGACGCTCACAGAAAGGTTTGCTTACAGCCAGTGACATCAGAACCTCTTGGGCAAACTGAGGGTGTATATGGAAAAGCTGCAAGGTAAACTCACCTGCATGTATTCGACTACAGGCCAGGTGCGTCACTCACTTTGAAAGGATGTGTCCCCGTGCAGCAGCATAACCAGCTGAAAGATGTGGGAACGATTTCCAGTAACCTCATACAAATAGGGGCTAATGACTGTGGTTACTAATTCACATCAGCCTTTTCTGAGTAGGCTGCAGATTGAATATTGTGCTGCACCGAGTTGTTTGGCCAGAATCTCATTATGGCATTATGCAGTGAGAGGTAGAAAAGAGGGAATCTGGCCTTGACTGTTACTTGTTTCATCTAAATAGGTTGACAATTTGCTTTATAGCAATATTGGTAAGGAGCAAAGGGCAGGCAAATCTGCACTTAAGAATCTGAGTCACAGGCTGCTACAACAGAATATCAACTACTTACACAGCTTTTAAGCCTGAAGTGGAAGAGGACAACTGGCTTTTTTATTTGTGAAAACAATTTGAAATTGCTGAACATTTAGAAAAACAAACACAAAACACATCTCTTGCCTAATTTTTCCTAAGTTCTCGTGAAGTTAAATTATGACCAGTAGTGAGACAGATCAAAAGATAAATCTAAAGGAGTCTGTGCAGATTTGAATGTCCATGGGAATCAGAAGAGGTGTAAAACAGCTTGAGGAGGCAAAGCAGTTTAAACATTTGGCTTCCAAATTTGGCCCCCACGTTATCCATTTTAATAGCAGCAGACATTTACAAAAATTCACTAAACAGCATCACTTTGCAACCCTCTCTGTGTTATATTTACCAGCACAATAGACTGTACTTTCGCTGGGCTAGCTGACTTCATCTGTGTTAAAAGTTTGATAGCTCTTCTCCAGAGATGCAGGTCTAAAGCAGACACCTCTCCTCAGAGCGGGTTGCACTGAATGATAAATTAAATAGCCAGCTGAAATCTTATCCAAATGCCAAACCCCAGGTACCTGAATAAATTGTTTGCGCTTCACTGCAAAATAAATACCCTTCTAAGGGTAGAAGATGGTAATTTCTTCACAGACGTAAGGAATGGAAACTTTGCTGGATACCAAAAAAGGTGACTTGAGTTAAATGTAAAAGCCTGTCTTCCAAACTGAGAACAGGTACGCAAGAACGTGTCCCAAGGAACCAGCAGCGGGTACAACAGTTATGGCTGCTTCAAGTGCAACCCATGGTCACAGTTAAAGGTGGGAACCGGCCGTGACTTCTGTGCAGTAAGTTCTCTGTGTGTGTTCAGCGGCCACAAAAAGGCCAAGAGCTGTTCGGACGTGGAGACTGAGTTACCCTCCGCGTTGGTGGGTGCCGAGGAAGCTGCTTCTGCTGCCGCTCCCCATAGTTGACCTGCTCTGTGAACAAATAACCTTCTTGCTTTGCTGGGGCTATCAATCCCACACCTAGCAGGAGATGCTGGATGTGATTTTCACTCAGACATCCAAATGGCTATACATCACACCATCCAAATGAAAAAACCTCTCATCAGAAGATTACCGGAGCAGACTCTTGTGGAGAGTAGAATTAATGCTGCTGACTTGTTGTATCAACTCAAGCACAAAGATCCTGAAAGAAATGTGCTTCCTCCATGAGAGTGAGAGGGACCTTCACTGTTCAGTGGGGACAGGCTGCTCATGACATGCTTGCCAAGGATGGGCACATGAAATCAGCAGTGGGTCACATAAATACAAGCAATTTGGATGTTTTCACTACTATTTTCTTCTGGTTTTATTTTACACCCCTTTTTTGCTCAAGACAACTAGGGGGGCAAAGAGCCAGATCTGCTTAGTAGGTGAAATTCATCTTTTCCAGAGGGTCCCACAAAAGTCATCACGTAAATTCCCAGATTTGCTATCAGAGGGATTCAGGTTGAACCTGTAGTTCCCCTGGCTCGGACACCCAGAGCTCTGCAGCAGAAGTTCCCACCCCTCTCCAGGGCACCAGAATGAAACATGGTCACACAGCCCCATTCTTGAAGGATCTGCAGGTAAATAAAGCAAATCATTCCTCCTTTGCTCTCCTGTTTGGAGAGTTTTCTCACCCTAAATTCCTCTCAGACAAACCAACCCACGTGGGCTGGTTCCCTTTGGATTTAGCTGCCCTAGCAGTGCATTGTTCTCCCATTTGAATAGAGGCTATCAAGTTTTAATCATTTTCCACTGGTTTTGCTTGAGAAGGAAGATGTCCCTGAAAGCTAACTGTATGTACTTGAGCATTCATGACAGAGAAATTTCCTACTAAGTAAGTTTATAAACTGCATATGGATTCCTCAAGTAATAAACAGGCCCTGCGTTATACTTTGCACAGATAGAAATTTTAATTTCAAGGAATTAAAACTTCCTGATATTCCTTTCCTGATATCATTTTAATTCATTTTCATCTTATCAACTACTCACATTATCTCAGCTTTACAATTTAAGCACCCTTGGAACATGATGTGAAAGAGCCAATGTACTAAAGAGCTAGGCCACTTAAAACTAGTTCACATGCCATGGCCTTAATTTACTATAATATAAAAAAAAATTCACCTTAGCTTCTTTCCTGAATGAGGTTCATGATCAGTTCCCAACTTCTCTCATTACATTTATGTACATCACATTACTACAGTTGTAATAATACTCACTGATACAGCTTCCATCACGCATAAGCAATTGCCTCCCACTTTCACACAGGAACCAATTCCTACTTGCCTGTTAGAAGGCAAGCTCTATTTTGTAGCTGTCATATTCACGATCCCTGAATTATCTGTAGATGAAATGATTTTTGAAAAACGTGTAATGAATTTGCTTTCATGCAATTTATAAAACCTAGACGACTTCCAAGATTTCTTCATCATCAAAACATCACTGCAGTTTGACTAAGGCATTAAAAGTAAGCCATTACTGAATTACTAATCACATTTACCCTGACAAATGAACTGAACTCCTGAACGAGCTCATTGCAGGGTCCCACATCCTGCATCCCGGGCAGCATTTCGCTTGTGCTGTTGGCAAACCACAGATTGAACAATTCTGCCACACAGATTTCCAGTTACAGAAATTGCATGTTACAGCATACTTCAGTTCCATCACTGTTCCTACAGCACTGTAAAAAGAGGGATTTTCACTTCAAAAAAAATTATGGGAGGAAAGGTGTTATGTAAGGGGTTTATAATAGATATCTTGATAAAGGGTATCCCAATGCTACTTTATTTTAAATGTCCTGATAAAAGCATGACAAACATTTCTCACAAATTATACGAGAGTGGTCACTACGGAAAAGTCTCAGCCTCACTGGAATCCAAATGCATCTTCTGGTGACACTTCACTTACTGCCTATTCTGGCAACCTCTCGTCTTAACTCCCAGCTTTACTCTTACTGGCGATAAACACTAACGATGCAATAACACCACAAAACCAGAGCAGCACTATCTGGCTGCTGGAAAATTACAAAAGGAAAATAATAACAAATCTGCATAGCCAGAGGCTGAGGCACGAAGCAGTGGTTCAGAGAGGTCACAGTGCAGTAGATCAAGTGCATCGTCAATCCAAGTCTATTCTTAAATAACAGATCCTTGAGCTGTCTTGATTTGGGGTTCACATCTCAACACACCACGCTCTTGTTTCAGGACTGCTGAACGTACTTTTGAGATCTGTAAATATTTAGGCATTTAGTAGCATCCATTTTTTCAGTTTCTCTTATATTTAGTATAGATACCGAAACATTTTGATACATGAGTGCTTGTGAGAAAATGAACGAAAGAGAAATAAATACATTTATATAAGATAAATTATTAAGGTATTGCTTGAAAAATGGACCTATTATATAAAGACTGATATTGCAATTATCAAAGAGCAATAGGACAGTTTGAGTTAATTTTACAAAAATGAAAACTGCTACTCAGTCCTGCTCACTAACAATAGCAATCGCCTTTATTTACATGAAAGATAAATGCATTGTATGAATGTAACAGAGAAACTCAGTAACCAAAAAGTGAATCTCTCCTTCGCATTCAACTGCAATTGTGCCCGCTCTGGTGGGTTCAATATCACATCCTCCCATGGGATCCAGCATGTTAACAGCTAGTAAATACAAGTTCAAGGCAGTTCTTTGTTAGTCCCAGTCCTCCCAACAGCCACGTGAATTGCAAGTGAATTCTAAGGCTTGCCAGTCTTTAACTTCATACTTGCCAAGTTGCCTTTCAGCTGCACCATCAGGGTTACTTATACTTCCAGGCTTATAGGTGAGATTCGAGGTGTCCCAGCAACGCCTGAAGACTTCAGGCAGTAAATAACAACTCAGTAGAACTTGCAAACGGAAGATGGCCCCAAGTCCTTCTATCATAGGCAAAGAGAGGTAAATATAGAGACATACAAGGAGTAACCGTTGTTCCACATGTCACAGAGGGACCTGCACACCCAGGATAACATGAATGTTTGTCTGTGTGGAAGCCTTTCCTTGAGCTACCTGTCAAAGTTGTACCTGCTCTCCTTCGTCTTAATTACAGTGAGCAGGATGGAGGTAATGTCTCTTTTTCCCTGCATTTGTAAACTATCTTCACAGTAAGGTCTCTTAAGCCAGGGTGTTTGCTTATTTTTCAATGAGCATATATCATTTGATGTTTATGGTATTCCTTTCCTGCTTCTAAGCAAAACCTCCCACTGAGATTTTGGAGACAGCAGACAGCCAGACCGTACGTACAAAACTGCCAACCCTAATGCTTTTATGCCTCATTAACTGACCTCCTGCTCTTTGCTGCACTTGCCCAGCATTTCCAGACATCTAGCAGCAGTGTAACACATATGTCACAAGAGCGCAGCTCTGTGTTGTCTACCATGCAATGGCCCCAATGGGTCTGCCAGACGAACACAGGGAAGTGTTTGGTGCATATGTGCAGAGCCCAGTGGTGGTCCACGCCAGTGGAACTTGACTGACATCTTGTTTACTGACACCAGAATTAATTCCTGGGATTTTTTATGATTCAGGAAAAAAAAAAAAAAGAGACAAAGTTGTAGTGTGCTATGATTAGAGCATTGCCATGTTAACATCATCCATCTACTCAGGTAGTGCTGGTGTATAAATAGTCAGAAAACACATTAGCAAATTGCTTTGGAACAGTAACAAACATAATAAATATGTGAACAAAATAAATAGGTGAAATTGTGTTCTGAGAAACTATTCTTCTACAAAGCATTCAGAGAGAGACTAGATTTATGAAGCAAGAACTAGAGGAAGTGTAAAACCCTAGAACTGGCAGTGCTTGTTATGCCCAGAACAGACTGTATTTTAACGCATGCAAAGCTCACTCTCTCTCTTTTCCTCCAGGACACTCCTTGAAACCCATCTGTCGCACTTAACAAGAGCCACCCACCATGCCGTTTCAGCACTGTACCATTCAGCATTGTCCTGTGCAGTTCCAGCTTGTGAGCCTGAACTGCAAGCTCTTCCGGAGGGAAAAACTCCCATTTATCCGACACAGATCTCCTATTGTACTCAGCCCTGTATGCTTACATCACTGTAAAAACAACAACGTGCCTGAAGAGAAAAGGCTTAGCAATTAGGAAAAGTATTTTATTGCCATAGCTTAGCATTCGGATGCATTGTTTCAGTACATTGATATAGTTAGGCAATGTTTACCCTTCCCCTGCAGTGAGCAGCCCCGTCTGCGACGGCAAGGAGCCACCACTTCAGAAAGCTGCAGCAATCGCAGTTACGAAAAGCCTTGGCATCGTGCGGGATAGTCGTCAACTTGCAGACAAAACCCAGGTTCAGTAGCATTAACACTGAACGGCTGAAACACCACAAAAGGGCTGGAAATCACCACAGTTATACATCGATCCCTAAAATTACCCAACGTGGACAGATCTTTCTGTCCTGGTGCGCTGGGATTGACCTGTCAGAACACCACCACCCCCACACATCATCTGCGATTCTACCACAGCGATGTTCGACTGCAATGGTGGTTTTAATTCTTACTCTTCCTGGTGTGGTTTTAATATAGAAACAAGGCTATAAATGCAAAACCTTCTCAGTGTTTGTTAGAAGGTTTCTTCTGGTCTCAGAGATGCCATCAACTCTTTGGGAGTGGAAAAATTTTGTGTTTGCATTCTGCACTATACCGTGAAGGCCTGGCAAATCACTAGAGCTCTTCAAGATAAAGTCAGTAATTAAATAAACTGCTTGCACTGCGAGTCCATGCATTAGGCATGTAGCAGCGATTTAACCACCTCTAATGAACACGCAGACTTCGGGAGCACTCCAAAAACCAACAGGCATTACCTCCCCTCCACACTCAGACCTAAATACCGCCGAGGGGACCGAAAAGACAATATTGCTCCCGTAGCGAGCTACCTAGAAGACCACGCTCCCACGGCTCCCTCCAGAAAGGCACTGGAAGGGGTTTAACCCGACAAGGCAAGGCAGGGGACTGCCTCACACCGTGCCAAGTGGCAACACACCGCCTTTAGAGATTTTTTTTCCCTCATACCAAAGCGAGCAGCGATCGCTCCCCTTCAGCGGGCGGCGACATCTTCAACCGCCCTCCCTCAAACAACCGCCGAGCCGCCCGGCGGCGGCGGGCTCAGTGTTCGACTTGTCAGGTCTGATTGCTCGCCCCGCTCGGCGCGCAGAGTTAGGGCTGCGCCGTCCTTGCGCTGTTGCTATGTACCGCCTGGTGCGGCTGGGCCCGCTGCGGCGGTCGGTGGTACCGAGCAGCCCCCGGTTCGCTGCTGTCCCCCGCGCTTTGGGTTGCGGTTCCTGTCTCACCCAGGCTGGCTTCAGCCCCTCGTTGCCCCTGGTAACGCTGCGATCTGCTGCCGGGAGCTCTGCTAAGGTAGGTGGGAGGGTGTGTGGGAGCACTCCCTGTGAGGTACTGCGCTGTGTGAGGGGGCAGGGCCTCTGGAGGGAGATGTTTTGCTGAGGAGCGGATAGCAGCTTTCAGTAAAGCACAAATTGGCCGGGCCTGGAAGTGGTTTTCAGCGTTTGGGGGTGTTCTCCAGATAAGGGGTTCAGCTGGCCTGTACCTCCTCAGTGGTGTGTGTGTTTTCCCTGGAGCCTGCAGAGTTGGAGCACTTCAGGTGAGTCATGAAGAATAATTTTAAAAAGGGGGGGGTTAGTAGTTCACGCAGACGGGGAGAAGCCCAGGAGTGGTGGCGGCTCTCAGGGTTTTCTAAAAGCACCCTGGGTCTCAGCCCCTGAAGATGGCAGCTGGCAGGGTGCCCGCGGAGGGTGCGGTGCCTGGCTCTGCGCCTTTGCCTTAGCTGAGAGATAAAATGCAAACGTGCACCCCATTAATTGTGTGTTTCACCTTGCTTTCAATATTCAGCTGATTTTTTTGGAGATGGGAAAGAAAAATTTTTTGTGAATTTCTACCATTTGTTGGTTTGTTTCTAAATTTTAACTGATTCAAGGAGAAAAGCAAATGAATGCCTTACATGGAACTGGTTTTTACACTGCAGTAGACTATTAATTGTGTTTATGCTGGGATCCTGTAGGAGACGGGGACCTGCTTGTGCCAAGATTGTGAATGTGAGCTTTCAATACAAAGCCTTATCTGCAGTTTAATTTCTACAGCTTAATTTTCAGGTTAATTTCTGTAGCCTCATTACAAAGCATAACATGATGTTTCAGATTTGTTTTCATGCCTTAGTTCATCCAGAAGCTGAATCTTTGCCTAAGTGATATGAATAAAACTAGCTTTCTAGCAGAATTATATGGGAAATCAGTAGCTGTCTTTTGCTAAGTAAGTTGTACGTCATTCAGGACACGACCGTACTGGGTAGTCCAAATAATACCTGTTGCAGTGGTACTTTTTAACATCTTGCTTCAACACCATTCAGAAATTGCCTGGCAAGTGAGCCTGAGAGCATGAGTGAATGGAAAGGTACTTGGATGATGAAAACAAGCTGGTTTTCAGTCTTCATGATCCATCTTGCAAGTGTGGCTGTAAGACACAGAGCTCTTGAGGCTTATGTATCTCTGTAGATTGTCAGCTCCTGTTTTCATGGCAGCTATCCAAAGAAAATTTTTGTATTTGGCTCCTTAAATGGATAATGATCATCTTTGGATGGAGAATTCACTATAAGCTATTAAAATGCCATGCAAACCATGCTTGGCTCTTAAGAAAATTACACTGTTGAATAAATGAGTATTCTTGACTAAGCATGTGATATTGATTGAATTGTTAGGACAGCTTTTGGCAGAAGGTATTATGAAACTATTTTGTTCAGTTTATTCAACTAGTTCCATTCAATAACTCAGTATTTAAATTTTACAGGCTGGGAGTTAAAAGAGCATTCTTTCCTCCCTGCTCCCCCCCCTTCCTATAATAAAACTCAAGATTAAGAGAATGAGTTCTGAAACATGGTGAAGTAGCAGCCATGTAGTGCAGCCATGTAGTACAGCCCTGTATGGAATCTAATTACTTCCAATGTCTAAAAGTAATTAGATTATCTAACTAGGAATCCATTCTTTTGCTTAATGAGCTTGCTTCAAAAATATATATATTTGAACTTTTTTTCCTCATTTACCATCTAGTATTAAAACTGCTTGGTTTAAGCAATAAAGGATTTCTTTTTTTCCTGGACATTTTTCTTTCTTAGTCAATTTCTATTCAAATATGGTTTTGGCTTATGAGAAAATAAATAAAAAGTCTACCATTATCCATTATGTTTGAAAATGTTAAAAATACAGGGATAAGACTAAGTTGAGCTACTCAATTCCTTAAGTACATCTTTATGGATCAACATGATTTCCTGTCAAAATGAAATACAAAGTAACACAAATTACGATTAAAAAAGAGAAAACCAGCAGATTTTCAGGGGTGCTGTGGCTGGTGATCGCTGATTAAAGTGATTTCACCCTACCATGAGTATTGTAAGAGGAGCCTGCCTTGTATCCTGATTTACAATCTCACCAAGTCCAAGGATTAATCAAAAGTGGTTTTCTTCTAATGTGTGTGCCCTGAGACCGATGTAGAGCAGGACAAAGTGGTGCCAGGCAGGCGGTAGCTGTACCTGTCCTCTGGGGAGTGGTGGCCTTTAGTTGTCATGGCTGCTGCTGAATTCAGCGGAAAAGAAAGGACTCTCCTAATCGTTCCTGACAGTTGCTCGCTATTAGAGAAAAATCCTGAGGTCTTTGTAGAAACACTTTCTTTCTCCAGTTAGTGTTTCTTCTATGGCAAGTCTGAGGAGGTATCCAAGGGCTCTCGTAGTACTAGCAGCATATGTGCCCTGCATTGCACTGTCAATCAGATTGCTTTGGGGTAGATTTTAGTATGGAGTTCTGCACTTTAAATTTACCCAGATAAAAAGCTGTCAATAAATTGTAGTATGACAAATACTTTCAGTGACGTTAGGCTATTTGCACTGGCCTGTGTGGGTAGCTATTGTCCACACCGTGGCAACAGTATCGCTTGTTGCTGTCAACAGTAGTAGTTCCCAGTTCTTCCTTTTTTCAGCTAATCTACAGAGGGCGATTTATAGGAACTTAAATGTTGAACCCCTTCTATCAGTAAGCCAGGATCAGCATGGTATCATGTAGGCTTCCAGTGCCATCAGCTGCGTAGCCCTTGAACAAAATGCTGCGTTACAAGAACTCGGTGTATAAAGCTGAGCAGTGGGTGTGAGCAAAGATCTCTGTGGCAGCTCTGTCTCATCTCTCAAGCAACTGCGTGGGTGTGCCTTGGCACACATTTGGGTCAAATGGAAGACTGGGACTATAATAACTCTTTTAATTATGAAACTTGCATTGTGGAAGAACTTGCACCAAACTCAGTGCATCCCTTTGATATAGGGATAGTTGGGAAAAGGGAGCTTGCATGGGCTTTGCCACAGGCGTCTGCTAGCCTGATGGGAAAGAGCAAAAATGTGTTAACTATCTTTCCCAAAGCATTCTGAACAGCATTCTATGCCAGCCACTTCTTTCATTATTTCAAACTGGTTCAACTGACTAGAATATGATATTGTGCTTACTGCTAATAAATACTTTTAATTGTTTTCTTTTTAGAATGCAGGTGTATCCCCTGAAAAGGCAGCCACGGATCCCAGTGGTGAGAAGAAGAAACTCAACAAATCCCAGCAACTGAAACAAGTTTTTAAAGAATATGGTGCTGTAGGGGTTTCATTCCATGTTGGAATTTCATTAGTATCTCTAGGAATCTTCTACCTGGCTGTGTCAAGGTGAGGTTTGTACAGTTGTCTGTAGCCTCAGTGTAATAGTTTAGCCAAGAAAAATACCTTACTGTTGTGCTTATTTCTGGAAGGAGACACACATTTTATGTCTGTTTGTTTGATCTATACACAGTAATCTTCTGAATTTTTGGTATAGATGGATCCACAAATGGATCCAGTCTCCCATCAGGCATGAGAGAAGACAGCTATACGTGGCCTTTTTGCATAGGTTCACAGCCCAGGGTGGGCAAGTGAAAACAGCAGAATAGAGACTGCACCAGAGTAACTGGCCCGATGAGAGAGTTTATTTTTGTTCTGCAGCGATATCTTTTGTTCTCAAACAGTAGTATGGTCTGTAAAGATAGAGCCATACAAAAGTGCTGGAGCTTAGAGATAAATTTATTTTTTCTGGGTGTTGAACTCAGTTTCTGCAGTTGAGACTGCAGAAGGCAACGGCCACTAAGACAGGATTAGATTAAAAAAGAAAATACTAGATAACTGTACAGGAACCAGGTGGGAAGCTCTGTATGTGGCTTCTGGTGGGAATGCATCAGTTAGTTATAGATATATCAGTTGAGCTTGAGGTATTTCAGCTGAGGAAATAGCGAAACACATTGTTTCTCAAAGCATTCTGTGCTGCTTACTCTTGGCTTCAGTGCAAATATGTGAATGCTTGATTTCTCTTGTTTACTGCATTGTGGCACACAGTGACAATGCCAGCTTTTTCCTTCAGGTATGACTTAACTCTCAGTTACAAGATACTATACTGGCAGATGAAGGGAGAAAAGTTTCAGTAACAACTTCTTTTGGAAAATTACTCCAAACATGGGAGCCTTGATGAAAGCTGCTGTATCTAGAGAGACTTAGTATTAATGGATTCGGTGGGTAAAGCTTATTTGAGATCCATAATACTTCCTTCACTTGCTGGATTTTAGATCAGATAATACTTGTCATTTTAACAGCTTTTTACTCCTCTGTTAGAATACTCTAAGCCTAACAACAGGGACTGTATTGTAAATTTTGGGAAGATGAATTTCCAATACAAATTCATAAATTTCTAACTTTTAAAATTCACAAGTAGAGAAATAGATTATTTTGTCTCTGAAGGTTGAGCATGGGGCTGAGTATTCTCCATGTCCATGCTGCAGCTATGCAGTTGTAAAACTACAAACATATTTGACTTCGCAGGGAGCTTTTCAATTTAAGAAAAAAAAAAGTGCATCTGAAAATATTACATTGCTAGAGAAGTAACTTGAGCTGTTACTGCTGAAATAATTCATTGTTTTCATTGTTTAACAACATCTAGATTTAAACATAAATTCCAGAGTTGGGAGTATGCCATGTTAAATTCCCTGAAAAAAATAGCACTTTAAATTTATATTCTTTAGCATGCAACCTTAAAATAAACTAAAAAATCTTGTTTTCTTTTTTCCCCAGTGGTGTGGATATGACTGCAGTTCTCTTCAAACTTGGTTTCAGTGAATCATCATTGCAATCTAAAATGGCTGCGGGTACAAGCACATTTGTGTTGGCATATGCTATTCACAAATTGTTTGCTCCGGTACGAATCAGCATTACCATAGTCTCTGTGCCATTCATTGTCAGATACTGCCGGAAGATTGGTTTCTTCAAACCTCCTGCCCCAAATCCATGATGATTTCTTATTGTTTTTTACCTTTTTTTTTTTTAATGCTCTATATCCATGTAGCTCTTCAGATTGCTAAATTTCTTTAAAAGACTTATTTGGATTCATGTTAATGGTGACCTCGTATTGCATTTCTTACTTGTCCTTTCAGGTAAATGTCACACTGAGAAGTGCTATCCTTATCTTTCCCTTTTGCCACCTCTTCTTTAGAAAAACTTGTTAATGGTATCTGATTTCCACTGCAAGTGGTAATATAA